>NC_134689.1:116658115-117282698 GCF_050947455.1 Rhinoderma darwinii
AATAGCTGATCAGCGGGGGTGCCGGTAGTCGGGTCCCCACCGATCAGATATTGATGGTCTACCCTGAGGACAGGCCATCAATTTCTTATGACTGGAAAACTCCTTTCATTTTACCTGGTACTTATAGGGGTTATCCAGGTTTCAGTGAATTTATGTTATTTTTTGTATAATTATAAGTTATACCATTTCCCAATATACTTTCTGTATTAAATTCTCACAGTAGGCTCATGTCAATATATGCTGTTCAATAAAACACCAGTTCCCAGAGGGATGCTGAGCTGCAAAATACTGATGAAATTCTCACACACATACACACACACACACACACACACACACACATAAGCAAACACACACGCAAACACACACACACACACACACACACGCAAACACACACACACACACACACCAATTATCCATAGTTACGCCCATATTATTAGATCAGGCAGGCTGTCCAGCACCTTTTAAAGAGGCTCTGTCACCAGATTTTCAAACCCCTATCTCGTATTGCAGCAGATCGGCGCTGCAATGTAGATAACAGTAACGTGTTTTTTTTTTCAAAAACAAGCATTTTTGGCCAAGTTATGACCATTTTTATATTTATGCAAATGAGCCTTTCTTAAGTACAACTGGGCGTGTTTAAAGTTAAGTTCAAGTGGGCGTGTATTGTGTGTGTACATCTGGCCGTTTTTACTTGTTTTACTAGCTGGGCGTTGTGAATGGAAGTGTATGATGCTGACAAATCAGCATCATCCACTTCTCTTCATTACCACCCAGCTTCTGGCAGTGCACAGACACACAGCGTGTTCTCGAGAGATCACGCTGTGACGTCACTTCCTGCCCCAGGTCCTGCATCGTGTCGGACGAGCGAGGACACATCGGCACCAGGCGACAGAGGCTACAGTTGATTCTGCAGCAGCATCGGCGTTTGCAGGTAAGTCGATGTAGCCTCTGTCGCCTGGTGCCGATGTGTCCTCGCTCGTCCGACACGATGCAGGACCTGGGGCAGGAAGTGACGTCACAGCGTGATCTCTCGAGAACACGCTGTGTGTCTGTGCACTGCCAGAAGCTGGGCGTTGTGAAGAGAAGTGGATGATGCTGATTCGTCAGCATCATACACTTCCATTCACAACGCCCAGCTAGTAAAAGAAGTAAAAGCGCCCAGATGTACACACACAATACACGCCCACTTGGACATAACTTTAAACATGCCCAGTTGTACTTAAGAAAGGCTCATTTGCATAAATATAAAAATGCTCATAACTTGGCCAAAAATGCTCGTTTTTAAAAAAAACAAAAAACGTTACTGTAATCTACATTGCAGCGCCGATCTGCTGCAATACGAGATAGGTGTTTGAAAATCTGGTCACAGAGCCTCTTTAAGTGTACAACACACAGTACTGACACCCCATTCTCCCCCAACATCACAAGGCCAGACTGCATCTTACAAAAAAAAAAAATTTGTAGGTGGGAAGGGGATAGCCCCAAGAAATGAGTACAGATGGTGACATCATATTGGCTAGTGTTGGCAGTCTAAAGGTATTTAACTTTTATCAGGCTATAAGCGGAAATGGGTCCTTCTTTCTCCTTGGTAAAAGGAGTTTGTGGCACGATGGGAGTAAAAGTCACAATTATTATAATGACTGCTAGTTTTAAAGTGGTGTTCCCAACTTGAAGCTGTCATCTCCTATTTGCCTTTGCAAATTGGTCCCAGCATTTGGTTGGTCTTGTAAAGCTATGTGCCCACATACCTTTTGATTGCTTTGTATTACCTTGTTTGTCCAGATAAAATACTTTATTGCCATATGCAAATGACATTGCAAGTGCCACTTGGGCTCTTTTCCTCTGCAAGTGCTCCTGTTCTTGCCATTTTAGTCTGCTAAACTCTGCCCCCTTGCTCACGATTGACATTGGCACACTATGGCCACATCACTCTCATTCTCACTGAAGTCTCGCGTATGCACCACTCCTATTTTAGCCATAGAATAGGCCATTGCATGCCAATGTTATGCAAACAGTCAAGCAAGTGTACGTGGCTATCTCCATTTTTTCTTCGCCTGGATGTAGCTGCCAACGGCTGCCTCACAATATGGGGCGTGGGTCAGATGACTCTTATTCTGGAGAAAGGCGTGGGTCCCAGAGCTGAGACCTGCATCTATATGCCATAAATGAATACCCCTTAGTCTCCTTAATGACTGCCCATAAGTGTTTTTATGGCTGCCGTTAAGGGGCTTTATTCTTCTAAAAACAAAATAGTGGCTGCTGAGGGAATTGTGCAGCCCCCGGATGCTTGGCTGTCAGAGACTGCTGTAACGGATTACAGTCTCAGGCATGTGGATAAGCTTTAAACAAATCTCATTCCCATGCTGCTGAGCATTTTCCAGACGGAAATTAGAGCGCGCCGCGGATTTTCAAATCTGCAGCATGCTCATTCTATTCCGGATGTTTTCTGTCAATTTAATCATTTTCAATGTTCAAGAAGTGAAATCTGCAACAAAATCCGCACATAACACGTGCAGATTTTGCTGCAATTTTTGGTGCGGAAATCCTATTCCTTCCCTTGTGAATCCGGCCTAACACTGACAGGCATAGTATACTGCAATACAGAAGTATTGCAGTGTATTATCTGAGTGATCAAACAGGGTCAAGTCCTGTAGTGGGAGTAAAAAAATATTGTAAAAGAAAAAGTCAAATACATTTTAACAAAAGTTTTTTCCCCTTCTAAGTTTTATTGAAAAAAAAAATATTTTTTTAAATACACATGACTGGTATAGCTGTGTCCGACGTAACCCGCACTATAAAATGAACACATTATTTATCACGCACGGTAAATGCCATTGAAATAAAAACCTAAAAAGCAATGCCAGAACAATTTTTGTTCATCCCACCTCTAAATAAAAAGTAATTAAGTGTCATATGTACCCCAAACTGTTACCAATGATAACCACGTCATCCTGCAAAACACAACCCCTCATAAAGCTATGTTGATGTAAAAATATAAATGTTATGGCTCTTTGAATGGGGCAACAAAAAAACAAATTGTTTTGTAAGAAAAGTGTTTAAAAACTATATAAATTTGATATTGCTATCATTGTAACGACCCGTAGAGTAAAGTTAACATATTATTTATAACGCACAGTGAACGCCGCAAAAACAATTTCCCAAAAACTATGTCCACATTTTTTGTTTTTGTTTTTCCCATTTCCTCTCCAAAGAATTACACCGCGTTCCAAATTATTATGCAAATATATTGTTGGCCGCCCTGTGTGGCCTTATACATCGTGTTCTGCTTTAACTATTTAGGTGCATAAACAAAAAGTTTTTCCGAAATTGAAAGAAAAGTGTTATGGAAATATAAGTCCCTTGAAGTATTTCAATATTCTATGCAGCCATTTATGGTTACCATATTCTCTCACACAGATGTTGAGTGAAAACCCCTAAAAGTTTCCCATGGCAGAGGGGTGCTTTCAGTTTTCCAAAGACTTTGAATGTCATATAAGCCAGCATTTTTATGTAAAGTTATATTGATTAACCATTCAGATTTATATTTTTCTCAGGTTCTGTAAAAAGCTGGATGACAATCCTCACTTGTGGTGGCCACTACTTATATGTCCAGGCTAGGGAATATACTCTTTAAGAAGTTCATAAATTAAGATCAGATATTATATACACATACAAGGTTGATTCTTTACAACAGAAATGTTAAGGGCAATTGCAAACTCTGAGAAGGGCACAAATGGCTCTGCATAAATTCAGCAGTCTTAGGGATCGCTGATCTTTATGACACCAATTCATGACATTTTATCAACAGAGTCTACATTCAATCTGAACACTTCTAAAATATTGTGTAAAATGTTTCTAATATCTTGAGTTTCTGCAGAATTCATGTGAGCAATAAAGGTCATTTAGGTACACCAATATTTATAATAGCAGTAAAAATACTGACATTTAAAGAGTAACTGCACTTTCATGAAACTTTTGATATGTCATAGAGATATATCAAGAGTTTGAATCGGTGCTGTGACCCCCTACTATTGCTGAAATAAAGGTGCAGAAGCGCTCAGCTGAGTGTCCTGCACCTCCGGCTGTGATCGGTGCTCCCTGTCAGGCTGAAGACGGCTCTGATAGACCTTCTACGCGAGCTGTTTTCAACCTGACGATGAGCGCTGATCACAGTTGATGGCGCAAAGCGCTCAGTTGATCAGTACTGCACCCAGGGGTGGATTAAGGGTACCATGGGCCCCGGGCACTTTATCAGGTGTGCCCCTCCCCCCAACTCCGGAGACGCTGTACCGTATATATTTGCAGATTTCTGTTTAGGCGGCCACAGACCTGGCACGGTTTTAATTTAGCTGTAAAAGCAGAATGAGCCATATAGAAGAAAGAAAGCAGAATACTTTGAGACACTGAAGTGGTCAGGAGCTTTAAAACTTTATTATTTTTACATCAATTGAGTGGTGTGTGAAGGATTAATTTTTTGCGGGAGGAGTTATAGTTTTTATTGGCACCATGTAAAGTATCATATAATGGGGGAATTGGAAAAAAACTGATTCCTGCATGGTTTTTTGGGTTTAGTTTTTACTGTATATATTTACCTTCTCTTAAGGTAAAAGTATATTTAACATATACTTTTACCTTAAGAGAAGGTAAATATATACAGACCCAGAACCAAGCTCAGCATATATATATATAACTCCAAAACCAAGCTCAGTATATATATACAGCACCAGAACAAGCTCAGTGCATATATACATCCCCAGAACCAAGCTCAGTATATATATACAGCACCAGAACAGGCTCAGTGCATATATACATCCCCAGAACCAAGCTCAGTACATATATATAACTCCAGAACCAAGCTCAGTGTATATATATATATATATATATATATATATATATTTATATATATATATACAGCACCAGAACAAAACTCAGTACATATATACAGCACCAGAACAAATACAGTTCAGTACAGAGATCATTTGCTAATTCAGTTTAACCCCTGCTGTATAAATTTGTATGACATAAAACGACAACTCCCAGTATAGCCTGAACAATGGTTAGGATATGCTGGGAGTTGCTGTTTAACAAAAAAGGATGCTACCATCCGTCATCTCGCTGCAGATCATACAGTGACTACAGTACTGATCAGTTACAGGGAGAATAAACATTTACATTGAGTGACTCACAGATGATGTCTCAGATTCTTTTTCGTTCTTTTTCTGTTTTCTTCTTCATCCGGTCCAGACCTCAATGATGGCTTCTCTCGGGCACGGCCCATTTATGCAGTTCACAGCTCAGATGTCTTCGGCTCATCACTTTTCCAACATTTCTGCACCTGTAAAGGAAGATAAAATTCTCATGATGCCACACTCTATGCCTCTAAATATAATAGTATCATACAATGAATATAATAGTACTATACACTGTGCTCCTGAATATGATAGTATTATAAACTGCACCCCTGAATATAATAGTACTATACACTGTGCTCCTGAATATGATAGTATTATAAACTGCGCCCCTGAATATAATAGCACTTTACACTGTGCTCCTGAATATAATAGTACTATACACTGTGCTCCTGAATATAATAGTACTATACACTGTACTCCTGAATATAATAGCACTATACACTGTGCTCCTGAATATAATAGTACTATACACTGTGCTCCTGAATATAATAGTACTATACACTGTGCTCCTGAATATAATAGTACTATACACTGTACTCCTGAATATAATAGCACTATACACTGTGCTCCTGAATATAATAGTACTATACACTGTGCTCCTGAATATAATAGTACTATACACTGTACTCCTGATTATAATAGTACTATACACTGTACTTCTGAATATAATAGTAGCATACACTGTACTCCTGAATATAATAGTATTATACACTGTACTTCTGAATATAATAGTACTATACACTGTGCTCCTGAATATAATAGTACTATACACTGTGCTCCTGAATATAATGGTACTATACACTATGCCCTGAATATAATAGTATTATACACTGTACTCCTGAATATAATGGTACTATACACTGTACTTCTGAATATAATAGTACTCTACACTGTACTTCTGAATATAATAGTACTATACACTGTACTTCTGAATATAATAGTACTATACACTGTGCTCCTGAATATAATAGTACTATACACTGTGCTCCTGAATATAATGGTACTATACACTATGCCCTGAATATAATAGTATTATACACTGTGCTCCTGAATATAATAGCACTATACACTGTACTCCTGAATATAATAGTGCTATACACTGTGCTCCTGAATATAATAGTACTATACGCTGTGCTCCTGAATATAATAGTACTATACACTGTGCTCCTGAATATAATAGTACTATACACTGTGTTCCTGAATATAATAGTATTATAAACTGTACTCCTGAATATAATAGCACTATACACTGTGCTCCTGAATATAATAGTACTATACACTGTACTCCTGATTATAATAGTACTATACACTGTACTTCTGAATATAATAGTAGCATACACTGTACTCCTGAATATAATAGTATTATACACTGTACTTCTGAATATAATAGTACTATACACTGTGCTCCTGAATATAATAGTACTATACACTGTGCTCCTGAATATAATGGTACTATACACTGTGCTCCTGAATATAATAGTACTATACACTGTGCTTCTGAATATAATAGTACTATACACTGTGCTCCTGAATATAATAGTACTATACACTGCACTCCTGAATATAATAGTACTATACACTGTGCTCCTAAATATAATGGTACTATACACTGTACTCCTGAATATAATAGTACTATACACTGTACTCCTGAATATAATAGCACTATACACTGTGCTCCTGAATATAATAGTACTATACACTGTACTCCTGAATATAATAGTACTATACACTGTACTCCTGAATATAATAGTACTATACACTGCGCTCCTGAATATAATAGCACTATACACTGTGCTCCTGAATATAATAGTACTACACACTGCGCCCCTGAAAATAATAGTACTATACACTGTACTCCTGAATATAATAGTACTATACACTGTGCTCCTGAATATAATAGTACTATACACTGTACTCCTGAATATAATAGTACTATACACTGTGCTCCTGAATATAATGGTACTATACACTGTGCTCCTGAATATAATAGTACTATACACTGTGCTCCTGAATATAATAGTACTATACACTGTGCTCCTGAATATAATAGTACTATACACTGTGCTCCTGAATATAATGGTACTATACACTGTACTCCTGAATATAATAGTACTATACACTGCACTCCTGAATATAATAGTACTATACACTGTGCTCCTGAATATAATAGTACTATACACTGTGCTCCTGAATATAATAGTACTATACACTGTACTCCTGAATATAATAGTACTATACACTGCACTCCTGAATATAATAGTACTATACACTGTGCTCCTGAATATAATAGTACTATACACTGTGCTCCTGAATATAATCGTACTATACACTGTACTCCTGAATATAATAGTACTATACACTGTACTCCTGAATATAATAGTACTATACACTTACACTGTACTCCTGAATATAATAGTACTATACACTGTACTCCTGAATATAATCGTACTATACACTGTACTCCTGAATATAATCGTACTATACACTGTACTCCTGAATATAATCGTACTATACACTTGGCTCCTGAATATAATAGTACTATACACTGTGCTCCTGAATATAATAGTACTATACACTGTACTCCTGAATATAAAAGTATTATACACTGCGCTCCTGAATATAATAGTACTATATACTGCGCTCCTGAATATAATAGTATATACACTGCGCTCCTGAATATAATAGTACTATACACTGTACTCCTGAATATAATAGTACTATACACTGTACTCCTGAATATAATAGTACTATACACTGCGCCCATGAATATATATATGTGTGTGTGTGTGTGTGTGTGTGTGTGTGTGTTCGTGTGTGTGTGTGTGTGTATGTCTGTGTATATGTGTGTATAGGAGACATCATATCTATAGCACTACGACCCTATAAACTATGGATAGGATTAGATACAGTGGCTCATCACAGTATCACACATGATAGGATTAGATACAGTAGCTCAACAGACACTATCACACATTATAGGATTAGATATAGTAGCTCAACAGACACTATCACACATTATAGGATTAGATATAGTAGCTCAACAGACAGTATCACACATTATAGGATTAGATATAGTAGCTCAACAGACAGTATCACACATTATAGGATTATATATAGTAGCTCAACAGACAGTATCACACATTATAGGATTATATATAGTAGCTCAACAGACAGTATCACACATGATAGGATTAGATGCAGTGGCTCAGCAGACAGTATCACACATGATAGGATTAGATATAGGGACCAGCTCGCTGACATTGCAGTTCCAGCGCTGGACCCAGAAAAGGTAAGTATAAGAAGTGTTTTGCTTTTTTATCTGTTACTAATTATTTTTGTGTGTTTGTGTTATTTTACAGGTTCGGTTGTTGGACTACGTCGGATTCGAGGACTACTTCAATGACAGCGGGTTTTTTATTTTCAATAAAATGGTTAACCCCTTAATGACCGGGCCATTTTGCACGTTAATGACCAAGGATTATTTTTTGTTTTTTCACGGTCACATTCCAAGAGTCGTAACTTTTTTTTATTCCGTCGACATAGCCGTATAAGGGCTTGTTTTTTGCGGGACGAGTTGTATTTTGTAATTGCACCATTTTTAGATGCTTATAACATATTGGTTAACGTTTATTAACTTTATTTTAGGAGAGAATTGAAAATAAGCAGCTATTCCAGCATTAATTTTCACGTTATAAATTTACTCCGTTTACTATGCAGCGTAAATAACATGTTAACTTTATTCTATGGGCCGGCAAGATTACGGGGATACCAAATATGTAAAGGTTTTATATGTTTTCCTACGTTTGCACAATAAAAACCCTTTTAGAAAAAAATTACTTGTTTTTGCATCGCCGCATTCCAAGAGCCGTGACGTTTTTATTTTTCCGTCGATGTGGTCGTATATGGGCTTGATTTTTGCGGGACAATGTGTAGTTTTCATTAGTACTATTTTGGGGTACATAGGACTTATAGATTAACTTTTATTTTATTTTTTATGGGGGAATGGGAGAAAAGAGAGAATTTTGACGTTGTTTTTTGCGTTTTCTTTGGACGCCGTTCATCCGGCGGTTTAATTAATGTGTTCATTTTATTGGTCAAGTTGTTACGATCGCGGCGATACCATATATGTGTATGTGTGATTTGTTTTGACAGTTTTACTAAATAAAACCACTTTTTGGGCCAAAAAAGTAGTTTTATTTGACTTTGACTGTAATTATTTTATTTTTTTTTCACAAACTTTATTTAACTGATTGTCATTTTTTTTTTAAGTCCCATCAGGACACTTCACTATGCGATCTGTTGATCGCATATATAATGCTTTGGTATACTTAGTATACCGAAGCATTATTGCCTGTCAGTGTAAAACTGACAGGCAACCTGTTAGGTCATGCCTATGGCATCGCCTAACAGGCAGATGCTGAAGACAGACCTGGGGGTCTTTGTTAGACCCCCGGCTGTCATGGAAACCCGACGGCGACCCGTGATTTGTTTGCGGGGGCGCCGATCGGGTGACAGAGGGAGCTCCCTCCCTCTGTCAAACACATTAAATGCCGCTGTCACTATTGACAGTGGTATTTAATGGGTTAAACTGCCGGAATCGGAGCGCGCTTCGATTCCGGCAGTTGCAGCAGGAGCCAGGCTGTGTATAACAGCCGTGCTCCTGCCGCTGATCGCGTGGGTACAGTCTCAGTACCCGTGCGATCACAGGACGGATATATCCGTCCTCCTGCGCGAACTAGCAGCTGCTGAGGACGGATATATCCGTCCTTCGGCGTTAAGGAGTTAATGAGGGTTGTGTTTGTTTTTTTATTTCAATAAAATATTTTTTCTATGTCCTTGTATTTTTTTAAACTTTATTATTACCGCCTTATTAATAGCTGTTGGCTGATTGACAACATCCATTACTAAGGCGAGGCTTAATGTTAGCAGGCGCAAAGGCTAACACTAACCCCCATTATTACCCCGGTACCCACTGCCACCATTGGTACTGGGAAGAGGCAGGTACGAACCAGTACCCGACCATCTGTAGTGATGGTCGGGTACTGGGTCAGCCACAGCCTGGGAAAGGCCAAAAACAGTGACCCTTCCCCCCCCTGTTAATGCTAGGCTGCTGCTGTTGTATCTGGCTGGGTACCCAATTTTTCATAACCAGCCAGATAGAAGAAAGCAGCAGCAGGTCAACATTACCAGGGGGAAGGGCCAAAGTTTTTGGCCTTTCCCAGCCTAATTATACCAGCCTGCGGCCGCCCCATTACCCGACCATCACTACAGATGGTCAGGTACTAGATCGTACCCAGCTTTTCCCGACACCCCTGGTGGCGGTGGGTACTGGGGTAATAATGGGGGTTAGTGATAGCCTCTGCAGCGGCTAATACTAAGCCTCGCCTTAGTAATGGACACTGTCAATCAGCTGGCAGCCATTACTAAGGCGGAAGTAATAAAGTTTAAAAAACAAACAAAAACATAGAAAAAATATTTTATTGAAATAAAAACAACCCAGACAACCCTCATTAACCACTTTATTGATAATAAAAACGCCGTAATCGTAGTAGTCCTCGAATCCGACGTAGTCCAACGTCCGAACCTGTAAAAAAACACAAACACAACAAAAACGATTAGTAACACATGTGGTAGGCTTAGGTACAGGGCCCATGTGTGATACTGTTTGTCAATGCAGGCTTAGATACAGGGTACAGGGTCCAGCAGACAGTAATCTTATACAGTACATGTGGTAGGCTTATATACAGGGCCCATCAGACAGGATCACACATGGGCCATGTATCTAAGCCTACCATGTGCTTATGTAAGATGTAAGATGCTTAGATACAGGGCCCAGCAGACAGGATCACACAATCTGTGATCCTATTTCATGGGCCCTCTAAGCCTGCAACATCGTAGGCTTAAAGGGATTGTCCAGTCCCTAAACATTGATGGCCTATCCTCAGGATAGGCCATCAATAGCTGATCGGTCAGGGTCCGTCTCCCGGGACCCGCCAATCACCTGTTTTGAAGGGGCCGCAGCGCTGGTACGCAGCTGCTTCCCCTTCATTTCCCTTACTGGCTCACACTGTGAATCGCTGACACGGATTCACAATGTGAGCAAGTGACCGGAATGAAGGGAAAGCACCAGCTTTCGTACGAGCGCTGCGGCCCCTTCAAAACAGGTGATTGGCCGGCTTCCGGGAGTCGGACCCCGCCAATCAGCTTCAAGCAGACAGGGATATTAAACTTACCCTCCTCTTCAGCCGAAGCGGATGTCCTGACTCTATCCAGGATCATGATGCTGTGTGAGGCGCATAGCATTGTGACGTCATGCGCTGCGCACCGGAAACAGGAAGGTAAGTACTGTAGTTACTATAGTAACGGGCCCGCGGCTCCAGTTACTATAGTAACTTTTTATTGATGTAGTGTGGGCCCTATAGCTACACCACTGGTTGGGTGAGAGGTCCCGCTTCACTCTGGTTCTCTGAACCGTCTGTAATTTTAACAGTCGGTAAGGGAGAACCGGGGCGAACTGGGCACCCTTCCAGTCTCGGGCCCGGGGCACTTGCCCAGATTGCCCTCATTATAATCCGCCCCTGACTGCACCTTCGTTTCAGCAATGGTGGGGGTCCAAACTTTTGATATGTCTCTATATCAAAAGTTTTATGAAAGTATCCTGTTTAAAGAGGATCTGTCACCAGATTATCAAATCCCTATCTCCTATTGCATGTGATAGGCGATGCAATGTAGATAACAGTAACGTTTTGTTTTTTTTAAAAACGATCATAAATGTGTGGATCTTTAGGTCCAAATAGCCGCATTTCCAGGTCACACAATTTTCTATCACATGAGTGGATTAGCCAAATTTTTGCATTAAAGTATAATTACCACCCAGCTTCTGGCAGTTCACAAACACACAGCGTGTCCTCGCGAGATCACGCTGTGACGTCACTCACTTCCTCCCACAGGAACTTCATCGCGTCGGATGAGCGAGGACACGCTGTGTGTCTGAACTGCCAGAAGCTGGGTGGTAACGAAGAGAAGTGGATGATGCTGATTCGTCAGCATCATACACTTCCATTCACAACGCCCAGCTAGTAAAACAAGTAAACACACCCAGATGTAACGAACATAATACACGCCCAGTTGGACATAACTTTAAACACGCCCAGTTGTACATAAGAAAGGCTCATTTGCATAAATATAAAAATGCTCATAACTTGGCCAAAAATGCTCGTTTTTGAAAAAGAAAAACGTTACTGTTATCTACATTGCAGCGCCGATCTGCTGCAATAGGAGATAGGGGTTTGAAAATCTGGTGACAGAGAATCTTTAACCCCTTCCCTCTTTGGCCGCTTTTGACCTTCCTGACAGAGCCTCATTTTTCAAATCTAACATGTTTCACTTTATGTGGTAATAACTCCGTAATGCTTTTACCTATACAAGTGATTCTGAGATCGTTTTCTCGTGACACATTGGACTTTATGTTACTGGCAAAATTTGCCCGATACATTCAGTATTTAATTGTGAAAAACACCAAAGTTTAGCGAAAAATTGCAAAAATTTGCATTTTTCTCAATTTAAATGTATCTGCTTGTAAGACAGGCAGTTATACCACACAAAAATGTTGCTAACTAACATCCCCCATATGTCTACTTTAGATTGGCATCGTTTATTGAACATCATTTTATTTTTCTAGGACGTTACAAGGCTTAGAACTTTAGCAGCAATTTCTCACATTTTCAAGAAAATTTCAAAATGCTATTTTTACAGGGGCCAGTTCAGTTGTGAAGTGGCTTTGAGGTCCTTAGATATTAGAAACCCCCAATAAGTCACCCCATTTTAAAAACTGCACCCCTCAAAGTATTCAAAACAGCATTTAGAAAGTTTCTTAACCCTTTAGACATTGCGCAGGAATTAAGGCAAAGTAGAGGTGAAATTTACAAAGTTCATTATTTTTTTCCTGAAATTAATTTTGAATCCATTTTTTTTGTACCACAGAATGTTTTACCCAAGAAATGCAACTCAATATTTATTGCCCAGGTTCTGCAGTTTTAGGAAATATCCCACATGTGGCTCTAGTGTGCTACTGGACTGAAGCACCGGCCTCAGAAGCAAAGGAGCACGTGGTGGATTTTGGGTCTCCTTTTTATTAGAATATATTTTAGGCACCATGTCAGGTTTGAACAGGTCTTGTGGAACTAAAACAGTGGAAACCCCCCAAAACTGACCCCATTTGGGAAACTACACCCCTCGAGGAATTTATCTAGGGGTGTAGCAAGCATTTTGACCGGCCAGTTTTTTTGCAAAAATTTTTGGAACTAGGCCATGAAAATGAAAATCTACATTTTTTCAAATAAAATGTAGGTTTAGCTAATTTTTTTTCATTTCCAAAAGAACTAAAGTAGAAAAAGCACCACAACATTTGTAGAGCAATCTCTCCCGAGTAAAACAATACCCCACATGTGGTAATAAACGGTTATTTGGACACACAGCAGGGCTTAGAAGGGAAAGAGCGCCATTTGGCTCTTGGAGCTCAAATTTAGCAGGAATGGTTTGCGGAGGCCATGTCACATTTGCAAAGCCCCTGAGGGGACAAAACAGTGGAAACCCCCAACAAGTGACCCCATTTTGGAAACTATACCCCTTGAGGAATTTATCTAGGGGTATAATGAGCATTTTGACCCCACAGGTTTTTTGCAGAAATTTTTGGAAATAGGCTGTGAAAATGAAAATCTACATTTTTTCAAATAAAATGTAGGTTTAGCTAGTTTTTTTTTCATTTCCACAAGGACTAAAGGAGAAAAAGCACCATAAAATTTGTTAAGAAATTTCTCCCGAGTAAAACAATACCCCACATGTAGTAATAAACGGCTGTTTGGAGACACGGCGAGGCTGAGAAGGGAAAGAGCGCCATTTGGCTTTTGGAACTCAAATTTAGCAGGAATGGTTTGCGGAGGCCATGTCACATTTACAAAGCCCCTGAGGGGACAAAACAGTGGAAACCCCCAACAAGTTACCCCATTTTGGAAACTACACCCCATGAGGAAATTATCTAGGGGTATAGTGAGCAGTTTGACCCCACAGGTGCTTTACAGAACTTATTGGAAGTAGGCCGTAAAAATGAAAATGTAGGTTTATGTTTTTTTTTTTCATTTCCACAAGGACTGAAGGAGAAAAAGCACCATAAAATTAGTAAAGCAACTTCTCCCGAGTAAAACAATACCCCACATGTG
Source organism: Rhinoderma darwinii (assembly GCF_050947455.1). Classification (NCBI taxonomy): domain Eukaryota; kingdom Metazoa; phylum Chordata; class Amphibia; order Anura; family Rhinodermatidae; genus Rhinoderma; species Rhinoderma darwinii. The sequence goes on from NC_134689.1 coordinate 116,672,526, forward strand.
GTCATAAACGGCTGTTTGGACACACCGTAGGGCTCAGAATGGAACTAGCAGCATTTGGATTTTGGATAGTGTCTGGGCGCCATGTCACATTTGCTGAGCCCCTGTAGTACTAGTACAGTGGAAACACCCCAAAACTGACTCCATTTGGGAAACTGCACCCCCTGAGGAATCATCTAGGGGTATAGTGAAAATTTTGATCCCAAAGGTTTTTTGCTGAATTAATTAGAATTAAGCTATGAAACTGAAAAATATATATTTTTTTTCCAACAAGATGTAGTTTTAGATCAACATTTTTCATTTTTACAAGGAATAGAGAAGAAAAAGCACCCCAACATTTGTAAAGTAATTTCTCCCGAGTACGGTAACACCCCATATGTGGTTATAATAGGCTGTTTACGTATATGGGAGCATTCAGAAGAAAAGGAGCGGTATTTATCTTTTGGAGCGTAGATTTTGCTGGAATGGTTTGCGGACGCCATGTTGCATTTGCAAAACCCCTGATGTACCAAACAAAAGTGACCCCGTTTTAGAAACTACACCCCTAAAGGCATTTATCAAGGGGTGTAGTGAGAATTTAGACATCACAGGTGTTTTTCAGAAATGAATACGCAGTGGATGGTGCAAAGTGAAAATTGCAATTTTTCCACTGATCTGCCCATTCACCGCACAAGATGTTGTGCCCCTAGAGAATCTTACCCCATAAATTGTTAAGCGGGTTCTCCCGGGTATGGTAATGCCTTACTTGTGGCCATAAATTGCTGTTTGGGCACGCTGTAGGGCTAAGAAGGGAAAGACCGCCATTTTGAGCATGGATTTTGCTTGGTAGTAGTTCTGTTTGGGGTTTTGCTGGTATTTCCGTTTATAATGTGGGGGCGTATGTAATCTGTGCGGAGTACATCAGGGCAAAATAAGAGGGTATAATAATGGGGTAAATAATACAATTATCCATAGATGTGTGTTACGCTGTGAAGCGATCCGTTATGCACAGGCCGGTGTCACACTGATAAACGGTTTTCTTTCTTATCCCCCTTCTGTAACGCTCTGCACCTTTTGGGGACTTTTTCTCCTTCGTAGTTTGGGAAATATTACTGGGAAAGTTTTCCGCTGGTATAATACGAGCACCCTCGCTTCCAGCGGATGTGCTGTGTCCATTCCCTTTCCTAGTTCCTAAATACTATGGCCCTGAAACTGAAGGAATGTTCCCCTCCGGCCTGGGCATTGAGATGTTTTTTCATCACCGCATTACTAGTGCCGTAACTTTTTTCTTTTTCAGTTGATTGAGCGGTGTGCGGGCTTGTTTTTTGCGAGACGGGCTGTAGATTTTATTGGTACCATTTTAGAACACATACGACTTTTTGATCACTTTTTATTTCATTTTTTGGTAAAGGAAATTACCAAAAACAAGCAATTCTGGAATCGTTTTTTATTGTTTTTTTTATCGGCATCCACAGTGTGCCCTAAATTACATGTTAGCTTTATTCTGCGGGTCGATGCGATTACAGCGATACCAAATTTATATACTTTTTTTTATGTATTGCAGCTTTTGCACAATAAAATCACTTTTTTTATAAAATCATTTGTTTTCTGTGTCGACATTCTAAAACCCATAACTTTTTTATTTTTGCGTGCACAAAGCGGTGTCAGGGATTATTTTCTGCGGGACGGATTGTCGTTTTTTATTAGTACTATTTTGGAGTAAATGTGACTTTTTGATCACTTTTTATAGCATTTTTTGGACGGAGATGTGACCTAAAAACAAAGATTCTGGCGTTGTTTTTCATGTTTTTTTTTTTACGGCGTTCACCGTGCAGGATAAATTACATAATAGTTTTGTAGTTTGGGTCGTTACGGACGCGGCGATACCAATTATGTATAGTTTTTTTAATTTTTACGGTTTTTCCCATAATAAAAGACTTACTATGGGAAAAAAGTCAGTTTGGCTTTATTTTTATTTGAAATGTGTGTGTTTTTATTGTTTTACCACATTTTTATTAACTTTTTTTTACTTTTCTGACTTTTCCCACTAGGGGACATGAGGGCCTGATGCCCCGATCGCTACTCTAATACACTGCACTGCATACGTAGTGCAGTGTATTAGCGCTGTCAGCTATTCACTGACAGCAAGCCTATGAGGACTCGCCGCAGGCGGGTCCTCATCGGCTCCTGTACAAGGCAGACTCGGACGCCATTTTCTGGCGTCCGATTGCCACAGCAACCCAGCAATTGCATCACTGGGTTGCCGATCTATTGAGCGCAGCATCTGAGGGGTTAATCTGCCGGATCGGAGAGTAGCTCCGGTCCTGGCAGTTACAGGAGGGTGCCAGCTGTATAATACAGCTGTCACCCCGCGGTGATGGTGCCGGCTCTGCTTCTGAGCCCGCACAATCACTGCGCCGTACATGTACGGCGCTTTGCGGGAAGCACCTCCCGACAGCGCCGTACATGTACGGCGCATGTCGGGAAGGGGTTAAACTGTTTTAGAGTCACCGTGATTGACTCTAAGGGCACGTTCAGACGTGGCAGAATTTTTCCGCTGCAAATGTTGGTGCAGATTTGGGGCAATTGCGCAACGAATCTGCACCAACATTTGCATATTTGACAGGTAATTCAGACGTTGCAGAAATCACAGCGGACTTGCCACAGATTTCAGTTTTTGCATTGCACAGGCTGAAATCCGCAGTGAAATTCCGCTTCTTCTCCGCAATGTAATGCGCATGCTGCGGAGGGAAAATTCTGCACCGCAGCCTGATTTCCGCACAGTTATTTTCTGCAACGTCTGAACTAACTTTCCTAAAAATGTATAGAAACAAATGTAAAAAACGGCTGCTGCAGAATTCCACTGCGGACTGTCTACAGCGGAATTCAACAGCAATTCTGCCACATGTGAATGTGCCCTAAGTCTGGGTTCCCACGTAGCGTAAACGCTGTGGAATTTCCACAACTGATAAACCGCTGATGAAAGTATCAAATCCGCAGCATTTTCTGGGGTAGCTACTGTTGCATTTTACTAGCAGAAAATGCTGCATAAATGCAGGGTAGGTGCGGATTTTGTGTGCGATTTTACCTGCGGATTTAATGTTAATTATTGGTTATAGCAAAGTATATGTGCATCTGCGGATTTACAGCGTTTATTACTGCGTTTCCGCTGTAAAAACTGCAACAACATAAATCTGTTGCGGAAATTCTGCTCCCCATTGAAGTCTATGGGTCAAACGCAGCATCTCGCACAGAACACGCAGCATAAATTGACATGCTGCGGAAATTAGAAACGCACCGCAGAACACTTTCCGCACAACTTTTGTGTGTGTTTTTTACGCATCGTGAGCATAATATTTTCTAAATCTCATTCACTTTGCTGCTACTGTAAATGTTACAGAATTTCCGAACAGAATTCCGTTGCGAAAACAATTACGCTACGTGGGAATCTAGCCTAATAAGGTAGGAACACACAGGGCCGATATGCTGTGTAAAAGAACACTGCGTATCCATCCTGGAAACTGCAGGAAATTTCGGCATTGTGGTACAGTTTTTCGGGCTGCATGTCTGGTACGGAAATCCTGTAGGAACAAAACCAAAAAAAAGTTTATACGTACGCCTGGCTGCAGGCATGGCAACACGTGCCTCTGTTCTGAGCGCAGCCCGGCCAACCAGGAGGCCGGTCTGGACTCAGAATAGAGGATCACATCGCTAGGGCTATGGCCGGGGGTAAGTATAAGCTTTTTTATTCATTTGAAATTTAAAAAAAAGGGCTCTTTTCTCATTTGTGATTTCTGCTGCAGAATCGCAGTGTTTCTGCCGCTAAAGTCACAACACATGGCTCTTTGTTGTGGTTTTTACCTCCTCATTGAATTTGATGAGAGAAACCCGAAACAGAAGAGTATCGATATCGCAGTATAAATTTACATGCTGCGGCTTAAAATACTGCACCACAGGACAATTTATAAATGTTTTTTTGGGCACATTTTTTTCTACTGTGTGTGGATGAGATTTATTCTAATTGTATTCCACAGTGCTGCTACTGTATTATGCTGCAGATTTTCTGCAATTAAATACGTTGCAGAAAATCTGCAGTGTAAACGTCCAGTCAGTTCCTCCCCTTGGAGGGGCAATTAGTCTGGCTGAATGTTATGGGGACACTGTGGCTGACAGTATTACGTAAGCACTGTGGTTACCACTGTTATGAGAGCACTGTGGTGGACATTGTTATAGAGGTACTGTATATTGCTCTGTTATGGAGGCTCTGTTGGGGACACAGGAGTGTGAAATATTTTGTGCAACTGCCAATATGAGTGATTGAATAGAAGTGACATATTTAGATCACCACAAAGCCATGGAGACTTCTATGTAACTTCTACTAGCAAGATCTGCTGTTGCTAAGCTGCAGCCTATATATTAGGGAGATTGAATGATTTATTAATAAATAATTTTAATGGAAAACTCCAGTTTTTCACGTATAGCAATAGTTTTGGGGCAGGAAGCTGAATTATTACTGCATAGCAAAACATAGAAAGACATAGTTAATAAATAAAAACATCATATTTTGACATTTGTACGAATATACAATATAAACATTAAAGTCCCCTTAAAAGTGGGGATTCTTCCCCACACTCTAAGGGTATGTGCACACACAAAATCCAAAACGTCTGAAAATACGGAGCTGTTTTCAAGGGAAAACAGCTCCTGATTTTCAGACGTTTTTTAAGCCACTCGCGATTTTTGCAGCGTCTTTTTATGGCCGTTTTTGGAGAGGTTTTTCTATAGAGTCAATGAAAAACGGCTCCAAAAACGTCCCAAGAAGTGACATGCACTTCTTTTTCGCGGGCTTCTTTTTATGTGCTGTTTTTGGAAAACGAGGTGTAAAAAAACACCCCGTCGGAACAGAACGCCGTATTTCCCATTGAAATCAATAGGCGTGTGTTCTGCTTCCATTTTTTCAGGCATTTTTCGAGGCATAAACGCCCCAAAATACACCTGAAAAACTCCCTGTGAACATACCCTTACAGACGGACCCTGCTGAAATAGGCAGGATTCCCTCACAAATATCTTACGTTTAGCGCTAAACTATTTAGTCACATGTCTAACATTAGGGTGGATATAAAATGCTGTCTGTTTTTAAGGGTAACCAACATAATTTTGAAAACAGTTAAATAAATGGATAAAAAAAACATACCGAAATAATAATGGAGATTGAATCTGTAAAATATTGTTGAAAGTAAAATGACACGGAATATTGTGTTCTCTATTGTTAAGCATAACTAATTTGCATCATACCTTTGAATATATTTCGAAGACTTGTCATTTTCTTGTGTTTTTAGTCTGTAGTATACAATAAAATGTCTTATGCATCAATATAGGCAAATATAAACATATAAAAATTAATGAATGATTTATAGCAAGCCTTCCAATTGAAACAATATCCCTTCTACTCAGTTGTTTTACTTTAATATATTGGATGACTATGTAACAAAATACTACATAAAGTACCGTTTACTTTCTCAGGATGTATAGGCTTTGTCAGCGATATCCCCTCTTACAATGGAAAAGTTTTATAAATTAATAAGTAGTGCCTATATATAGATGACTTGTGGAATGGCTTGTTCTTGGCACTTGTTTTAAATATTACGCTGGTGTCTTTATCTTAGGAACGTTCAATACTCCATAAACATTTCTAGAAAGTAATATATTAGCTAGGTTTATGCTGCAGGTCTGTTGGTGAAATTCCATGACTCGATAATACAATGTGTTGCTAGGTGAAAGGGTTGCTAGTGAAAGCCATTTATTACCAAACTACTTATGAGTTCTTTTGCCACTGTGAAACTTACTAAAGTAAAAATACATTGGGGGTGATGGTAAAAAGCTAACACTGACCATTCTATGTGTCTGTATATATGTAAGATTTGTCCAACACTTCTCCTAGCTTTCACACAGTGCCGGATTACAAGAGGGGCGGATAGGGCGACTTCACTGGCATAGCTATAAGGGTCGCAGCGGTCGCAATTGCGACCGGGCCCCGAAACCTGGTCGGGTCTGCGGCCCTCCGCACCACGTCTGTTAAAAGTTACTATAATAACTCGGGCCTATGTAATAAACTGCAGGGACCTCTGTTACCATTGTAACAGTATACTTACCCTCCTCGCTCCCAAGCGCAGCAGAGGTCCTGATGTCTTTCCGCGTCATTACGTCACAACGCTATGTGCGCCCCGCAAAACGTTGTGTTGCTGAATGGCGTCATGCCCTGAGCCAAAGAGGAGGGTAAGTATAAGGTTACTGTCTGCTGAGGTCCTGTATCTAAGCCTACAATATGGTAGGCTTGGTTATAGGGCCCAGCAGACAGGATCACACATGGTATGATCCTGTCTGCTGGGCCCTATATCTATGCCTACCTTGTGGTAGGATTAGATACAGGGTCCAACATACAGTATCACACATGGGCCCTGTATATAAGCCTACCATGTGGTAGGCTTAGATACAGGGCCCACAGAGAGGATCACACATGGGCCCTGTATCTAAGTCTGCCATGCGGTATGCTTAGATACAGGGCCTAGCAGACAGGATCACACATGCGCCATGTATCTACGCCTACCATGTGGTAGGCTTATATATAGGGCCCATCAGACATAGTGTGATCCTGTCTTCTGGGCCCTACATCTAAGCCTACCTTGTGGTAGGCTTATATACAGGGTCCAACAGACAGGATCACACATGGGCCCTGTATCTTTTAGATCAGTATGTGCTGTCTTATACTAACACATTAACGATACTGAAGTGTTTAGACAGTGAATAGACATTCCACGGGATGTCTCTTCACAATCCCTGCACTTCGTTACTGTTTGGGTATGTTCACACTACAGCGTCCGTAACGGCCGAAATTACGGGGCTGTTTCCAGGAGAAAACAGCCCCGTCATTTCAGCCGTAACGGCATGTGCAGGCTCTTGAACGCCCCGCACATTACGGACGTAACTGGAGCTGGTTTTCCATGGAGTCCATGGAAAACGGCTCCATTTACGTCTGAAGACGTGACATGACACTTCTTTGGCACGGGCGTCTATTTACGCGCCGTCTTTTGACAGCGACGCGTAAATATACGCCTCGTGTGAACAGACAAACGTCAGCCCATTGCTTTCAATGGGCAGATGTTTGCCAACGCTATCGAGGCGCATTTTCGGACGTAATTCGAGGCGTAAAACGCCCGAATTACGTCCGTAAATAGGGCGTGTGAACATAACCTTTCTGTGGTAGTTACAGCAGAGCAAGCATAATACCGCAAGATTACGCTGTAAATGACAGGTTACAGCGAGATTACGCTTGCTCTGCTGTAACTACCACAGAAACAGTAACGAAGTGCAGGGATTGTGAATAGACATCCCGTGGAATGTCTATTCACTCTCTAAATACTTCAGTATCGTTAATGTGTTCGTATAAGACAGCACATACTGATCTAAAAGGATCCCTATGTGCTGCCTAAATGAATGGAGAGAAGTGTATGACGCTGATTGGTCACTGATTGGTGACGGTGGGTACCGGGGTAATAATGGGGGTTAGTGTTAGCCTCTGCACCTACTAATATTAAGCCCCGCCTTAGTAATGGAGGTTGTCAATCAGCCAGCTGCCATTACTAAGGCAGTAATAATAATAAAGTTTAAAAAAATGCAAGCACATAGAAAAAATATTTTATTGAAATAAAAAAACACAATCCCCATTAACCATTTTATTGAGAATAAAAAAACGCTGTCATTGAAGTAGTCCTCGTATCCGAAGTAGTCCAACAACCGAACTTGTAAAAAAACACAAACACACAAAAATAATTAGTAACACATAAAGAAGCAAAATTATTATTCTTACCTTTCCTGGGTCCAGCGCTAGAGCCGCAATGTCAGCGAACTGGGCCCTATATCTAATCCAATCATGTGTGATACTGTCTGCTGAGCTGTGTATCTAATCCTATCATGTGTGACACTGTCTGCTGAGCCAATGTATCTAATCCAATCATGTGCGATACTGTCTGCTGGGCCCTATATCTAATCCAATCATATGTGATACTGTCTGCTGAGCTACTGTATCTAATCCCATCATGTGTGACACTGTCTGCTGGGCCCTAGCTCTAATCCTATCCATAGTTGATAGGGTCGTAGTGCTATTCATATGCTCTCTCCTATACACACACACATTTTTTTGGGCGGACACATATGTATTGGGGCTATTTCCCCTGACATTTTAAGTCCTTAGTGATGCCCCTGGCTGCTAGTGCTGCATTGTTGGGTCACTTAGGAGTCCACGCGATGCAACTGAAAGCTGCGGACCGTCGGCCATCAGAAGTTTGCGGGGGACTTCTAAATCGGGCCCATGAGCCTTTAGCTATGCCCCTGGCCCTATACCTTCCTGGTTTAGCTAGACACGGTACATACATATGCACATCTCCCCCTGAGGAAGCAACTGAATAGCGAAACGCGCGTTGGGGCTAATGTGTCGGAGCGAGCACTGACTCTCACTATCTTCATTATGGGTAAGCTGCTGTCATCTGTTTCTGATAACTAATTGCACTGGCACTTTACTATGAATCTTCTCCTGATCACCTAATGTTCACTTATATATGATGATTTTGAGCTATATAGCATCTCTATTTTTGGCTCACCTGTTCACAATTTAAAAGGGGAATTTTCTGTACTGATCGGAACTAGTGGACAGCATCTTTATTTCCCATGTTCTTACTAGATATATCGGTAACCGCTCCCAATCCTTTTTACTAGGGTCTTGTCCTTTTGTCATACTTTTTAATCATTTGTTAATATGTGTCAATAAAAATATTTATTATTTATACATATGTTTGGCTACAAACTCTTTTTTGTGTTGTTGGTATACCTTCCTGGTTTAGTTGTTTTTTTTGTTGGGTGCATGGCAATATATTGAGATATACTGTAATTTACACATACATGTACAGCATTTTTGTGGCTATGGCACAAGGCTTCTAAAATCTAGGTAATTTTTGCAAAAATGGTCAAAAGAGACCTTTTTTAATGCATTCTGCTTAAATAATCTATTTGTCAATGTCCTAACTCAACCAACATCCAGCCTACATAACATAAAGAAACTTCATTACCATCTGAGATTTTTAGAGATTTATTAGAGTTACAGCCAGCTCTTAGCAGATGACAAAACTTGTATTATTATTAGGAATTGACAGAGGCAAATTGCCAGGTGCCCATAAATTAGCCAAGAAATAAGCTTCCTGCTGTCTTCTACTGATTACATAACAGAGTGCTTGTATATAATGCAGTATAATATAGTACTACGGTAATGCTCCTTTCACACTACCCGTTATAGTACGTTTAGCTCTCTTCCGTCCGTTTTTTTTTCACGGAAGCAAAAGTGCTGCAGACTTCAATCAAACGGAAACCTAGAGAACGGAGGCAAACGGAAAGCATCTGAAACTAAAGAACTACCATTGAAATCATTTGTAATTCTAACAGAAGTGATGCTTTCCGTTTGGACTCTCGTTCATCTCATCCTCTTGACGGAAGAGAGCTAAACGTACTATAACGGTAGTGTGAACTTAGCCTTAGCTTTACACTATATGATATCTGCTATGCATAGATAATCTTCTTGCTCTGCTCTATGTAAAAGCATTTTCTTCTGCTTTGCAACTCCAGGTTCTTCACCTAATAGACCGGTTTCACCTGGACGCAATATGTCCACATTTTAGTTTCTATATTACGGCCGCAACACCCCGATTCTGTGTGGCTCTACTGAAGCATGAAGCTTCTTATAATCACAGTCAGTACACATTGTTTAGACTCAATGTCACATACAGGTTATGTCCTTGTTAAAAGGGTCTCTTGATAATTGGTAGATCACAAAGTGTCCTCCTGCTGGGACCCCAAGGGATCAGCTGTAATCTGTGGGGAGATCTGACAGTATAGGGGGTTTTACACTGGGCAATTATTGGGCAAACGATCGTTCATACAACGTTTGTTGACGATAATTGCCCTGCTCGTTCATCGGCTGATTGCATCATTTTAAAAAAGTTAAATATTATCGTTGTCGGCAGCGCATCTCCCTGTGTAAACAGGGAGATGCGCTGCCGATGTGATAATAATATATGGGGACGAGTGATCGGAGTAACGAGCGCTCGTCCCCATCCATAGCTCCTTGTGACAGGAGCATACGAGCGCCGATCAACGAGCTGTCTCGCTGATCGGCGTTTGCTGCACCGACCAAAATCGGCCGGTGTAATAGGGCCTTAAGTGTACAGTTTCCTTGCAGTGCCACAACAAGTTAAGGGTGTGTTAAAAAAAAAAACGGAAACCAAACTGAACGGCAGGATTACCATTGAAATCATGTGAACGAACCCTAAATGAAGCAATACGCAGTGCCTATTCAAATCAATGGGATGTCTGTGTAATGTAGGATAGGACGGGTCTTCCAGAGAGAGAGAGAGATGCTTTTTGTAATCACTCTCAACTCTTGAATAGAGGAGCCCCTCTATTAACCCCTTCCCGACATTTGTCGTATGGATAAGTCATAGAAAGCTAGTGCTTCCCGCATGTTGCTGTATCCATACGACAAATGGTGGACAGCTCAAAAGCTGAGTCGGTGCCATCATCCCCGTTTGTCAACTGTATGTTACAGCTGACACCCTGGGGTAATGTGGGGGACCGAAGTTTGCTCCGATCCCCGCCATTAACCCCTTAAATGCACCGGTCAAAAGCGATCACCGCATTTAAGGGGTTTGCAGCTCATCAGCACCCCAGCAATTAAATTGCCGGGGTGCCGGTGGCTGAAAAGTTAACCGGAGGCCTAACCCTAGCCTCCCAGTATGCCTACCAAACCTAGAAGGAGGACAAACATAAACCCCCTCTTCCACTTGTTCAAAATACAATCACAGTGATGATCAGAAGGAAGCAAGGAGGAAAGGCACATATAGGCCCGATATGTGGTCATTGGTAATGACTCATCATTGATAATACTAAGCTAAAAAGGAGTCAATATACCACTAGTTACTATAAAACGTATACATTTTATTGTGTACAAATACATCAAAGCTATTACATAAAAAAAGTTACAGAGATCATAGCGACCACAGTGTGTGAAGATGGAAGCCATACAGCATAAGTCTGAAATGATAATATGCATGTAATACATATATGGCAAGAAACGAAGATAAGGATGTATAAATACAAAATGTATATAAGAGCTTTACTTGAAATACTGATAGGGGAGTCACTAATGTGGTAGCCCAGGTAAAGTTCGCAAACATATGATGACATGTGTTTGTAGCACATGTCAGGCCATCACCCACCAAACACAAAGTATGGTAGGTGAAGTAGCTGGACAATGCCAGTCACATAAAGACAGAGGTATAAAATACAACATATCCTGAATACCAAATAACAGTCTTACCCATGGCACAGTGTCCGGCTGTCTGGCGTCACACCCCAACGCACGTTTCGGCGTCGGGTTGCCATGGCAGCCGGGGGTCTTACAAAGACCCCCAGGCCTGCCTTGGCTGTATGCCTATTAGGCCTGGGGCACGACCTAATGGATTGCCTGTCAGTTTTACACTGACAGGCAATAATGCTCTGGTATACAAAGTATACCAAAGCTTTATATCTGCAATCAGAAGATCGCATGGTGAAGTCCCCTAGTGGGACTTAAAAAAATAATTAAAAACAGATAAATACATTTTTGGAAAATATTAAAATAAAACCATTTTTTTTCCATAAAAAGTTGTTTTATTTAATAAGTGTAAAAAAACATGAAAAGTACACATATATGGTATCGCTGCGATCGTAACGACACAAAGAATAAAGTTAACTGTATAGTGAACACCATACAAAAAAACTGCAAAAAACAAATTCGCTTTTTTTTTCTCCATTCCCCCACCAAAAAAATATAATAAAAGTTAACCAATAAATATCATGCACCCCAAAATAGTAACAATGAAAACTACACCTTGTCCTGCAAAAAACAAGCCCTCATATGGCGATATCAATGGAAAAATAATAAAGTTACGGCTCTTGGAATGCGGTTATGCAAACATTTATTATTTTTGTTTAAAAGGTTTCTTATTGTGAAAACGGAGTAAAACATAAAAAAAACTATACATTTGTGGTATCGTCGTAATCGTACCGATCCATAGAATTAAGATAACATGGTATTTATGCCACATAGAAAACGGCATAAATTTAAAACTCGAAAAACAATGCAAGAATAGCGTTTTTTTCCAATTCCCTTCCCACAAAAAAGTTAATAAAAGTTAATCAATATAATATATGTACCAAAAAATGGTGCCATTGAAAAACACAACTCGCAAAAAACAAGCCCTCATATGACTATGCTGACGGAAAAATAAAAAAGTTATAACTCTAGGAATGTGAAGATGAGAAAAATAAGGGTATGTTCACACGGCCAAATTTCAGACGTATACGAGGCGTATTATGCCTCGTTTTACGTCTGAAAATACGGCTCCAATACGTCGGCAAACATCTGCCCATTCATTTGAATGGGTTTGCCGACGTACTGTGCAGACGACCTGTTATTTACGCGTCGTCGTTTGACAGCTGTCAAACGACGACGCGTAAAAATACAGCCTCGTCAAAAGAAGTGCAGGACACTTCTTTGGACGTTTTTGGAGCTGTTTTCTCATAGACTCCAATGAAAACAGCTCCAAAAACGGACGTAAAAAACGCTGCGAAAACGCCGTGAAAACGCAGCGAAAAATGCGAGTTGGTAAAAAAACGTCTGAAAAGCAGGGTCTGTTTTCCCTTGAAAACAGCTCTGGATTTTCAGACGTTTTTTGTTGACTACGTGTGAACATACCCTAAAAAAGAATGCTTGGTCATTAAGGCCAAAATAGGCCTGGTTGTTAAGGGGTTAAGCATACTAGGGCCACATGTAGGATATTTCCTAAAACTGCAGAATCTGGGCAATACATATTGAGTTGCGTTTCTCTTGTAAAACTTTCTGTGTTACACAAAAAATTGATTAAAAATGAATATCTGCAAAAAAAAAATGAAATTTTTAAATTTCACCTCTACTTCGTCTACAGGGTTAAGGAACTTTCTAAATGCTGTTTTAAATACTTTGAGGGGTGACGTTTTTAAAATGGGGTGACTTATTGGGGGTTTCTAATATATAAGGTACTCAAAGCCACTTCACAACTGAACTGGCCCCTGCAAAAATAGCATTTTGAAATTTTCTTGAAAATGTGAGAAATTGCTGCTAAAGTTCTAAGCCTTGTAACGTCCTAGAAAAATAAAAGGAAGTTCAAAAAACAATGCTAATCTAAAGTAGACATGGGGGATGTTAATTAGCAACAATTTTGTGTGGTATAACTGCCTGTCTTAAAAGCAGATAAATAAAAATTCAGAAAAATTTAAATTTTTGCAATTTTTCGCTAACTTTTAGTGTTTTTCACAATTAAATACTAAATGTATCGAGCACATTTTGCCAGTAACATAAAGTCCAATGTGTCACGAGAAAACAATCTCAGAATCGCTTGGATATGTAAAAGCATTCCGAAGTTATTACCTCATCTTTAAAGTGTAACAATTTGCTTTTCTACAGTGTAAGGCCCTTCTACGTAGTGCCACGGTTTGTTTTTTCATGGCATCTCATGCTGCAGAAATGTCCAATGTTCTTCTGCCAGACCTCCTCCAGTGAAGAACCATTGAGCACCAAGTTCATGAACAATGTTTGGAATAATCACTGCACTGGATCATGCGCTATCCAACAGAGTATTTCCTACAGTTTGTAGACTTTCGGGCCGTTTGCTTGTCATGTGTTGTAGGCAGCCAGCAGAAGAATATTTTTTGGATCAATCCTTTTAGAATTGTTTAATAGACTATTCTATGTACATGATATCCACCTAACATTGTAATCTTCTTGAATGTGATGTATGTTTTTTAAAACTTGAGCTCCATGCCAACTCTTGATTGCATGACCATCACAGTAAGATCACGGATTTCCGTGACTCCAGACCGTCAGAATTCTTGCGGTTTTTGTGCAATTTTTCCCCCACAGGGAAACATTTTGATTACCCAACGGTTGTTCTAACCTGTGATTCCAACGCCACCACTGCGTGACCAAATGTCACAGAGGAAGTGTTGCCTAAAGTATACCTCATCTTAATAAAATACTGACGTGTCATAGAGTTGTTTGATTTAGGGCCTGTTGACATCAGTGTTGCCCTTCCATTGAGGGTTCCGTCAGAGGTTTCCGTCGGGTTAACCCTTCAACGGAAAGGTAAACGGAAAGCTTAGCTTCTTTTTCCATCACCATTGATCTCAAAGGTGTCGGAAATTTGCTAATGGTTTCCGTTTGTCACTGTTGTGAATGGGTTACGTTATTTTGACGGAATCAATCTCGCAGTCGACTTTTAGCTTACATGCACATTAACGTTCCAGTGAAATCTATGACCAGTCTGTGAACATTAGCTTGGACATCTTAGGCTGAGTTCACACATTGCGGATTTGTCGCAGATTTTGTTGCGGTTTTGACGCAGATCTCACCCTTTTGCATTGCAAAGTGTAAAATCTGCGCTTAAAATCGGCGTCAAATCTGCGAGGTGTGAACTCAGCCTTATAGTTAAAAACGAATAGTGCTTGTCTTTCAGAAGAGTGCTGGGAGCCAAATTGTTTTAGTGATCGGTGGACGGCCCAGTTCACAGATCCCCATCAATGAAAGTTCTGACATGTCTCTGTAATAGACATACATATTAGTACTCAAAAATAGCTGTTCTTGAATAATCCTTCCAGCACCCTGTACTCTTATAATACATAATTTGGCAACTTTCTCTACATGATTGGCTTGGATTGTGCTAAGCAACAGTGAATCTGATTGGTAAAATCCCTGAATTAGTCCTCAAGCTTCTGTACCGTATAAAGAAATTGGAGAATATCTGTACCCAACATGAATATCAAATTAAATAAATAATTTGAATGTAGATAATGCCTAATAAGGCAGGTTCCTATAGTCCATCCAACCATTCAGATGGAGAAACGTTTTCTCTAGGGGAGATCGTAGCCCTTAACATTTTTCATGCTGCAAATGCAAATTATCTCTGCAGGAGTCTCATGCAGAGTTTCTCTCTGCTTGTGATGTGCAGCGTTTTAGCCAATCACCTGTCTATTAAACAATACTACTTGTACTGTTAGGGCATGTTCAGATGTGGCAGAAATTTTCCGCTGCCGAATTTGCCTCAAATTCACAGCAATTACGCAACAAATCTTGCTGCAGGCTTCAGCCTTTGCATGGCAAACACTGAAATCTGCCGTCAAAATCCGCTGCTTCTCCGCAACAGACTGAACATGCCGCAGAATGTAAATTCCACACCACAAGCTATTTCCCGCACCGGTGCTTTCTGTATCATCTGCACAGAAAAGCTATAGAAAACAAAGAAAAAACTGCTGAGGATTTCCGCAGCAAATCTGCCATGTCTTAGTATGCACTTATTGTCTAAAAAGCTGACAGCAAGAAAGATTTGGGGGCTCTGATTGTAGAATAATCATAGCATTAAAAGAAATTTAAAAAAAGTAGAAATAGAATACTGACATTTCTACATAATTTATCCTATGCCATGAAAAGTTAGATATCCTATATTGTCTTAATGGCATTTGATTTTGTAGTTGATCCTCCAGGCAACATTGTATCTGTATGACTGGGAATACATGGTCAGAATGCTGTAATTTTGTAAGTATTAGGGCTTATTCCGACGAACGAGTATAAACTCGGACTTGAAAAACTGCCATTTTTCACATCCGAGTTGCACCCGTGCGGGACCCGTTTTCACGGATCCCTCATAGACTTGAGCCTATTGAGGGATTCGTGAAAACGGACGACAATAGGACACGTCCTATTTTTTCACAGGCTATTCACACGGTCCATTAAAACAATGGTGGTGTTAACAACCCCACTGAATTGCATGGGTCCATGTAAAGACGTTTTTTTTTAATGGACAGCACACGGATGTATAATGGCTTATTCACACAAACGTAGAATACGGCCGTCACATGGATGCATGTATTTCAATGGGACCGTTCACACAGCCTTTGCTTTGGGTCCGTTGAAAAATTGAATATGTCCTATTTTATTTTTCAAGTCTATGGGGATTCGTGAAAGTGGGACCTGCACAAGTGCAATTTGGATGTGAAAATCTGCAGTTTTTCACGTCCGAGTTTGCACTAGTTTGTGTGAATCTGGCCTAATACGCTGGTCTAAATAAGGCTTTAGATTGTGCAGACTGCACCGTACACAGAATGACTCACTGAGTACCTGGCTAGTAGACATCACAATCTCATTTAGATGACTGTGGGATCAGTAAATAGACTGGCTTGCTTATAGAGGCTTTCACCACATTATAAGTGGCCTATCTTGTACGTAATGTGATCGGCGCTGTAATGTAGATTACAGTTTTTTATTTAGAATAACGACAATTTTTGACGGAGTTATGAACGATTTTAGCTTTATGCTAATGACTTTCCTAATAGACAACTGGGCGTGTTTTACTTTTTGACCAAGTGGGCATTGTGGAGAGAAGTGTATGACGCTGACCAATCAGCGTCATACACTTCTCTCCATTCATTTACACAGCACATAGAGATCTAGTTAGATCACTATGTGCAGTCACTTACTAACATATTAACGTTACTGAAGTGTCCTGACAGTGAATAGAGATCACTACCAGCCATGACGCGATGTCTATTCAGAATCCTGACACTTCGGTAACTTTTGTGTGAGATTACAGCACAGCAAGCGTAATCTCGCGAGATTACACTGTAAACTGTCATTTAAAACGAGATTACACTTGCTGTACTGTAATCTCACACAAACGTTACCGAAGTGTCAGGATTCTGAATAGACATCACGTCCCGGCTGGAGGTGATGTCTATTCACTGTCAGGACACTGAGTAATGTTCATATGGGGAGAAGTGTATGACGCTGATTGGTCACTGATTGGTCAGCGTTATACACTTCTCTCCACAACGCCCACTTGGTCAAAAAGTAAAACACGCCCAGTTGTTCATTAAGAAAGTCATTAGCATAAAGCTAAAATAGGTCATAACTCAGTCAAAAATGATCGTTTTTCTAAATAAAAAACACTGCTGTAATCTACATTACAGCGCCGATCACATTATGTAGAAGATAGGCCACTTATAATCTGGTGACAGAGCCTCTTTAAGGGGGTTTTACACAGGACGATTATCGGGCAGACGAGTGTTAATATAACGCTCGTTGCCGATAATTACCCTGTGTAAACAGGGGAACCATCAGCAGATAACCGAGCAAACGCTCGATCATCTGCTGGTCTTATCGTTTTAAAAAAGTAAAATATTATCGTTGTCGGCAGAACATCTCTCTGTGTAAACAGGGAGATGCGCTGCCGATATGATAATAATGGATGAGGACAAGCGATCGGAGTAACGACCGCTCATCCCCATCCATAGCTCCGCGTGACAGGAGCAAATGAGCGCCGATCAACGATGTCTCGTTGATCGGCGCTCGCTGCACCGGCCGCTTATCAGCCAGTGTAAAAGGGCCTTTATGGTCAGACCAGCTGCTATATTAGTATTGCTATCAACATGTCTGCAATCATTTTGTGGAGCTGAGGAATGCTGATATTGCCACTGCAGCAAGATTACCGACAAAACGTCTCAATAAACATTAATTGAACTTAAAATCAGTGAAGTGTACAGCAAGTAAACACAGGAAAGAAGGAAAGGTCCACAGATGAGGATAATGGAATTTGGAATTTGGCTGCTTCAATATGTTATCTTTTTTATTTTTTTATTGACGTGGCCAGATGAAGCCTTGTTTTATGTGGGAGAAATTGTATTGTTTTTTCTGCGTGGGTTGGGGGTAGAAAAAATGTGGTAAATTATATAATTTATTTTTGCGGCGTGAATGTAAGAAAAAGTGATTCTCTGCATTTTTTGTTGTGTTTTTTTTTATCTCGCTCACGTTTCATGTCAAATAACCTGCTAAATTCTTTCTTCAAGTTATTATGGTCATGTAGACACCTAATATGTTTTATGTATGGGCATTCCAAATATATTTTTTGCAAAGTAATGACCTTTTTTTTTTTTTTTTTAATCCCGTGAAGGCATAAACTTTATTTACAACGTTATTTTTTTTTACTTTACTCCTGCATGCTAATACATTACACTGTCTCACTATGACACAGGCTTGTGTTAGGGCAGCACATAGTGTGCCCTAAAAGCAGGCTTACTGAGCAGAGAGCTCTGGGGTCCTTTCTGGGTTCCCCCAGTCTCTGATCGCATCATCGGATTTCCGATGACAACAATAAAGAGGGGAGTCCCTTTTGATCATGCAACGGTCACTGACTGCAGTAATCAAAGGGTTAAACAGCTGGGGTCAGATTTTTTTCCGATCCCAGCTGTACTCAAAAAGCTTCTCTCAGGAGCTGTTAGTTACAATGCCTGCTTAGAGAATGAGCACTCATATGCCTATTCTATAGAAACACCAAAAGACTGTACCGCCTGCCGTCAAAAAAAAGTGGGCGATTGGGAAGGGGGTTAATCCCTGGTTCTAGTATATCAACAGGGTCTTAGGGCTTATTCAGACGAACGGGATATACGTCCGTGCAACGAGCATGATTTTCACGCGTGTCACACAGACCTATATTAGTCTATGGGGCAGTGCAGACAGTTGCGTGCTTTTTCCGCAGCATCAGTCCGCTGCGAAAAAGTCACGACATGTCCGTTCTTTGGGCGTATTTGGCGCATCACGCACCCATTGAAGTCAATGGGTGCGTGAAAATCACGCATGACACATGGAAGCACTTCTGTCGGACGCGCGTGATTCACGCAACGGCTGTGAAAAGGGTGAATGAAAACAGAAAAGCACCACGTGCTTTTCTGTTTACAAACATCCAAACGGAGTGTCATAATGATGGCGGCTGCGCGAAAAGCACGCAGCCGCGCATCATACGGGGCTTTCACACGGAGCTATCAAGTGCCTTTTGCGCGTGCAAAACGCACACGCTCGTGTGAATCCGGCCTTAGAGTAAGGACGAATTCAGGTTTCTGCGACTGAATATCATTTACATTCTTCTGAATGGAACTTGCAGAAATCCATGCACCTCCTGCTGAAACAAACCCATTTAGGCTAAGGCCACACGGAGCGGCCCTGACACGGTTGCGACACGGCCAACAACCCGCACCAGCACCATGTTCGGCGCAGGTGTCAAATACCCTGTAAATGACCGAGCGTTATTGTAGGTAGAACGGCCCTTTACCTGCAAAATCATGCGACGATGAAGGTATGTATTAATTAATGGCCGCACGATTTTGCAGATATAGGGACGTTTTACCGGCATTAACGCGTGCCCATTAACAGGGCAATTGACAGCCGCACTGAACATGGTGCCGATACGATCATTGGCCGCGTCGCGACCGTGTCAGGGCCTCTCCGTTTGGCCTTACCCCTAGGTGAATGAAACTGATTCTCAGCTGCAGACAAAATCTGCGTGTGTGAATCCACCCTAAATCAATAATAAAATAAATTTTTTGAAGATGAAGGCCCGTTCACGTTTTGCAATAAGGTGAACTACACCAGAAAAAAGTGGGTAATACATGCACTTTTGATGCATTTTTACTGTGATCGGCGACTGTGATTTTGAACAAAAAAACAAAACAATACAAGAAAAGATTCTGATTCAAATTTATGTACCACGTGGACACTGAGATTTTTCCACTGCAAAGAATTTAGTGGAAAATCTGCATCAAAATGTGTGCACTTGGCCATAGATGTAGGCTCAATTCACACATGGGACGGAAATGCTGCAGAATTTCCATGCAGAAAATCTTCAGCAGATTACAGTCCCAGCCATATGGATGAGATATGAACATACCAGTTAAATTTCAGGCAAACGAGCGTTCACAGAACAGGGCAACGATCAGCCCATAAACGAGCAAACGCTCATTTATCGTCTGATTGTACAGTTTATGTAGCATGAAATATTACCGTTGTCGTCAGCACATCTCTGTGTAAACAGGGAGATGTGCTGCCGACATGACAGAAATGTATGGGGATGAGCGATCACAATGACAATCGCTCGTCCCCATGCATTGCTCCTATTGAAAGGAGCAAATGAGCGCCGATCAATGAGCTGTCTCGTTGATCGGCGCTCGTTTACACAGCCCATGTCGGACCGTGTAAGAGGACCCTAAGGGGGGATTCACACGAGCGTGTATTCGGTCCGTGAGGGCCGCGTGGTTTTCACGCGCCACGCACAGACCAATACAAGTCTATGGGGCAGTACAGACAGTCCGTGCTTTTTGCGCAGCATTTGTCAGCTGCGCAAAAAGCGCGACAGGTTCAATATCTCCGTGTATTTCGCGCATCACGCACCCATTGAAGTCAATGGGTGCGTGAAAACCACGCAGGTCGCACGGAAGCACTTCCGTGCGAACCGACTGAAACAGCGCACCAGCTGTCAAAAGGATGAATGTAACCAGAAAAGCACCACGTGCTTTTCTGTTTCCAAACATCCAAATGGAGTGTCTTTGAGATGAGCGAACCCGGACAATCGAACCGAACTTCACCGGGTTCGGCCGAACTCGTTTTGGCCGAACCCGGCAAAAAAATGTCCGGTACGCGACGTCAGGACATAGTCACTGTCCAGGGTGCTGAAAGAGTTAAACTGTTTCAGCACCATGGACAGTGACTACCGATCCCAATAAACATGAACCTGTAAAAAAAAACGAAGTTCTGACTTACCGATAACTCCCGGCTTCTTCCTCCAGTCTGACCTCCCGGGATGACAATTCAGTCCAAGTGACAGCTCCAGCCAATCACAGGCCAAGCACAGGCTGCAGCGGTCACATGGACTGCCGCGTCATCCAGGGAGGTGGGGCACGATGTCAAGAGAGGCGCGTCACCAAGGATGCGTCACCAAGGCAACGGCCGGGAGGGCAGATCTCGGTAAGTACGAACTTTTTCTTTTTTTTTAACAGGTTGCTGTATATTGTGTTCGGCATTCACTGTCGAGGGTGCTGAAAGAGTTACTGCCGATCAGTTAGCTCTTTCAGCACCTTGGACAGTGACGGCCGTCGACTAGCCTCATCTCTATGATGGCGGCTGAGCGAAAATCACGCAGCCGCGCATCATACACGGATGACACACGCAGCTGTGAAATGGTTTTTGCGCGCGCAAAACGCTGCGTTGTTTGCGCGTGCAAAAACGCAACGTCCGTCTGTATCTGCCCTAAGTCTGTATGGAATGGGTTAATCTTTTGTTTCACAACTAATATGTTGACTACTGAATAAGACAAAGGAGACTATTGTAGCCCAGTATTGCTGATATCCTTGTGGCAGCATTTCATGTCAAAAGCAGACTTGTCAACAAGTCTTTGTAAATTCTCCTAGTATTATCGCCACAACATATGAAAGGAACTGATGGCCTTTCCAAAAGGATTGAGAGACAGGACAGGTGGTTGGATTAAGCTGTCAAAAGGTCAAGTGAAAAAGAAAATACGAGGAAAGTAAAGGTCCAATAGTAATAATAAGGGAAACAGAGAGCTTGTATATTTTTCTTCTAGAATCAAGACCTCAAACTTGATTTTCTACACTAGAAATACTGTATTTGTCACAACTCTGTTTTACGACATAGGACTGGACAGATGGAGTAGTTTAGCATGTCTGCGGGCCACTGTTACATTACCCCCTGCTGTGATAAACCGTTACTGAAGCTGCTTTGTGCTTACAAACAAGACAGGTTCAACTAAACCTACTGGTAGTACCACCCCAACGGCTAGCCACCAGCACAATGGGCTGTCAAATGCTGCCGACACTTGAGCCATAGTATCATTTACTTTCTTATTAGTTAAAGAAGGCAGTTCCTCAGCATAAGCCATTGTTACTTGTACATAATTCCCAGAAGGTGTCAAAGTACACACATGAGATTATGGGAAAGATTTTCATTGTGTGAAGTCCAAACCACATGCTAAAAGAATGTAATTGCCATTCACATTAAATTAATTGTGTGAGCAATGGGAAAATAACTAAATGATTTATGGTTATTTACATTATATTTAACAATGAATAGTCATAATTGTGAATTGTGCAATTTGACTAAGAATTACAAGCGCTGGATAATTTCTTCTTTTTCTTAAGAATTTCACACCCTAAAGAGCAATGTGCCACTTTAGTTCAATAGTGTCATAAGCGGCATGAAATTACAAGTTGGTAAAAGTGAAGCAAATTGTGACAATTTTACCAAAATGAAGCAAGGGGCATAACATTTTTGGAGAAACTTGACAAACCATGTTAGACACACTATTCTTCTTTACGCCATCTCATGGATGGCGTACATGTATGCAAATATTTGCCCCAAAAAGAAGCACATTGGCAGGATTTGAACCCAGGGACTCATCTGAAATATGGGACAGCTACAATGCTGAATCTTACCTTTTTGGCTTACTATAAAAGTACGGTATGGCCCCTGCACTTTCTAATTTCTAGACTATTGAGATTCCTGTCTGTAGTCTAATTATTTACTGCTCATTTGTGTACCAAACGTGGTCTGTTTCCTGACCACGTCCCTGCCTCACGCTACAACCTGTTGCCGCTTATCTGTGTACCGAAATTGGATTGTTTCCTGACCATGTCTCTGTCTCACACTACAACCTGTTGGTGCTTATCTGTGTACCTGGAAAGGTATTTGACTACTCTTGCTATTAGCACTCTACTGCCTGATTGTTTGAAACACTGGACTCAGAATCTGCTACAGAATTTGACAAGAAAATGTGGCCCAATATAGTTTGCTGGAACAGGTCCTTTGACAACAATTAGGCTTCGTTGACATCTGCCCTAGTTCTCCGTTCCGACGTTCCGTCGGAACTGATCCCTGACAGACACAAACGGAAACCATCGTTGACTACGCTATTGATTCCGTCAAAACGACGGAACCCTTGCACAACGGAGACATATGGAAACCATTGGCACTGGATCCGTCACCATTGAAATAAATTGTGAAGCAAACGGAAACCTATCAGGGGATCCGCTCCGGGGAAAGCTCAGATGGAACGTAGCCTTAGCGCAGATGTGAACGAAGCCTATACAACAAATTGCCAAACTACATGAATTTGGCAATGTTTAACAAGAAAAATGTTCTTAGCTGCAAAATCCAGTGTGAGATTAACAAAGAGAGATTACTGAATTGCAAAAACAATGTAGCGCTGCCACAGATTCAAGGTCACATATGCCACTACCATTATAGTTCAGCGGTAATTGTCGCCATTACCGAGGTTTCCATAATCAATGCCGTATATATTTTCAAATGCAACCTGTTACATTTACCAGAGAAAGGAAAAAGTATTGTTTATAATCAATATTCTAACATATGAACCTCCAACATGAACCTCGAGCCTCTCCTTATATAGAAAAGAATAGTAATCTTTTCAATGACTTGGATGACTTTATCACTGTTAAGAATCGTTATAAATTGTGTAATCTGCAGCAAGGAAGACATTCTGTTGCTGAATACATAGCAAAATTTAGTCGCTGGGTAGCTGATACCACGTGGAATCTAGCAGCCAAGAAGAGACAATTTTAACAAAGGCTTTCAGAACAGAGTGGAAACCCCAAATGAGTATATCAAGATGTCTGTGATGCCTTATTCACACGAACATGTCTGTTTTGCGCGCGTAAAAAATGCAGCGTATTTCCTGCGTTGCAGTTCCGTGTGACATCAGTGTATGGTGCTTGTCTCAAGAAAGCCGTGACTTGACTTTTAAACTACCCCAGTTTTACTCACTCTGTATGAAAGAGTGTTTTAAAATTTATCATACATCCCTTGGTTTATAATTTACCCCCATTTTACTTACCCTGATGCACTCCGCACAGTTATCCCCCCTCGTCCTTCCCTTCTGAGCACTGCTGCGTGCCCAGGCAGCTGAAAACAGCCACATTGAGGGTATTGCCATACTCGTGAGAACCCACATTACAGTTTATGGGGAGTCAAAATGCTCACTACACCTCTAGATGAATGCCTTAAGGGATGTAGTTTGTAAAATGGGGTCACTTCTAGGGGTTTCAACTGTAATGGTACCTCAGGGGCTTCTGCATACACTTCGCAACAGAAAATCCCCAGTAGGCCAAATGGTGGTCCTTTCCTTCTGAGCCCTCGCATGGGACCAAACGGCAGTTTTTCACCACAAATGGGGTATTGCGGCACTCAGAACAAATTGCGCAACAGAATGGGGTATTTTGTTTCTTGTGAAAATAAGAAATTTTCAGCCAAAACTACATATTATTTGAAAAAAATAATTTTGTTTTCATTCCGAGCCCAATTCAAATAAGTTCTGTGAAAAAACTATGGGGTCCAAATGGACACAACACCCATAAATGAATTCCTTGAGGGGTGTAGTTTCCAAAATGGGGTCACTTCTGGTGGGTTTCCATTGCTTTGATACCTCTGGGGCTCTGCAAATGCGACATGGCACCCGAAAACCAATCCAGCAAAATCTGGACTCCAAAGAACAAATAGCGCTCCTTTGCTTCTGAGCCCTCCCATGGGCCCAAACAGCAGTTTATCACCATAAATGGGGTATTGCCGCACTCAGGACATATTGGGCAACAAAATGGAGTATTTTATTTCTTGTGAAAATAAGAATTTTTGAGCTAAAATTACATATTATTGGAAAAAATATATATTTTTTTCATTCCCAGCCCAATTCAAATAAGTTCTGTGAAGAAACTATGGGGTCTAAATGGTCACATTACCCATAAATGAATTCCTTGAGGGGTGTAGTTTCCAAAATGGGGTCACTTCTGGTGGGTTTCCATTGCTTTGATACCTCTGGGGCTCTGCAAATGTGACATGGCACCCGAAAACCAAACCAGCAAAATCTGCACTCCAAAGAACACACAGCGCTCCTTCCCTTCTGAGGCCTCCCATGAGCCCAAACGGCAGTTTATCACCACAAATGGGGTATTGCTGCACTCAGGAGAAATTGGGCAACAAAATGGAGTATTTTGTTCCCTGTGAAAATAAGAAATTTTGATCACAAATGAAATTTTATTGGAAAAAATGAATTTTTTTTCATTTCACAGCCCAATTCAAATACGTGCTGTGAAAAAACTGTGCGGTCAAAATGGTAACAACAACCATAAATGAATTCCTTGAGGGGTGTAGTTTCCAAAATGAGGTCACTATTGGGGGATTCCTACTGTTTTGGCACATCAACACCTCTTCAAACCTGGCATGCTGCCTAAAATATATTCTAATAAAAAAAGAGGACTCAAAATGCACTAGGTGCTTCTTTGCTTCTAGGGCTTGTGTTTTATTCCACGAGCGCAGTAGAGCCACATGTGGGACATTTCTAAAAACTGCAGAATCTGGACAATACATATTTAGTAGTGTTTCTCTGGTAAAACCTTCTGTGTTACAGAAAAAAAAAAGAATAATATTGAAATTCAGCAAGAAAAATGAAATTTGCAAATTCCACCTCCACTGTGCTTTAATTCCTGTGAAATGCCTGAACGGTTAAAAAACTTTCTAAATGCTGTTTTGAATACTTTGAGGGGTCTAGTTTTTAAAATGGGGTGTTTTATCAGGGTTTCTAATACATAGGCCCCTCAAAGCCACTTCAGAACTCAAGAGGTACCTTAAAAAAAAGGCTTTTGAAAATATGAGAAATTGCTGTTTATGTTCTAAGCCTTGTAACGTCCAAGAAAAATAAAAGAATGTTCAAAAAACAATGCCAATCTAAAGTAGACATATGGGAAATGTGAACTAGTAACTATTTTGGGTGGTATAACCGTCTGTTTTACAAGCAGATGCATTTAAATTCTGAAAAATGCTATTTTTTCAAAATTTTCTCTAAATTTTGCAATTTTTCACCAATAAACACTGAAGATATCGACCAAATTTTACCACGAACATGAAGCCCAATGTGTCACGAGAAAACAATCTCAGAATCGCTTGGGTAGGTTTAAGGATTCTGACGTTATTACCACATAAAGTGAAATATGTCAGATTTGAAAAATGGGCTCTGAGCCTTAAGGCCAAAACTAGGCTGCGTCCTTAAGGGGGTAAGGCCCGAACTAGGCTGCGTCCTTAAGGGGTTAATGTAAGAGGGCATATAACCTTGTGTGAATTAAGGCCCTTTTACACCGGCCGACACTCGGCCGATGTAGCGAGCGCCGATCAACGAGACATCCTTGATCAGTGCTCGCCTGCTCCTGTCACACGGAGCTATGTATGGGGATGAGCGGTCTTTACTCCGATCGATCGTCCCCATCCATTATTATCATGTCGGCAGTGTATCTCCCTGTTTATACAGGGAGATGTGCTGCCAACAATGATAATCTTTTACTTTTTTAAAACAATACGACCAGCAGATGATGGAGCATTTGCTGGGTCATCTGCTGATCGCTTTTTACACAGAGTAATTATCGGCAACAAGCGTTATATGAACGCTCGTCTGCCCGATAATTGTCCTGTGTAAACCCCCTTTAGTCCTGTCATTAAACCGCTGAGGCCAGTGATTGTACAAGACATCATCACTCTTCTCCTTTAGATTTGATACAGCCACTCCAACATACCTCCCAACTTTCCCAAGTATTTTTTTCCTTTTCAGCCACGTCTCTAACCCCGCCCATACACGCGTGATTTAGCCCACACAGTATCATGCTCCCATAGTGCCTCCCCCATAGAACCCCCCAACAGTATAATGCCCCTTTAACTGCCTTCGACACAGTATAATACCCCATAGTGTCTTCCACACAATATAATGCCAAATAGCTGCCCTATACAGTGAAATACCCCATAGCTGCCCCATACAGCATAATGCCCCTTAGCTGCCACCATACAATATATTGCCCCCTTAGCTAAGCCAATACAGTATAATTCCTTATAGCTGACCCCATACAGTATAACTCCCCATAACTGTCCCCATACAATATAATGCCCCCAAAGCTGCCCCATACAGTATAATGCCCCCTTAGCTGTCCCTAGTGCCAGTGCCCACATATAGGGTGCCAGTGCCCACATAGTGCCACAGTGCCCATATAGATAGTACCCCACACAGTGCCCATGTAGATAGCGCCAGTGTTCCCTGTAGATAGTGCTCAGTGCCTATGTAGATAGTGCCACACCCCCTTGAAGATAGAGCCACCCCCCTGTAGATAGCACCATTGGGCTCCCTCTATGAACGGAATCCCCAGCCAGAGCATCGGCCATGATGTGGACGGGGATTCCGCTCCAGGAGTAGCTCCTGATGTCACGGTCTATTTTTGGATAGTGACACCAGCGGCTCCCTCTAGGAGCAGAATCCCCGTCCAGAGCGTTGGCAACGCTCTTGCTGGCGATTCCGCTTCAGGAGTAGCCCCTGACGTCACTGTCCGTATATGGATAGTGATGCCAGGGGCTTCTACAGGAGCGGAATCCCCGGCCAGAGCATTGGCAATGCTCTGGCTGGGGATTCCACTCCAAACGGAGCCCCTGACGGCGCTGTCCATATATGATTAGTGACGCCAGGGGCTTCTCCAGGAGCGGAATCCCCGACCAGAGTGTCGGCAACGCTCTGGCTGGGGATACCGCTCTGGGAGTAGCGCCTGAGGTCACTGTCCATATATGGACAGTGACGTCAAGGGCTTCCTCGGGCTCAGCGCCTAAAGCGCGCTGTAACTGCGGAGTCCTCTACTAGTGGACAGTGAATGCTGAAGCAGGGAGAGGACGGGTCTTTGCTTCATCATTGGATTCAACTGTATCTGCATCCTGAGGACGCAGATACAGTTGACCCCGGGACATACCACTGGCCACCCGGGACAGCAGGAGGCCGCCCGGAATCCGGTACTGTCCTGCTGAATCCGGGACGGTTGGGAGGTATGACTCCACTTGCATCTCGCCCTTGGGTCTCAGTTTCTATGGATTTTTTAGTTCACCTACCTCCTTCCAATGCAATGAATGCCATCCTGGTTGTTGTAGGCCGTTTCACAAAGATGGACCATTAAAAAAAATTTAACAAATTGTTTACAGCACTTCTTTTAGAAGAAAAAACATGACCAATTCATGCAATGACATCCATGTGTCCTAAAAGAATAGAGCAACCCCTCTAAAATTCTTCTCCCACAGAACAAACTGCTGAACTAATAATTCGGGAAGTATTCATATAACATGGAATTCCAGATAATGTGGTTTCTGTTCTGATCAAGGGGTACAGTTCACCTCCAAATTCTGGATAGGTTTTTACACTGGCAAATGGTCGGGCAAACGAGCGTTCATATGAGTGCTCGTTCCCGATCATTACCCTGTGTAAACAGGGCAACAATCAGCCGATGAACGAGCTGATAGTATTGTTTGTTCAGCAGAAAATATTATCGTTGTCGGCAGCACATCTCCCTGTGTAAACAGGGAGATGTGCTGCCGACATGATAGAAACGCATGGGGACGAGTGATCATAGTAATGATCGCTCGTCCCCATACATTACTGATCATAGCTACTTGTGAAAGAAGCAAACGAGCTGTCTGGTTGATCGGCGCTTGTTTTTACAGCCGTACTTGGCTGTAAAAGGACCCTTAGTGTTGGGGCAATAGATATGAATCTAACCAGGGCACCATCTGTCCCACACAGGTGGAAGATTTACATTGTATGCTCCTGCTCAGTGGCATAGCTATAGGGGTCGCAGCGGTCGCAGTTGCGACCGGGCCCACAAGCCTGGGGCGCCCACAGGGCCCCCGTTGCCACGCAGCGCGCTAATACAAAGTTTATACGTGCCGTGATGCCGGCATTTCCTGGTTACGGGCATGGTTTGTTTAGACGTCACAGTCACATGGTACACTCAGTGTACCATGTGACCGTGACGTCACGAGAGGGGGCGTTCCAGCCACTGTGGAAGAGCCGATGTGGAAGAGCAAGGAAGACTGCAGGTGAGCTGCAGAGGGGGCCTGTAAGGTATGTGTGTAGTATTGTATTGTACTGTCAGTTGTATTGTACTGTCTGTGTTTGCGGTGGAGAGAGGGGGGCTTTAAATTACAGGCCACCCTCTCCTCTCTCTACCGCAAACACAAACTGCACGACACAATACATTATAAACTGTGGGTCACATTCCCCCTGGGGGGTCGTGTGAAGACCTCCTGGGGGGTCGCAAACCCCTCACCGAGGTCCTGCTTCCAACTGTATTCGCGTCCTCAGGACGCAGATCCAGTTGAATTTAATCCCGGAGCAAGGAGCTGTCGGCTCCTTCCTCCAGTATTCACTGCCGTGAGCTATTAGCGTCTCGGCGCAGACAGGCGCGATTTAGTGACGTCTGCGCCGAGTCACTCATAACATAGGGCAAAGGAGGAGAAGGATCTCCTCCTCCACCCGTCGTGGGAATGGGGATAGGTAAGTAACTTTATTATTTTTCTATTATGCACATATGGAGGAATTATACTGATAAGGAGGGGGGCTGATATGGTGGCAGCTATGAGGGGCATTATACTGTATGGAGGGCTGATATGGTGGCAACTATGAGGGACATTATACCATATGGGGGCATTATACTGTCTGGGGGGCTGATATGGTGGTAGCTATGGGGGCATTACACTGTAGGGAGACAGCTATGGGGGTTTTATACTGTGTGGGGGCAGCTAAAGGGGGCATTACACTGTATGGGGCATTATACTGTGTGGGGCAGCTAAGGAGGGCATTATACTGTGTGGGGGCAGCTATGAGGGGCATTATACTGTATGGGGCTGCTATAGGGGCATTATACTGTATGAGGGCATTTATGGGGGGAATTATACTGTATGGGGCAGCTATGGAGGCATTATACTGTATGGGCTGCTATGGGGGCATTATACTGTATGAGGGCATTTATGGGGGCATTATACTGTATGGGACAACTATGGAGGCATTATACTTTATGGGGCCGCTATAGGGGCATCATACTTTATGGGGGCATTATACTGTGTGGGGGCGGCTATGGGGGAAGTATACTGGGGGGCTGTTGGACAAGGCAGCTGGCCATAGGCGTGGCAGGGGGGGGCCCAAGCTTAATTCTTGCACCAGGGCCCACGAGCCTTTAGCTACGCCCCTGTTCCTGCTGTAAATGGTTACAAATTCTATGTAAAACGCTGTATCATGTGTTAGTGCTACAAAGGATAATAAGAAAATTAAAAGTGTAATATGCAAGTCTGTAAATGCTTTGAGGAAAATAGTAAGGACTCTCGATCTGTACAGATCTTCTTGATGCAAGTGTCTTGTATCTCCTCTGCAATGATCCACAGTGTATGTTTCAAAACCTTATATGCACCACAACCCAAGAGATCTCACACCTTTCTGAGGGAAATATTGTCATTATAGGATAAAAAAAATAAGATTGTAACAAGTGAATTGATAATGTACTTCCCCTAGTTGTTGATCACGCACAATAAATTCATTTCCATGCAGACAGCCGACAACATTTTCTGATGACATAATGGCCGTACTGCAGCATATAGCTCATCTCTGCTATCAGTGACAGTCTGGTTACAGCAATGTGACGGGGAACTGAAATCTTCGTTCAATCGGTCGCCATGGAAACGAATGACATCATAATGACATCATGGGATTTCTGTTTTCTTGTGGTACATGGGTGAATTGCAAAGGAGATGCCAGCTGCTATTTATATCACTGCTATCAATCCATTATATAACAAAAAAGACAAGAGGCACGGATCCTATCTTCACTGCACCCTTCACCAGAAAATAAATAATAGAAAAATAAGAATGAAAACATAGTAAAAAACATAGTAAAAAAAAAGAAACAAAAGAAATAGGTAACATCGAGTAGTTGGTCACCTGCCTGATTTGTTTAAAAGGTATGTTGACTTACAACTCTATGACCGACATTTATCATACAGTTTACGGAATAAGGTTTTTGCATAAACTGCGACAAAAAGTCGTAAATTGAATGTGCGGCAAATTTGTGGTAAAATTTGCAACTTTTCTCGTCACTTGCCAAATTTGAAAGGTGACTTAAAAAATGGGTGGGGTCTCAAGGAGACTTGGCTTTAGTCAAATTTACTAAGACGAGAGAGAGAGAATTGATGAACATCAAGGTTTTGTCACATTTTTTGGCCATGAAATACGGCACAAACCATGACAACACTACTATGTGCAATGATCCCAGGCACAAATGTGTGCAGGGCTGTTGACGGACCTGCACAGATAAGGTCACATGACCATGTGTGTGCAGATCCTGAAGCAAGAGCAAGAGTCTGGCCTTGGTCCGATATTTATTTTTGGGTCTGGTGTCTGTGTTTGTTTAGGGGGTCTGGTGTCTGTATTTATTTAAAGTATCTGGGCTCCATATTTATTTAGGTGGCCTGAACTCTGTATTTATTTTTGGGTCCGTATTAATTTGGGGTCTAGAATGGGTTCTGTATACTGGGGTGTGGCCTGTGCTTATTCTAGGGTCTGGTCTGACATCTGTGTTTATTCTGGTATCTGGTCTGTATTTAATTTAGAATCTGGGGTCTGTATTATTTTGGGGTCTGTTTTTTTTTTTTTTTTTTTTACGGAGCCTGTATTTATTTTGGAGTCTACTTGTTTTGGGGTCTGAGATCTGTATTTTTTCTGGGAATTGGTTCTGGGGTCTGTATTAATTTGGGATAAAGGAGTCACATGCACTACTTGAAACTCAATAGGCTGGCGGTGTTTAGGTGGCAAGGCCTATGTTGAAAAATTCTTTGAATCACTTATCAAACCGCTTCTCAGAATTTCCCTATTGTTACCACTCAAAAGTAGGCAAGTGTGGTGTGTGGTCTATGTGTGTGTATAAGCTGTTTGTAACACAACTGTAGTAGCGGATGTGGATCCACCAAGTTGCTATTTATTTGGCTTTGGGCTAAGCCAAGGAGCAGAGTCTAAGGATTTTGCTGCAGGGAATTCCCAGGTTCCTACCCCAGGAGTAGTCTCCATTAGCAATAGCTGACGTAGCTGAGTAGATGGTAACAAGAAGCAGGACTAAGATAGCATTCAGAGAACGTAGTAGACAGGCAAATGGTCAGGACAGGCACAGTACAGTTAGTGATCGGCAGAGGTCAGGGAAGGCAGGGGACACTATACGTGGTCAGGAACAATGTGGGTCAATATCAGATTTATCGGAACAAAAGTACATTAAGCACAGTTTTGAGACTAAAGAACCTAATTGCTCAAGCACAGAGCAATAGGGAAAGGGTTCTTAAAAATCCTGGGACAAAATTGCATTGGTGGAGGAGCAAAAAGATTAACATGGCCCAGTGGCGTAGCTAAAGGGATCGCAGCAGTCGCAGTTGCGACCGGACCCCTAGCCTGGGGGGCCCGCAGCCCCCCTTTTGCCACGCAGCGCGCTGATACAAACTTTGTATGTGCCGTGATGCCAGCACTTCCTGATTACGGACATGGTTTGTTTAGACTTCACAGTCACATGGTACACTGAGTGTACCATGTGACCATGACATCACGTGTTCCAGCCACTGTGGAAGAGCCGATGCGGAAGAGCATGGAAGACTGCAGGTGAGCTGCAGAGGGGGCCCGTAATGTATGTGGGTTGTGTTGTATTGTACTGTCTGTGTTTGTGGTGGAGAGAGGGGGGCTTTAAATTACAGGCCCCCCTCTCCTCTCTCCACCGCAAACACAAATTGCACGACACAATAAATTACAAACTGTGGGTCGCACTCCCCCTGGGGGGTCGTGTGAAGACCTCCGGGGGGACGCGAACCACTTACCGAGGTCCTGCTTCCAACTGTATTTGCGTCCTCAGGACGCAGATCCAGTTGAATTGAATCCTGGAGCAAGGAGCTGATGGCTCCTTCCTCCAGCATTAACTGTCGTGAGCTATTAGCGTCTCGGCGCAGACAGGCGCGATTTAGTGACGTCAACGCTCCTGTCTGCGCCGAGTCACTCAACACAGGGCAAAGAAGGAGAAGCATCTCCTCCACCCATCGTGGGAACAGGGATAGGTAAGTAACTTTATTATTTTTCTATTATGCACATATGGAGGAATTATACTGTATGAGGAGGGGCGCTAATATGGTGGCAGCTATGAGGGGCATTATACTGTATGGGGCTGCTATGGGGGCATTATACTGTGTTGGGCAGCTATGAGGGACATTATACCATATGGGATCTGCTATGGGGGCATTATACTGTCTGGGGGGCTGATATGGTGGCAGCTATGGGGGCATTACACTGTAGGGGGCAGCTAAAGGGGGCATTATACTGTATGGGGCTGCTATGGGGGCATTATACTGTATGGGGACATTATACTGTGTGGGGCAGCTAAGGAGGGCATTATACTGTGTGGGGCAGCTATGAGGGGCATTATACTGTGTGGGGGCAGCTATGAGGGGCATTATACTGTATGGGGCTGCTATGGAGGGCATTATACTGTATGGGGGCATTATACTGTATGTGGCAGCTATGGAGGCATTATACTGTATGGGGCTGCTATGGGGGCATTATACTTTATGGGAGCATTATACTGTGTGGGGGCAGCTATGAGGGGCATTATACTGTATGGGGCTGCTATGAGGGCATTACCCTGTATGGGGGAATTTATGAGGGGAATTATACTGTATGGGGTCTGCTATGGGGGGCATTATACTGTATGGGGGCATTATACTGTGGGGGGGGGGGTAGCTATGGGAGCATTATACTGTGGGGGGGGTAGATATGGGAGCATTATACTGTATGGGGGCAGCTATGGGGAGCATTATACTGTATGGGGGCAGCTACGGGGAGCATTATACTGTATGGGGGCAGCTAATGGGGGGCATTATACTGTGGGGGCGGCTATGGCTGGAATTATACTAGGGGGGCTGTTGGGCAAGGCGGCTGGCGATAGGTGCGGCAGGGGTCTGGTGTTGTTGCGGGGGGTAGGGGGCCCAAGCTGAATTCTTGCACCAGGGCCCATGAGCCTTTAGCTACGCCCCTGACATGGCCCTTTATAAAACCAAAGGTCAGCATGCACATGTTTGGAAGGTAGGAAGCGAAGATCCTGCAGGACAGAAGTAGTGGCTGGCAGGACACCAGACAAGGGGGAGAAAAGCAGAGGAGCAGCGCCCAGAAGACCTAACAGCAGGTGCGCGGCAGGGCAGAGCAGTACGCCGGCCAGAGGTAAGAGCGGGACAGCGGCTGGTACGGCACTGTTAATGTGTGTGATTGTTGCAGGTGCAAGCTTGTCTCTGACTGTACATATGTGTTAGTAACTGTACACCTGTCCCTGGCTGTCCGTATATATCCCTGCACTTTCAGCTCATGCCAGTCTAGTTGTAAACCAGTGATTGGGGCGTCAGACAGTGCTGGAGCCTGGAACCAGGTTTTGACAAAAGTACCCACTAAAACTGTGTTCACATTGACGTCGGCAGTCCCTGCTGATTTCAGAGGAACGGTGCTGCACGCAGTGCTATTTTTCCTATCAGAATGACAAAAACCACAACGGGACACTAAGGGACCCCGTTGTAAGTCAACTGGAATAATTGAGGCTGCGGTGGTGATGAATCCGGCAATATGCTATAGTTTCTATTATAAACAGTAACCACAACGCACGTGTGAACATAGCTGTAAAGGATCTGCCAGGCACTGCTTCGGGGTTAACTCCCAGAATTAATCAGTCAACACCTGAGTGTACATCCCTGAGACAGACACCAGCTTCCTCCACTCAGGCTGGCAGGCTTAGGAGTGGGAGAGCCTATCGCAACCTGGCCAGACTCAGCTAGCTCCCGCCCTCGGTCTATTTAAGCCTGCTCTTCCTGTCCATCTGTGCTTGTGAATTCTTTCCTTGAGGTTTCCTGGCCCAGCTACAGCTCCTGCTACTTTTTGATCCGGCTCCATACAGACCCCGGCTTACCGACTACTCTTCTGCTTTTCGCTTTGTACCTCGCACTCTCCTGGCTTGACTCGGCTCGTTCACTACTCTGTTGCTCACGGTGTTTCCGCGAGCAACTGCCCATTTCCCTTGCTTGTATTCCCTTGTTTGTTTGTCGTGTTTGTCATGCACTTACTGAGCGCAGGGACCGCCGCCCAGTTGTACCCCGTCGCCTAGGGCGGGTCGTTGCAAGTAGGCAGGGACAGAGTGGCGGGTAGATTAGGGCTCACTTGTCCGTTTCCCTACCCCCCCCCACCATTACAATAGCCTTATCAATCAACTTCCATAGACCACCAGGGATATTCCCATCAACCCCTACACTACCAATGGCCTAATCAATACCATTTTGAATTTATTCTGTGGCAGGGGAGCAATATGCCTTATATGCCCAGGGTACCAAAACGCCTTGTCCCTAACCTCCCTGCCAGATGCAACCTATTACTTCTGCTTGGCCAGAAGAATGGAGTCCTGGAACAGCTGGGCAGTTCTGGCATATCAGGACTGTGACGCTCAATATAAAAACGCTTTTATATTGAGGGATAGCAGTCTACTTAGTATTCTGAATGCAGTTTTTTTTTTATCTCCCCAGAGGCAGGGGAAGCAAAATCTACAATGTTTATATATCCTATTAGGCTTGCTTTATTCATGGTACATGTTCACAACAATATTTAAATTTCTATTAATTTTTTCTACTCCAAAAGTAAAATTGGATCTCAAGAGAGGGAATAAAAAATGATTATCTGAAAAAGTATGGATGTGAAGACGGATGACGTGTAAACAAGAGTGCCAGGAACTGTATTCAGGATATTTATAAAAAATGCTGACAGATACAGAAACGTCAATTTCCTTTAATCCAGCATTTAGTCATTTAGAAAATCTGCAAATCCTACAAAGTATAACGTGGATTTTCATGAGTAGAGAGAACCAATTAGGAAATCCTCTGATAAGACACCATTTTCTTATGTTACCATTTTATTTTGGGCTTTCTTCCTAGACTCTCTACCCTTAGGGTATGTTCACATGGCTTATATTCAGGCAGAAAAATACGAGGCAAGAGTGACATGCACTTCTTTTTTTCAAGATGTATTGTTATGCAGCATTTTTTTAAACTGCTGTGTAAAATTATGCCTCGTAGAAACTACACAGCTTTTTACCATTGAAAACAATGATGAAAGGTGGTTTGCAGGTGTTTTTCGGAGTGCAATTTGAGCGTTCTTTGCTCCAAAATAAGCCGGAAAATAAGCTGCGTAAACATGTCCGTACAAGTGAATTATATATATACTGTAGGTCTCTACAATACTCCGATAATTCAGAATTTGTAATAATCCGCCACTCATCAGACTTTTTGCCAGATGAAAACCATATTGCTGTATTTAGTAATCTGATAAACTGTGAATGATAACTCAAGATGAGGCAGATTAAAGGGGTTATCCAGGTTTTTAAAATTGAATGAATATTAGATCATAAGGGGTTTCACTCTCAGGGCCCCGCCGATCAGCTGTTTCAAAGGGTCGCAGCGCTTGCACACGCGCCGCAGCATTTTATTTTTGTTCTTACTTGCACATGCCGTAACGTTATAGCGGATATGTAAAGTATTGCAGTGCTGTCCCATTCAAGAGAAGGGACCGTGCCAGAATACCTTGCACAGCTGCTTCACAGCTCCTTCATACAGATGATCGGCAGTGGTGCCGAGTCGGACCCCTACCAATCTAATATTGATGGCCTATTCTAAGGATAGGCCATACATTTTAAAAACTTGGATAACCGCTTTATATACACTTATTGCGGATTGTCAAGAGATATCAAGTTTGTCCAAAATCCTTCACATACTTATGATAGTTTCTTTTAGGGAACAAGATAGATCATGTATCACTTCCTTCCTATATTTTATATTTCATTATTGCTTTTAACGAGTAGTATTATGTCTACAGCCTACAGATCACTCCTGACCCTGCTAAAACAAAGACCATTCACTGGCATCGCCCTGCAGGTCAGGGTACAACACAACCATTTCATTGTTGACAAACTCCATAGTTACTATATCCAGGGCTCAGGTATTGAATGATTGTATCTAGCCATTACAAATTCCATTGTTTTGCAGCTAACTGCAGCTCTTGCCATAAATTCATACATTGCTTGTGGTCGTAACCTGTGTTGGCATGTGACGCCATGATAAGTATGTGTACAATACCTACTGTACCCAATACTTCTACCTGTCACACACATTAGTCCCCAAGTGCACATTGTCCAAGATAACTAGCACCAGATGTATGAACTGCTAGTGATGTATAGAAAATCCCTTTTCCGATCACTAGGTTGTTGTCTCAATAAACCTGTCATATCCATAGATATGCTCCTCCAAGAGGTTCTGCAGCAGGTGTTGTGCTAGTGGTACACAGACCACTTCAACAATGTATTGAAATATTTAAAAATATTTGCAAGACTACTAATTAGACTGTGTAAATGTCTGTCATGTCTAAGAGATTCTGACGTATAAGTGGTATATAGAGAACCTCTATAATGTGTTATGCAATGTATTATATAACACAACTAGGCTCCTGTCTGTCATATATAAGAGGTTCCGTAGCAGCTGAAGTGTAAGTGGTATAAAGAGAACCTCTATAATGTGTTATGCAATGTATCATATAACAACTAGGCTCCTGTCTGTCATATATAAGAGGTTCCGTAGCAGCTGAAGTGTAAGTGGTATATAGAGAACCTCTATAATGTATTATGCAATGTATTATATAACAACTAGGCTTCTGTCTGTCATATATAAGAGGTTCCGTAGCAGCTGAAGTGTAAGTGGTATATAGAGAACCTCTATAATGTATTATGCAATGTATTATATAACACAACTAGGCTCCTGTCTGTCATATATAAGAGGTTCCGTAGCAGCTGAAGTGTAAGTGGTATAAAGAGAACCTCTATAATGTGTTATGAAATGTATTATATAACAACTAGGCTCCTGTCCGTCATATATAAGAGGTTCCGTAGCAGCTGAAGTGTAAGTGGTATATAGAGAACCTCTATAATGTATTATGCAATGTATCATATAACAACTAGGCTCCTGTCTGTCATATATAAGAGGTTCGGTAGCAGCTGAAGTGTAAGTGGTATATAGAGAACCTCTATAATGTGTTATGCAATGTATTATATAACAACTAGGCTCCTGTCTGTCATATATAAGAGGTTCCGTAGCAGCTGAAGTGTAAGTGGTATATAGAGAACCTCTATAATGTGTTATGCAATGTATTATATAACAACTAGGCTCCTGTCTGTCATATATAAGAGGTTCTGTAGCAGCTGAAGTGTAAGTGGTATATAGAGAACCTCTATAATGTATTATGCAATGTATCATATAACAACTAGGGTCCTGTCTGTCATATATAAGAAGTTCCGTAGCAGCTGAAGTGTAAGTGGTATATAGAGAACCTCTATAATGTGTTATGCAATGTATTATATAACAACTAGGGTCCTGTCTGTCATATATAAGAGGTTCCGTAGCAGCTGAAGTGTAAGTGGTATATAGAGAACCTCTATAATGTGTTATGCAATGTATTATATAACAACTAGGGTCCTGTCTGTCATATATAAGAGGTTCCCTAGCAGCTGAAGTGTAAGTGGTATATAGAGAACCTCTATAATGTATTATGCAATGTATTATATAACAACTAGGCTCCTGTCTGTCATATATAAGAGGTTCCGTAGCAGCTGAAGTGTAAGTGGTATATAGAGAACCTCTATAATGTGTTATGCAATGTATTATATAACAACTAGGCTCCTGTCTGTCATATATAAGAGGTTCCCTAGCAGCTGAAGTGTAAGTGGTATATAGAGAACCTCTATAATGTATTATGCAATGTATCATATAACAACTAGGCTCCTGTCTGTCATATATAAGAGGTTCCGTAGCAGCTGAAGTGTAAGTGGTATATAGAGAACCTCTATAATATACTATGCAATGTATTGTATAACAACTAGGCTCCTGTCCGTCATATATAAGAGGTTCCGTAGCAGCTGAAGTGTAAGTGGTATATAGAGAACCTCTATAATGTGTTATGCAATGTATTATATAACAACTAGGGTCCTGTCTGTCATATATAAGAGGTTCCGTAGCAGCTGAAGTGTAAGTGGTATATAGAGAACCTCTATAATGTGTTATGCAATGTATTATATAACAACTAGGCTCCTGTCTGTCATATATAAGAGGTTCCGTAGCAGCTGAAGTGTAAGTGGTATATAGAGAACCTCTATAATGTGTTATGCAATGTATTATATAACAACTAGGGTCCTGTCTGTCATATATAAGAAGTTCCGTAGCAGCTGAAGTGTAAGTGGTATATAGAGAACCTCTATAATGTATTATGCAATGTATTATATAACAACTAGGCTCCTGTCTGTCATATATAAGAAGTTCCGTAGCAGCTGAAGTGTAAGTGGTATATAGAGAACCTCTATAATGTATTATGCAAGGTATCATATAACAACTAGGGTCCTGTCTGTCATATATAAGAGGTTCCGTAGCAGCTGAAGTGTAAGTGGTATATAGAGAACCTCTATAATGTGTTATGCAATGTATTATATAACAACTAGGCTCCTGTCTGTCATATATAAGAGGTTCCCTAGCAGCTGAAGTGTAAGTGGTATATAGAGAACCTCTATAATGTATTATGCAATGTATCATATAACAACTAGGCTCCTGTCTGTCATATATAAGAGGTTCCGTAGCAGCTGAAGTGTAAGTGGTATATAGAGAACCTCTATAAAGTATTATGCAGTGCATTATATAACTACTAGGCTCCTGTCTGTCATATATAAGAGGTTCCGTAGCAGCTGAAGTGTAAGTGGTATATAGAGAACCTCTATAATGTGTTATGCAATGTATTATATAACAACTAGGGTCCTGTCTGTCATATATAAGAGGTTCCGTAGCAGCTGAAGTGTAAGTGGTGTATAGAGAACCTCTATAATGTGTTATGCAATGTATTATATAACAACTAGGCTCCTGTCTGTCATATATAAGAGGTTCCGTAGCAGCTGAAGTGTAAGTGGTATATAGAGAACCTCTATAATGTGTTATGCAATGTATTATATAACAACTAGGCTCCTGTCTGTCATATATAAGAGGTTCCCTAGCAGCTGAAGTGTAAGTGGTATATAGAGAACCTCTATAATGTATTATGCAATGTATCATATAACAACTAGGCTCCTGTCTGTCATATATAAGAGGTTCCGTAGCAGCTGAAGTGTAAGTGGTATATAGAGAACCTCTATAAAGTATTATGCAGTGTATTATATAACTACTAGGCTCCTGTCTGTCATATATAAGAGGTTCCGTAGCAGCTGAAGTTTAAGTGGTATATAGAGAACCTCTATAATGTGTTATGCAATGTATTATATAACAACTAGGCTCCTGTCTGTCATATATAAGAAGTTCCGTAGCAGCTGAAGTGTAAGTGGTATATAGAGAACCTCTATAATGTATTATGCACTGTATCATATAACAACTAGGCTCCTGTCTGTCATATATAAGAGGTTCCGTAGCAGCTGAAGTGTAAGTGGTATATAGAGAACCTCTATAAAGTATTATGCAGTGTATTATATAACTACTAGGCTCCTGTCTGTCATATATAAGAGGTTCCGTAGCAGCTGAAGTGTAAGTGGTATATAGAGAACCTCTATAATGTGTTATGCAATGTATTATATAACAACTAGGGTCCTGTCTGTCATATATAAGAGGTTCCGTAGCAGCTGAAGTGTAAGTGGTGTATAGAGAACCTCTATAATGTGTTATGCAATGTATTATATAACAACTAGGCTCCTGTCTGTCATATATAAGAGGTTCCGTAGCAGCTGAAGTGTAAGTGGTATATAGAGAACCTCTATAATGTGTTATGCAATGTATTATATAACAACTAGGCTCCTGTCTGTCATATATAAGAGGTTCTGTAGCAGCTGAAGTGTAAGTGGTATATAGAGAACCTCTATAATGTATTATGCAATGTATCATATAACAACTAGGCTCCTGTCTGTCATATATAAGAGGTTCCGTAGCAGCTGAAGTGTAAGTGGTATATAGAGAACCTCTATAATATATTATGCAATGTATTGTATAACAACTAGGCTCCTGTCCGTCATATATAAGAGGTTCCGTAGCAGCTGAAGTGTAAGTGGTATATAGAGAACCTCTATAATGTGTTATGCAATGTATCATATAACAACTAGGCTCCTGTCTGTCATATATAAGAGGTTCCGTAGCAGCTGAAGTGTAAGTGGTATATAGAGAACCTCTATAATGTGTTATGCAATGTATTATATAACAACTAGGCTCCTGTCTGTCATATATAAGAGGTTCCGTAGCAGCTGAAGTGTAAGTGGTATATAGAGAACCTCTATAATGTGTTATGCAATGTATTATATAACAACTAGGGTCCTGTCTGTCATATATAAGAAGTTACGTAGCAGCTGAAGTGTAAGTGGTATATAGAGAACCTCTATAATGTATTATGCAATGTATTATATAACAACTAGGCTCCTGTCTGTCATATATAAGAAGTTCCGTAGCAGCTGAAGTGTAAGTGGTATATAGAGAACCTCTATAATGTATTATGCAAGGTATCATATAACAACTAGGGTCCTGTCTGTCATATATAAGAGGTTCCGTAGCAGCTGAAGTGTAAGTGGTATATAGAGAACCTCTATAATGTGTTATGCAATGTATTATATAACAACTAGGCTCCTGTCTGTCATATATAAGAGGTTCCCTAGCAGCTGAAGTGTAAGTGGTATATAGAGAACCTCTATAATGTATTATGCAATGTATCATATAACAACTAGGCTCCTGTCTGTCATATATAAGAGGTTCCGTAGCAGCTGAAGTGTAAGTGGTATATAGAGAACCTCTATAAAGTATTATGCAGTGTATTATATAACTACTAGGCTCCTGTCTGTCATATATAAGAGGTTCCGTAGCAGCTGAAGTTTAAGTGGTATATAGAGAACCTCTATAATGTGTTATGCAATGTATTATATAACAACTAGGCTCCTGTCTGTCATATATAAGAAGTTCCGTAGCAGCTGAAGTGTAAGTGGTATATAGAGAACCTCTATAATGTATTATGCAGTGTATTATATAACTACTAGGCTCCTGTCTGTCATATATAAGAGGTTCCGTAGCAGCTGAAGTGTAAGTGGTATATAGAGAACCTCTATAATGTGTTATGCAATGTATTATATAACTACTAGGCTCCTGTCGGTCATATATAAGAGGTTCCGTAGCAGCTGAAGTGTAAGTGGTATATAGAGAACCTCTATAATGTGTTATGCAATGTATTATATAACAACTAGGGTCCTGTCTGTCATATATAAGAAGTTCCGTAGCAGCTGAAGTGTAAGTGGTATATAGAGAACCTCTATAATGTGTTATGCAATGTATCATATAACAACTAGGCTCCTGTCTGTCATATATAAGAAGTTCCGTAGCAGCTGAAGTGTAAGTGGTATATAGAGAACCTCTATAATGTGTTATGCAATGTATCATATAACAACTAGGGTCCTGTCTGTCATATATAAGAGGTTCCGTAGCAGCTGAAGTGTAAGTGGTGTATAGTGAACCTCTATAATGTGTTATGCAATGTATTATATAACAACTAGGCTCCTGTCTGTCATATATAAGAGGTTCCGTAGCAGCTGAAGTGTAAGTGGTATATAGAGAACCTCTATAATGTGTTATGCAATGTATTATATAACAACTAGGCTCCTGTCTGTCATATATAAGAGGTTCCCTAGCAGCTGAAGTGTAAGTGGTATATAGAGAACCTCTATAATGTGTTATGCAATGTATTATATAACAACTAGGCTCCTGTCTGTCATATATAAGAAGTTCCGTAGCAGCTGAAGTGTAAGTGGTATATAGAGAACCTCTATAATGTATTATGCAATGTATCATATAACAACTAGGCTCCTGTCTGTCATATATAAGAGGTTCCGTAGCAGCTGAAGTGTAAGTGGTATATAGAGAACCTCTATAATGTGTTATGCAATGTATTATATAACTACTAGGCTCCTGTCGGTCATATATAAGAGGTTCCGTAGCAGCTGAAGTGTAAGTGGTATATAGAGAACCTCTATAATGTGTTATGCAATGTATTATATAACAACTAGGGTCCTGTCTGTCATATATAAGAAGTTCCGTAGCAGCTGAAGTGTAAGTGGTATATAGAGAACCTCTATAATGTGTTATGCAATGTATCATATAACAACTAGGCTCCTGTCTGTCATATATAAGAGGTTCCGTAGCAGCTGAAGTGTAAGTGGTATATAGAGAACCTCTATAAAGTATTATGCAGTGTATTATATAACTACTAGGCTCCTGTCTGTCATATATAAGAGGTTCCGTAGCAGCTGAAGTGTAAGTGGTATATAGAGAACCTCTATAATATATTATGCAATGTATTATATAACAACTAGGCTCCTGTCCATCATATATAAGAGGTTCCGTAGCAGCTGAAGTGTAAGTGGTATATAGAGAACCTCTATAATGTGTTATGCAATGTATTATATAACAACTAGGCTCCTGTCGGTCATATATAAGAGGTTCCGTAGCAGCTGAAGTGTTAGTGGTATATAGAGAACCTCTATAATTTGTTATGCAATGTATTATATAAAAACTAGGGTCCTGTCTGTCATATATAAGAAATTCCGTAGCAGCTGAAGTGTAAGTGGTATATAGAGAACCTCTATAATGTGTTATGCAATGTATTATATAACAACTAGGGTCCTGTCTGTCATATATAAGAGGTTCCGTAGCAGCTGAAGTGTAAGTGGTATATAGAGAACCTCTATAATATGTTATGCAATGTATTATATAACAACTAGGCTCCTGTCATATATAAGAGGTTCCGTAGCAGCTGAAGTGTAAGTGGTATATAGAGAACCTCTATAATGTATTATGCAATGTATT
Source organism: Rhinoderma darwinii (assembly GCF_050947455.1). Lineage (NCBI taxonomy): Eukaryota > Metazoa > Chordata > Amphibia > Anura > Rhinodermatidae > Rhinoderma > Rhinoderma darwinii. The sequence continues at coordinate 116,716,326 of NC_134689.1, forward strand.
ATATAACAACTAGGCTCCTGTCTGTCATATATAAGAGGTTCCCTAGCAGCTGAAGTGTAAGTGGTATATAGAGAACCTCTATAATGTGTTATGCAATGTATTATATAATAACTAGGCTCCTGTCTGTCATATATAAGAAGTTCCGTAGCAGCTGAAGTGTAAGTGGTATATAGAGAACCTCTATAATGTGTTATGCAATGTATCATATAACAACTAGGCTCCTGCCTGTCATATATAAGAGGTTCCGTAGCAGCTGAAGTGTAAGTGGTATATAGAGAACCTCTATAATGTATTATGCAAGGTATCATATAACAACTAGGGTCCTGTCTGTCATATATAAGAAGTTCTGTAGCAGCTGAAGTGTAAGTGGTATATAGAGAACCTCTATAATGTGTTATGCAATGTATTATATAACAACTAGGGTCCTGTCTGTCATATATAAGAGGTTCCGTAGCAGCTGAAGTGTAAGTGGTATATAGAGAACCTCTATAATGTGTTATGCAATGTATTATATAACAACTAGGCTCCTGTCTGTCATATATAAGAGGTTCCGTAGCAGCTGAAGTGTAAGTGGTATATAGAGAACCTCTATAATGTATTATGCAATGTATCATATAACAACTAGGCTCCTGTCTGTCATATATAAGAGGTTCCCTAGCAGCTGAAGCGTAAGTGGTATATAGAGAACCTCTATAATGTGTTATGCAATGTATTATATAACAACTAGGCTCCTGTCTGTCATATATAAGAGGTTCCGTAGCAGCTGAAGTGTAAGTGGTATATAGAGAACCTCTATAATGTATTATGCAATGTATCATATAACTACTAGGCTCCTGTCTGTCATATATAAGAGGTTCCGTAGCAGCTGAAGTGTAAGTGGTATATAGAGAACCTCTCTAATGTATTATGCAAGGTATCATATAACAACTAGGGTCCTGTCTGTCATATATAAGAGGTTCCGTAGCAGCTGAAGTGTAAGTGGTATATAGAGAATCTCTATAATGTGTTATGCAATGTATTATATAACAACTAGGGTCCTGTCTGTCATATATAAGAAGTTCCGTAGCAGCTGAAGTGTAAGTGGTATATAGAGAACCTCTATAATGTGTTATGAAATGTATTATATAACTACTAGGCTCCTGTCTGTCATATATAAGAAGTTCCGTAGCAGCTGAAGTGTAAGTGGTATATAGAGAACCTCTATAATGTATTATGCAATGTATTATATAACAACTAGGCTCCTGTCTGTCATATATAAGAGGTTCCGTAGCAGCTGAAGTGTAAGTGGTATATAGAGAACCTCTATAATGTGTTATGCAATGTATTATATAACAACTAGGGTCCTGTCTGTCATATATAAGAGGTTCCGTAGCAGGTGAAGTGTAAGTGGTATATAGAGAACCTCTATAATGTGTTATGCAATGTATTATATAACAACTAGGCTCCTGTCTGTCATATATGAGGTTCCCTAGCAGCTGAAGTGTAAGTGGTATATAGAGAACCCCTATAATGTGTTATGCAATGTATTATATAACAACTAGGCTCCTGTCTGTCATATATAAGAGGTTCCGTAGCAGCTGAAGTGTAAGTGGTATATAGAGAACCTCTATAATGTGTTATGCAATGTATTATATAATAACTAGGCTTCTGTCTGTCATATATAAGAAGTTCCGTAGCAGCTGAAGTGTAAGTGATATATAGAGAACCTCTATAATGTGTTATGCAATGTATCATATAACAACTAGGGTCCTGTCTGTCATATATAAGAGGTTCCGCAGCAGCTGAAGTGTAAGTGGTATATAGAGAACCTCTATAATGTGTTATGCAATGTATTATATAACAACTAGGCTCCTGTCATATATAAGAAGTTCCGTAGCAGCTGAAGTGTAAGTGGTATATAGAGAACCTCTATAATATATTATGCAATGTATTATATAACAACTAGGCTCCTGTCCGTCATATATAAGAGGTTCCGTAGCAGCTGAAGTGTAAGTGGTATATAGAGAACCTCTATAATGTGTTATGCAATGTATTATATAACAACTAGGCTCCTGTCTGTCATATATAAGAGGTTCCGTAGCAGCTGAAGTGTAAGTGGTATATAGAGAACCTCTATAATGTATTATGCAAGGTATCATATAACAACTAGGGTCCTGTCTGTCATATATAAGAAGTTCTGTAGCAGCTGAAGTGTAAGTGGTATATAGAGAACCTCTATAATGTGTTATGCAATGTATTATATAACAACTAGGCTCCTGTCTGTCATATATAAGAGGTTCCGTAGCAGCTGAAGTGTAAGTGGTATATAGAGAACCTCTATAATGTATTATGCAATGTATCATATAACAACTAGGCTCCTGTCTGTCATATATAAGAGGTTCCCTAGCAGCTGAAGTGTAAGTGGTATATAGAGAACCTCTATAATGTGTTATGCAATGTATTGTATAACAACTAGGCTCCTGTCTGTCATATATAAGAGGTTCTGTAGCAGCTGAAGTGTAAGTGGTATATAGAGAACCTCTATAAAGTATTATGCAGTGTATTATATAACTACTAGGCTCCTGTCTGGCATATATAAGAAGTTCCGTAGCAGCTGAAGTGTAAGTGGTATATAGAGAAGCTCTATAATGTGTTATGCAATGTATCATATAACTACTAGGCTCCTGTCTGTCATATATAAGAAGTTCCGTAGCAGCTGAAGTGTAAGTGGTATATAGAGAACCTCTATAATGTGTTATGCAATGTATCATATAACAACTAGGGTCCTGTCTGTCATATATAAGAGGTTCTGTAGCAGCTGAAGTGTAAGTGGTATATAGAGAACCTCTATAATGTATTATGCAATGTATTATATAACAACTAGGCTCCTGTCTGTCATATATAAGAGGTTCCGTAGCAGCTGAAGTGTAAGTGGTATATAGAGAACCTCTATAATGTGTTATGCAATGTATTATATAATAACTAGGCTCCTGTCTGTCATATATAAGAAGTTCCGTAGCAGCTGAAGTGTAAGTGATATATAGAGAACCTCTATAATGTGTTATGCAATGTATTATATAATAACTAGGCTCCTGTCTGTCATATATAAGAGGTTCCGTAGCAGCTGAAGTGTAAGTGATATATAGAGAACCTCTATAATGTGTTATGCAATGTATCATATAACAACTAGGGTCCTGTCTGTCATATATAAGAGGTTCCGCAGCAGCTGAAGTGTAAGTGGTATATAGAGAACCTCTATAATGTGTTATGCAATGTATTATATAACTAGGCTCCTGTCATATATAAGAAGTTCCGTAGCAGCTGAAGTGTAAGTGGTATATAGAGAACCTCTATAATATATTATGCAATGTATTATATAACAACTAGGCTCCTGTCCGTCATATATAAGAGGTTCCGTAGCAGCTGAAGTGTAAGTGGTATATAGAGAACCTCTATAATGTGTTATGCAATGTATTATATAACAACTAGGCTCCTGTCTGTCATATATAAGAGGTTCTGTAGCAGCTGAAGTGTAAGTGGTATATAGAGAACCTCTATAATGTATTATGCAATGTATTATATAACAACTAGGCTCCTGTCTGTCATATATAAGAGGTTCCGTAGCAGCTGAAGTGTAAGTGGTATATAGAGAACCTCTATAATGTGTTATGCAATGTATTATATAACAACTAGGGTCCTGTCTGTCATATATAAGAGGTTCCGTAGCAGCTGAAGTGTAAGTGGTATATAGAGAACCTCTATAATGTGTTATGCAATGTATTATATAACAACTAGGCTCCTGTCTGTCATATATAAGAAGTTCCGTAGCAGCTGAAGTGTAATTGATATATAGAGAACCTCTATAATGTGTTATGCAATGTATTATATAACAACTAGGCTCCTGTCATATATAAGAAGTTCCGTAGCAGCTGAAGTGTAAGTGGTATATAGAGAACCTCTATAATGTGTTATGCAATGTATTATATAACAACTAGGCTCCTGTCATATATAAGAAGTTCCGTAGCAGCTGAAGTGTAAGTGGTATATAGAGAACCTCTATAATATATTATGCAATGTATTATATAAGAACTAGGCTCCTGTCTGTCATATATAAGAGGTTCCGTAGCAGCTGAAGTGTAAGTGGTATAAAGAGAACCTCTATAATGTATTATGCAATGTATCATATAACAACTAGGGTCCTGTCTGTCATATATAAGAAGTTCCGTAGCAGCTGAAGTGTAAGTGGTATATAGAGAACCTCTATGTGTTATGCAATGTATCATATAACAACTAGGCTCCTGTCTGTCATATATAAGAGGTTCCGTAGCAGCTGAAGTGTAAGTGGTATATAGAGAACCTCTATAATGTATTATGCAAGGTATCATATAACAACTAGGGTCCTGACTGTCATATATAAGAAGTTCTGTAGCAGCTGAAGTGTAAGTGGTATATAGAGAACCTCTATAATGTGTTATGCATTGTATTATATAACAACTAGGCTCCTGTCTGTCATATATAAGAGGTTCCGTAGCAGCTGAAGTGTAAGTGGTATATAGAGAACCTCTATAATGTATTATGAAATGTATCATATAACAACTAGGCTCCTGTCTGTCATATATAAGAGGTTCCGTAGCAGCTGAAGTGTAAGTGGTATATAGAGAACATCTATAATGTATTATGCAATGTATCATATAACTACTAGGCTCCTGTCTGTCATATATAAGAGGTTCTGTAGCAGATGAAGTGTAAGTGGTATATAGAGAACCTCTATAATGTATTATGCAATGTATTATATAACTACTAGGCTCCTGTCTGTCATATATAAGAAGTTCCGTAGCAGCTGAAGTGTAAGTGGTATATAGAGAACCTCTATAATGTATTATGCAATGTATCATATAACAACTAGGCTCCTGTCTGTCATATATAAGAGGTTCTGTAGCAGCTGAAGTGTAAGTGGTATATAGAGAACCTCTATAATGTGTTATGCAATGTATCATATAACAACTAGGCTCCTGTCTGTCATATATAAGAGGTTCCGTAGCAGCTGAAGTGTAAGTGGTATATAGAGAACCTCTATAATGTATTATGCAAGGTATCATATAACAACTAGGCTCCTGTCTGTCATATATAAGAGGTTCTGTAGCAGCTGAAGTGTAAGTGGTATATAGAGAACCTCTATAATGTGTTATGCAATGTATTATATAACAACTAGGGTCCTGTCTGTCATATATAAGAAGTTCCGTAGCAGCTGAAGTGTAAGTGGTATATAGAGAACCTCTATAATGTGTTATGCAATGTATTATATAACTACTAGGCTCCTGTCTGTCATATATAAGAAGTTCCGTAGCAGCTGAAGTGTAAGTGGTATATAGAGAACCTCTATAATGTATTATGCAATGTATTATATAACAACTAGGCTCCTGTCTGTCATATATAAGAGGTTCCGTAGCAGCTGAAGTGTAAGTGGTATATAGAGAACCTCTATAATGTATTATGCAATGTATTATATAACAACTAGGCTCCTGTCTGTCATATATAAGAGGTTCCCTAGCAGCTGAAGTGTAAGTGGTATATAGAGAACCTCTATAATGTATTATGCAATGTATCATATAACAACTAGGCTCCTGTCTGTCATATATAAGAGGTTCTGTAGCAGCTGAAGTGTAAGTGGTATATAGAGAACCTCTATAATGTGTTATGCAATGTATCATATAACAACTAGGCTCCTGTCATATATAAGAGGTTCCGTAGCAGCTGAAGTGTAAGTGGTATATAGAGAACCTCTATAATGTATTATGCAAGGTATCATATAACAACTAGGGTCCTGTCTGTCATATATAAGAGGTTCTGTAGCAGCTGAAGTGTAAGTGGTATATAGAGAACCTCTATAATGTGTTATGCAATGTATTATATAACAACTAGGGTCCTGTCTGTCATATATAAGAAGTTCCGTAGCAGCTGAAGTGTAAGTGGTATATAGAGAACCTCTATAATGTGTTATGCAATGTATTATATAACTACTAGGCTCCTGTCTGTCATATATAAGAAGTTCCGTAGCAGCTGAAGTGTAAGTGGTATATAGAGAACCTCTATAATGTATTATGCAATGTATTATATAACAACTAGGCTCCTGTCTGTCATATATAAGAGGTTCCGTAGCAGCTGAAGTGTAAGTGGTATATAGAGAACCTCTATAATGTATTATGCAATGTATTATATAACAACTAGGCTCCTGTCTGTCATATATAAGAGGTTCCCTAGCAGCTGAAGTGTAAGTGGTATATAGAGAACCTTTATAATGGACTGTGCAGTGTATTATACAACTGCTAGGCTGCTGCCAGTATACTCATCTGTCATATAGATGATGTATGTGAGGTGCTGAAGACTATATAGAAACCCCTATAATGTATTGCGCCATGTATTATATAGCTGCTGGGTCGATGCTTATCATTTGGAAGAGGTTCTGCAACAGTTAGGATGTTCGTGGCTCATTCTGCTGCAATGGCAGTGAGGTAGCAGGAGTCTCGGGTAATGTGGGACAAAGGTGAGGCAGCGGCAGTAGTATGCACTGCTATCCCCTGGAGCGGTGCTGTCACTATGCCCGCTTCTTCTGGCCCGGCTATTGTGCCCTCCCCTTTGCCGGTGTTCCCCCTCCCTCTCCTCCTCCTCCTTCCCCTCACTGAGCTCTCTCCTCTCAGGCTGGGATCTGCACTCGCTGAAGATGGCGGACTGCAGCACACTGCTGGATGAAGCGCTGGAGTCATTCGTATTTAGTTACCTGACTGACAGCCCGGTAAGAGCAGCCCTCCTTGGGGCAGAGATTTGCACACTTGATGTGGGGCAACGATGGGTAGTGGTTGCATTTATAGTAACAGGTGGAGTCCCCCCAGTCAGCCCCATTTTATTCTGTTGCTTCATGTGTATACTTTCTATGCTGGTACTTTTAATCCTTTATAGCTGGTGCAGACCCCTCATCACCCCGCCACATGCCGGACGTGCACCCCACTCTTGCACTGCACTCTATTCCCCCCCCAAATGCGTGGTATGCACTTCACTGCTCCCCACATGCCGGTGATGCACTATATTCCTCTAGTGCCCCCACATGCCAGGGATTCAACCCGCTCCTCCAGTGCCCCCTTCCCTCTTATTCAGTATATACCCCTAATCTCCTTTCCTCACGTGTTCCACCGTAAGTGCCCCCCACATCACTCGCAACGTATGTAGTGCAGCCTGCGCCCCATTGTTTGAGTGCCTTGTCCCACTATGTGTTCACCCCTGGCACCGTGCTGCCCTCGCACCTGCAGTGCCCGCACAAGCTGTCAACTTCATTCATTCCCGTCACCTGACACGTGGAGCACACAGAGAGCGGTCGTGTGACCCGGGACTGTACAGTGCCATGGGCATGCACTAGTGGTTAGCACCGGCATCATGTGGCACCCAGTGCCCGGTTACCCATGCGGTGCCAGTAGGATGTAGCATGCGGTGCTGGAGGGGGCGTGTAGCCGGCGTCTGCCTATGGGAGCCTATTATATGATTCACTTTCGTAATCCCGGGTCCATGTGGCGTGCACATAGCAGTCCCGCGGTATACAGACTGTGTGGTGCCAGGCATTGATCACATGATTATTGGGACTGCCGCATGGAGTATATTATGTGTGTGGCAGGATGTGCAGTTGTAGTCTGCTCTGCTATTGTTACTTTGTAATAAGAAGTGATCTGTTCCTCCTACATCCTCTCTTAGTGTTGGGCACAGTGCCAGTCTATGGAAGTGCTGATAATAGGGCACAAATCATTACTGTTTATGGTGCATGATCTAAAGCCATCTATCATGTTTCACCCTCATTATGTGAACACCACATAGTATATAAATGCATTGTATTACGTGTGACTATATACCCATGCCACCTTCTACCGAAAGAAAATGCCAGTGATGTTGGCAGGTCGAAATTTGTTAATAAATATGGAGTCCTCAAGTTCTTCTGACACCCTTTATAGATGATGACCACTACATCGCTCCTATCGTTTGCTTGTACGTACTTGAAGACACGTCGTGCGGTTTGATACACATGATCATGAGTTTAGTCTAGAAGTTGTTACACAATCTTAAATTTCCATCCTGCTAATGTCACCTGCGACTATGCAGAAAAGTCGCAGTGGAGCTGAGTTTGTAATTTGCAACAGTTTATTTGTTATCCGTTTGTATTCATAGGACGGCAAGTTGACCTGCTGAGTATAAGTTCTCAAAATGACAAACTCAGCTCTGCTACATCTCTACATGCAGGTCCAGTCTGATGTGAGGTTATCCATAGTGGGACTCTGTATTGACTTGGTGACGATGTCCCTGGCTTTGCCGTATTCCGTGCATGTTGTGTCGTTCTACTGTCAGTTTCATAACTGCACCTCAGAGTAGTGGTTACAAAACCGAGCTGTACTGGGCATGTGTGTGGTGCAGCCTGCTCCAGGCTATTCTAAGCAGTGACATCCTGCTTTATTGACCTCTATAATGGATGGGGACTTGACTGCAGCAGCATGGTCCAGGTACAATTGTAACCCATCTGGATTGATCAGGCCCTCAAGTTAATGCTTGATGATGTGTAACGCTCAGACCACATATGCGTAACGTTTGGACCAATTCGTAGGATGTTGCTTTTAGCATGAAGTAGTTCTGGATGTGCGCAAACATCAACATAAACCCTGGGGACTGCGCGTTGGTGGTGGGTGTATGTTATTTATGCCCCCATCTGTATAGGTTGCTATAAGGACACATTTTGTATGTTTTATTTCTACGGATCTACTGTCCGTAAAGCCGTTTTTATGCAGATATGTACACAAATGTTCCCTATAGTTTACCTTTTATATTGCAGTCCATATAGTGCCTGTTCTATTTATCAGTGTGTTTAATGTATGGACTACTATTTTAATAGCCGTGGTTGAAATATAAATCAAGGATGCCCACGTTAGTCTTTGTTCATGGGTTCCGTCAGACCTTTCCGTCAGAGGGACCCATGAACGGAAACCATAGCACTCCGTTTGCATTACTATTGATTTCAATGGTAAGGCTTCCGTTGCTAATGGTTTCAGTTTGTCTCCGTTCCATAAGGTTTCCGTTTTTTTTTTTTTTGTGGAATCAATAGCTGTCGACTGCGCTATTGATTGTGCCGAAAAAACGGAAACCTTATGGAATTGAGACAAACGGAAACCATTATCAACGGAAGCCTTACCATTTAACTCAATAGTAATGCAAACAGAGTGCTATGGTTTCCATTTGGTTTCCATTCATGGGTTCCCTTGATGGAAAGGTCTGACGGAACCCATGAACAAAGACTAACGTGTACATCCTTTATGTCTACCACGGCTATTAAAATGGTATTCTATATACTCTAGTATTCCACTTTACTCTAGGAGCCAGTCTGATGATTTTTTTTAGTACTTGGAAGAGTAAGACCTAGAAGAACTTCCATAGACATCAGTAGCAGACTCCTCTAAAAGTTCGGAGCCGGTAGCAGTTTTCTATGCATGTTGACTGGCTACCTGGCTCCTAGTATTAGATTGGTTTCTTGGCTTTCATTCATTGCCGAAATTAGTCAAATGACTGGCTGACAAATATACCGTTGGCTAATGATGGCCCAAATAGATAGGCCATTGGTCCTTCATTACCAGGAATAAGTTCCTCCATTAGCATGCACCCTAAAGCTGTGAGAATAACGGGTAATAGCTGCTGGCCGAACAATTAGGCTGGGTTCACACGACCATGTTACGTCCGTAATGGACGGAACGTATTTCGGCCGCAAGTCCCGGACGGAACACACTGCAGGGAGCCGGGCGCCTAGCATCATAGTTATGTACGGCGCTAGGAGTCCCTGCCTCTCCGTGGAACTACTGTCCCGTACTTTAATCATGTTTTCAGTACGGGACAGTTTTCCTGCAGCGAGGCAGGGACTCCTAGCGTCGTACATAACTATGATGCTAGGAGCCCGGCTCCCTGCAGTGTGTTCGGTCCGGGTCTTGCGGCCCAAATACGTTCCGTCCATTAGGGACATAACATGGTCGTGTGAACCCAGCCTTTAAAGGGTTTGTGCAGATTTTCCTCAATGGATTTTATTGCAGAAATCCACAGCGTATTACAGTAGCAGAATGGAGGATAATTCAACAAATCTAATGCATACGCTGCGGAACAAATATGCGGAAATTCACTTGCGGTGTGGATTCTCAATCTGCGTGTCAGGTTCTCTTGCGAAAACGCTGCAAAATTTCCACACCGAAAATCTGGTTGAAAATTGTGATAAATTTGCCACAATTTCTATCTGGTCATGTTTTATCCTGTCTAAATTTGGGACACCAGTAACAATTCTGACCCCAAGGACAGTTTGTTGTAAAAGATTGTATATGCAGAATAAATCACATTTAATCACCCTTCATGAGGTTTTGTGGGTATGGGGAAACAAATAACATTTCATCACTGAAATCTGTCCGACAAAGAAGAAATGTCACAATGTAACACAAATTGGGCAATATTGTGTGTCTGCCTTTCCAATAATGGACCACTCCCTCCATTCAAAGATTATGGTGAGCAAAGGTTATGGAGTATATTGTGAAGTGATAAATCTCATAAACTTCAGTAGTACTATAAAACCTTAAGAACTGGATTCGATTACTGCACGCTGAAATGGGGATTAGCCGGGCATTGCCAGTAGAATCTACTACCGGTTCGCTTGAAGGCATCCTTATTTGATAGTATGGCATCTATGGGGTTAAAGTGCGGTCATTTCCGCCACATGTGTTAGAATATGTAAGCGTTGTGAATCCAGCAATTTCTATACAATGTTTATTTCATTTCTATATGTGGCGCATTTTGTGTAGGCCCCAAGCATGTCGTTTATTGCTTCTCAGCCCCACAGGCTATAGTTACGTGAAATAAGATTAGAAATCGAGTGGAAATCTAACCCGGTATGTTAATCCCTTCACTGGTCTGGCTCAATGGATGTTGCAAAAGTGATTAAATAGTCTAAGCCACCTGGTAAAATATTATCCAGCCAGCATATAAGTGTGGCCAGCAGTTGGTTGGTACTGCCTAGGTGCAAGTGTCATGAGGCAGGAGTGGTGTGTGCTGCTGCTTGCGGTGAAAGTCTATGTAGTCTCTGATGCAACTGTGTGTAAGGCTTCCTAGAGCAGTCACATGCCTTGCTGTTGTAAATTATAAATGGAAGGCGTATGCCCTGACTGCTGCTGACGTCCCACATTACTACCTCACCAGCCCCCTCTACACCCGCCTCCCACCGGCCTCCTCCTTACTACTCTCTGATATGTGAATGGAGGCTGCTAGAGCAAAGTCTGCTTGACGCATGTTTCTCTCAGTGACATGAAGGACATGAGCAGTGTTTCCTCCTGACTGTCTCTTCCTTTCTCACATGTGCTCTGTAGTGCAGAACGAGTAATTTTAGTAAGGCTTTTCTAGGCCTCAAATTTTTTTAACTGGCAAATATGTGAGACAATTTTTTAAATTGTAGACTTTTTAGCTGGCGCTGAACAATTTTAGTTTGTTTTTGGAACCTGATAAAAACAACACCCCCCCCCCCCCCTCAAAATTCTTAGTAGACTTTATTGAAGACAAACTGAGCTGTTCTAGAAGAATTTGTATGAAACGGTTTTACAACTTCTGGTTTACAAGAGTCGCGATGACTTTGAGTTTTCTTACAGGCGCATAAATCCACCTTGTGAACATATATGGCACTATCTTGCAGGTTATTAGGCGTGTTTACACCTGCAATTCACTGTAGTTGCCCAGATGCCATTACACTACAATCTGTATTCTTCGCCTCGAATAAGTGCTCATGTTTTCAGACTAGAAATTGACTCTGCTAACCTTCAGTACTCGTAATTTACCTCGGTGGCGTAGAGTTCATTGAGAACTGATAAAACCGTACATATTCCAGAGGGCAGGAGCGCACATTTATCAGGAGTTAGATACCACCGTGCTAGTCATTTGGACATAGTATCAACCCTTTTAATTACTTTACAAGTAGGGTAGAGATAATGCAGACCTGCGGGCGCTGGTTAACCTATAACTGAATTGGAGTATAAGCCTTATACGTCTGCTGAAGGGATTTACATTGTGTTTTATAAATCTCCGTGGAGTTTATTAGTGGGGGGCTGGGAATTCAGGGATTATTATTCAGCTTGTTATTAAATAGTTCACCACATAGATGTTGCCTTGTATTCCGTAAGTGGTTTCTGCATATATCATGGAAAGCTGGTTATGGTTGACGTTGCCGTGCTTTGCATATCGAGGGCTTCTATAGGATCGTGCGAGTCTGTGATACCTGAATTTGTTTACTTGGAATGAAGGGCATGTACTTCCAAATTCTATATGGTGGTTATGATGGATACCTAATTTAGGCCTCGTGCACACATCGGTGACCCTTTTATACGGCTGAAAAACACGCTCTGCTCCCCGGATGACTTTTGTGTGCAGTCCGTTTTTTTTAACAGACCATTGAATAGAATGGGCGAGACTGATCCATAAAAACTGAAAGGAATAGGACATTCTCTGAGTTTTTGTGTATCGGGCATACTGATCCGCGAAAAAATACTTGTGTGTGGCCCCATAGAAATGAAAGGAACAGTGTGCTATTCGGAGAGAAAAAAAAACCAACAACTGATAACACATTGAAGAAAATATCTGATGTGTACTAGGTATAAGCAATATATAGTGACTTGAATTAAAATTGTTTCTAAAGGTTGGGCAACTGCTGCAATGTAAGCACTAGTACCCGGCAGCTTGTGGGATATGCCCAGTCCTGCCACAATGCCTTTTTCATTTATTTCCTGTTGAGTAGATGCACGTAGAATAGATCAACATGCAGAAAGACTACCGTATTTTCCGGACTATAAGGCGCACCGGATTATAAGGCGCACTTTCTATGAGCGCCTTGTAAGCAATCATGTTTCATATATAAGGCGCACTGGATTATAAGGCGCAGCACATTACCGTTAAATAAACCATTGCTCAGACTGCAAGTCAAAATTTATTACACTTTTTAACAATAACTTGCAACTGGTTCAGCTGTAATTGCAAATCAAAACGTTAAGGGTATGTGCACACACACTAATTACGTCCGTAATTGACGGACGTATTTCGGCCGCAAGTCCCGGACCGAACAGTGCAAGGAGCCGGGCTCCTAGCATCATACTTATGTACGACGCTAGGAGTCCCTGCCTCGCTGCAGGACAACTGTCCCGTACTGTAAACATGATTATACTACGGGACAGTTGTCCTGCAGCAAGGCAGGGACTCCTAGCGTCGTACATAAGTATGATGCTAGGAGCCCGGCTCCTTGCACTGTGTTCGGTCCGGGACTTGCGGCCGAAATACGTCCGTCAATTACGGACGTAATTAGTGTGTGTGCACATACCCTTACCGTACTTTTTCAGTTCATTCCTCCACCAGAAATCCATCAAATCCGTCATCTTCAGTGTCGGAGTTGAACAGTTGGGCGATTTCGGCATCAAGCATGGGGTCCTCCTCTTCATTATCCGAGTCGGTTTCGTTGCTGCTGCTAGGCTCTTCAGTGGTGATTCCAGCCTTCCTGAAAGCTCGGATGACACTGGAGACTGATACATTCTTCCAGGCATCCACGATCCACTGGCACATAGTGGCATAACTCGCACGGCGTTGCCTCCCTGTTTTGGTGAATGTGTGGTCACCTTCTGTCATCCAATGCTCCCATGCAGCTCGCAATTTAACTTTAAATGACCTGTTGATGCTGATATCTAGCGGCTGGAGCTCTTTGGTTAATCCACCAGGGATGACAGCAAGCTCCGAATTAGTTTTCTTCACTTGGGCTTTGACAGTATCGGTCAAGTGGGCGCGCATCGAGTCACAGACCAATAGGGATGGGGATTTGTGAAAAAAGCCACCCGGTCTCTTGACGTAGACCTCCCTCAGCCACTCACTCATCTTCTCCTCATCCATCCAGCCCTTTGGGTTAGCCTTAATGATGACACCAGCAGGAAAATTTTCTTTAGGCAAAGTCTTCCTCTTGAAAATTACCATGGGTGGTAGTTTCTGGCCATTAGCCTGACAAGCGAGAACTACAGTGAAAGATGACTTCTCATTTCCTGTGGTACGTATAGATATCGTACTGGTCCCTGTTTTCTCAACAGTACGGTTTACGGGGATATCGAAAGTGAGGGGAACCTCATCCATGTTAATAATGTGTTCTGGCTGGATATTCTTTTCATTTATCTTGGTTATGCAGTAGGTGCGGAAAATGGCCAGCTTCTCTTCATAATCCTTTGGTAATTGCTGGCACACAGTAGTTCTGGTGCGAATGGAGAGATGACGCCTTTGCATGAAACGAAAGCACCATGAAGGACCTCCTCGAAAGTCCTTGATCTCCATGTCACGTGCTAAAGCAGTGGCTTTGAGTCTAATAGAGACAGTGGAGACGCTTCTACATGCGTTTCTCTGTTCCATAACCCACTGTTCTATTTTGTCCTCCAACTGTGGCCACCTTGCTTTGTTTCCTCGGAAACTCAGTTTGGTCTTCTTTACTTGGCGGAGGTCATCTTCTTGTTTTCTCCACTTACGCACCATGGATTCATTAATGTTGAATTCTCTTGCAGCTGCCCTATTTCCATGCTCTACTGCATAACTTATAGCTTTAAGCTTGAAACCTGCATCATAAGCATGTCTCTTAACAGGAGGCATTTTTTGGGGTAGTGGGTATAGTTAACGCTAAAGCAAAGATATATTGCAAGGATCCTACAGAGCTGTAAGTATCACTCAGTGTGGCTCCTGATTACGGTGGCCGTAATGCTCAATCCATTTATGGATACTGTAAAAACCCAAGTGAAGAATAAATTCATAGGCGCACGGGGGGGAGGAGCATGGTGTGTGCTGTGGTATGCCGCCGCCGACCCCTGCCGCCCACGATAGAGGTAAAGGATCCTGTATGAACCCCTCTCTTTACTGTCGGGTTCATATATAAGGCGCACCGGATTATAAGGCGCACTTTCTATTTCTGAGAAATTCTCAACATTTTATGTGCGCCTTATAGTCCGGAAAATACGGTAAGTAATTTTCACCATCTCCATGTAATTGGCAGCACCACCAGCCTCCTGCTGCTTGCTTCACAGAATGTGACAAAACTGCAGAGATTTATTAGACTCCTGAACGGATGGAAATTGCCACATTTTTCTGCGTTGCTTATGACATGATTACTATTTCTAATTCAATTTATAGCTCCTGTGAGCATGTTTTTTTAAAAAAAAAAAAAAAAACAACCAAAAACCCGTGCCTGGCAATGTACCCTGTAAACCGTATCTTGGGTTGACTGAAAATATCTTGGAACACATGCCAAAAGCAAATATAATGACTCCCTCTCGACCATGAACCGAACCCCCCCGGTTTATGTGTTCGAAAACCTAGTGCTGGGTCAGGGCTACCGTCTACCTGAGTAATTCTTTCTTATTTTGCTTCAGTGCCCTGACTGTGGAAGGCATCTGATGGCTTAATACATAATGGTAATAGGTGATGTAATTGGATAAAGGGGTTCCTGATCGTACCATTGCGTCCCGTCTATGCACGGTTGGCTGTGACAGAGTGCTGCATATCCGGCGGGGGCTGTGAGCTCTGCACATGTCACTTATGTTGGAGTCGTCCAGTCAGTCTCTCTCTTGTTTATTATTAAAGCGTTGGTTAAAATGTCACAAGCAGGAACCACATGAGAAACAAATCGTCGTCTATAAATAAAATGCTCCACAAAGGCACATAATATATCACTGATGTAACCGTACGGGAGCAGAGTATTTATTTAGAGAGATATCACAATAAGGGCTCATTCAGACAATCGTGAATAACGTCCGTGGGCTGCGCAGGGAAATCACACGCAGCACACGGACCCATTGATTTCAATGGGGCCGTTTACACATGCAGGAGTTTTCACGCAGCGTGAGTCCGTTGCGTAAAACTCACTGCATGTCCTATATTGGAGCGTTTTTCACGCACCTATCGCCCATTGAAGTCAATGGGTGCGTGACAGTCACGCACCGCACACAGATGCACATCCGTGTGTGATTTACTCATCAATTCAATCGAAAATGAGAAAAAAAAATTATGTGCTTTGCGAGTGCGTGAATAACGGATGAGATTTATGTGCGTGAAAAATGCTGAATGTAGCCTAAGTCTCTGTTCACATCTGCGTTGGGGTCCCGTTCTGACATTCCGTCTGAGCTTTCCGTCAGAACGGGACCCTAAACAGACACAAACTGACAAACAGAAACCAGAGGTTTCCATCATCATTGATTTCAATGGTGACGGATCCGGTGCCCACGGTTTCCGTTTTGTCTGTTGTGCACCGGACCCATCGTTTTGCCGGAAGCAATAGTGTAGTCAACTATGCTATTGCTTCCGGCAAAAACTACAGGTCCGGTGCACAACAGAGACAAACTGAAACCGTGGGCATCGGATCCGTCACCATTGAAATCAATGGTGATTGAAACGGCATGTCAGTTTGTGTGTGATGGAAAGCTCAGACGGAATGTCCGAACGAGACCCCAACGCAGATGTGAACCGAGCCACATGCACACTAGCAACCAATACCGTCCTGTAAGGCCTTATTCACACAAACGTATTTCACATCTAATAACTGACCACACACTGACCAATGCAATTCAATGGGGCTATCTTCAACTCTGTGTTTTTCACTGAGCTTGTCCGTTGCGTGAAACTCGCTGCATGTCTTATTCTGGTCCGTGTTTGCAGGTGAGACTTGCGTGAAAAAAACGGACAGCACATGGACGGCATCCATGTGCTAAAGTTGCTAAAGAAATGCAGAGAAAAAAAAATAAAAGTAATACTCGAGTGCTTGCAGAGGAGAAACCTGAACGTGAAAAACGGATGATGCACGGAAACCATCCTGACGCAACACAAACAGTCACGTGCATGAAAAACAGCCCGTTATTTGCGGATGCAAATCGGACATGCTTGTGTGAATAAGGCCTTACAATTTTTCATTCCTTAACGCTTCTTGTAGTGAATGGTCTGTGTATATACATGTAGGACTGGGGATTTATTCCTACAGCCAATCTTAGTCATAGACCTCCTATAATGAGAGGCAACTTCACTTTTCAATGTTAATGTTTTGGAGGCTTGGGGAGATGAGATTAGCCAGACATCTCTGGTGCTTCTTATATTGAGAGAAAAACAATCCAACCCGCCCAATTCTCTCCCCCCAAAATGGTTGACATTGGGTGCAATTTGAGAGAACTTATGACCAATAATTAGTGTCCTTGACAGCCTTCATCTAACCATTAGATGGCTCATTGGAGAGAGGGAACTAAGGCCTCATGCCCACTTCAGTGTTTTTCTTCAGGGTGCTAGCTGTTTTTCTGACGGCTAGCACCCTGACCCATTCATTTCAATGGGGCCATGCACACTTCAGTTTTTTTGACGGTCCCGTTGCTCCATTCCGATCCAAAGTAGAGCATGTCCTACTTTGGTCCGAGATTCCTTGACCGTGAGGCCCATGCAAGTCAATGGGGCCATCAAAAAAAACTAAAGGCACACGGAAGGCATCTGTGTGTGACGGAGCCGTTGCCTAGCAACGTCCGGGCGGGTAGAAATACATTAGATATATTACAATAATCGGCAGCCACTTGTCTCTATCAATCACTGATAGAGAAAAGAGGCTGCTGATATAAAATAAAAAGCCATTCATACGTACCCCGGTCGGTTGTCTTGGTGACGAGTCCCTCTTCTTCCTCCAGTCCGACCTTCCTGTATGACGCGGCAGCCTGTGATTGGCTGCAGAGGCCGTCACGTGGCATGAAGCGTCATCCCTGGAGGCCGGCCTTCTGACGTCATCCTGACGTGCGTGACCGCCACTACAGCCTGTGATTGGCTGCAACGGTGACATTGATGTAACGTAATCCCTGGAGGCCGGATAGCAGGAAAGTAAGTATGAACTAATTTTTTTAATTTCATTAAAATTGTATTTTCCCAGCGCCGAGTATGGTACTGTCCAGGGCGCTGAAAAAGTTACCGCCGATCAGTGCAGCCCATTAACTCTTTCAGCACGCTGGACAGTACCATTCTCGGCGCTCGGAAACGGAAACACGGAGTGCACACGGGAGTGTACACGGCCGCTAAAACGGGCACACGGATCCGTCAAAAACGGCCGTGAAAACGGTGTGGGAAGTGTGCACGAGGCCTAAGGCTGGATTCACACCAGCATGTTCCGTCCGTAATGGACGGAACGTATTTCGTCCGCAAGTCCCGGACCGACCACACTGCAGGGAGGCTGGCTCCTAGCATCATAGTTATGTACGATGCTAGGAGTCCCTGCCTCTCCGTGGAACTACTGTCCCGTACTGAAAACATGATTACAGTACGGGACAGTTATCCCGCAGCGAGGCAGGGACTCCTAGCGTAGTACATAGGACTGAACATGCTCGTGTGAATCCAGCCTTAGGCACAAGGATCTCATGTGGGAACATAGGAGCAGGCATGTTTGGATCTGTCCTCCACCCCCCGCCGACGTCTATAGGGCTGTCCAATGGACAACCTGTCCCTCCCAAGTGTGGCTGCAGCATAATCGCTACTTGTGAACCCAGCCTACACGTGACCTGTTTATAAGACCATGACCATTTTATCAACCAGTGACTGAACCTTGCATGGCACGTTTCTTTCTTGAAGCCCAGTGCCAACTGCTCTCAGACAAAGGGTAGAACTGGTGTATGCAAGTCTAGATATGCTATTGACACTAGATTACTAACTGCAGCTTTCGTCCTGATGTCTGCACATTTTAATCAGCGTCCCTGGAAATGTTGAATATTTCTCGGAAGACCTGCGACCGGTAAACTACGAGCTGATGCTTTCACAATGAACTGCTTGACATTTCAGCAAATGTGTTCTTTTTAAGGCTTGAAAGTGGAGAGTGTACTTGGAGAACGCCGAATGATTTTGAACTTTGCGAAGACTTTCAGAATCCTCTTAAACAACCTTTGGTAACATAATTGGAATTGGCACAGTGTAGGAAAAGATTTCTAACATTTGCTGCAATTCTTGAACTTTGCCACCTGTAACTATAAAACATGTTTTCAAGGCATTTTATGAAAGTTCTATTTGGTAACATATTCGTTTCTATTTGCTTACTGTAATGTAACAGCCTTTGTTACTTTGTCTCTTTACGATGGTCACAGTTCTTGGCTTCTGGGTGGTGCTATTTTGCCGATGCCCGTTGGAGATTCAATACGACAATATAACAGATCATCATCCAAACTGTTTTATATAATTAGTACTAACGTAATAGTGTGTACTCTGTTTCTGTCCAATTCTGGGAGAATCCGTTAAATATAACTTGTCATTAATCATCTCCACCAGAAATGCGTTTTGCAACAATTAGGATGAGTATTTTATAACTGACAGGAGATGTTTTTCAGAAGTCTCAGTTGTAAGGGTTCATTCAGATGGGCATGTAAGTCGTCCGTGTGACGGCCATTAAAACAACTACGGTCACACAGACGCGTGTATTTCAATGGGTCCGTCGACACGACCGTTGTTCCAACAGTGTGTATGAAGGGTCCGTGGAAAAAATAGGACACGTCCTATCTTCCTGCGTTTTCACGCATCCCTCCATAGACTAGTCTATGGGGGATCCGTGATGACGCGAAACAGCACGGGTAAACTTTGGACGTGGAAAAAAAGTAGTTTTTCACATGCGAGGTTGTCCATGCTCGTGTGAATGTAGCATAAGAGTATACTGGCCGGAGTAAATATAGTGCTGTAATTCTTCTATCGAGCTCCAATAGGAGTGTAATAATTTACTAAGTTTCCCTATTGAATTTTGATGTACCCCAGAGTGTCAACATTTTTCCTTTTATCCTAAAATATATACATGCGTTTGAGAATATTATAATTTTTTTTTAATGTATGTATTCGGGCCTGATAGCATCTCCGTTAGGGGCCTCCCTCACAGATCCGGCCAAAATTACCAGAAACCACGGGCACCATGATGGAAACCCGACGGAGCCCATTAAAGCTAATGGGTTCCGTTTTCGACTATGCTGTCAGTCATTCAACTAAATCTGAGCTTCCGGTTATTTAATCGTTCTGCTCCTCTGACCGAGCAGAACAGAAACCTGGACGCAGATGTGATGGGGGCCCTTAAGCAATTTTTAGGTTAAAGGGGCCATACACTAATGATTTTAATCGGCAGAACAAGTTTAGAGAATTGTGGTCCTTTTGATCATCTATTTTTTTTCGTGCATCAGACGATCATGTTCAACAACGAGCAACTCATGAAATCTGCCTTGATCTCTATATGATGCGTTTTAGTTTTTACAGTCGTTTGTTGTTGAAACACCACAGAAACCGTACTTTCATACAACTAATCTGTAAAAAGCATGAGCAAAAAATTACGACATTTAATTTGTTCACAACCGGACAAAAGTGTAGTCTGAGACAAATTTCTCCCCGCAAAACGGCCGCAAACACGCGTTCATTTGCTGGGTATGGCCAAGCTGACATCAGTTAGTTTGTATACATTTTCCTTCCTCTGAAAGATTTTATGTCGATTTCCGCAGGTTTCCATCTTTACGTCCAGAAATCGTTGCCAATTGACATTGACCAACTACGCATGATGAGTCTGCATTCGGTTGGCCGTTCAAAATCACTACTGTATGGCCAGCTTAAGATTGTATGATTCCATAGGATGTACCCCTGGAGATCCGGGGTGGGTTGCTCAGAATAAATACAGAAGCAGCTATTGTGATCTGTTCACTCATAGGGTATGTTCACAGGGCTTATTTTCAGCCAGTTTTCACCCTGAACGCCTCCAAACATCTGCCCATTGATTTCAATGGGGAAAACGGCGTTTCGTTCCGATGGGGTTTTTTTTTTCACAATCCCGTCGAAACGCCCCGTAAAAAAAGAAGTGTGTGTCACTTCTTTAGCTGTTTTTGGAGCAGTTTTTCATTGTGTCAATAGAAAAACACCTTCAAAAACGGCCACAAAACACAGATCAAAAAACGGCTGACAATCGCAGGCTGTTTTCCCTTGAAAACGGCTCTGTATTTTACAGCTGTTTTTTGTTTCGCGTGTGAACATACCCTTATTATTTTTTGGTACGTTTTGGACACTGTTTTCAGATTATTTTTTTGTATCGTATGTGGTTCTAGCCAGATTAATTCAGATACAACTCCCAACATGGTATAAAACGCCCACAATATTCCTACTAAATGATCTAAACGCCCCCTTAGGCTCAATTCAGACACTATATTTACTCACGTTTTTGTTTTTTTTTTTTTTTTTTTTTTTTTTTTCCCAAACAAGTTTCGGCCTGATGTTAATTTAAAGTCTATAGGAAAACACGAGAGCCTACATACAGAGTTTGGTTTTTTTTTTTGTCATTTTTTGGGTTAGTGGCATTTCTTTTCTCTCCCAAAAAGCAGCATGTTCTGGTTGTAGTGTTTTTTGTTTTTGTTTTCCACTGCATTACCTATAGGACTACAAAAACACCACACACAAAAAAAAAAAAAAAAATGCATGTACAAAATATCACTTGATAAAAAGTTTCCAAAATTGCATGTCAAAAATGCCATAAAGACTCTGAAAAATGTATGTGAAGGAGGCCTAAGGGTGTAAGGTGCAGCCCCTCGTGTATTAAAATACAACTACAATTAGCCACACCCACCCACCCACCGAGCATTGAAGTATTTGAGGCTTTGTCCTGCTTACATGTTTGAGATAACTCAGTGTAGCAGTCTTTCAGCTCCATAATCCGTGTTTATCTGGAACTATGTATATTGTTACTATAAACACTGCAAAATGGAGACTATGCAGGAGAGTGCCGCAGTTGTAACATGTCTAGCATCCTGCTGGGCAGTGTAGTATGTGAATAACGTTGTCTTAGGGCCCCATGCACGACCGTAAAACTGCGGACCGTAACACGGTCCGCAGTTTTACAGATCCATTCGGTTCTATTGCCCGAGGACACCTTTTCTGTATCGCTACGGATGGGTGTCCGTGCCGTAGAACCGTGCTGGGGATTATGGAGCATGTCCGCTTTTTCGTGTTTTACGGGCCCTGCTCCCATACTTTTGTATGGGAGCACAGCCCAAAAATGTGGACGGCCGTGCCCGGTATCGTGGGCCGAAATTATGGGCATGGTCGTGTGCATGGGGCCTCACAAACGCTAGTTTCAAAGGTGACCACCCCTGATGGCAGGCCTAACAGGGTCTATAGGGATTGCTACCCAGTTTTCCACAGATGAAAAAACTGCATATAAACCTTGTTATACACCGTAACCTCCTCCCTCCTGTTCTTTCTCTTACTGCCTTGCCTATGCTATGGTGATTCTGACATCTTTATGAAGCGCGGAGCTCATGATGAACAATGCTAAAGTACTCTGAGAATTATTCTTTTTAAATTTAAAGTTTATTTTTAGTATGACCTAGCGCAGCCTCTGGTGTCCTTCAGACATGTCTCCTTAAAGGGGTTGTCCACTACCGGACAACTGATGACCTGTCGGACCCCCACAGTTCATGTACTGATGACCTATCCGATGGATAGGTCATCAGTTGTCCGGTAGCGGACAGCCCCTTTAATGGATATATGTTCTCTAATGGTCTCTAGTTTAGGACAAATACAACCCTTATCAGATTTTTCTGTGGCAACTTGTCTAAAAGCAGTAACCGTGCTATTCAAACAACCTAGATATGTTTTAAGTGTGATGATTCCGCATGATTAGTGCCATACAATGCCGCTATTGCATTAAATAAATCATATGGGTACTAGTAATTGTAAATGGCAGCATGGGTGTGGATGTACACGGTGTACCAATTTCTTCCTAATGTAATAAATGAAGTTTTGATGACAAGCGATTGCAGCGATACCCCTTTCATTCCTGGTAACTATTCATGTGCTGAATGAAGTTCAGAGAAGCGAGACCTTGATGTTGGTTTAGGAGGAAGCCAGCAAGTTATTCACTAGTTATCTGGTAATCTATCTCATAGAACCCCGAGACAAGCCTGTTTCCCTGCCATGTAAGCCTTATTGCTTCCTTCTATATGATCTACGCAAGGCCACAGGCTAATGAAAGCTAATAATCTATCATGCGCTATGTTTAACTTTTTGGCCCCTAAAGGCTATAGGCACTGGGAACGACCTTGGTGAAATAAAATGTAGGTTATTCATTGAAAGCACAAGGGCAGCCAAGCATTTAACAAGATTGGTTCCCAGTATCCCCCCTGGAGACCCTTTGGTGCTTTTTCATTTCCTGTAGATCATTAATGAAGACTTGAGAGGGTGTCACAGGCGAGAGCACAGGTGCTGGCTGGAGCTGAACAGCCTCATATACCTGTAGGGTGGATGTGCTGTGTATGCAAACCAAGCTTCCTGACTGTCTGTCTTCTAATGTCACTAGTGGCGTTCATATGAGGAAGTAGTGCTGCACGTACGCTGTGTATTTTCACCAAACCGCAGCAGACAAACCATACTGAACTCTGGATTATTATACTGTACGCTGAAAAAAGCAAGTCTAACCCTTCACTGCTGTTCTAATTCTATCCTACGCCTTCTCGCTCACATGAGTCCCCATCCTACGCGCACACACATTTTAAAAGCTGCAGCTCCAAACGGGAGAGATGTGCCTACTCTTCCATCAACATTCCTGGCGGGAATTTGACCGTTGCATATTTTTACATTTGACATAATTTGCCAGAATAAAGAATTCTATTAAGGGGATGAGTGTTTTTTTTTTAAATGGTTTTTGATGCGCCTTTAGGCATTCTCGATAAGGGCAATGTCTAGGTTACCTCAGGTGCAGCTACACAGACATGAACAGAGCAGGTGTTCTGTCAAAACCTACAGCCCTTGTGGTATAATAAACTGGTCTTATTCAGCACCTATCGATACCAGGACCATAGTCTATCTAGTTAGAGGAAAAGATTTATCAATGCAATATTGGCAGTTTTCTAGGATAGTTAAAAAAAAAAGGCGAGAAAAAGGAATGTGGCTTTCGAGGTACATTAAGTGAGACTATTTACATCAGCGTTCTGTGTTTCTATTCTGCTCGGTCATAGGAGCAGAAAGAAAATACCGGAAGTGGTGGATTTGTCACGTGACTGACACCAATGTCACCCACCGGAATACATTGACTTTAAAGTGTTCTGTCGGGTTTCAGTCATGGTGTCCATCATCCTGCCAGACAAATTAGCGATGCATGTTGCGCTGCTTTGTCTGGCAAAAACTGAATCTACAAATAAGGCCCCTAACGGAGCCTCCACAGATGTGAACACAGCCTTAACGTGAATACAACCCAGCAATATTCAGTTGCTGCGGACATAACCCGTACCTGTGAAGGAATGTGTTGGACGTTTACACGTGGTATTCCAGTATTAGTCAGAAGTACCTTTGTTTGGTCCTTGTGATTATTGCCATAATTAAAATTAGTTTTTCCTCACTAATCAGGAAAGTTACTATGACCTCTAAATCCACTTCAACCATCAAAACTGTTCCTATGCTTCACAACTTGAAGTTTACAAGTCACATGGAATATGGGGCCAGTGGAGTCCACGGCTCCACTCTGCAACTTGGAATGGTATTCCACCAATATCCAGATATCCAGACATACATATGCGAAAAAGTTGTCTACTGTTTTTATGCTTGGTGAGAACTAAAAACGATGTTTTAAGATAAACTCGGGTGCCTCTGAAACTCTTGTTTTAATGTCCTGAACATAGCTACTCCCCTTGAGGTCAACCACATAAGTGTATTCCATTGATCCTACAGATCTTAGAACCGGATTGTTGAGTGTAAGGGTTTTTTCACACGGCTTATTTTCAGCCGTTTTTCGGGCTGTAAACGCCCCGAAAAATGACTGGAATTACGGAGGCTGAATGCCTCCAAACATTGATTCTAATGGAAAAAATGGTGTTCCATTAAAAAAACGCCCCGTAAAAAGTGCGTGTCCCTTGTTGAGCCGTTTTTGGAGAAGTGTTTCACTGTCTCAATAGAAAAACAGCTCCAAAAATGGACGTCTAAAACGCCTGATGCATAAACGTCTGTAAATCAGTGGCGGTTTTCCCTTGAAAACCGCCCCGTATTTTACATCCGTTTTTTGTTTATCATGTGAACATACCCTAATGGGTGGGCTGCTATTTTAATTGTCATTAAATTATGGAACATTGCAAACCCATCTGTCACAAAGCACGAGTTTTTTTTTCTCCCGTGACTATATGGATGGCGTGTCAAATATTCAGTTCCATTGCTTTGTATTTTTTCTCCTTTATGCAGATACACGTTGAATTACTGTTAAAGCAGAACAAAGCTCAATGCAGAATTTCCCCTACAAAACCCCCAGTGCAGAGAACTCGGGACATAAGGAGGGTGCGAGTGACTGCTTCCTTGTATGTGGTTTCTGAGAGCGCTAGGCCAGGATTTCCAGATTTAGATTGCGTTCCATTGCTGGCTGAAGTGCTGTGTGACAAGTCTTGTGACTCTGTATCAGACTGGAATGCATGAGAGGAGTTGTCTTCTCTTTGCTGCTCTGTTCAGCTGGGAGAGGGTTTTTTGCGATCTCCTTTTAAAGGCATGATTCCAACTGAAACCCTCCTGATGTTCTTGGGGAGGGCGACCACTCGCATCCTTCTGCTGTCTTCTTTTATAGCAGATTTGCAATTTAACCTCATTTGCTGGAAGTGGGAATTTGCATAAGGCCTCATGCACACATCCGTACAGCTGCTAATGACGGATTCATGAAACGGACCGCACACAGATGGCTTCCGTATGCAGTCTGTTGTTTCACGGACCAAATGAATGAAAAGGCCAAGACGGTTCGATCAGAAACGGACAGGAGAAGGACCTGTCCTATTTTTGACAGAACGGCCGCACAGTTCCGTTAAAACAGAAGTGTGCATGGCCCCATTAAAATTAATGGTC
The DNA here is from genome assembly GCF_050947455.1 of Rhinoderma darwinii. NCBI lineage: Eukaryota > Metazoa > Chordata > Amphibia > Anura > Rhinodermatidae > Rhinoderma > Rhinoderma darwinii. The sequence goes on from NC_134689.1 coordinate 116,742,246, forward strand.
AGGGTGCTATCCGTTGAAGAAACTGATCGCACCCTGAAGATAAACACAAGTGGGCATGAGGCCTAATTGTTCTCTACTCTTCTCTCTAGCGTGTGTCTTTTAACGTATTCCGTTCCACGGCAGAGACACTATATGCAAGCAGTGCGGAGCTGCATGGACGTCACCAGCAGACCGTGATTTGCAGCAGTGCTTGGTATAGAAAGGAATGGGCAGCGTGGATACTATGCACTTTATGTACAGTCTATTCCATACCAAGTCTAATATAGTGACTTGTACACCTTTGTCATGTCCTTATTATAGAAAGCTTGTGAAATAGCATGAGTTGCTTCAGTGATACCTAGATGTCCACTTCCCAAATGGACTGTCATGGTAATTCTTAATAATGTACCAAAAATAGTCCCAAGGGCAAGGTAGAAGTGTGCATGACCAGGCTGGTAGCGCACATGCTAGTACTTCAGTTTTTTCATACAGACAGCTTTCGTTTGCTCTGGCTTGTGAAGCTATACTTGCCAATCGGCACCCATTGCCTTTGTTAGGCCCCCAACCTATGTCGAACCATTATAATGCCGCTATTTACCGTAGCGTTCTAGGGGTTAAACGTGATGGGAAGGTGACTATGTTTACCTTTTGTATGTGGTGGTTGCTGTCGTTCTGACCGGGACCGCAGCACAATTTCATAAAGTTTTTGAAGAACTACCATGCCCGCCCTATCTATATTCGGTTTAGGATAGTATTGTTTGTGTTAAATTTATATTGATTGAAAAAAAAAAAATTGCTGTTGTCTCGCCCCTTATTCGAATGGGGGGTAATTTTGGGCATGAGCTTATGGCTGAGTTAGTTTGTTTTTTCTAGTGTTAATAAAATATTTTGATATAAATATTTTTAATTGTTTAATAAAGAGGCCATAGACCATTTTTCCCACTTTTTAATCTTCGTTGTAATCTTATGGTTCCCTCTTCAGTCCAAATTATTGGATGTGGGTTAAGTGCCCATGCAATATAAACCTTGGTGGTGTGAGCGAATGGCAGAAAATGGAGTCAAGCTCTCAGCATAACCTTTTTATAAGTAATATTTGCTGTCCATTTCAACTCCTGATACGACTGATACCAGCGACAAATGGAGGATTAATATGTTCGTTTCACTTGCACATTACAATCCATATACACGTTCGTATCTGCAGAGCATTAAAATGGCCTACAAAGTGAGAAGCTGCATTGGCTGCTGGTACGGAATCATCCGACGTCATTGTAGCCTCCTTTATCTCTAAACCTAGTTCATGCCTGGAATGCTGAAAGCTTGTGTGATATCACAGCCTCTGCTTCACTGGTAAGTAATGGATAGTGAATCCTATTCCCGGAGGATGTGCGTCTCTTGCATACAGCTTTATTCCCTTTACTTTCCGTCATCATGTGACTGCTGTGCTCCTGTCAGGTGCATGATGTGAATGAAGATGAGGATATAGGCTGCGATCTCTTATCTATCCCTAAAAGCTCTGCTATTTGGTTGCCCAGGTGAATAAATCTCAAGCTCAGTCAGTGTGACAGATTTATGTTTAGCTGATGGCAGGGACATCTGGTCTAATGAGGGGATAACCTTTAAACCTCTTGTACTTGGGGGTACACGAGGACTGCTACTAAAAAGACCCAAATGATCACTAGGAGGATTTTGCAGGTCATCTCTAGGCAATTATTTAGCCTACACAACTCTTTCCTGCTGTGATCGATTTAACCGCTTGAGGACCGCCAACCGTATATATAGGGTGTGTGTTTGAGCTGGTTGCCTGAGCAATTGAGCAGCTGAATGTCTGGTGCCCAGCGGTGGTCAGCCACTGCAAGGGACCGTAAAGGGAAGACTTAAGTGGTTTTCACCTCTTCTGTTTTTTTTTTTTGTATTCACATACACCGCGCTCAACGAGTGCTGTGTATAGAATTGAGGCCGCTGCCTCTATTGGTCCGAGTGGTCATATGACTGGTCACTTGATCGCCGGGATACTTGTAGTAAGAGGCTGCTGCTGCGTCTAACTAGATTTGGCACAGCCCTAACGGTGACAATAGTCAGTAAGTTACAGTGGAAAAGTATAGTATATAAAAAAAAAAAATGCAACAAAAAAGCCCCCAACGGTCTTTTCTGGCATTTTGAGGGACAGGCCATATTAATAATAAAAAGTAAATTTAAGTATGATTGCATTTTTTGCCACCCCAAAAAAACTCTTCTCCCCTCGCCAATTATTTTCGTAATGCTCTCTGACCCAATTCCCCGAAAATAGACTTGTAATATAGCAAAATTTATGGTACACCATGACGATCACAAATAAAGCTTATTTTCGGTGAACGCTATATTAGCAGAAAATATTAGCTAAAAAGTCAAAAAGCATATTTTATTTAATATATATATTTAATTTTATTTTTTGAAACTAGAAGCCTAAAAAAGCAAACATTAAATGTATTTATAGAAATGATAGGAGAAAAAAACCTGCATTGATTCCGAAAAAAACATTGCAATAACCATGTCACTAGCTCTACAAATAAAAACATAATAGCCCTTTAACTGACGAGTGATTAAAATGGCTAAACGGTGCCTGGTCCTGAATATACACCTATATCTAAAGTCCTGAGGTCCCTACCATTTTTAGAATTTTATGTTCCATATTCTAATACAGATCAGTGTGGATAAACTCCTTAGTGTTCGCGATCTGATGGTCACAGCCCATAACTATACTTTTTATTGTAGTCCGTGGCATAGCTAGGTTCTCCAGCACCCGGGGCAAAGATTGTCTCCCCCCCCCCCCCCCCCCCCCAAACTTCTTTCCAGACACTTCCTCCCCCGTCGCCATGCTTGTTTTCTCTACCAATCAATGAGATGTAATGTTTTTTACTTTTTTTTTTTTTAATGTAAATTGAGCATAAAACCATTTGTACAGTTTACAAGCAATAGATTTATATAAGGGCGTTAACATAACAATGAATTAAAAGAAACTAGAGGTTAGTGTGCCTGACTAACAGTTTGTATAACTAAGGCTAATGTGACTATATGGTGACTTAATGAACAGCCTCCTCCTTGTAGATAGTGTCACACACACCCTCCCCTTATAGATAGTGGCCCTGGAAAAGCCCCTGACGTCACTGTCCATATATGGATAGTGATGTCAGGGGCTTCTACAGGAGCAAAATACCCGTGAAGAGCGTCGGCAACGCTTTGGCCGGGGATTCCCCCATACCTCCCAACTTTCAAGTATCACAAAGAGGGACAACCGAAGCGGTGCGCATAGCAACACCGTATAATGCCCCCATAGCTGCCACCATGCAGTGTAATGCCCCCATAGCTGCCACCATGCAGTGTAATGCCCCCATAGCTGCCACCATGCAGTGTAATGCCCCCATAGCTGCCACCATGCAGTGTAATGCCCCCATAGCTGCCACCATGCAGTGTAATGCCCCCATAGCTGCCACCATGCAGTGTAATGCCCCCATAGCTGCCACCAGTGCCCACATAGTGCCACACCAACCTTGAAGATCGTGCCACAGTCCATGTATATAGCGCTACCCCCCCCTTTAGATAGTGCTATTGGGGCTCCCTCTAGGAGCAGAATCCTCAGCTAGAGCATAGGCCGGGGATTCCGCTCCTAGATGCTACTGTTCATATATGGACAGTGACATCACTGATCTCACTATAACTAATATATATATATATAGTTATAAACCCCGGCCTATGCTCCAGAGGGACTCCGCCCGGGACATTTGGGAGGTATGATTCCTCTCCTGGAGGAGGAGCCTCTGAAGTCACTGTCCATATATGGATAGTGACGTCGGGGGGGGTTTCGCTCCAGGAGGAATATTTAATTGTACGAACAAAAACAATAGGTTGTCCTGGAATATTTAATTGTATCTGCACCCGGCGCACCACCCTACCTAGTTGCGCCCAGGGCACATGCCCCCTGACCCCACCCCTAGCTACGCCCCTGATTGTAGGGACTAACTAGGCGGGTTCGGCAATTGGTCAGTGGCACAGAGCTGGCAGCCAATAGCATCCAGAATAGGACTGTCACCTGTAGCTGTTATAACCTTTGCATTTTATTGTATAATCGGTTGATCTGTCCCACATTGCACGATCACTGCACCCAGTCCCATATCTGAGGTCGTCCTGCTTATATGTATTTCTGTTAGTGATGCAATACGTGAGGTTTAAATGACTGTTTTCCCTTCATTATAGTATTCTAAATCTATAAAGGGAAGGATGGGGGGGGGGGGTCTCCTCCCCCCCCCCCCCATTGCTGGGACAGGTGAGTACATTTTACAGGTGCTATAATCCAGTATCCCATGCTAGCTGTGTCCTGTACACACTAGCTATAGCACTTCATATACGTTCAGCGTTCAACCTCCAAGTGTTTGATCTAGTCAGTTGGCTATGCTCGCTGGAAACCGGATGCTTACAGCTCTTAATGGATTCCATTTCTGGAACCCTTTGTCTCCAGGGAAAGCTGCTTATTCATGCAGGTGAAATGGGTCATTTTATTCCATTACACACTGAACCCAACAAATAATTTGCAGGAATGAGGAATCCCCTGAACCTGCTTTGAACTATGTTATTTTTACTAAGAGGGGGGAGGGGGTTAACTTTTATGTATTTTCGTTCTGCATCATACTGATTTAAAGGAGCAGCTACTGTAGAGCATGTGGAGTACCTTGAAATCTGTGTCCACGTTATTTCCCTGTGTAAAATCATTTAATATTCAATTCAACGATTTTAGAATTTTCTTGGTCTCCTACACAAGCTGGCTGACCACTACTGATGACGACGATGGAAATGTCGCCCATCTTCCCATAGGGCTGAACAGCCCGTAAATCTTAATTTCCTTGTTATAGGGGTTTTTCCTCAACTTCCTTCCGTCTAAACTGTAGTGCTGCCATTTTAATCCTGAACCAGGAACATCAGAATGAAGAGTTTGGCGTTCTCCGATAAGGAGGATATTCTGGGTGACTTGTCCAGTAGTGGGGAGAATGAATCTGTCTGTTTAGGAGATTATGTTGAGCTATTGTTCTAAAGGGAGTCATCGGATTTAAGGTGATCGCCATGTATTTATCAGCTGGCAATGTGTTAGTGGTTACTGCACTGGTAGTATGTATCTGTCTTTTACTATATAACTGTACAATGATGTACCTGGTGACATGTCCTCTTTATATTATGGAAAATAGCTGTTCTTGTCAGATGATACAGGTTTTGCAATAAGGTGGAGTTTACGTGCTAGAACACATCCATTGTACGTGTTTTATGAAAGTGACCGTGACTAAGCAGCATCTGCATTTACGAAACTCGGGGAAACCTGCGTGTTAGTTGAGAAGAGCAACATTCTTGGGGAGCTGCCAGTAAATAATTTCTTTTAGTATTCGGATATTTCCGTAGTTACCAGCGTACGGTGGCGCCCTGTGCTTATTTGGAAACTTCCCCAGTTCTGCAGTACAATTTTACTTGATCGTATCCGAGAAACCATTGCTCTCGTCGGTCCTATTGACTTAAAACAGTAGCCAGTCTGTTACAAAAGCATTTTGCGTTTTAACTGGTGTCCGTTGTTTGTTTTCAGCCCAGGGACCGGCATCTATGTGCATCGCAAAGCTATTAAGTAAGGTTGTTAACATATCCCAGATCCCGAATGGAGCAGCAGAAGACGTCCTGTGCATCCAATAAATCCACTTATTTTAATAACTGTCTTGTAAGTTTTATGGATTGATCCTCCGATCTTTACTCCTCTACCTGCTACATTTTTGTACTTTAACCCCTTAACGCCGAAGGACGGATATATCCGTCCTCAGCAGCTGCTAGTTCGCGCAGGAGGACGGATATATCCGTCCTGTGATCGCGCGGGTACTGACAGTTTACCCACGCGATCAGCGGCAGGAGCACGGCTGTTATACACAGCCTGGCTCCTGCTGCAACTGCCGGAATCGAAGCGCGCGCCGATTCCGGCAGTTTAACCCATTAAATGCCGCTGTCAATAGTGACAGCGGCATTTAATGTGTTTGACAGAGGGGGGAACTCCCTCTGTCTCCCGATCGGCGCCCCCGCAAACAAATCGCGGGTCGCCGTCGGGTTTCCATGACAGCCGGGGGTCTAACAAAGACCCCCAGGTCTGTCTTCAGCATCTGCCTGTTAGGCGATGCTGGAGGCATGACCTAACAGGTTGCCTGTCAGTTTTACACTGACAGGCAATAATGCTTTGGTATACGAAGTATACCAAAGCATTATATATGCGATCGGCACATCGCATAGTGAAGTCCCCTGGTGGGACTAAAAAAAAAAAAGTAAAACCGTTAAATAAAGTTTGTGAAAAAAAAATAAATAAAAATTACAGTCAAAGTCAAATAAAACTACTTTTTTGCCCCAAAAAGTGGTTTTATTTAATAAAACGGTCAAAACAAATAACACATACACATATATGGTATCCCCGCGATCGTAACAACTTGACCAATAAAATGAACACATTAATTAAACCGCCGGATGAACGGCGTCCAAAGAAAACGCAAAAAACAACGGCAAAATTCTCTCTTTTCTCCCATTCCCCCCATAAAAAATAAAATAAAAGTTCATCTATAAGTCCTATGTACCCCAAAATAGTACTAATGAAAACTACACATTGTCCCGCAAAAATCAATCCCACGTACGGCCACATCGACGGAAAAATAAAAAAATTACGCCTCTTGGAATGCGGCGATGCAAAAACAAGTAATTTTTTTCTAAAAGGGTTTTTATTGTGCAAACGTAGAAAAAACATATAAAACCTTTACACATTTGGTATCCCTGTAATCGTGCCGACCCATAGAATAAAGTGAACATGTTATTTACGCTGCATAGTAAACGGCGTAAATTTATAACGTGAAAATTAATGCTGGAATAGCTGCTTATTTTCAATTCTCTCCTAAAATAAAGTTAATAAAAGTTAATCAATATGTTATAAGCATCTAAAAATTGTACAATTACAAAATACAACTCGTCCCGGAAAAAACAAGCCCTTATACAGCTATGTCGACGGAATAAAAAAAAGAGTTACGACTCTTGGAATGCGACCGTGGAAAAACAAAAAATAATCCTTGGTCATTAACGTGCAAAATGGCCCGGTCATAGCCAGATCTGTTGTGCCTTTTTCATGGCGTATGTGCTTAGAAGATGCCATGACAAACCCAATTTTGTTCCATCTTATGATTTTGCTGACATGGCAATACAAACCCCAGATTGTTAATTCTGCTAGTTCTTTTAAGATTTTAGCTTTTTCTTTTTTTAAAAGGAGCCTTTCCACTTTCTTGGTTTTATGTTTTGTTTTTTTCTGACACTTATTAGGTGACCTTATGTTGGAAACATCATTTAGGGTGGCCATACAAAGATTGCTGAGCCAAATGCTTTTTTGGTCGACAACTATTCTTCCCAAATCCACCATGAACATGTCAAGCAATGGTAAGAGAGGGGAATAAGCCGCTGTCTAACATGCTGATCATGCTTTCTCACTGACCTCTTGTGTCTGAGGAGGGTCCGGAGACCCCCATACACATAATCTGCTGAGCCTGCCACAATCTGTGCTTTCAGCCGCCAGATGTATATGGCCACTTTTAGGTGGGATTGCTCTGACAGAAAATGTTCTATTGTCTGTCTTTATGTTGAATTGTACAAGACCGGATTCTTTTTAAAACCTGAAATAGTATTCTCTTCATAATATAAGGTAAAGTGGACCTGTTGACTTGATCGATCATAGGTTCAATATAAATAAACTTTGGTAACTCCCGAGAATTTTTACCTTCTCGTTTGTGGATAGTGAAAGGTTGTTGGAGACTAGAAAAAGATCTGCTCCCATCCAGGGAGCTTTTTTTCTTTTTTTCTTTATATGATCTCTGAAAATCCATTTTGATATATATAAGTTTTCTATGGTGTTTTTATATTCTACAATCTTCAAGCACTGGTGTATTGTATGAAATATTATTGATGCTTTGCCTGTAGTCATATGTACCATAGAAAGAAATGCTTTTAATGCAAGGACATCAATTGACTGTCATTGTCTAGTACACAATCATGTGAAATGGTTTTCACTGGGAATAGCATTTTACATTTTTCTTTCCCATTCATTGTCGGTATTTGTTTCAAGCTAGAGACAAACTGAATGTTTAAATCTCTGTGGGAAGATTCAGTCTTGGCAGCGTTAGGACAAAATGACTCTCAAATTCCATATCGCGCTGGGCTGGTTATTGGTGCTTTGCGAATGTAAGCCAATTGTTATGAGAGCAGCTGTTCTGGTATGTAACAAGCAGTGACATAAGGATACGCTACATCTCCTGGCTCCTTTCTTCTGGTCTGGTCTCTTTCAAATGGCACCAAAGATGTTTGCAGGACAAGTGACATTCAGTTTGGGCAGCCTTATCTATGCTACTACAGAAGGTAGAGTGGGCTGAAGCTGTTTTACACTGCCCCCTTGTGGGTGTATTTACAAGGTCTGTACTTTATACTTCTGTTCTAGTATAACTTGGTCATTTTTGATTAGTCCTTGTTCTACATCTCAGAATCCTATACTCTAGGGTCTTGAGTGGACGTGTGGGGTGTTTTTTTTGTTTTGTTTTTTTTTCTTAAGCAAGGAGGCACAAATATACCACTCAATGAATTAGAATATCATCAACATGTTAATTTATTTCAGTAATTCAATTTAAAAAGTGAAACTCATATATTATATAGATTCATTACAGTGATCTATTTCCAGCATTTTTTTCTTTTAATGTTGATGATTATGGCTAACAGTTAATGAGAACCCAAAATTTTGTGTCTCAGAAAATTATAATAAACAAGCCCAATTTAAATTATTTTTAATACCGAAATGTTGGCCTAGTGAAAAGTATGTACAGTATATGCCCTTAATACTTGGTCGGGGCTCCTTTAGCATGAATTACTGCATCAATGCGGCGTGGCATGGAGGCGATCAGCCTGTGGCACTGCTGAGGTGTTATCAATGCGGCGTGGCATGGAGGTGATCAGCCTGTGGCACTGCTGAGGTGTTATCAATACGGCGTGGCATGGAGGCGATCAGCCTGTGGCACTGCTGAGGTGTTATGGAAGCCCAGGTTACTTTCATAGCGGCCTTCAGCTCGTCTGCATTGTTGGGTCTGGTGTCTCCTCTTCCTCGTGACAATACCCTATAGATTCTCTATGGGGTTTAGGTCAGGTGAGTTTGCTGGCCAATCAAGCACAGTGATAATGTGGTTATTAAACCAGGTATTGGTACTTGTGGCAGTGTGGGCAGGTGCCAAGTCCTGCTGGAAAATGAAATCAGCATCTACATAAAGCTTGTCAGCAGAGGGAAGCATGAAGTGCTCGAAAATGTCCTGGTAGACACTGCGTTGACTCTGGACTTGATATAACACAGTGGACCAACACCAGCAGATGACATGGCTCCCCAAACCATCACTGACTGTGGAAACTTCGCACTGCACCGCAAGCAGCTTGGATTGAGCGCCTCTCCACTCTTCCTCCAGACTCTGGGACCGAGATTTCCAAATGAAATGCAAAATTTACTTACATCTGAAAACAGGACTTTGGACCACTGATGTAAAGGATCTGCCAGACACAACTTCTGTGTCGACGCCCATAGGTAATCAGTCTGCACCTGCTTCTATGTCTGTGAGACTGATTCCATCTTCCACCACTCAGGATGGCAGGCTTAGGAGTGGGAGAGCCTATCACAGCCTGGCCAGACGGAGCTAGCTCCCGCCCTCTGTCTATTTATACCTGCCTTTCCTGTTCCTCCTTTGCTTGTGATTCTTCTCTGCTGGTTTTCTGGCCCTGCTGCAGCTTCTTGAACTACTGATCCTCTGCTTGTGATTGACCTTGGCTTTACTGACCACTCTTCTGCTCTGCGTTTTTGTACCTCGCTCATCTCCTGGTTTGACTCGGCTCGTTCACTTCACTTGTTGCTCACGGTGTCCCCGTGGGCAACTTCCCCATTTCCCTGTCTTCTTTGTACCCTTGTCTGTTTGTCTGTCGTGCACCTATTGAGTGTAGGGACCGTCGCCCAGTTGTACCCCGTCGACTAGGGCGGGTCGTTGCAAGTAGGCAGGGACTGAGTGGCGGGTAGATTAGGGCTCACCTGTCTGTCTCCTTACCCCGACATTACAACTGAGCAACAGTGTTGGTCCACTGTGTTATATCAAGTCCAGAGTCAACGCAGACGCCTACCAGAAAATTTTCCAGCACTTCATGCTTCCCTCTGCTGATAGGTGAAACTTGTACGTTTCTATATCTGATTTCAGGGGGACATTGTACCATAGCCAAGTGTTATAGTAACACAAATAACAGGTTCAACAGGAAGAAAGGGAACAATTGTACAGTGTGATATTCCCTCCTTTCCGTTGGTCTTTCATTCTGAATGTACAAAGGAACGCTAGGCAGGAGTTGAAGGAGGCAGTTAATATTACATCACAAGTTCTTAAAGCATGTCAAGACTCATTCATATTTGTTTCCTCACAGGTTCTACACAATATGAATGTATATTTCTTTGTGTGTAATTTCAGAGCACTTGGAGAGTAAAATCCTAAAGGGGTCCACCTTCCGTTTGTGTCTGTCGACTACGCTATTGCTTCCGGCAAACCGACTGGTCCGGTGCACATCAGACACAAACGGAAACCATGGGCACCGGATCCATCACCATTGAAATCAATGGTGATGGAAACGGAAATCTTTGTTTCCGTCAGTGTCCGTTTGTGTCTGCTCAGGTTCCCGATCTGACGGAAACCTCCGACGGAACGTCAGAACAGGACCCCAACGCAGATGTGAACAAAGCCTAAGAAATCAAAGACCAGTCTAGTTGCCTGTTTGTGTGTGTGTGTGTCTCTAACATTCTGGCTTCGTCCCTTGAAGAAATAATTTGTGCAGTTGGATTAGAGATTTGAGACCATTGTTAAACGGGTATTCCCATCATATACTGTTATTGCATATCACTAGGGTATGCCATGACATTGGTGGGGATAGCACGGCCTCCGATCTGGAAAATAAAAGGACAGAGGTCTCCAGCATTTTTGCTGAACAGTGGTGCTCCTATATAATTGTCGTGCAGGGAACTGACTGTAAACAAGCAGAAGTATAAGGTTCTTCATTCAAATAAACTTACTTGACTTTCTTAGAAAAAGGCGTTTGCGGCATCTTTGGACGGTACAAGCTTTCGGTACATATTAATGCCGTATCCGAGAAGATTACCACCTCTTTAAGGGAGGGATGAGTGAAAAAGAAACTGGAACTTGAGGTTTGTATATGAATATATAATCCTAATACTAACTGTAGCTGGGATACTTTATGGGGTACTAAAGTTTGTAGGGTCAGAATTTTGTGTAAGACTCCTATATCCATCCTACCTTGTCAACAGTACAGACTATTGGTGATAAAATGGGGTGAAGAACCAATGTTCGTGATCACAATTAGTTGCCTTTATACCAACCGAGCATTGTTTGAAACAACACTCTAGGCTCCCCCTTACTAAGGCTCGTTTGTTCATCTTTTTATACTGGTAGCTTAGTAACCTGCACTTTTATAATCTTTGGTTCTTACTGCACTGGAAGTCCGCTCTCCATGCACTAACTTCCAGGTGAACCTGCGCTGGGCTTGTGTTTATACACAGCAGCTAATCTGAAGAGGCAGAGCTGCAGTGGGGAGGGACGGAGCAGCAGCCTAAGCCAATGATGAGACATGAGGTGGGGTTTAGACTTCCTTAGACTCCCTGTAGGCACTGTAGATAAACTGTAGTTATAGGTCACCATTCTATAAAGCAGCCAAACAGCAAGAACTGAGGAAAATAAACAGCAGCATCCGGACGGGGGATGCCATTATTTTATCTGGTCTGGGGTCGGAATTAGTTTAGGGGTCTGGTCTAGGGTATACATTTAATTTACTGAATGAATTTAGTGGTTTGGTTTTCCCACTTACAAATATTAAGAAGTCTTAATGTAAATTGTTCTAAAAAGTAGGGCCTGGCAATTGAAACTCAGCGCAATTAACTGATGTCATCTTGAGAATTTCGGTTTTATCAATTATTTTTTCCTGGTTTAAACAGTATCTGCATCCTCAGGACGCAGATACAATTGGGTCCAATTGTAGAACAGGAAACCTTCTCTACCATTCGCCTATGTATCGCCAGAACGCAAGGCAGTGACATCGTCTGTTCCGTGCCGCATAGACCAGAGTAGCAAAGGGATCTCCTCCAGTCATCGTTGGAACAGGGTTAGGTGAGTACGTATATTATTTTTACCAGGCACTATTGGGGACAGCTGTGGGGGCATTATACAGCATGGGGGCAGCTATGGGGGACTTACACTGTGAGGGCAGCTTATAGGGGCATTATACTGAATTGAAGTCAGTTATGGGGGGCATTATACTGTGTGGGGAGCACTATGGGGCAATGTCTATTTTTTTTCTGTGGGGTATATTATATACAGCAGGCTTGGGATAAATATTGAATGGCGTAGCATGCAAATAGGGGGTGTGGCATTCAAAAGGGATATGGCCTAAGTAATTGGTCAATAATCAGAATCGAGATTACAATTAATCGTGATTTTGATTTAGATCATAATTGCCCAGCCAGCCCTACTAAAAAGTTTGCGAAACGTTAAGAACCTCTTTACTGCTGGTGTTCAGCTCAGATCTTTGCTTGACCGCAGCAGACTCAGGTAAGCAGACCTTTAACTAAAACAAACTGAATACCTGACCTTTAGGTACCGATTTGCATTTACTATTCTTCACTCTCAATCCAAAAGAAAACCATTGGAATGTGGTAGAAATTTGCATGGTTACAAATCAAATGGGTTATCAGGGTTTTTAGAATTGATTTGCCTTTCTTTAAGATAGGCCATTAATATAAGATCGGTTCTGTCAATCATCTGTTTTAAGGGGGCCACGGCGAGTGCGGCAGCCTCTTCATTATCTACATGGTTCTTCTCCTAGTTCGTACTTGCACGTGTCATTACATTTGTAGTGGCCGTGCAAGGTATTGCACCACTGTCCCATTCAGGTGAACTTTAAACACCCGGATAACGCCTTTTAAATGTTGTAGAGGTTTTTTTTGTTGCTCTTAATTTTTCATTGAGGAAAAATGGAGTGGAAGAGTTTAGATATGTGCTTGTGTGTCCTGTAGTGTGTCTTCTAGGGTTAACGTACAAGTCTGCCTCGAGCAATGGCCAAGATTCTCAATCGATTATGCAGTCCGTCATTGGATCTCTTGTAGTGGTAACAGAAAGAAGAATTAGAAGTTAATTTATGAGTAAGCCTATCTATTTCATCCTAAGATAATGAGCTATGTAGATGTTAATATGGCCACCTCCAGATTGTGTGGCAATGAAGTCTGATCTACCTGGGTCCTGGTTGTCTATTGTGTATGAGAAATGAAGGATCAAGAATGAAACAGACTTTTCTAGGGACTAGCCTCTTATAGGAAGAGTGCACGGAGCAAAGGGTTTACCAAATGCCATTAAGTGCTTATTATCAATGCCCCTTTATGAATGTAACCGATGTCTTCAAGTATAATAAAAATTAGCAGTATTGTAGGGTACAACGTGCGGATAAGAGTATGAAGAGCTGTTCTTAGATGTTGAATCTGTGCTCTCTGCCCTGCTTGCAGTGCTACCTCTAAGAATAATGCAAAGCAGCACTTCTTTGTGATTTCCTTTTACAGTATAGCTTGGTGGCTGCTGGCGAGCACACGGGATCTCTGCGTTCCTGCTCCTTGCCTTGTTTGGTCCTCCTTGTTCTCCTGCCTGCTTTCTCTTCTAGGCCCAGCTTCACCTCGATACATTGACACTGTGGAGATGTTCACTTTTTATGTGTGAAAACGTTGTAGTGTTGCACACGTATTTACAACCCAAGGTGTTGCAACGTATTTACATGTTTTCTAATGCGTTTTTTTTTTGTTTGTTTTTTTTGTGTGTGCTATTGCCTATTTTTTTGTGCAGACTGTTTTGTGGTGTCCATTGTATACTATATTGGAGGCTATGGAGTACTAGATGGAATGCTGGGCTAGTTTGCATTGGCGGTATGCATGTTATGGATCAATATGAAAATGATTTATACACTGGAGTCTCATAAATCAACAACGGCTCAGTAGGTCAAACGGAGAATTGGGTCCTCTGTGATGTTTAGGATGGAAAATAGTGTAATACAGGCTTGATGGAGAATGAGGCTTTATATTATTGCCATTAAGCTCCTTCTAGTGAACAAGTGGGTCTAATCGTACTGGATCTTCAATTTTATGAGTAGACACACACACACACACACACACACACACACACACACACACACACGGTGTATATATATATATATGTGTGTGTGTGTGTGTGTATATATGTACTTTTTAGGGTTTTTTTTGTATGAATCAATGAGGGGAAAAAAGTGATGGAGGTATTCTATGGATCTTGCAGAGGAACGGCACCAAACGGGCTCTTTCAGGTCTGTTCACACGGTGCTGTCAAATCAGGGCTTATTACTGCATTCATCGCAAAATGCCACAGTCTTGATTTAAAAAAAATCAAAACAAAAACCCAACCTTTTTGCCACGGTTTTGCGTTAATTGCAGGATTAAACCACGATTTGACCACACCTTTTGAATATATATCCTTAAGGTTGGTACACATGGGCATGATCTTGTTAACAGGCCCTTTCACACGGGCTGATGCTCTGCCATATGGGGACGATGTACGATAATACGATCCTTCGGTCCCCATCAGTTTTGCCTCATTGTCGGCAGCACATCCCCTGTTTTACATGTGCTGCTGACAGCGATGACTTGCTAATTTGTCGGCTGATCGCTGCCCCGTTTTCACCAGCCAATGATCGGGAACCAATAAACTTAGGAATTCTCATTCTTGATTATTGGCCTCTGTAAATAGGCCTTTAAAGGGGCCTTTCAGCTGCTTCTTTTCCCTGCCCTAAAATGTCTGAATGCCAGGATGTCTTGTAGACCCATGAACGCTTGCTATTATTTGTAGCCGCTGAATTATCAGTGCAGGGTAATCCAAACAATGTGGGTTTCATGTCAGTTTCCAATTGTGTAATCTCTCAATATGTAGCCTAGACAGTGTGATGTACAGAAGGATCAAATCATAAAAGTCAAGCCAAGAAATGGTTGCTTGACAAACAAAACCGAGAATAAAGCAAACATAAACTTGCTTGTCTTCAGCTGTTTAGGATATAGAAGTTTTTCCCGACTGGCCCACCAGTCCCAACTGAATATGTCTGGATGGATGTAGTGTGTAAACAGTAGCGTGTGTACACCGTAAACACTCATTTGAGTGTGATGTGTTTTTGCTACTTTGTATACAGTGTAGACATTTACCTGTTTGAGCCAGCAGTCCTGTCAGTTTGGTGTAAACAATATCCCCCAATCTATACATGATCAACGCTCAGGCTGTTCCTTTACACCGATACCATTTAGTATATAGTGGGCAGAAAAGAAAAGAAGAAAATAATTTTGTCCTACAAATATTTACAGTCTATGTACAAAACCTAATACATGCACGAACAATTACAACACCGCAAATCTAGACATGTTGATCATATAGATGTTATGGGACTAGGTGCCAAATCTTCTTGAAGGTTAATGCAGCCATACACAGGTCCTATAAATAGACATCCATATAGAAGAAAAAGACGCATTATATACACATACATATATTTAACTGTGTTAACATCATTGCATGTATTAGTGATGCAGCTTTCGGACTCCCCACTATGGCCAAAGGTAAACGGTGTCATATGTTACGTTCGGTGTAATGTTATTTGGCCATGTCCGGAAATAACATTGGTGTGTGTCTGGAACGTGGGACTCTCAATAATGCCCTGATCAGAAGGGACGTGGGCCTGGGTTGATGGCCAGACCTTTTTAGCTTTTATTTGACCTTCGCTCATGTACATCATGTCCACAATGCTCAACATATCTAAGTAACATTTCAGAAGATAAGGAACCCCTTTAAATTTTGTTCTCCACTTTCATGACTTCATGGCTGTGTGTCCTTCTCACAATTAAATGTTCTGATGATGTCATCAAGTTCTAATAAAGGTGAGTTGTTTTTTTTTTTCTCATGTGGGTTTGCTTTTCGGGGGAAATTTACATAAAATAAAAGGAATGACTTACTATAAAACTATTGATATACTTTATTATTGGTAACTCTCTTACTTTTTTTTATAATTTACTAAATATTTCTGTAACCTGGGTAAATGGAGACAGACATTGCATATGCACTGTGATGCAAAACAGCAAGGCTCTACACTTATAGGCTCCTTTATTTCATACAAATCAATGCTGCCATAGATCCTTTAGATGTCAATGTAGAATTTTCTGGTGAAAGCCTATGTAAATGCATATATTGGAAAAAAAAAAAAAAAAAAATAATATATATATATATATATATATATATATATATATATCTCATTTAGAGTTTTAATAGTGTTTTTATCCCAGGCCTTGAGCAGAAGCAGCCTGCGGCAATGCAGGTTTTCTTAAGGGAGGTGACGGAGCTGTCCTCCCCATGCGCTCCATTGGGCAGCTATAATAAATGAGTTGGCTATATTTAGACACGCAGTGTGTAGTATGATCACGTGGCTGTCAGCACATTTTACCATACAGTGTATACATTCTCACCTCTGTCCACTGTTCTAGCCTCCTCCATGCATCTTCTGAAAGACATTTACTATTGTGTCAGTGGAAAGTAATGTGAAGGATGCAGAGGTCTACCAAGAAGCGAATGAATGACGTTCCAGTTGAGCAACTTGCTCTTTTCTGCAGGCTAGGATTGTCATGGCGTTCTACCGCTTCATTTTAAAGCAAACACGCAAAGACATAATTGGTTTTCAGCACACGTTATTGTGGTAGTACTTTTTTTTGGAGGCAGCTGATTGTCTTGTGACAACACAAAATGTTGCCGGTGCCAGCCGTTAACATATGCTTAGTTATTTTTGTAAACGCACGGTTGTAATTGAGCACCATCACTTTCGCAGCGTCTCCTTTTATTGCAAACTTTGGGTTAACAAGAATGAATTATTCCCGATCAATCATGCTGTCGGCCTGCAGTATTTGTGTATAAGATGCCGCAGCTGCTCATGACGATTCCCTAGTGAAGCAAACCAACCAACATTTTCTTTTGCTTTGTAGAATCCGGCTATATACTAATATATCTATATTAGTATTTGTATGTTGACAATGGGGAACACAAAGATCGAATTTAACATGGCAGAGATGTCCTGAGCTATAGATGTTTTTGTTTTTTTCCACCCGGCAGTATGAGAATGTAAGCTGTTCCATCTATAGAGTATCGTTATCATTTATTGAAGACTAGATCACATATCAAAATATCAGCAGTAATCTGAAACCATGATGCCTTAGTCGGAGGGTCCCATTTCATGTGAGACCTGGCCCTTCATGACTTGCTGTTCTATCTCAACAAAGATAGCTGGGACAATGACAGAACAAGGATATTATGATAGAGGGGCCGATAACCACGGGACAAGTGCACATCGTTGAGTTTTGTAGTATCAAGTCAGCAATTTAGTCAGTATTTTGCTGTAGTATTTACGGTCCAAACATGCAAACATTTCTATTCTATATTTATTTTTTAGTTTTGGCTTAAAATAATAAAGCAATAATACTGACCAAAATACTGCCATGTGAAAGAGGCCTTTATGGTTGAATAGATTAAACCGGCTCCGTTATTTGTACTGTCCGTGGTTAAGTGCAATGAATTGTGATTGAGATTTCCAACCACTAGATAGGAATCTATACTAATACAGTAATTGTCTTCTATATGCACATTTATCTTAGCTTTTTTTCTTTTTCTAAATCCAGTTGCTAGGTTTCAAAGATTGCATATAGAAAGATATCCGCTCTTCACTAATGGAGAGTGTCCATAAACGAACGAATCAATGGTAGGCATCCTATGAAATTGGCTCTAGCGGGTTTCATTTTCCTATCCTAGAAATAGGCTGATCCCAACTGAGGACTGATGAGTGATTACAATCGGTGTACCGTGCTGCAGAATAAGTTGATAGAAATACTTGTCGTTTTTGGTCACGCACATTGTATTATTTATCCGTCTGGTTTTCTGCAGTTCATACTTGCTAAGAACATGTTCTCATTTACCTACAAAATTTGTCACTGTTCCTACTGCAAACATGGTTTGTTGTGCAATTTGAAAGCCGAAAGCTATTAACAGAGTGGTTTAGCAAGTTCTGGTATTTCCAAATGGGGACACGTGGAATGAATAAGGCGTATTGTGATCCCTTATTAGTTTTGTACTGCTGTAAGCATTCTCTTCGTACATAAATGATGCTGGTAACCCTATCTGAAGGACAACGCAAGGTCTGCTCATACCACTGTCTTTCCCTAGGGTTCTCTGTTAACCACAGATGAGTCTTCTTTACAGTGTATATGGCTAATGCAAATATGTGATACTTTAGGTTTTACGCATATTGTTTTCTTAATATCTTAGAGCAAAATAAGTCTTTTTAGTCAAGAGGTTTTCTTATGTAATTGTGATTGTATATGAGATTGGGGTGACTACACATCTTATGTACAATTTAAGGTTCATAATATGGACCTATAGGCACTGGTGCCTCTAAAACCCCAATAATGCTCATTTTATATGTACCGCAGCATTCCAATTTTATTTTTCTAATGAGAAATTGGTACTGTATGAGCCTATAGGGGTCTACGGGTGCCATATTCGGGATCTGTCACACAGATTTCCAGTACCGACCGGTGATTGAGTATCTTATGCAGTGTGTTTTTTTTCTTGTCCACCCTACTCGCACTCTACGTTCTGCCAACGATCTAAGACTAACATCCTACATGATCCGAACCTCCCACTCCCATCTGCAAGATTTTTCTCGTGCTGCACAAGTCCTCTGGAAAGAGCTACCCCGGACAATCCGATTATTCCCAACGGCCACGGTTTTTAAGCATGTCCTGAAAACACATCATCTTAGGCAGGCCTATAACATTCCCTTATCTGGCTCCTTTCCTTGGCCCCACTATTACATTAGTCATGAGAACTTGCCCCCCTCATTCAGCAGTATCCCCCACACTCCTTGCACCCTAATGCACTTCATGTCTTTCATATACGGGTACTGGCTGGTGACCGGCTCATGCAGCTCTGTGTACCACCCTATGTTTATAAAAGATGGCTGGACCATTGAACAAGCACTTTTTACATGGTCTCCCCTTTTTTTCCTTATAAATTGTAATCTCTTGTGTTCCTATTGTTTGAATTGTTCAGTCACTATGTAATGCCTGATTTTGTCTGTACATGTTCCCTCTGAGTTGTAAAGTGCTGCGGAATATGTTGGCGCTATATAAATAAAGATTATTATTCTTCTTGATCCTCTGGCTCGCTAAAGCTTGTGCTGAATTTCCATTATCTGCTAATTAAAGCCGGCACTACTGACTACTCCGAGGTGACAGGGGACATGCAATATTGTTTACCAGACAAGAACATAAAACTCCAGGAGGTGAAGCTGCTGGTCACATCTAAGAAGCTTTTAATAAGCAAAGTAATAGTTCAATTATCTGGCGGTATTTTTTTTGAGTCTGTCAGACGCTTTATGAAACCAAAAGGGATCAAAATGGAAGTGGAACTTAGATCGAAACATCAAGGCCTTAGTGATGATGTGCGTAGTCTTTGTAGAGTGCTCGTCTGACAGTCTCTCCAAGAAAAGGGACAATAAGGACATTTGGTTTGAAGAATCTGTAGCAATAGATGTAAGACATTCACTTATGACCTATATAGTTTAATTTTTTTCCTAAGCCGCTCTTCGGGTAAATTACTACTTTTCCTCTCATTTAAGCTGGACAGATAGCATGCACGTTGTATAACTGGAAGGCAGCTCTGAGGAATGCTTTTTTTAAATTTTTATTCTCAAATTTTCATTTTGAGCCATCTCTTTGAATATATTTTACTAGGGATTTTGTTTTCAACTCCATGTGAATAAATAATAAACTGTTAGGCTCTGTTCACATCTGCGTTGGGGTCCCGTTCTAATGTTCCGTTGGAGCTTTCAGTCAGAACGGAACCCTGAGCAGACGCAAATGGTCACCGACAGAAACCTCTGGTTTCCGTTTCCATCACCATTGATTTCAATGGTGACTGAGCCGACGCCCGTGGTTTCCGTTTCTCTTTTGTGCACCGGATCCGTTGTTTTGCTGGATGCAATAGCGTAGTCCGTGTCTGTTTGTGTCTGCTTAGGGCCCCGTTCTGACGGAAACCTACGGAACGTCAGAACGGGACCCCAACGCAGGTGTGAACAGAGCCTTACTATGTATCTCTATATATTATAAGAGTGAGAGAAAAATCCATCCATCTAGCTCAACTTATTCTCCTGCTGTGTTCCAGTGGAGGGCAAAAAACCCTCATGGGGCCTCAGCCCATTTTCCCCATTTTAGGGAACAAATTCCTTCCGACTCCAAACATAGCAAACAGAATAAATTACTGGAGATGGCCCATTGATCCAGGAATCTAGTGCCCATAAATTGTCACACTATTACACACAAGAAAGGCATCCAGTCCCCTCTTCTATGTAGATATTGAGGATATATACAATGGAAGTCGTAAGCTTACATACACCTTAGCCACATTCATTAAAACTCACTATTTCACAATTTCTGACATTTAATCCTAGTATACTTTCCCTCTTTTGGGTCAGTTAGGAGCATTACTATATTTCCAGAATGTGAAATGTCAGAATAATACTAGACAATGAAGAAAGACATAAAAGCTGAAACAAATCACATTCCCAATTGGCTCGGAATGTTCACATACACGTGGTTAGCATTTGGTAGCATTACCCTTTTAAGTTCTCTACGTTTGGGTGGACTTCCATAATCTTAAAATAAGTTGCAGGAATTTTGGCTCATTCCTCCTGACAGAACTGGTGTGAGTCAGATTTGTAGGCCTTGTCCGCACACACTTTTTCAGTTCAATCCCATAGAAAATGTATGGGCAGAAGTCAGGGCATTGTGATGGCCTCTCCATTACCTTCACTTTGTTTTCCTTTTAAGCAATTTTGTCACAACTTTTGGAAGTACGTTTGAGATTGTCTGTTTTAAAGATCCACTTGCGCCCAAGCTTGAACTCCCTGGCTCATGTCTTGAGATGTTGCTTTGATATCGCCGTACAGTTTTCCTTTCTCATAATTCCATCAACTTTGTGAAGTGAACCAGTCCCTCCTGCAGCAAAGCACCCCACAACATGCCACTCCTGCCCTTCACGTTTGGTATGGTGCTCTTTGGCTTGCAAGATTCCCCCTTTTTCCTCCACATAAATATGGTCATTATGGCTAAACCGTTCAAGCTTTGCTTCATCAGAGTAGAGGACCTTTCTCCAAAAAGTAAGCTTATTGGCCCCATGTGCAGTTGCAAACTGTAACCTGGTGGTTTTGTAGCGTTGTTTTCTTCCTTGCTTAGTGGCTTTTCAGGTCATGATATAGATAATTTTATACCTTTCTTTTCCTCCATCTTCACAAGGTAGTTTGCTGTTTCCTGGATTGATTTGTATTTTTCGTACCAAAATACGTTCTTCTCTAGAAGACAGCGTCTACTTCCTGAACGGTATAATATCTGCGCGGTCCCATGGTGTTTAAATGTGCATATTATCATTTGAACAAATGTGGTACCGTGGTTCAGGCATTTGGAAATTGCTCCAAAGGATGTACCAGTGTTGTGGAGGTCTATAAAAAATAATTTATGATGTCTTGGCTGATTTCTTAGGATTTCTCCCATGATGTCAAGCTAAGAGGCAAGTAGGCCTTAAAATCCTGTCACGGGTAAACTTCCAATAACTCAAATGATGTGAATTAGCCAATCAGAAGCTGCTAAAGCCATGACCTCGTTTTCTCGAATTTCTCAAGCTATTTAAAGGCCCAGTCAACGTGGTGTATGTAAACTTCTGAGCCACTGGGAATGTAATGAAAGAAATGAAAGCTGAAATAAATCATTGTGAAATGTCATATTAGAGAAAATCTTGGTATATAGTAGTGATACTAACTAACCTGAAAGTGAATGTAGAAGGGAAATGTCAGTAATTGTGAAACTGCGTTTTAATGAATATAGCTAAGGTGTATATAAACTAATGACTTCAACTGTATGTATCTAGAACCACTACAGATGGTAAGCTCTTAGGGCGGATTTACACGAACGTTCTATACGTCCGTGTAACCCGCGTGGTTTTCACGCGGGTCGCACGGACCTATGCAAGTCTATGGGGCAGTGCAGACTGTCCGTGAGTTTTGCGCAGCGCGAGTCCGCTGCATAAAACTCGCGACGTTCTATATTTTGGCGTTTTTCGCGCATCACGCACCCATTGACATCAATGGGTGCGTGAAAATCACGTGCTCCCCATGGAAGCACTTCCGTGGGACGCGCGTTATTCGCGCAACA
This sequence comes from Rhinoderma darwinii, assembly GCF_050947455.1. Taxonomy (NCBI): domain Eukaryota; kingdom Metazoa; phylum Chordata; class Amphibia; order Anura; family Rhinodermatidae; genus Rhinoderma; species Rhinoderma darwinii. The sequence goes on from NC_134689.1 coordinate 116,764,672, forward strand.
GCAGTAAAAGAATGAATGTAAACAGAAAAGCACCACGTGCTTTTCTGTTTACAAACATCCAAACGGAGTGTCATAATGATGGCGGCTGCGCGAAAAGCACGCAGCCGCGAATCCATATGAACATGACACACGGAGCTGTCACGTTCCTTTTGCGCACGCAAAATGCCGCGTTTTTTGCGTGCGCAAAACTCACACACTCGTGTAAATCCGCCCTTAGGGTAGGAACACACTAGGCATAAAGACCTGTGGATTTTCAACAACTATTTCGTAATACAGTAGCAGCAGTTTGGGTGAGATTTCAACAAATCTCAGCCCCCCCCCCCCCCCAGCGGAAAAAATCTGCTGAAAAAAACACGCACAAATTGACCTACAGTGCTGTTTCTTCAGCCGCAGCTGCTCTTGTGTTGCGGGTTTTCCCCATTGAATGCAATAGGGTGCTTAAACCCACAACAAACTGTGTGTTGCGACATTTGTGGCGGAATCGCAGCAAATCCAGCACACAAATCACAAGTAAGTTAAAAAAAAACCCACACAATAAATTCTACTTACCCAGAGTTCCATGCGTCTTCTCCAGTCCAGCCTCCTGGGTTGACGTTTCATCCCATGGGACCGCTGTAGCCAATCACCTATTGCAAAGGTCACATGGCCTGCAACGTCATCCCAGGAGGCCGGACCATGAACAGGAGAGAGGGAGGGGCTAGGTATGTTTTTTTTTTTGTTTTTTTTTTTTTTTTTTTTTTTTGTAGTTTTTCTTTTCCCGGAGCTGCTTTCCGCAGCAGATATTCCAGCATTCCCTGCGATGTTCAGGGTGGAGACGCTGTGCAGCTTGACGCAGCGTATACGCCCTGAACACGCTGTGTGTGTTCCTACCCTTAATAGTATCAGTCCATCTTGGAAATTAACTTTTTGAAGATTGCAATAATACCACATTGTTATGTTGTGGATATATTTCTTTATTCCCCTTTATAAAAAGTTAATTGCTTAAATGGAAAGTAATCTTAAAGGAGAACATAAGCTTAATGTGTGGCGTTTCCTTTGAAACTTGAGTGGCAAGATTTACTCCACTCCTGACAGTATCCAGAGCTATCCTTGTAAACATAAGACGGAGAATGGTTCTGGCAGCTGCCAAGAGGGAGGGAGATCATCGCTTTGGGTGACGTTTCCAGCAATCTTCAACCCCCTCCAATTAAAGTCCCCTTTAATATTGTGTTCTATTTCTGTTCAGTGGATTCCATCTGCGGTTAGTGTCTAAGTACATTACATTCAAACATATTACATACAAGTCTACTAGATAATCTGATCAATTCCACCCAGACAATCTCTGGACATGGATGAACTTTTAAGAGTAATTAGTTTTTAATATTCAATGATTTTTTTTTTTCATGTGGTCTGCAAAAAGTTAGTCTGCACCTCCTAACAAAGCAAAATAAATAGGGAAGTGCAGATCTGCTGCGACCCGAACGAACACAAAGATGCAGCAGCACTCTGCTGGCGCTGAGATATATGCAAGGATTTTTATTCTTTTTATTTAAAATTACATTACTGTTATTTTTACTATACTTATAAATGGGAGGCTCTTAGCGCTCATCTTGATCAAATTGTGCGAGGCGACCTCAGACAGATGGGTCACTACACTAAAACATAGTGCCTGTGCAATAGGAGAGCAATCTCTCTTTTGGGCCCAGGCCTATAAAATAAATTTTGGATAGATCGGAACCAGCTTGCTTAGGGTATGTTCACACGGCCTAGTTTCAGTCGTTTTTCGGGCCGTAAATGCCCCGAAAAACGGCTGAAACTACGGGGGCTTAACGACTCAAAATATCTGTCCACTGATTTCAATAGGAAAAACGGCGTTCCGTTCCCACAGGGCGTTTTTTACGCTGCAGTTTTTGAAAACGGCGCGTACAAAAACGCCCTGTAAAAAAGGTATGTGTCCCTTTTTGAATGGTTTTTGGAGCAGTTTCTCATTGGGTCAATAGAAAAACAGCTCAAACGCATAAAAACCGCTCAGCCCCGTATTCTACAGCTGTTTTTAGTTTAGTGTGTGAACATACCCTTATGCTCTAAGTAAAATCTGCCCTAGGCAGATGGGAGGAGGCACGACCAAGATGGTGGCTGTCAGCACCTCCAAAATTACATTGCAAAGGACAAGGTTAGTCAAAGTGGACAAAAATAGGTTTGCTTTTAAGTTTGCGCCCGCATTGCTGCATCTTTGTTTTTGACGTGATCAGCACAGTCCAGGTTTTGTTTTCATAGGATCAGGATTTTCTGCTTGCTAGGACACTGAAGAACAGCTTGACGTGATTCCAAAGTGACTATCACATTCCCAGCCCGCCAGTCTTCTATGCTCAATGCGGTTCATTGCCACATTTCAGTTGTCATGTGGCATCCCGTTCAATACATGCTTGGGAACCACTGGTAGATAGTTAATAATTGCATTAGGTTGGGAATTGCTGCCTCCATTTCTAAAAGTTTTTCCTCTGAGCCGAATTCCACCTAGGTAACTGCTAGGTAGTGGCAATAATATCACAAGAAAAAGCAGAAGTCCCTGTTCACAGTTTTGCGGCGTATTCCGGCCGCGACCATTGGGTGCTGAGGAAAAAAAAAACTGTCTCTCTGCCTCCCGTTAATTTCAATAGGAGGTGTAACCGCAGCAAGAAAGAGCATGTCACTTCTTATTCTCGCGAGCGGCTAAAAGCCGTTCCAGGAAGAAAAAAACCGCCTCCGCCTCCCTTTGAAATCCATTGGAGGCGGTTCGGACGTTTTTTGGCGCTGATTCAGACGCAGTTTCAGAGTCAAAATCGGCACACAAAAAAAAACCTGTATGAACTGACCCTAAAGATGTATATCTATTTTCGGAAGATAAATAAACATCATCCGCTGAACTTTAGCTTCATTCAAACCGTTCCCAATCTCAAAGTGAATCTGATGGCAATTCCAATTTAAAGGGTAACTAAACGTTTAACAAACTTCTGACGTGTCGTAAGTTTGGATTGGTGGGGGTCCGAGCACGGAGACCCCCACCAATCCCTAAAACAAAGCACCTGAAGTGCTCGTGTGAGTTCTCAGCCGCTCCGTTCAGCTTTTTCCGCAAAACGAGCTTTGCGGCGCGGCTTCCGCGTCAAACTGTGTGAACATAGCCTTAGGCCCCATGCACACACACGTATTTTTGCGGCCGCAATTCACCCAAAGATCTGCGGGTGAATTGCGGCCCCATTCATTTCAATGGGCCCATCCACACGACCGTTTCCCCGGTCCATGCATTGCCCTGAAGCCTGGACCGCAAAAAGATGGGATATGTCTTTTTACGGCCACATTTTGCGGTCCAGGCTCGTTGAATTGAATGCACACGGCAATGTGCACGGCCTGTGATTTGCGGGAGACACTCCGCAGCAGAGCCGCAAATCACGGCCCGTGCACACCCCTACGGTCGTGTGCATGAGGCCTTATACAGATGCAGCATAAACAGAATATGACCTTGTTACACAATGTATGTTACACACGGCTATCCCGTCTGCAGTGTGAGACACCGGTTTGCATTGCAGTCTATGATGTAGAGACTTTATTTTTACTATGGTCAAGTCTTCATCAGGACAATCTGGCTTTATGCGGTATATTATCCTGAATGCATACATACTACTTTTGCTATGTTGTAAATACGTTTATTTACAGCAGTCTCTGACCAAATGTTTAGGTATATGACAAAAATGTGACACTGAAATTATTCTAAACAGTACGATGGTGATTAATGCCTAAACCAAAGAGCCGCGAATACCTGGCTTTACCCTCCGAGCCCCATGATGGCTCCGGGTCAGTGCAGAACTGCGGTCTTGAGCATAATAGCTGTATGAGGACCGGAATTATAAATTTTAATGAAGACTGAGCCTGCCAGTAAAATACTTGTCAGCTGGTTTATCCCAGTTTTTGTTGGTTTATTAAATTGAAGAATGATGTTGGTTTAACAAGGAGAAACCAGAACTGACTGGCTAGGCCTCAGAGGTCACTTCAAGGAGTAACATGCTCAGCTTGTTTTACTGAGTGAGATGTCAAGGTTATTACAGCACAGTAACGTATATAGCGCCTAAGCTTGGGAATGCAGATGGGCTATTTATCGCTTTACTGATTGATATGTCCTCTATAGAGCAGCCTCTCGGCTGTATCTGTAACTAAATACTTTCTCTAATTTTGTATTTCAAGAATTACGATTACAATATTGTTAAAAAGCCAGATAGACCGGCAGTAGCACCAGCTCTTGTAAATGAGTGTTTGTGAAGAGGATGTGTTACAAAAGCACAGTTTAAGGTACGGTCCCACGAAGCGGTAACATCATGTATCGGAAACCATGCCTGCATGCGGTAGCCAATGGCTGCATGATTGTGCCGGTGATACTCTTCAAAATCATGTGGCCAGCGGCAATTTCAAGCGAGCCAGGCTTTGGCCGCTGCTACGTTGGACCGTTTAACTCTTGCCGTTCCTGGGAATCGGAAGGGAGGACAGCTGCATGTGCCAGACTCCTCTGAATCTCTGCAAGTGGAGTGTTCATATACAGCACACCCTCTAATGCTGGGAAACACAAGGAAGTTCATATCAAATGGCTGGTTTCCAGGCTCTGCAGAATTAGAATTTCCTTTATCATAACTCTGTATTTGTGAGGTTTGTTTAATGGGTATGACTTGGAATATATGGATTGTGGCACATCACACTGCCAAATTTGCAAACAAAATAAGGGTTGGGTTAATAGTCATAAATTCATTGACCGTTGCATAAATATGCATTTATTATGACCGTTAACGTTTGGTAGGGATTTGAACAACTGTATGACCTAAGTAAATGATAAAATTGCATGGTTTTGTACAAGTGCAAATTCTGAAATTGCATTTTTTATCGACACAGGTTAAAGCCATGAACTCTAGTGTTTCCCCACCATCACAGAATAGATATATAAGCACTCCTTGATACGCTGAAGGTTAAATGTTACAAATGGGATTCAGACCCAATTCTTTTACAGCAGAACTCCTTTCAGGATTTATTTTTAAGAGGATATTGATGTTATCTCCTCAAGGGCAGACGTGATATTGACTGGTTTCCCTCTAGCAGGAAGTAAACCTATGACCGAATGCCAGTTTTCCAGATGTGAGACCTTTCTTAGCGTGTAATTGTCCATTATTATTCAGGTTATTGTTTTTAGTAGTATTCAGATATTGATCTCTGCATGGTATCACCAAGACACGCTCTGATGCCGGACCAGTTTGGAATTGAGGGTTGGCAATGAAAAATGGTTATTGCTCACCGTTTACCCCCTTTCTAAACCAGAATTAAAGAAGCACTCCAGCAATTGTTGAGCCTCCTTTTGTATACCTGTTTTAGTTGTCATTTATTGGTTGTCTGCCATCTTGGTTCCTTTTTCCCCGCTGATATGGATCCCCTAATGCAGCCTACATTTCCCATCATGCTTCTGGCTTTGTAGAGGGGGTGGAGTCTCATCACACTGCACTTGCTCTTCGGAGTCCTATCTAAGTGGTGAAAGTGATAGATCAGTGACATAGAACTCCTGTCCTCACACTGCTGGTGAGTTGGCATTATAGGTGCCTCTTTTTAAATGAGCCTGATCTGCCTCCCCTTTTTGTAAAGCGTTTCATACCGTGCGGCTGTTGCACAAGTTAAGATCCATTGGTTCACGTATTACTAGACCGTATTCAATAAGTAGTAGTTAACGGGTCACATTTAAACTGGACTAATGTTATAAGTGGAGTAACCCACAAATCCGTACTGGGACGATTACCTCTTCAAGGAATTTTCCAGGATCAAGAAAGAAAAGGCCAAGGTGGGGGGAGTGGAGGTTATGGCATAAAATAATAAGTCGTTACTTGCCCTTTTAATTCCCTGCCATCCAATCACGTCCCTCTGCTCCCTGTCGGTCTGTTTACTGAACTACATTGATGTCAGGTCGATATATGTGACCGCTTCAACCACTTGTAATTGTCTTCAGATGTGGACCTACAGTCCATATACCTATCTGTGTGCTTGCTCATCTGGAATCTGAGACATATGACTGGTTGCCACATCTTCTCTGTAGCAAACAAAAGTAGCACTGCAAAGGCAAATAGCAACAATTACTGCAGCTCATGTCTATTGTGTATCTTTCTAGAAAATAGTCTACATATAAATATAGGCTTTAGGCCCCATGCACATAAACATGCTTTTGTAGCCGCAATTCCCCCGAAAATCCACGGGAGAATTGCGGCCCCATTCATTTCTATGGGCCCATGCACACGACCGTGATTTCCACAGTCTGCATGGCCCAGGAGCCTGGACTGCAGAAAGAGAGGACATGTCTTATTACGGCCGTGTTCTGCGGTCCAGGCTCTTAGAAAATAATGGACGCGGCCATGTGAACGGCCGTGATTTGCAGATGACACTCCGCGGCCGGCCGACCCGAAAATCACGTGGGCCGTGGAAACTAACAACGAGAAAGCTCGTTGATTGGTGCTCGTTTGCGCCTTTCACAAGGAGCTAGTATGGGGACGAGCGCTTGTTACTCTGATCGCTTGTCCCCATACATTTATGTCCTGTCAGTGGCACATCTTTCTGTTTACACAGGAGGATGTGCTGCCGACAATGATAAAAGTTTATGCAATTAAAACGATACGATCCGCAGATGAACAAGGGTTTGCTAGTTCATTGGCTAATTGTTTCCCCGTTTACACATGGCAATTAACGGGAACAAGTGTTCTGTGAACGCTCGTTTGCCCAATTGGTCAGTGTAAAAGGGCCTTTAGTCCTCCTCCTTTTGAGATATCAGAAAATGGAAATGTGGGATCCCCACAGATTTAGTGCTTATTCAGACGAACGTATAATACGTCTGTGCAACGTGCGGGATTTTCACGCGCCTCACACGGACCTATGTTAGTCAATGGGGCCGTTCAGTCCGTGATTTTCACGCAGCGTGTGCCCCTGCGTAAAACTCACGTCATGTCCTATATTTGTGCATTTTTCGCGCATCAGGCACCCATTGAAGTCACTTCCGTGTGACGCGCGTGATTCGCGCAACAGCAGTAAAAACTATGAATGAAAACAGAAAAGCACCGAGTGCTTTCCTGTTTTCAAACATAAAAACAGAGTGTTATAATGATGGTGGCTGCGCGAAAATCACACAGCCACGCATCATATGCTGCTGACACATGGAGCTGTTATGGACCGTGTTTTTTGCGCGCGCAAAACGCACACGCTCTTGTGAATCCGGCCTTACTGAACCCAAAACACTATAAAGAGCTTGTTTATCCTAGTTATTCTAGAATCTAGATCAGGGGTCTCAAGCCCGCGGGCCGCATGCGGCCCCTGGGGCTGTCATCTGCGGCCCGCGGGACACAGAGCCGCTAGTATCGGCTCTGCTCCGAGACTCTGGAATTCCCTGACATCGCTGTCCACATATGAACAGCAATGTCTGGGGCTTCCCCAGAGCCGGAGTCCCGGGCAGAGCGCTAGTAAAGGCTCTGCTCTGGGACTCTGTGGAATTCCCTGACATCGCTGCCCATATGTGGACAGTGTGTCAGGGTCTTCCCCATAGCGGAGTCCCGGGCAGAGCGCTAGTATAGGCTCTGCTCCGGGACTCTGTGGAATTCCCTGACATCGCTGCCCATATATGGACAGTGTGTCAGGGTCTTCCCCAGAGCGGAGTCCCGGGCAGAGCGCTATTATCGGCTCTGCTCCGGGACTCTGGGGAAGCCTCTGACATCGCTGTCCATACATCGACAATGATGTCAGGGGCTTCCCCAGAGCAGGAGTCCCAGTGATGTCAGGAGCACAGCTGGAGTCCCAGGAAGAGCCTACTAGCGCTCTGCCTGGGACTCCAGCTCTGGGCAAGCCCCTGACATCACTGGGGCGGCCTCTACAGAGGGCACTGGGGCGGCCTCTACAGAGGGCACTGGGGCGGCCTCTACAGAGGGCACTGGGGCGGCCTCTACCGAGGGCACTGGGGCGGCCTCTACCGAGGGCACTGGGGCGGCCTCTACCGAGGGCACTGGGGCGGCCTCTACCGAGGGCACTGGGGCGGCCTCTACCGAGGGCACTGGGGCGGCCTCTACCGAGGGCACTGGGGCGGCCTCTACCGAGGGCACTGGGGCGGCCTCTACAAGTGGGTGTGTGACAGTATCTGAAGAGGACACTGGCATTATCTAGGGGTGTGTTGTATTATCTACAGAGGGCACTGTGGCCTTATCTACAGAGGGCACTGTGGCCTTATCTACAGAGGGCACTGTGGCCTTATCTACAGAGGGCACTGTGGCCTTATCTACAGAGGGCACTGTGGCCTTATCTACAGAGGGCACTGTGGCCTTATCTACAGAGGGCACTGTGGCCTTATCTACAGAGGGCACTGTGGCCTTATCTACAGAGGGCACTGTGGCCTTATCTACAGAGGGCACTGTGGCCTTATCTACAGAGGGCACTGTGGCCTTATCTACAGAGGGCACTGTGGCCTTATCTACAGAGGGCACTGTGGCCTTATCTACAGAGGGCACTGTGGCCTTATCTACAGAGGGCACTGTGGCCTTATCTACAGAGGGCACTGTGGCCTTATCTACAGAGGGCACTGTGGCCTTATCTACAGAGGGCACTGTGGCCTTATCTACAGAGGGCACTGTGGCCTTATCTACAGAGGGCACTGTGGCCTTATCTACAGAGGGCACTGTGGCCTTATCTACAGAGGGCACTGTGGCCTTATCTACAGAGGGCACTGTGGCCTTATCTACAGAGGGCACTGTGGCCTTATCTACAGAGGGCACTGTGGCCTTATCTACAGAGGGCACTGTGGCCTTATCTAGGGGTGTGTTGCATTATCCACAGAGGGCACTGTGGCCGCATCTAGGGGTGTGTTGCATTATCCACAGAGGGCACTGTGGCCGCATCTAGGGGTGTGTTGCATTATCCACAGAGGGCACTGTGGCCGCATCTAAAAAGGGGCTGCCCAATCTTGACATGTGTGCTAACTGAGCCGCCGGACTTCATTTAGCGACACTTAAACTGGAAAGCTGGATTGTTGAAATAAGCACGTGGAGAAATATCTCAAATTTTAAACCTAGCGCTATTATTATAGTAATGTAGTATTATTATTCTAGTAATATAGTGTTATAGTAGTTCAAATAACTAATTGATTAACAATAATTTTGTATTGTATCAAATTTGAAAGTAATGCGGCCCGTCAACTTCCCATTTTTTCTATATGCGGCCCACTTACCCGGCCGAGTTTGAGACCCCTGATCTAGATTATGGAAATCTCTGACCAGCATTAGAAAAGTTCAAATGCTTTACTGAGCAACCAATGCCTCTTGGCTATGGAATCTCTGGGGGTCCCAGATTGCAGACGCCCTTCCATGTGGGGTCTGTGGAATTCCTTGCAATGCCCAGAATCTAAAGGTTTAAAACAGTTCGCTCCTTTTTATTGGAACTATAGTATAAAGCACTAATATGTTATACTTGGCCTGAATTGACCCAATTCCCACTAGGGATTATATATGTCCACTAGCTGTTTTATATTTATATAGTAGAAATCTTTACGAAGAAGCAAATTGTCCGCAAAAAAAAAGTAATGTGTAAATCCTAGATAACTGTTCACACTTTGAAGCCCCCAGTAATATCTTATTTTAAGTTGTTGGTTAATGGAAATGTTTGTGCCGTGGACCTTTTTGCACCTGTTTTCCTGATCTCTGTGGGAGAAGGGCTTACTGCTTCCTTCTAAACATTAAATATTTATACATGGGAGAGCTTTTTCCCCAGCGAGAGACATAGTCTCTGTTTATAATTATAATTCAATGGTTGGTGGCATTCAGACAAAGGACCTAGCAATTCCTATTCACTCTGACATTTTATCCAATACCATAGCAGGAGGTCCCGGTGCATTTAGTCAGTGTTTGCATGTGACATTAAAAAGCCGACAAATGCCATTCTTCATCTCCACGGTTGCATATTTTTATCAACCTTGTGGGTGGAACAGGTAAAGCTGAAAATAACTAGAAGTCACACTAACTATCTGGCCCGGTCACAGGTATCCACTGTATTTGATGAAGAGTAGGTGTTGGAGATATAATTCAGTCTCTTCCAACTTTCTTATAGCAAAATCAATATGACAAAAGGAGAAACCTCTTTAGTGATCACCTAAAGATATTACTTGTCTGGAGTCTTCTAATATTCATAATGATGGGCATTTTCTCCGCATGATGCTCATCATATTTTATCCATATCACAAGCCCCATCAAGTACACCATACAACATCTGCTCAACCACTACCAAGAGGGTCTACTGAAATCTCATATTTGTGGGAATAGCCCAAAAGTCTCCCCGTTGGAGGAATGAATGGGCAGGTTGTCCCAATTTTTTGTTTTCTACAAGATGAGCTTCAGAGGTGTCTGACAGCCACTTGTCTTTACTCGATAAGCAAGTCGAAGAAACCTATTGACTCTGGCCAGATTTAGCGAGGAAGAAGAATAACAGCGGAACGGCACTACGTAGAGTTTGAAGTAAAGATGCTTCAGAATTATTATTTCATGGGGGATACAAATATTTACTGAAACAGACATGTCAGGAGAGGTTAGAGATCCTCTTTAAGTGGGTTTATGGCATCTGTAAGATTCCCTAATTTGAGCTAGTCTTGGTTCTACCTACTGTTAATGTTTTGTTGATTTGAGTGCATAGTAACATTGCCTCTCCTTAGTGCAGAGTCCAACCTGGATGAATTTCTCAAGAAAATGAGACTGCCAAGTCTACTACTGTAACTAGTGTCAGGTTATCAATGGGATAACAAAATGATAAGTCAGTATTTGCAGGTAGTAAATTCTTGATTTAATGACTTTAGGAATCATGGTAATATCTTGGTCAATCATATATATATATATATTTTTTTACTTTTTTAGATACAATATTCATGAACACAAATTAAGGTTTATTACTAAACCATTAACTATGACTAAATTATTGATAACCCTTCCTTAGGTGACGGATGTACACACTGTCTTTGAGAAACGAAACACAAATAGCTGATGACGAAGAATATAAGGATAACTTGTCCTCTATGGAGAAACTTATTGCGTTCAGGGTTCATAGTTGTACTATTTTTATGCTTTATTGCAGCTAGTGTGCTGCTCTAGCGAGCAGTGAAACCATTGAGGCATTTACAGTTTAGTGTCCTTGTTGAGGATTTACTTTCTTACCCAGCATTAACATTTGGCAAGAAAATTGAAGAAAATATTAATGTGCTGATACAAGAGTACAGTCTTTAACCCCCCCCCCCCCGCCCCCCTTAGTGCTCCCGGCATTGTCCATGTCCGATATAAGAGGATGCAGCCTATGTTTTGGAGAGGGTTGATGACTGTCGGCGCTAGGATACTGCATTTACAGTGGTACATACACCAAATGGTTACATTACAAATCACCATAATGTCTTTCCCATCCTTCATCCGTCTAATGAGAGAGCTTGCTGGGTAATGTGGGCATTTTGTAAGCTTTAAAACCAAGCAGATGGTTTGTAGGCTGCATTATCAAGGCTTTCAGAAAAAGCTGTCCTGGACACTCTGCACAGCTCAACATCATATTGATATCGATGGTCTAACTTGCTTTATTCCAGTTCTAGATGGTGAGTTATTGCATCAAAGTACTTTTTAACAGGGTGTGTATGGGTGTCGGGAATAAGGTTTTGTTTTGTTTTATGATTTGTGTATCTTAGTGTTGATAACCTGTAACTTAAATCATTCAGAAAGGTTCCTTTCTAACCATCATCTACACCACTGTTTCCGTGTTTCAGACTGCAGAACACGGATCCGAGTGGCTTCCGTGTGCTGTCCTTTTTTTTTTTTTGTGGACCGCGAACACTGACAACAATAGGACATGTTCTATAGTTTTCCAGAACGGACATACGGATCAGCCAAAAAAAACAAACGGTGTGCATGGCCCCATAGAAAAAAAAGGTTCAGTATGCTATCTGCAAAAAATAAATAAATGGATAGGACACTGAAGAAAACCAAATAGTTTATATAAAAGCAACTGGTCTTCATTAGTAACCCTATTAAAGCTGGACTAATGAATCCTTTTAATGGCTGTCCAAGGGACCCCACCACCCTATATTCTTTACTAGTTGATTTCCTTAAGAAGATTTACTGATGGATGTGATAAAATCTTTTTTTTTCTGTGGTCCTACAGAAGGCCCTTTAGCGGGTACAGCTTTGCCCAGTTGTGTGTTTTTTTTTGTTTTTTTTTAGTGGACACATGATCATAAATATAGCCATTTCCTGATGGTAGTACATCAAATAGTGATACTTTCCATTTTAAGGCTATGTTCACACGGAGTATTTTGGGGGAGGAATATCTGCCTCAAAATTCCGTTTGGAACTTTGAGGAAGATATTCCTCTCCCTGCACGCCGATTTTCGCGCCGTTTTTCGCCCGCGGCCATTGAGCGCCGCAGGCATAAAACAGCGAGAAATACGCTTTCTCCTGCCTCCCATTGAAGTCAATGGGAGGTCAGAGGCGGAAGCGCCCGAAGATAGGGCATGTCGCTTCTTTTTCCCGCGAGGCAGTTTTACTGCTCGCGGGAAAAAGACGCCGACGCCTCCCATTGAAATCAATGGGAGGCGTTCTCGGGCCGTTTTTGCCGAGTTTTGCGACACGGTTCCCGCGTCAAAAAACTCTGCAATATACCCCGTGTGAACATAGCCTTAGGCTGGGTTCACACAGTTTTTGGGCGAGTTTCTTGACGCGGAAACCGCGCAGCAAAACTCTCCAAAAAACGGCCGAAAATGCCTCCCATTGATTTCAATGGGAGGCGGAGGTGGTTTTCTCCCGCTAGCTGTAAAACCGGCTCGCGGGAGAAAGAAGGGACATGCCTTATCTTCGTGCGGTTATTCCTCTGACCTCCCATTGACATCAATGGAAGGCAGAGAAAGTGTATTTCGCAGCGTTTTATGCCCGCGTTGCTCAATGGCTGCAGGCGAAAATCGGCATGCAAGCAGAGGGAAATCTGCCTCAAACTTCCAAACGGAATTTTGAGGCAGATTTTGTGCCTGCAAAAAACGTGTGAACCCAGCCTAGCTTCTGTCTCGAAGGTGATATTATCAGATGATTGTGTTCCCTGTATCTTCATACCATGTTCTGTACAGGCTTAAAATAATTTATGGCTCATGGGACTATTCCATATTTCGGTTATATAAAATTTCGTTAGACAAGCTTTTACGTATCCAAGGTGAACACTCACTTCTTTGTTCCTGAGTTAAGGTGTGGCCATGTCTGAGCGATGTCAGACGCAATAGAATGTCCTAAAGCCTAAACCCCAGCAATGCGTTCGCTTACTATACTTTACCCAGATGCGTTGCTAGCGGAGCTGTGCGCAGTGTATAATCATTCTCTACTCTGTAATCCATTATATCAGGTTTAAGCTTAGAATTCTAATCATTCTGCGACTTTAAGTTTAGTCGTTTTTAAGTTTTTCCCCTCTACGTTTAATATTATGGTAAATCTATTGTTCCCTGTTATCATCCGCATGTAGCAATCTTAAATGGAACTACTGACAAAGTCCAAAAGTCTGCACCATAAATATTACTAACTGACATTTCTCCAGTAATGTTTACATGTGTAAATTAGCAACTGGGTTTTTTAATTTTTTATATAGTGTCTGTTCAAAATCGCGTATGACCCGATGTAGTTTACTGCTTTTTTTTTATTTTTATATTTTTTATAAAACAAAGAATTCCTTTCTGCAACAATTTATAGTGATATGATTGATAAGCAACTAAAATAAGATTGTATTAAGTTGATTACGTGATGGTCACACCCGGTCTTAAAGGTATCAACGTTTTTCTTAGGGTAGCATCCTTCTATGAATATTTGTTAATCTATCGATGTGTATTTACACAGATTAACGTGGTGGACCTCCACTGACATTACAGCGGTCATGTCTGGCAGAAGAACTTGAAAACCTTTTTTACTGCCAAGAAATTTCCTTAGAAAAACCAAACTGCCATGTGCAAATGTAAAAGATTTTACCACTGCTTCTTTTACAGAAACGGAGGCCATAAATTCCTTTGCCCGAAGAGACATTTGGCCTAGAGCAGGAAAAAAAAATTAGCTCACTTGGCATACGCGCTCTGTGCCCTTAGCTATGAGGACATGGGTCTTGATTGTTATATATTCTTAAAGTAGATTCTTCCAACTTTATTGAATGAAATTCCTAAAAGCATGTTAGTGAGCCAGCCAATCAGATTTATGCTCTCATTTCTTTGATAGATTCTAAGATGCAAGCAACGATCTGATTGGATGCAGTATGCAGCTTCACTTTTTGACAACTCATTTTTTACTATGACATTCTGAATTTATATTGTATATAAGTTTTTGGGGCTCGTTTAGATCTATAGGGTTTCTGAACTATGTTGGATCCAGGAAGAGCGGGCGACATACGGTCTGTATCTCACGCGCCGAACACAGCCATGTGAATTAACCACATCATTTCCCTCACACATTAACCCAATGGTGCCCATTATAATTATTATAGTTAGTGATCCCATTAAGTACCTCGCTCACAGTTGTAATGGGCAACATTGGGTTAATGTGAGGCACATGATGGGGTTAATTACTATTAATGTGAGGCACAAGGAGGTACTAAATTCATAACGCCATGTGCCTCACATTAATAAGTGACTTCATCATTTCCCTCACATATTGGGGTTAATGTGGCTCACATTATCCCCAATGTTCCTCAATGCTGTCTGCCTTTATTTCAAGCTTGTTCTCTGCTGTAATACCTGCCTGGGGCCGTTCTCTCACTACACTGCTTCTCAAGTGACACAGGCACGTCATCAGGAAACGTGTGCTGCTCGTGACCGTCCCCTCCCTGCCCCTTTCTCGCATTCTCAGATTATCATTGGTGGCAGTAGAGAAAGGAAGGAAGAGCGTTCCTCCCTCCTACAGGGACGCGGCTGGCACTAATGATGAGCGGGGCGTCGCTGTAGGAGGGAGGAACGATCCTCCTTCCTTTCTCTACTGCCACCAATGATCTGAGAATGTGAGAAAGGGGCAGGGAAAGGGTCACTGTAAGAAGAGAACATCGCGGGCGCCATGTTCTCCATTTATTTCAATACTAAGCTGTGCGGCCACACGGCTTAGTATAGAAATACATAAATTGACGGGGTTGAACCGTTTGCCCCCGCACAGCAGCGAAATGAGATTGAAATTTCAATGCATCGTGCATCCCTACTCTCAAGACCATCTTTTATGTGCTATTAGAATTGGAAATGCCATATGCAAATGAAATAATACACTTGTACACCGTTTAGCCATGACACTAAAATCACCTGCCTAATATTGTGTAGGTCCCTCTTGTGCCGCCAAAACAGCTCTGACCCATCAAGGCATGGAGTCCACAAGACTTCCTGAAGGTGTCCTGTGGTATCTGGCTCCAAGACATTAGCAGATTTTTTTTTTTTAGTTTTTCGTCCGGTAATTTGCGAGGTGGGGCCTCCATGGTTCTGACTTTTTCCAGCACGTCCAGCAGATGCTCGATCAGATTAAGATCTTAGGGATTTTAAGGCCAAGTTATCACCTGGAACTGTAATGTTCCCCAAAGCATTTCTGATCAATTGTTGGAGTGTGGCAGGGTGCATTATCCTGCTGAAAGAGGCCATTGCCATTAGGGAATACTGCTGCCATAAAGGGGCTTACTTGGTCTACAACAATATTTAGGTAGGTGATACTGTAATATCCACATGACCCAAGGTTTTGAAGCGTCACACTGCTTCTGCTTGCTTACCTATTTCCCATAGTGCATTCTGGTGTCATCTCTTCCCCAGGTAAGCGACGCACATGCACATGCACATGTCCATCTGCTCTTATGTAAAAGAAAACGTGGTTTATCAGACCAGGCCACCTTCTTCAATTGCTCCGTGGTCGAGTTCTGATGCTCACGTGCCCATTGTAAGCACTTTTGGTGGTGGACATGGGTTACGCAACCCCAAGCACAGCAAGCTGCGATGCGCTGTGTATTCTGACACCTTTCTATCATAGCCAGCATTTAACTTTTTCAGCAATTTGTTCTACAGTATCTTTCCTGTGTGATTGGACAAGACAGGCTAACCTTCGCTCCTCATGTGCATTAATGAGACTTGGTCACCCAAAACCCTGTCGCCGGTTCAGCGGTTGTCCTTATTTCATGCACTTTTGGTAGGTACTAACCACTGTATACCATGATCTGCAGTTTTGGAGATGTTCTGGCCCACTCGTCTAGCCATCACAATTTGGCCCTTGTTAAAGTTGCTCTTGCCCATTTTTCCTTCTTTTAACACATCAGCTTCCTGAGCGGACTGTTTACTGCTGCATAATATAACCCAGCCCTTGATAGGTGCCATTGTAGTAATTTACTTCAACTATCAGTCGCTTTAAAGGGGTTGTCCAGTCCCTAAAAATTGATGGCCTATCCTCAGGATAGGCCATCAATAGCTGGTGTCTGAGTCCGACTCCTGTGGCCCCCACGGATCAGCTGTTTTGTAGGGGCCGCAGCGCTGCTTACTCTTCGTTTCTATTTGCTCACTGTAAATCGTCGACACGCATGTAGCAGCTATTCACAGTATTGCAGCCTTATTCTCCCACTCACTTCAATGGGAGAAGAAGGCTTCAATGCCTGTGAATCGCCGTAACATTCGTACGAGCACTGCACCCCCTTCAAAACCGTTGATCGGCAGGGGTCCCTGGGAGTCGGACCCTGACCATCAGCTATCGGTGGCCTATCCATCGGTTTTTAGGGACTGGAAAACTCCTTTAATACAATGGCTAAACAGTCTATACTTCATGTAAAAAGGAAGTTGCCAAATGCCTGACACACCATTTTTGAAAATTCTGATTGCATCCACCATTTTTAGAGTGTAACTCCAGTCGAGTGTGTGACCGAAGGAAGGGAAGGAAAGGTCAGCTAATGGTGTCTGCACTATCAATCACTGGAAGTTTCTTCACTATTTCAGACCTCTTTATCACTGCTTCTCTGGCAGAGCTGTCTTGTAATTGTGCTAGGCCCTCCAGCTGCTGTCTGAGAAAACTGGGTCAAAGTTCAACTGGGTGATGAGGAAATGCCACGTGAGGAAATATATAATGTGTGTGTATATATGTGTATATATATATATATATATATATATGTGTGTGTGTATGTATGTATATATATATATATATATATATATATATCTCTGTCTCCCTGTCTCCCTCCTTAGCTGCCTCTGTGAACAATAGGTTTGGTGTAGGGCCGTGGCTTAGGCTGCTTTTGTGACTGACTAGAAGATAATGGAAGGCTCACCCTATTTTTATGCCTGAAAATAAGCAATGTGAACATGCTCTATCAATCTGTGACATAATTCTAGCTCCATTGCTAAAGAAGGAAAGATCTGGAGTATAACTGGCTGGCATATAAAGAAAAGCACAGGTCACTACAAATAAAAAAAATTCACTTTTTTTTCAGGTTTTATTTTTAGCAAAAATGTAACTGGTTTATTACCATTATTTTGAATGGGGACACTATAATTTTCTTCTGTTCAGAAACTGAAGTAAATTGTGGCTGTCTGTGTAACCTTTGTTGTATTAATTATTTGATATAATAATTCCAATTTACCCTAAAGTTCTGACTGTACAATGTGCGGTCTATGATTGCAGCTGGCGGTATCAGAAAGTCAATCACGGGAACGTCTTTCATATTGGCTGCCGTGGCAAGAGAAAGCCGTTATAGGAGAGCTCCGCTATGATGATAAAATCCAAGGCTTTCAATGGAAATTACTTTCAGGTTTTCAAAAGAAAAAAAGCTTTTGCATAATTTTTTTTTCTTGTATTTGGGAGGGTTTTGAATTCTAATAGTTTATACAAGATATAAAAAAAAATATATCTTTTTTTTGTTTAATTCAGAACAAGTGGGACCTCTTATGCTCATCATACTTGTGGGTTTGCGCGTGTGATCAGGATACCATTATTTTACCATCTTGTTCTGGAAGAAAAATATCTTCCAAATGACCATTCCCTTGATAGCTTGTAGATGCTTCACTTCCACAAGTGGACTTTGTGTCTGCAAGAAATACTAAACAAATACTATTATACCCTTCGCGAAATGTAATTTTTGTTATCCTTTTGGTTTCTGATTACCGTTTGTTTACAATGGGCCTCCTACATATGGTAACAGATTCTAAAGAAAAAAAATGAAGGCAATGTAAAGTGCCTAGCAACAAATCCACATCTACACATAATACACCCCCCTGCAGTAAGAGGCTTTATCATTTTCTGCATGTACATACTATATAAATATATTCATTGAAAATCACGGCAAAAGCTCACTTTGATTTTGCTCTGTGACAATCTTTACAAGACTCTCCCACTCGGCTCAATTAGGATCTAGAAATAGACCTCTAAATATAACTTACTAAGTTGTGTTAAAACTGTGAGCGCACACGCACACACACTTTAATCTTTAGATTAAAATAAGGATAAAAACAGATCCGTTAAAAGTCCAGTTGATTTGTGGGAGATTTAATTGCGTCAGTTAACATCCATTTGCATCCGTTATGTTAGTCATCTGTTTTTTTGACACGGGCCATATTCACATCACGTTATGGGGCTTCAGTCGGAAGTATATGTCGGGAAGACCTCCGACAAACATCCCACTGTATGGCATACAGTGGGATATGTTGCTTGGGGACCGGCCCTGGCAAAACTACTCAAGTAACTGTTAATTTATGGACCGTGACTTCAGGACTTCCCTATCGCTGGATTCGACGAGCAGAGCATCAGCTGATACTCTACTCGGGGACACCAGCACTCTTCCTGACGTCCCTGTCCATATATGGACGGTGACTTCATGAGTTTTCAGGGGGTCGGACTCCCAGGACAGAGCCATCTAATAGCGCTCCGCCCATGGATTCCAACACTGTAAGCTTCTGACTTCACTATCCCTATATGGACAGTGATGTCTGGAGCTCCCAGAGGTACACGTTTAACACATACCTGTGGCGGATGGCACAGAGTGGCAGCCGTCACTCGTAAGCTCCAGTGTTAAAAAACGTATACTGTGTTTTATTTGTTTTTTCTGTGGGATCCCTCAGGATGGAATAGCGTCGTATACTGCGCTATACTCCATCCTTCAAAACAAAAAGTATACCAGCCCGACAGAGGCCAAAAGGACACTTTTTTTTTTGTTCTCCGTTTGGTTAACTGGTTGCCGACACAGGACGAGAATGCTCGTCCTGAGTGACGGGTACTTCGCGCATTAGGACGAGCATTCTCGTCCTGTGTGACAGCCATCCCTGCGCTTGATCGAAAGCGGGGCAACGGCTACACAGCTACGGCCCCGCTCTAACGGCGGAGAGAAGAGAAACCTCCTCTCTCCGCAGTTAACCCCTTGACTGCCGGAATAAATGCTGATCGCGGCGTTCAAGGAGGAGGGGGACTGCACTTTGATCGTGTCACAGAAAATAACTGACGCAATCAAAGCCCATAACTTGTATGGCCAAACAGCCCAGGGTCCATTGACGGACCCCAGGGCTGTCTGAACATATTTCCTGTTAGGGCATACTGAGGTATGCCCAAACAACTGCCTGTGTACAATTAGTACCCAGGCTGATGTACTGGCAATCAAAATGAAAAATCCCTTTATGGGATTAAAAAAAAAAAGTTAAATGAATGTAAAAAAATAAATTTATGATTAAATAAATAGTAAAAAAAATACACAAATACACTTTTTTTTATAATAAATAAACTTTTTAAAATACAAGTTCCAAAACATGAAATAATATAGACATATTTGGTATCGCCACAACCGTAAAAACCTGTACAACAAATGTATGACATTATTTATGATCCATGTATGGTGTAAAAAAAAATAAAAATATTAAAACTGCAGCAGAACTGCTTTTTTTTTTTTTTTTCTTCTGCTTTTTCGCTAAAATAAAAATTTGATTTCAATGGTATTTATTGTGTTTCAGATGCCTTCAGTTTGCCTCCGTTCGCTAGGTTTCCTTTTTTTTTTTCCACAGAAGCAAAAGTGCTGCAGACTGCGTTTTTTGCTTCTGTCAGAAAAACGGAAACCTAGCAAACGGAGGCAAACAAAGCATCTGAAACACAAATATTTACCATTGAAGTCCAATGGTTATTCTAAAGGAGCCGATGCTTTCCGTTTGGACTCTCGTTCATCTCTTTCTCCAACGGAAGAGAGCTAATCTGAGTTGAACGGCAGTGTGAACTTGGCCTAACGGATGGGTTGTTTTTAATCATTGGTGTTGATGCAAACGGATTGTAGTCTATTTGCATCTGTTTTAATTTCAATGGGATTTTTAACTGATCCGTTTTTATCCTTCTGTTTTAAAAACGGATCAGAGTAACTGATTATACAACGCAAGTGTGAATTTAGCCCAATAAACCACTAACTCCTTTACACATATATGTACTGTTGGCGTGAGAGGACCTCAGGGACGTCAACGTCCGACTAAATGCTGCAGTTCCCCAGTCAGACAACTGATCTGGGGATACCAGCACCATGACCCAGATCGCCACCCCCAGCTTAGTTTCTGGCAGAGGGAGCAGCAGTCTGCAACAGGGTTGTCCAAAATTGAAAACTCCTTATTCGAATACTATCAGCGCCCACCTAAAAATACTATGGTGTTTTATTTAGTTTGGCTTTGGTCCAATTTAAAGTTCATTGAGAAATGTGTTATATATCTGTTACTCATGGCCTTATGCAATGAATAAGGCAACAATTAAACACGTGACTCTAAAATAAATAAATAAAATAGAACATTTTTGCACATCTCTACCTTGCTCCTGGGGTTTGTCTAACCCCCACACGCATGCTATCTGTCAGTCTATAATTTTGTGTGGTTATAAAATGATCCTTTTAATGAGTTACTTCTAGGTGACCATTTAGATGGAGATATACATAACACCCCCATGTGATCCTTAATATAAACCGCACAAGCAGGTTGCACAGCTCTGGAATGGAGTATATGTAACCAATGACACTTGCACAATACATGTGTTATACAAGGAACATTTTATCTCAATCCTAGGGCATGTTCTTAAAGCACTGGTTACCTAATGTAGAGCTCCACATAGAACCACATAACTGCAATAGAAGGGAGGCATTGCTTATTGGACACTTTCAGGACTCCATATACTAGTCCTTCTCAATGAATTAGAATATCAACAAAAAGTTAATTTATTTCAGTAGTTCAATTTAAAAAGTGAAACGCCTGTATTCTATAGATTCATTATACACAGAGTGATCTATTTCCAGCATTTTTTCTTTTAATGTTGATGATTATGGTAACCGTTAATGAAAACCCAAAATTTAGTCTCTCAGAAAATTAGAATATTATACAAGCCCAATTTCAGAAATTATTTTTAATACCGAATTGTTGGCCTACTGAAAAGTATGTCCAGTATATGCACTCAATACTTGGTCGGGGCTCCTTTTGCATGAATTACTGCATCAATGCGGCGTGGCATGGAGGCGATCAGCCTGTGGCACTGCTGAGGTGTTATCAATGCGGCGTGGCATGGAGGCGATCAGCCTGTGGCACTGCTTAGGTGTTATGGAGGCCCCGGTTGCTTTGATAGCCGCCTTCAGCCCTGTCTGCATTGTTGGGTCTGATGTCTCATCTTCCTCTTGACAATACCCAATAGATTCTCTATGGGGTTTAGGTCAGGTGAGTTTGCTGGCCAATCAAGCACAGTGATACTGTGGTTATTAAACCAGGTATTGGTACATTTGGCAGTGTGGGCAGGTGCCAAGTCCTGCTGGAAAATGAAATCCGCATCTCCATAAAGCTTGTCAGCAGAGGGAAGCATGAAGTGCTCTAAAATGTCCTGCGCTGACTCTGGACTTGATTTAACATAGTGGACCAACACTGTTGCCCAGTGGTCCAAACTCTTGTTTTCAGATGAAAGTATACGGGTATGTGCACACGATAACTGCAATTACGTCTGAAAATACGGAGCTGTTTTCAAGGGAAAACAGCCCCTGATTTTCAGACGTTTTTTGAGCAATTAGCGTTTTTCGAAGCGTTTTCGCATCGTTTTTTACGTCTGTTTTTGGAGCTGTTTTCATTGGAGTCTATGAGAAAACGGCTCCAAAAACGTCCAAAGAAGTGTCTTGCACTTCTTTGACGATGCAGTAATTTTACGCATCGTCGTTTGACAGCTGTCAAACAACGACGCGTAAATTACAGGTCGTCGGCACAGTACGTCGACAAACCCATTCAAATGAATGGGCAGATGTTTGCCGACGTATTGGAGCCGTATTTTCAGGCTTAAATCGAGGCATAATACGCCTCATTTACGCCTGAAAATAGGTCGTGTGAACCCAGCCTATTTTGCATTTCATTTGGAAATCTCGGTCCCAGAGTCTGGAGGAAGAGTGGAGAGGCATCAATCCAAGCTGCTTGCGGTCCTGTGTGACGTTTCCACAGTCAGTGATGGTTTGGGGAGCCATGTCATCTGCTGGTGTTGGTCCACTGTGTTATATAAAGTCCAGAGTCTACGCAGTGTCTACCAGGAAAGTTTAGAGCACTTCATGCTTCCCTCTGCTGACAAGCTTTATGTAGATGCTGATTTCATTTTCCAGCAGGACTTGGCACCTGCCCACACTGCTAAAAGTGCCAATACCTGGTTTAATAACCACAGTATCACTGTGCTTGATTGGCCAGCAAACTCGCCTGACCTAAACCCCATAGAGAATGTATAGGGTATTGTCAAGAGGAAGATGAGACACCAGACACAACAATGCAGATGAGCTGAAGGCCGGTATCAAACCAACCTGGGCTTCAATACACCTCAGCAGTGCCACAGGCTGATCGCCTACATGCCACGCCGCATTGATGCAGTAATTCATGCAAAAGGAGCCCCGACCAAGTATTGAGGGCATATACTGTACATACTTTTTCACTAGGCCAACATTTTGGTATTAAAAATCATTTTTGAAATTTGGCTTATATAATATTCAAATTTTCTAAAAGACTAAATTTTGGTTTTCATTAACTGTTACCATAATCTTCAACATTAAAAGAAAAAATGCTGGTAATAGATCACTCTGTGTAATGAATCTATATAATATGAGTTTCACTTTTTAAATTGAATTCCTGAAATAAATTTTTTGATATTCTAATTCATTGAGAAGTGTGTGTGTCTGTGTGTGTGTGTGTGTCTGTGTGTGTGTTTACTATTTTTTTTGTCCCCTCATTTGGGGTATGGGGACATATGGAGGACTATATGAACTGATGACTTACAATCAGAGTAACAAATGAGAGTACTAGAAGCAATCACTTTGCTCTAATACAGTTTATCCAGTAAGTGGCCTGGTTGATTCAACCAAATTAAATTATATTTTTAATGTTATGTGAAAGCTTAAATCAATTGAATAGAAGTACCTGCGTAGAAGTGTGTTTGGCATGTTCAAGCACATTGCTTTGTGGAAGAAAATCCAGCAGATTATATTCCCAGGTAAAATGAGCACTGCGTGGGGTATGATATCTTCCCATTGGGTGACTGAGCACACCATGAAATGAATGAGGAAAAAAAGACCAAAGCAATCAAAATCCTAACGGTCACTCTTCAGGGGCTTTTGCAAGTTCCTGAAACTAGCAGAAACCCAGGGTGTTTCACGCCTTAATTTTCATCACGTTTTGGCTGGAGTCCATTAGTGATTGGGTCTTTAGATACAGGGTTTGAGGCGTGTAGAAATCTGTCTCGGGAAAACCAGTCGTTTTTGGAGCAGAATTTCAAAGCGTTTTTTTAAGTGTATTTAAGAATAGTTTTTGCCATTGTTATTAAATCTGTCTCAAAAATACCTCTAGGTCTATTTTTACACTGCTTTTTTCAAATTGCAGTAGAAAATTATGCGTTTTATATGAACTACACAGCTTTTTACCATTTGAGAATCCTAGAAGGCGGTTTTGCAGGCATTTTCAGTGTATCGTGGAGCGTAATACGAGTGTTTTATGCTCTGAAAATAAGCAGTGTGAACATACCCATATAGGAGTAAACCTCACTAATCCCGGAAAATGCTTTCATGGCAATACTACTAAAAGTATCCCATTATTAAAAGTGCATTGACTTCCTTTTTCAGCTTCTCATCAGACTTGTTAAATATTTTAACATTTATTTTGTGTGTGTGTAACTTCCCAACATCCCATTCAAAAAAAAAAAAAATATATATATATATATATATATATATATATATATATATACACACACACACACACACATTTTGAATGGGATGTTACTCCTGAAAACTTGTATCATTTACCTCCTGCTTTACGTAATACAAACAGACAGTGCGAGTGTGGAGGAAACAGCCTCTCTAGGTACCAGCTGCTTTCTGTAATTAGAGAGATATATTTAGCTTGTGTTCCCAGAGTATAGAGCGAAGTCCTACGCACATCACAAGGAGGGAGGGAAGCGAGATGTGATACACAAGACGGAGCTTGGGCCTCCTCTTTGCGCTGTGTGAATAGTGGAGCCTGTTTTAACACCTCTGCTGCCGGTGTCCTTGACTGTCATAGTCGTGTGGAAATCATGAGGTTAAAAAGAAATCGAAGTATACCATTTCTGGAGTTGTACAAGAGCGTTATCCGATCTTCAGAAGTAAGCTGTGATTTTATGTTCGATAAAGAAAAGGCCTCTTGTCACTTTATTGGATTACCCATAATGAAGTGGCCCTTTCTGGTAAACATCAAGTGCATCTTAATGAGAAGGATGGTCGTGAATGACAAACCAAGCCTGTAAATGACTTCATTGCACCACCAAACTGCCATTATAAATAGAATGTATATCCATAATGGTTTGTTTTTTTTTTTGCAGGTTTTATGCATATTTTTTCACATGTTCCGTGTCCACATTAATATTGCATGTACATCACTTTGTGAATACTCCAAATTGGTAGTTGATCTGAAAGTACTGTTAGCTTAGGCTGGGTTTACACTTACTTTGGGTCGCTACAGATAATAATTTCATATCATAGCACCGATCATGAAGTGTAAAATGTTCAGATCCATAAAAATGTCTCAATACAATCATAGCATGTAAGCTAAGCTGTAGCTAGGAGGGAAACCTCATTATGGGAAGATGTATCTCGTAAAAGCTGTCCCCAATGTAACAAAGATCTCCATGTAAATAAGAAGCTGTGGATGAAACCATTAAGCTTTAACCCCTTAACGACCACCAATACACCTTTTCACGGCAGCCGTTAAAGGTACTTATGCCAGAGCGCCCAGATAAAAATCTGCCTCAAAATTCCAGAATTTTCAGCCTGCAAAAAAACTCAGCCTTATATTGTCCCCTGACCTCTGATAAACGAGAATCAGGCATGTTGTATTTCAACATGCCCAATGCTTTGTACCGCCTGGAGATGATTCTGTCAGAAGGGTTTTGTCAACAGCTTATCTTTTCATTAGGCTAGGGCTACAGCGACTTTGGCCTTGACACAGGTCGCACAGTTAGAAATCGTTGTGTGATGGCAGTGTGGCGCTGGCTGCATCTTCGTTATAAATGAATGTGACCACGTTGCGACCCGCAGGTGACCCCATTCAGTTAATTACGGAGATGTATCCTCACGAAACTGCGATCGCACAACAATCTTTGGCTGCGACACGTTGCTTGGTCAAAGTCTGTGTAGCCCTAGCCTTAATTCCTGATTGACCGTCACTGCATCTCCCTCCCCCTATTAACTCCTGAATGTCCATTGATGCGCCTTTTTACAGGTGTCCTTAATGAGCATTACAATGACGCTGTGCTTCCGTGTGTGGGGTGTCGGCTCTCAGACAAAAATTCACTATCCACAAATTGTTGGTAATTTCCATCATGAGATTAAATCACTCTTCACAGTATCCACAAATCTCTATTGCACATGGTGCAAAGAAAAGTTAGGGTTAAAATAATTATTAGGAATACTTTTCGATTGTATAAGCCTTACACCCCTGTGAAATCCAGGTTAGGCCTCATGCCCACTTCAGTTTTTCCGTCCGGGTGCTATCCGTTTTTGTCATGGATAGCAGCCTGGACCCATTCATTTCAATGGGGCCATTCACACTTCCGTTGTTTTAACGGAACCGTGCGGCCGTTCCGTCAAAAGTAGTGCAGGTCCTACTCCTGCCCGTTTTTGACGGAACAGTCTCGGCCTTTGCATTGAATTTGGTCCGTGAAACAACGAGCCGCACACGGAAGCGATCCGTGTGCGGCCTGTGTGTGACGGGACCGTGATTAACGGCCGTACAACGGCCGACGGAAGTGTGCATGAGGCCTTCAGAGAAGATTATCCTTTTTGTATGGGAGCAGATTATTAATCGCTGCTTTGTCCTCCTAATTGAATGTCGCCGGCTTGCTTTTATTTGGGGAGCTCTGAGGACCAGTTTCTATGTTGATGGGAAGACGTCTTCGTTTTGTTCATCTGTGTCTCTCAGAAAACGGTAGCCGTAATTCTAATATACACAAGGCCGGCCGTATTAAAGACTTAGGTCACCCTTGTGCTTAATAAAAAAGTAAAAACTGTTCCAGACTCACCCAAGTCAGGTCGGCACTTGAGGATTGCATAATTCCCCTTGGGCAACAATTAGTAATGTTCTGAATACTGTAGTTAATTTCACAGATGGGGAACATTTAGAATTGCTTTTGGTGTTCTTCTTGCTCCATATATTGCGAATGTAGGCATGAAAGGTCTTATTCATTACGAACAAGCGAACATCTTTAATCACAGTAATGACAGAGCTCTTAAACCATATGTTGGGATTGTTCATCTGAATGTTAAAGTGAATTGATCTTTAATACTGGGTCTTCTAAGCCCTATATTTTCTGATCTAATGTGAAGGGACAAACTTAATTAAAATTGATCTTCAAAGGCATATTTTTTCCTCTTAGCCTTGTTTAAATCAAGTTGTTTTTTTTTGTTTTGCCACACTGTACGTTTTTACCAAGAGGTGGGAAAATAAATGAAACAAATCGTTTTTCTGGGTGTAAAATGTTGTACATTAACCTACTGAAAAGATAAGCTTTGCAGCAAGCACTGACCATTATTCTATCACACGTTATCTCTGGGAGAGTTCTTCTGAAAATATGCCTAAGACTACATTCACACAAGCGTATCAGTCACACGTGTGACAAACATGTGTGAATCTGGTCCGTGCGTATTGCGTTATGCATCAGTGTGCTTTGCGAGTGGCATGCGTTCTACACGCACTCGCAAAGCACATAATTTAATTTCTTTTCAATTGAATTGATGTGCAAATTACGCACCGCACACGGATGTGCATCTGTGTGCGGTGCGTGGTTTTCACGCACCCATTAACTTCAATGGGTCCGTAGGTGCGTGATAACGCACCAATATAGGATATGCAGTGAGTTTCACGCAACGGACTCTCGCTGTGTGTAAACTTCTGCATGTGTGAACGGCCCCATTGAAATCAATGGGTCCGTGTGCTGCACGTGATTTCCATACGTTGTTCGTGTGAATGGGCCCTAAAAAGAGATGCAGGCTTTTATAAAGATGTTTGGTGTGTCCAAAGACAAACATCGGGGTGATCCATGAACAATGTTTTCAGAAAGAAGCCATAGCAAAGACGTTGCTTTGCTACTATTGAAATAATGGCGCTTTGTTGTGCCAGCCAGATTATCGGTGTTTGTTTGGGGCCAGCATTATATTTCTTTAGTAGTCACTTAGTGAAATGCTGCCAGGCTGTGTGCAATTTGATATGCAGACACACATAAAATTAATGGTTATCCTCCCTTATTGTAATGTTTGAAATAGATTGCATAGAATAATCCCAGTCCGACAATCTGATACCCACGCTCCTTTAAATAGTTTTGATGCCTTCCATGCCCATGCAGCAGTAGGATTTTCCATTGGAGAGTGTTACACTGCATAGTGTGCCCTTCATACCCGGATTGCTTCTCGTGTCTCAAGACTCGGAATTTAGTGCAGCTCTTGTTAGGCTACTTTTAGACGAGCATTGCTAATCTCGGATGTGAAAAACTGCAGTTTTTTACATTCGAGGTGCACCCGTGCGGAACGCGTTGTAACTGATCCTCCATAGAGTCCTAGCGTGACGCCGAGTAAAATAGGACATGTCCTATTTTTTTCACGGACCCTTAACACACTCCATTGTAACAACGGTCGTGTGAACGGCCCCATTGAAGTACTTGAGTCCGTGTGACGGCCGTGGTTTTAACGGCCGTTACACGGACTACATATACTCTCGTCTGAACGAGCCCTTAGGAGTAGGGCTTGCACACCACTGTTCGGCTGTTGGATCTTGATGTTGAATGCATATTCATCTAGCAAGAATCTGTCACCTGGCTACTTCTTAGAGAGGGAATGGTGGGAACAAGACCCCTTACTCATGGGGTTGCAGAGTGATATGCGCTCTGGCTTACCAGGGTTTTTAGGCTTTCAAAGAGCAAATCTGACTTTTGGAACACGTAGCTTGCTTTTGATGCGCTAAATGTCGGTGGCCTACAAAGCTATTAATTTGTGCTGCCAGTAATGGGATTTTCCTGATACCCTGTAGTGTAAGTCATTTTGCTTATTATATATCTTTTGCTTCTCTTTCAGGAGCCTGGTGAGGAGTCTCTGTCTCTGGACTTTCCCGAGATCGATCTATCCCAGTTGGACGCCAGTGATTTTGACACGAACAGCTGCTTTGATGAGTTACAGTGGTGTAATGATCATTCGGAGAATGAGTCCAGCCAGTATAGCACCGATGACTCTGAGCTGTTTCAGGTGACTATTCCGTTATCCATTTGTGTTTGATGGCTCATTGACTAAACACCATGGCGAGGCTCTGTGGCACATACACATTCTAATGCTTGTCAAAGGACCTTTACTTTTGGCGAAAATAGACAGACTGGTTGGTTTAGGGCAACACCAAGAAGTGACTTATCAGTGTTTCACTGATCACCTGGATTCCCTACTTGGTCACTTTAGTTATTTGCTGAGCATATCATCATTTATTATGTTTTTTTTCCTTTGTCAGGCTTGTATTACACTTAGGACTTTTGAGTATAATTCGTGGCATCTAGATTTAAGGCTCTCATTTGTCAGAAATGATTTTGATTCTCTGGGGATCTGTTAAATGCAGAGTACAGGACGTTTGGGAGCTTGTGTTTAAACCCCTCTGATGTCTGAGACTGCTGCAAAGTCTGTGAGAGGACTAAGGCCTCATGCACATGACCGTAGCCATGTGCACGGCCGTGATTTTCAGGTCGGCCGGCAGCAGAGTGTCACCCGCGAGCCGCCCGCAAATCGCAGGCTGTGCACGTGGTCGCGCCCATTATTTCCTATGATCCTGGGCCGCAGAACATGGCCGTAATAAGACATGCCCGTTCTTTCTGCTGTCCGGGCTCCTGGGCTATGTTCGGACCGTGGAAACCACGGTCATGTGCTTGGCCCCATAGGAATGAATGGGGCCACAATTCTCCCGTGGATTTTCGGGGGAATTGCGGCCGCAAAAGCACGTTCGTGTGCATGGAGCCTTAGGGGAATTTGGTAGCTGGGTTACCAGCAGGTTAAAGCAAACACAAGTGCCAGAGTCTGAAAATGGCTCAGATCTTGCAGTGAAACTGCGGAAGATGCAGAATCCTTTTCCTCCTGGTGGAATTATTAATCAATGCCATCTCTATTTCTCGCTAAGCCCAGAGTCCACTTTAGATGGCTGTCATTTGAGTGCTAGGAGACATATACGTGAAACGGCCCGAAAGTCAACATAAACAATAAGTTCGCCTCTTGTTTCAGGGCAGTTTTCATGACCTAATACAGTGTGACAGATTGTCTAATACCAACAATAAAATAATACTAATGTCCAGTAAATAGAGGATATCCTGGTAAATGTTGCTAGGCAGTTTTTTGTTTTTTTAGCTTTATTGTTCCTGTAAGTAACACATTGACCCTGTTTTTATATAAATGATTTATGATGTGCCTTAATTTCCATCATTGAATGTACTGACTAGAGGCTGTGGCAGACACATGTCTCTTGAGCTGTAAATTATACTGACATTTGGTTACTATTATCTGTTTTACTCTTATTACAAGTGCATGTTTTATTTATATATATATATATATATATATATATATATATATATATATATAAAAAATCTCCTCCATATAAACACAGTATCTTAAACGGTAATACTTCATGGTCGTGATAAAAAAAAGGCACTTTTTGTCTTAAATCTGTATTTGCAGTGATGGTTTTTGCAGCCTCTGGGGACCCCCATTCTCCCAGAGGTGGGACTTTCAGAAATTAGACATTAATGTCCTATCTTGTGGATAGGCCATACATGTCTTTCCCGGTAAAACCCCTTTTGAGTTGGCGATCACCCTTATGTAACGGTTTCCTGTAGAACAGTGCTCGTTTACTAAATCCGTGAAAAATCGATGTATATACATATTGCTTAGTATATCAATTTCACCGTTTCTGTTTTCAGATTGATGGAGAAAATGAGGCCTTGCTGGCGGCCCTCACACAGACACTGGATGATTTTCAGGAAGATGATATCAACTTATCAGCCTTCATATCCTCTGTAGATGGGGACATCTACCCCGCAGCTGCCCTTTCACCAAAATCCAGCCGCCTAGCTGAGTTTCCTAAGAGTCTAGAAACTGAAGATGAGCTGTCTATAGTAAGAACCACTTCCTACTGTTTAAAGTGGAAATGGATGAGGCCCTGAATAGCCGCCTGCATGGGTATGATAGGCACCAAAGGTCTGAATTTTTTCATTTAAGGCTTTAAAAATATACAAAACTCATCCATATGTTGTTTGTGTAATATGTACTTACTAGTATCCAATACTGGACATGTTTCAAATACCCAAGAGGCATTGCAGAACTGGCTGCTGGAAGCTGTGTGACATATTTCCTTGCCGTAGATGCTGTTCCTTGGAAATAGAACTAGACTTTAGAGTGTGTGTAAATAATAATCTATAAATCTATATATCAGAAGTTTCCATTGTCCAGTTACATGTAATATTTACTATAAACCTATTACATCAAACTATATGGGAGCCATATTGGTTACATAACTTTTATTACATTGTCACCCCCCCCCCCCCCACTTCCCCACTATGTGATCATTGTGGCCGTGTTTCTTTAGGTAATGGTGAAAGGCTGCAACTATTTAATATAATCTATATTTATACTCATTTTCACTCTAAAATTCATGTCCTTGGTGTATTTCATTTGAGTATAGAGTGAATTTAACAATTTTAGTTTCACCATTTTCTGGCTTTTCCTTATGACATGTCTAAGTTAATACCTATAGGGACACATTATAAACAATCATGTTAAATTGACTCTACTTTTTGAAGGGGAACTGGATACATTTCTTGGATCAAATTGGCATAATACTTTTCTTTCTAGGTTTATATCTTATTTTAAATCCAGTATTAAAAAAATTCTGTACATTCACAAAAAGAGGCATTCATAATTTTTAATTAGTAATCTACATTAAATATAGAATTTTTAACACCAGGAAAAATGGTAACAGTTGGTGGTGCATGCAAGTGATATAATACTTCTTACACAAGAGCAGGCTGGTGAAAAGGAGAATTGCAAATGACATGTATGATGGATGCTGTTCTGCCCATCTGTACAGCATCTGTTCCAGATCGAAGACTGTTTGAACTTATAAGGGCTTGTCCATACGTAACGGAATTGGTGCAGAAAATTTCTGCAGCAATTCCGCAGAAACTAGCAGATATTCCGCTACAGAAAAAAAGCGCCATTTCCTGCGGTTTTTACTGCCGAAAATGGTGCGGATTTTGCTGCATTTTTCCCAATGCTGGGAGATGGTGACCTCTCCTGAAAAACGCAGCAATTCATTTCTCTTTCCGCAACAGGAATGGACATGAAAAATATGCACCGCATGTGAATTTCTGCTCAGAAATTTTACGCAGCGTGTGGATGTGATTTGTTAAATCTCGCTCACTTTGCTGCTACTGTATTCTGCTGCGTATTTTCCATCCGCAGTTACGTGTGGACACGCCCTAAATGGGCGATTCTGTAACAAATTAAAGGGTTAAAACACATCTGAATGTAAGATGCATAGTTACTTGGCTGTATGTTTGTGTGTGGGCAAAAATACACGTTAAAAATAATAAATACATTAGGGCCTGTTTGCATCTCCGTTGGAGGCTCATATAGGGGCCTCCGTCGCAGATTCCAACAAAAACACCGGAAACGATAGCGTAGCATGCCTCACTATTGTTTCCGGTAAATACATGAACACCCTGACAGAGAACAGATGAAACCCATTAAAGTGAAAAGGTTCCGTCGGGTGCTGGTCGTCTGCTGTTCAACAGAGCCTGCGCTTCCAGCATTTTCATTGTTCCGCTCCTCTGACTGAGCAGAACATTGGAAACCCGAACGCAGATGTGAAGAGAGCCTTACTTTAAAGTAATCTCCGACAATGTCCATATAAAAATAAATCTAGGAATATACATAGATGTGGATGTGTGTTTGTGGCCCACTCTTGAAATATCAGCTGTAGGCGTGCATTACATAAGTTAGAAATCCTGGTTGATCTACAATATGTTCTTAGAATAATTAGAATGGAGAAAATGACCTTGATCGCTGTCCTCGTTTCTTAATACCTTGTGCAGTGCGCTCCTAATACAGGCATTGGGGTCAGCAAGAGGTGCTGTGGTCACTGCAATTTTCAGCTGCTACCTATAGGAGTAAAACACATTGCCATATTGACATCCGAGTCCTAGAAAGTGGGCGATGTCTCCCCACGTGCTGTGTACAGAGGAATCTAAGGCACACTTATGTCATTGAAGCCATGCTAGTATTTATTGCTGGCCTGTTTATCGTATTCACTTAAGCTTTTCTCATTTCCAATGTATGGTCTCTGATGTGTCTTCGCTTCATCTTTTACAGCTTAAGAAATTGCTTCTTTCTCCAGCACAGACACCCACAGGCGCTGATGCACACAATGAGAGCAGCTCTCGACATCAAGTAACCTCAAAAGTCCGTCTTCAGCGACCGTGTTTGAAGGTGAATTTAGCCTGTGTACGTTCTTGTTAATATTGGCAATGTGACGGCCTGTCCGCTTTTATTCCATTTTTCCTGTATGTAGTATTGGTAGAAGGCATATTCTATGAAGATCATCATTGTATCCGTGTCGGCCCTCTGTGTGCGCCCTAATATAACCATGGCCAGCCTTGGTCATATGCATATGTACACATTGCTTAGAGGACTGACAGCAACTTGTGCAGTAAGCTTGTATGACATTATCCAGGCAGTCTAACCATTTCATGAGATTGGAGCCACTTGTGCGGAAAGACGGTAGTCATTCCTGATCATGATGGAATTTGTCTTGCAGGTGGAGAGTCCAATAGAAAGATCTACTGGCGTTCCTCAGGCACAGGGCAGAAGCTGCATTGAACTACACAGGCATTTGGTATCCACCACAAGTGTCCCTCAACCTGCTGCTAAGGATGAAAGCAATAAGGAAGAAAATAACTCCAATGAAGAGGAGCACAGCGAAGATGAATCTGGGAGCTCCCCCCCATTGTATGCTTTACAGGGTCAGGATCCACAGTTTACCTGTGAGAGGGAAAAACAAGCGGTGGTAGACCTCATCCGGTATATGCACACCTACTGCCTTCCACTCAAGAAGCATCCCAGTGATGAGAAACACCAGCACTCTAACAGTCTCTTAAAGAGAACAAAAAGTGATTCCACACAACCCCTACGTACTTGTGCAAATCAAGGGAAAAAAGCGAACTTGGCAAGTGCCAAAGGGAACTGTCTTGCGATGGGCATACTTCAAAGGACAAAGAGAACCCGGTCTGGGTCTTCAATCCTGAAAGAACTCCTAGCAAGAGACATTTGTGGGGACGTGAGCAAGCCATACCGGCTGGCAAAGCCAGTATATGCAGCATTCTCTCATTCGTCTTGTAGCTATTTGCCACAAGATAAAATAGAAGTGGGCTTGGGGAAAGGGAACATACATGTGTTGGAGAAAACTGAAAAGCCATATCTGGCTCTCAGGAAAGAGGACAGATGTATGGGAGCACATACTCAAGAGCAGGTGACCAATAAATCTGCTTCTAAACAGGAATGCTCTGTTTATGTGAGACGTTCGAGCAGACTAAACCCCGAGTTCTGGTTTTATGATGAAACCTCTCCGCTGACATGTATAGCACAGACTGACGGTCCGCTCCCAGCAGCACACATCTGTTTGACAGTGGAACCTTTTGTTGAAGAAGAGCAGGTTGCTGAAATAGAAGTTGGAGAGTCAAATGAAACAAAAGGCCAAGCAGATCTGGACAGAGCTCTACAGGATGTGAACGTCCTCGAGAATGATGCTCTAGAAGCACACCGTGATATTGCCAGCCAACAGTATCATCCTCTAGGTAAGATATACTTTAAAACCAAGATGTGCTTTGTAAACCAAGAGTTTGTATTGACTATAAAAGACACAGGATGATATAATTGAATGCTCACTCCCCACGACTATCCTATCAGCCCATCAGCAGACACGGGATGTTATAACAGAAAGCTCACTCCCCAGGCCTATCCTATCAGCCCATCAGCAGACACAGGATGTTATAACAGAATGCGAACTCCCCTTGACTACGCTGTTAGCCCATCAGCAGACACATGATGTTATAACAGAATGCTCACTCTCCTTGACTATGCTGTTAGCCCATCAGCAGACACATGATGTTATAACGGAATGCGCACTCCCCACGACTATCCTATCAGCCCATCAGCAGACACATGATGTTATAACGGAATGCGCACTCCCCACGACTATCCTATCAGCCCATCAGCAGACACATGATGTTATAACGGAATGCTTACTCCTCTTGACTACGCTGTTAGCCCATCCGCAAACACCTGATGTTATAATAGAGCCTTCCAGGCTGTCTTGGGTGGCAGAACCTGACGCCATAAGGCTGTGTTCACATGGCGCTCCAAAAAAACAATGTGTAAATGTGCCAAAAATGCTAGCGTTTTTGTAAAGCGCTCTTTAAAATACAGCCGATTTTTTTTTTTTTTTTATTACGCGTGTTTTTGTCACTTTTTGTTGACACATTTTGTGTGCGTACTGGGCGTGTTTTTTGGGCGCCAAAGAATTGACCTGACGCTTCTTTTTTTAAACAAATGCGTGTAAAAAAGCTTTGCATGCACTACAATGCGCAGCCATTTAAAGGGGAAATTAAAATGATCGTCTCCGATGTATCTATGCCCAAACATAAGTTTGTGATCTCACACCTCCACCGATTTCCAGAATGGAAGTTCTCTATAGATCACGTACAGTATATCCATTTGACACTGTACAGAGATTGGTGATTTAAAAATCTGGCACAACCATCTAAGCAGTCTGTTTAAATTTGGGGTAGTGTGCTTTGAATGCTGTCCGATTTTCTCTCAGCAGTGCCAATAGTGGTAGCGTACTCCATCTTCAAAACATTGGTGTTCTGTGATCAAACCATTGAGATGTTTTAATGACAAACTAGATGATCCCTTTGACTGGACTTTACCTGTAGAAAGCATTTTAAACCACCTTCCTATGCTAAGTATTTACAGCAAATTATATGCAGGTCTTGACAATGAAAGCCTTCAACCCCTCCAGCTACATGCAAGTCCCTATATCCATGTCCTCCGCATGAAATATACATTGTGATTTGATCAGTAGTAGATGAGTAGAACAAGTCGTCTTTAAAGGGGTTGTTTGGCTTCATCAAATTAACGTAATTTTTTGTATAATGAAAAGTTTTATACAATTTTTCCATTATATTTTCTGTATTCATTTCTCACGGTTTTCAAGATCACTGGCTTGTTGTTTTGTAAGAACATTTATTGTTTACTTCCAGCGGATACAATTCTGTCCATGGTCATGTGATGGACGCACAAGTGCTAGGATCATTAGAAGACAAAGCTCTGATACACATACTGTAACTGTAACGAGCCGTTCACCTGTGTGTCCATCACATGTCCATGGACAGAGTATTATCCACTGGAAGTAAACCATGAATGTTCCTACTGAATAACAACAAGCAGAGATCTTAAACTGAGGAATTAATACAGAAAATTTATAATGGAAAATTGTATACAACTTCTAATTTACACAAAAAAACAATCTGCTGAAACCAGACAACCCCTTTAAGAAAAACGTGCATCAAACGCGTAGGATTGAAAGTATTTGCGGATAATATCCAGTACCATGTAATAATTGTAATTATTTATCTAGTGCCAACGTATTCCGCAGCACTTTACAGTTCAGGGGGTACATTGTACAGACAAAATCAGACGTTCCATATTGACAAAACGAAATTACAATTGAAACAAGAGGAGTGAGGACCCTGCTCGTAAGAGCTTACAATCTATTGGTAGAGCTCAGAAAAATATTACAGTGAAAATGCCATTTGAAGCAAAGAGCAGTGTGTTCTTCAGCATACACATTTCATAATCTCCCCTCTAGCCAGACCACGTGTTTTATAGGACTTATACAACTGGTTTTCTGTAGGCTGTAGTGCCATCCAGGGGGGGGAATTAGTATTGCACATATTAATCGTATTTTGTTTTCTAATATTTATCGAATTTTTACTTTTTATGCTTTCAGGAAATACGGGATACTCTCCATTGTCTTTGACTGAAACGTAAGAACTTTTTTTTTATACTCCTAGAATATGAATTATCAACAGTTCTCTGCCTAAATGCCATTGTATCCTTCTCATTTTGCATTCCCTTTTGTGGGTAACACGTGGTTTAATGACATGCAGTTGGTTAGGAAGTCTATAAGAAATGAATATGCAGAACATCTATCTCGGCCGATTCACAGATGTCTGTTGCTGAAGCAAGGCAACTGTATGAATTCCATATATGATTCTACATTGTACATGCACTGTGCTTCATACTGCCACCTTGTGGAAAGGGAGTGATCTTGCAAATCTCAGAGGCTCTTTCACCAGATTGTAAGTGCCCTATCTCCTTATAATATGATTGGCGCTGTAATGTAGATAACAGCAGTGGTTTTTATTTAGAAAAACTCATTTTTTTTTTAGCAAGTTATGACCTATTTTAGATTTATGCTAATTAGTTTCTTAATAGACAACTGGGCGTTTTTTAGCTTTTGACCAAGTGGGCATTATAATGTGGAGACAGAGCCTCTTTAAAGAGGCTCTGTCACCAGATTTTGCAACCCCTATCTCCTATTGCAGCAGATCGGCGCTGCAATGTAGATAAGAGTAACGTTTTTTTTTGTTTTTTTTTAAACGAGCATTTTTGGCCAAGTTATGACCATTTTTATATTTATGTAAATGAGGCTTTCTAAAGTACAACTGGGCGTGTTTAAAGTTAAAGTACAACTGGGCGTGTATTGTGTTCGTTACATCGGGGCGTGTTTACTTCTTTTACTAGCTGGGCGTTCTGACGAGAAGTATCAGCCACTTCTCTTCAGAACGCCCAGCTTCTGGCAGTGCAAAGACACAGCGTGTTCTCGAGAGATCACGCTGTGTCGTCACTCACTTCCTGCCCCAGGTCCTGCATCGTGTCGGACGAGCGAGGACACATCGACACCAGAGGCTACAGATGATTCTGCAGCAGCATAGGCGTTAGCAGGTAAGTCGATGTAGCTACTTACCTGCAAACGCTGATGCTGCTGCAGAATCAACTGTAGCCTCTGGTGCCGATGTGTCCTCGCTCGTCTGACACGATGCAGGACCTGTGAGTGACGTCACAGCGTGATCTCTCGAGAACACGCTGTGTGTCTGCACTGCCAGAAGCTGGGCGTTCTGAAGAGAAGTGGATGATACTTCTCATCAGAACGCCCAGCTAGTAATAGTAGTAAAAACGCCCCGATGTACACACACAATACACGCCCACTTGGACTTTTACTTTAAACACGCCCAGTTGGACTTTAGAAAGCCTCATTTGCATAAATATAAAAATGGTCATAACTTGGCCAAAAATGCTCGTTTTTAAAAAATGAAATAAAAACGTTACTGTAATCTACATTGCAGCGCCGATCTGCTGCAATAGCAGATAGGGGTTGCAAAATCTGGTGACAGAGCCTCTTTAAATGAAGTCCCTTCCCCTTCACTACGCTGTTACAGATTAGGTTGTATTTATCAGACACTTTCAATACGATCACCGCCTTTTGTACTTCTTTCTTTTAATTCAGATTTATTTTGATACTAGTGGTTTTCTGGGCTTTTAATGTTTGTCATCGTACATGCGTGTGTTACTTTATAGATAAATGACTCCTCTTAAAAAAAAAAAAAAAAAAATGGTATGTGTACATGTTGTAAAACCTTTTAAGAGTTACCTCAACTAATCAGTTGGGCAAAACGGAATATTTAATGTACTGAAAATGGTTTACCTCTGCTATGTTATTTTGCAGCAGCTCTGCATTTGAAAAGAGGACTTTTGAGCAAGGACTTACTGTTGAGTTGTGTGGGACTGCAGGTACTGAGTGTATTGGTTATATATGTATACCTTTATTATGAATTATTTATTAGTGTGTGCATCCACCTTTTTAGGCTGTTTCACAGAATGTTAGCAACTGTTACCCTTCGATTTCAATAGAAAATACACTTAGTAGTTCATGTGAGGCATATTTTTACGCTGCTGAATTAAAAAAAATGTGCGCTAGGGCTCCGTTCCGACGTTCCTTCTGAGCTTTCCATCGGAATGGAGCCCTGACAGACACAAACGGAAACCATAGGTTTCAGTTTCCATCACCATTGATTTCAATGGTGACGGATCCGGTGCCAATGGTTTCCGTTTGTCTACGTTGTGCAAGGGTCCTGTCGTTTTGACAGAATCAATAGCGTAGTCGACTACGGTATTAATTTTGACAAAACGATTGTTTTGTTTGCGTCTGTCAGGGCTCCATTCCGACGGAAAGCTCCGACTGAACGTCAGAACGGAGCCCTAGCGCAGATGTGAACGAAGCCTTAAAGAGAGAAATTAGTAAAGATTAATGTGTGATACTGTATATCAAATAAGTCTGATCTTGGACCACAAAGATTTATTCCAAATGTTGTCCGATTTTTAGTAAGCGAAATCTCTACGCAGTGCCAAAGAGGTTTGAGCAGAAATAGAAACCATAATCCCTAATGAGACATACCCTTTAAGCTATAGACCACCATTTATCTGTCTATAGTCCCAAAATGGGACATGGACTAAAGACAAATGTGAAAGGACCTCAAAAGGGGAAAAGTACAGTTTAATACCATATTTTGTGTTAGACCGTATTTTGAATGCATAAAAACAAATGAATGTATTCCATAAACTATACACTGTTTGTAATGTAACCGTAGTAATGTTAGCTTTTCTTTTTAAAGGGCTAACCCCACCCACTACT
Source organism: Rhinoderma darwinii (assembly GCF_050947455.1). Lineage (NCBI taxonomy): Eukaryota > Metazoa > Chordata > Amphibia > Anura > Rhinodermatidae > Rhinoderma > Rhinoderma darwinii. Next base: position 116,804,027 of record NC_134689.1, read on the forward strand.
CCACCATACAAGCCTGCAGAGGAGTACCTGTACAAACCAGAGATCAGTCCAGAATCTGTAAATAAAGGTGCTCTCATTACCTTGTCTCTCAAAGAAGAGGCTGCTGAAGTACGTCTGTCTGCAAATAGGAAGCAGTCAAAGAAGCAACCAGAGAGGACTGAACTGTATGCACATTTGAGTCGGACGGAGTCCGTTCCAGCAAACGCACCACCATTCGGAATTAAAAGGCCATTTTCCCGGTCTTTCGGAGACCATGATTATTGCCAGGTTAATAAATCAGACACACTATTCCAGAGAAAAATACTGAAACCTCTGGGCCTACCAAACTATGGTGAAAAGAAAAAGAAGCAGCCGGTACCTTCAATACGGCAGAGAAAAGGGGAGAAAACCACTGAAGGGTCTTTGGCACAAGACAGCAAAGTGTTAAAAGACCATGAGATTCGAGCGAGTCTCACTAAGCATTTTGGTTTTCCAGATAATACTCTTAAAGAGGATGATGGTAGATGTATTAACCCTGAGTATGACTCTGTTTTTGAGGACAGTGACAGTGACTGCAGCTCTCCAGATGAGGCCTGCTTGCTACCGGTTAGAACAAAGTCCTGTTCTAGAAGGAGTCCCCAGTCCAAGCTACAGAGCTATCGTTCAAGTCCGACCACTGCTCGAATTATCAGCTCATCCGACAGCAAGAGGACACACAGGTACACTTGTTCACAATAGTAGAGAAACACAGACTTCTCTAATGTGTATGGAACCATTCTCACTCTCCACTGATGTTAGACGTCACTCCATCCTTTGTTCTGCCAGGAGATAAGCGACCGTCAAGTCTGGCAGCGGCTTATCTCTCTTCCCTATTGGTCCAACATGCACACTGCAGTGAGCGTGCATGTTTGTAGGGTGTAATGGAGCGATAGCGGTCACCCGACACTCCTTTACTTGTCTTTTAGACCCTAGTGAACTATGTAATGAAAGTAGTTACCTGGTGCAAAGTCATGGAGACGACAAATAATGCTGCTGCTATTTTGCCTTTTAGAAACGGACTGCTCTAATTTGGTTACTATGAGAAACGTAACTTTTTTTTTTTTTTTTTTTTTTTGGGGGGGAATTTGCTGAGCATTATTATATTATTGCTGAACATTATTACTTTTCTGTGTTTTCCATACAATTGTATTGAGCAGGACACAGGTTTTGTTCAGCTACTTCTTTATATACAACTCTCCAAAAGGAGAAAATTGGGGAAAACCACTTTTAATTGAATTAAGCCAAGAAGCACTGTATAGAATGTGTTTGGGAAAATTTACATTTCTGCTTTAGATTATTTTTAATATTTTATACGCCTATTTTTTCTTAAAATGATGAATTGAGAAACCTCTTGGTGAAAGTGGCAGATGCAATACGTGCCAGGTGGCATCCGCTTTCTAACTTCTGCTCACCATAGAGACAATTTTTTATTTTTTTAATGAACAATGCTTGGCTTGCAATAATATTTTAGTCTGCCATATTGTAAGGTTTTCCAGCTGGGACTGATGCCTAGTACCTGGTCACAGTAGATGAGATGGCCCAGGGGTTTTCTGCAATAGCATGAGTTATGCCTTTAAATTATTCATTTCTGTGACATTTATTTTTTTGCATAATATGCCTTATGGCTTCTCTATGGGTGCTGACAATAGGAAGTGAATGTATGAATATATACATATAACATTACTGATTTTTATTCACATGTTTCTTGTATCTGTGTTTAAGCAGGTGTGAAAGCAATGAACAGAGACAGACTGGAAACTTGAGCCAGAGGCAAATCCAAAGGAGGAGGCAGAAGGCAATTGTGAGTAGTGAAGCATTTTACACATTCGTATCGAACTCTCTTACAACAATCTGCCTTCGTTTTAATGCATCAAAGCAAGGCGAAATGCACACTCTTTAAACATTGTATAGGATCTTAAAATAGATCACTTCTACTAGCTCAAATGCGCAGCCAATGAAGTACACCTGCATTGAATGTGTGGCCTCTCACTTTTCATACTTATCTATCTGCTATAGAAAGCATGTGATTCCCCGGAGTTACACCAAACCTGCTGACTAACGTGTATGCTGCAAATGCTTTTACGTTCCAAAGGTGGTGTGTACAAGGCAGGCTGTAATAAAGGCCCTGGGAATATAATCTTCTAGGTAAGCAAGAGAAATGCTTGTGGGGTCAGTGAACCGTCCTGACACAGCAGCTTCTCCATACATCTGGTCACATGGCAGCAATTGGGCCAACGGTAAACTAGAGAGCGATATATAGATCTCTCTATAGAGATAGATTTTGTATCTGTTTTCCGAATGAAAAAAAATATATAGTATCTATATCTAGAGATAGATAGAGGTTGCCTTGTTGTGGCAGGTGGGCTCACACAATTTGATCAAAATGTGCTAAGAACCTCCCAATTGTAAGTAGATTTAGCAGTGATGCATATTTATTTATATTTAGCGTCTTAGGTGGCATTCGGGTTCACAGTGTACTGTACCATTTTCTTGTGTGAGATATAGATAGATATATATAGATAAAAATCTCCAAGAAGGACATGCAGGGATTTATGAAGGCAAACCATTTACATTTCATGAAGATAGTTTCATACAGTATTCAATATCTATAGCTAAGGATTATGTAACATCAGTACAGTAGAGTTCCTTATCTTGTCTAGGTGGAAAGGATTTTTGTGGAAACGGAGAACCGTATGCAAGTACCGAGTGCGTGGAATATATACAGATCGTGGAGAAGGAATTTTTTCTGGCTTGTGCTACTGAACATGCCAGGCTTTTATTTATTCTAGTTCCCTACCAATTTTCTCTTTAGAAAAATTGTGAAAAGTTGATAAAATGATGCCACCCTTTTGCCAGCACTGATAATTGTTTGTTCCAGGAGCCATTTCTTCAATGCAGTTACCAGAAAACTTAAAGCGGATCGGTCAGATTTTTATCGGCCCTGTCTGAGGACTGTAGAAGGTAGTGACAGACGCTCTGATTTCAGCGGTCTGTCATCTACATGTTAATGTTCAGTAGTTTCAGAGAACTTCTAGCGCTGCAAGCTTGAGTCCAAGTATATTCATGATGATCATGCTCCCTCCAGCCACTCGTTGACACGTTTCTCTCTATGCAGTTTAATTAGCGGCTGAAGGGCAGGGGGAGTGTGAATGTACTTGGACTCCAGATTTCAAGCAATGTAAATTCTCTGAAACTCCTGACATTAAAATATAAGTGACAGACCACTGAAATCAGCGTGTCTGACACAACTTTTAAACTGTCCTCAGACAGGCCATCATAAAAATCTGACAGATCTACTTTAAGTAATTGCATAAATAAATCTCCCCCACTGAGTCATATATGCATCTAAATTCTCCCAGCACCAGAGTTCTGCTTTAGTTTTCCACACTGAACTGGAAAAATGATACCTGGATTTTAATTGGGTGCTAGAGAGAGGACTTTTTTATTTTTTTTCTCAGAACAATTTTAATTTAGGAGGTCTACTGTGTATATAATAATTTTAGATTCAATTACACAAGTGCATTAAGAGCTGTAGCTCTAGGATATCTGCTGAGAAAACACGGTTTTTGTAGCCGTTGACTAAAACAGAAAATTGCATTGTCATCAGGAAGACCACTTGCAATCATTTTCACATCTTAACCCCTTTAGGACACAGCCTGTTTTGGCCTTCAGGACACAGCCGATTTTTTCAAATCTGGCATGTCACTTTATGTGGTAATAACTCCGGAACGCTTTTACCTATCCAAGTGATTCTGAGACTGTTTTCTCGTGACATATTGTACTTTATGTTAGTGAAAAAATGTGGTCGATAAATTCAATATTTACTTGTGAAAAATTAGCATTTTTCTAAATTTAAATGTATTTGCTTGTGATACCACACAAAATAGTTACTAGTTAACATCCACAATATGTCTACTTTATATTTGCATCATTTTTTTTCACGTACTTTTTATTTTTCTAGGATGTTACAAGGCTTAGAACTTTAGCAGCAATTTCTCATATTTTCAATAAAATTTCAAAAGGCTATTTTTTTTAGGGACCAGTTCAGTTCTGAAGTGGCTTTGAGGGCCTTATATATTAGAAAGTCCCCATAAATAAACCCATTTTGAAAACTGCACTCCTCAAGGTATTCAAAACCACATTCAGAAAATATTTTAACCCTTTAGGCGTTTCACAGGAATTAAGGCAAAGTAGAGGTGAAATTTACAAATTTCATTTTTTTTGCCGAAATTCATTTGTAATAAAAAAAAAAAAACTGTAACAGAAGGTTTTACCAGGGAAACGCAACTCAATATTTATTGCCCAGCTTCTGCAGATTTTAGAAATATCCAACATGTGGCCCTAGTGTCCTAATGGACTGAAACACCGGCCTTCGAAGCAAAGGAGCACCTGGTGGATTTTGGGGCCTCCTTTTTTTAGAATATATTTTAGGCACCATGTCAGGTTTTAAGAGGTCTTGTGGTACCTAAACAGTCGAAACCCCCAAAAAGTGACCCCATTTTGGAAACTACACCCCTCAAGGCATTTTTCTAGGGGTATAGTTAGCATTTTGACCCCACAGTTTTTTTGCAGAATTTAGTGGAATTAGTCTGTGAAGAAGAAAATCACCTATTTTTCTGTGGAAACATAGAATTTTTTCATTTTTACAAGGAATAAAGGAGAAAAAGCACCCCAACATTTGTAAAGCAATTTCTCCCGATTACGGCAATACCCCATATGTGGTCGTAAACTGATGTTTGGACCCACAGCAGGGCTCAGGAGGGACGGAGCGCCTTTTGGATTTTGGAGCGCAGATTTTGCTGGATTGGTTTTCAGTGCCATGTCGGGTTTGCAATTCCCCGGAGGGACCAAAACAGGGGAAACCCCCCAAAAGTCACCGTATTTTGGAATCTACACCCCTCAAGGAATTTTTCTAGGGGTATAGTGAGCATTTTGGCCCCTCAGGATCTTTTTTAGAGCTAAGGTGACCAAAAAACAGCGATTTTGACGCTTTAAATTCTTTATTTATTACAGCGTTCACCGTGCGCAATAAATTACGTTTTAATTTATTCTGCCGGTCGGTACGATTACGCCGATACCATATGTGTATAGTTTTTTTTACGTTTTGCAGCGTTTGCACAATAAAATTAAGTTTCTATAAAATAATTTATTTTCTGGGACACGCTATTCTGAGCCGTAACTTTTTTATTTTTTCGTCAAAAAAAGCTGTGGGAGGTCTTGTTTTTTGCGGGACGGGTTGTAGTTTTTATTGGTACCATTTTGGGGTAAATGCGACTTTTTGATCACTTTTTATTCTATATCTTGGGAGGGGTGGTGACCAAAAAATAGCGATGCTGACAGTTTTCCGTTTATTTTGTTTGCGGCGTTCACCGTGCGGAAAAATTTACATTATAGTTTCATAGTTTGGGCCGTTACGAACGCGGTGATACCAAATATGTGTACTTTTTTTTTAACGTTTTCATTTTTTCCCTATAATAAATGACTTATAGGAAAACAAAACCTTTTATTTTTACACTTTTATAAAACATTTTTATAAACTTTTTTTTACTTTTTACACTTTATATTTTTGACCTGCAGCTCTGATCGCTGCTAGAATACATTACACTACCTAGGTAGTGTAATGTATTCCAACTGTCAGTGTGACGTCATAGTCACTCTGACAGTTGGTCTACGAGGATCAGCAGAGGCTGATCCTCATAGGCTGACATACATGGCAGACCTGGGGGCCGTTGTCTGGCCCCCGGGTGCCATCACAAGCATCAGAAGCCCCCACGATTGCATGGGGGCTGCTGATGCGCTACAAACCCGCTACATGCGGAGATCGCAATCGAGCCCCGCATGTAACGGGTTAATTGCCGAAATCAGCGGCGATGAGCCGCTGATCGGCAACACTGGAGAGTGTCAGCTGTCGGGGACAGCTGATCTCCAAGTTCCCGATGCACACTGTCGCCGACAGTGTGCATCGGGAACGGCACAGTGACTTTCTGTCACTCTGACAGGAAGCCTATCAGGACCAGCCGAAGGTTGGTCCTGATGGGCTTCCGTCCATGGGAGACCCGGAAGCCATTCTTTGGTTTCCGTTTGCCATACTAACTATCGGCAGACCCCGTGATTTCGGACGGGGGTCTGCCGATATGCTAGAAACCCGTAAAATTCGGCGATTGCACCCGATCGCCGAATTTAAGGGGTTAATTCGCCAAAATCAGCGGCAAAGGACCGCTGGCCGGCAAGAGGGGAGTGTCAGCTGTCGGCGACAGCTGACCTCCCGGTTCCCGGTGCACACTGTCGCCGACAGTGTGCACCGGGAAAAACTCGACCTATACGTCCTCGTGCGGGAAGTAACCTCCCGCAACGACGGACAGTTACGTCCTGGTGCGGGTAGGGGTTAAAGAGGCTGTGTCACCAGATTATCAAATCCCTATCTCCTATTGCATGTGCTCGGCGTTGCAATGTAGATAACGGTAACGTGTTTTTTTTTTCTTGAAAAACGATAATTTTTGGCTAAGTTATGAGCAATTTTATATTTATGCAAATGAGCCTTTCTAATGGACATCTGGGCGTGTTTTCTCATTTCCAACTGGGCGTGTATTGTGTTTTTAGCAACTGGGCGTGTTTACTTCATTCACTGCACAATCTCACTGTGCTGTGGATCATGCTGGGCTGGAACAATGAGAAGTGTATGACACTGATTGGTCACTGATTGGTCAGCCTCGTACACTCCTCTGTACAATACCCAGTTGGTAAAAAGTAAAAACACGCCCTGTTGTCCATTGAGAAACTCATTAGCATAAATCTAAACTAGCTCATAACTTGCTCAAAAATGATCGTTTTTCAAAATAAAAACCACTGCTGTTATCTACATTACAGCGCCAATCAGATTATGTGGGAGATAGGGCACTTATAATCTGGTGACAGAACCTCTTTAAGTTTGGTATTCTGTCAAGGTTTTATTATACATGCAATGTCGGCGAAGTTGTCTGTTTTATGTCTTATTTTTTTTATAATATTGATGCTAATTGCCATAACATTAACAGAATATATACGGAATCTCTGATTACTTTATTATGCGATGTCAGAGGTCCTTCCCATAAAACTCTCTGTAGTTAATTGTTCAAACTCTGCCATAAGTAGAAGTCCTATAAAATCCTCTTACAATGGCCTTTCCTGGACTGGTACTCTGAGTCAGACAGATTCCAGGTGGGCTAGGCACATTATTCTGCGTGTGAGTCGGTTGGCCGATCAGTGTAAAAACAGCCCTTGGTCATCAATGCATGTTTTTTTATGCCCAAACTTTAGTTCCAGTCTGACCCTTAAAGAAATGGTCTGCCCCTAGACTCCCCATATGCCCTATTAGATGATGTGCTCATGATAACCTACCGACCAACTAGAGAAGAGCGCTTCTGCAAAGAGCGGCTCTCAGTGTAGTGGACTTCTTGGTCTCCCATTCATATGGATTAGCGCTGTGCAATGCCGCAGTTCGCAGAGGAAGTGTGCTGGCGTGAGCAGGTTCTCTGGCAATGATAGCGGATTGCTGGTGTTTTTAGTGGCTGGACCCCCTATAATTATCCTATCTCTGGGAGAAAGGGGCTATATTAGAAAAGGAGGTTGTCCTTGCTTTAGGCCACTAAAAAGCAACTTTACCATAAATCTCAGCTGTCTTTATAGTACGTTGATGCAGTGGTCCTATATTGACGAATCCTCCCCGTCCGGCAAATGTATGTCTGCTCTGCAGCCCCTCTGTGTTGCATTTTCCCTGTCATTCACACCTCCAAGGCCATGTGCGCACATACTTTTCTATATCATCCTTTTCGCCATTAAGTCCTCAGTGAACTGAAAGCCATTCATGACATTGATGTCAACCAATGGCAACTGTCATCAGAAATGAGGGGAAAATGTAACATGCCTTGTATTTCCCCTTATCCATTCTGATGTTTTCCTATAAATAGCGCCTATGAGTGATGTAGGCACTATTATACGTCGTCCTTTAAAGATCAATCCATTTTTATCTTTTACACTTATCTTATTTGTGTCACTAATTCCTGGTAACCTGCATTTCTAATAGATTAAATCTATTGAGGGGGAAAAAAAAAAACACCTTTCAAAATAAGATCTGCTGCATCAGTCTCCATTTCAGAATCAATCAGTTGTCAGTACATTTTCTTTACCAGGAGCACCAGTCCTCCATTCCTCTACACAATCCCCTTAAAATCTAATAATTGGCCATCCACTTCCATCACTGGGGGATTTAATCTGTCTCTATGCTTGCAGCACTACTCCTATGTACGGATCAACTTCCCTGCAGTGTTCCCTATAAGGTACGCGGCCGCGCACCTTCCATGATCCGCCCGCTCACTAAACTTTAAAGTTGTCACGGGCAGTGGGCAGATGCAGTGGCGTCGCTAGCACCGGAGGGGGCTCTGGTGCTAGCGACAGCCACCTTCACTTGTATGTGCGTGCTCAGGAATACTATAGGCTGCAGGCAGGGGCGGCTTTAGGGGTGTGCGAGCGCACAGGGCGCTGCACCCTCCCAGCATGTAGGGGGCGCCACTGGGCTCTGCCTCTACTCTGCGTCGGGGGCCACGTGTGGGCGTCACTATCTACGGGGGCGCGTGTGGGCCTCGCTATCTACAGGGGGTCTGTTTGGCGCTTTCTATAGGGGCATTGGTGTATTGAAGGATTCTTTCGTTGATGCCTATAATTGGTGTTTATAACGGTCTATTTTACTGCTGGACTTGTAATATAGTATTTAAAAAAGTAATTTAAAATAAGTTTTCTTCTCTTATTTAGTCGCTTTATTAGCGTTCACTGGGGGTATTACTTTTGGTCATCAGATCACCCACCATTGATGGAGACTTGCCCTTCTCCCTAACTACCCCACTCAAGAGCTGCCAAGACTTAGGCCTCATGCGCACGACCGTAGCCATGTGCATCTCCGTGATTTTCGGGTCGGACGGCCACAAAGTGTCACACGCGGGCCGCCCGCAAATCGTGTGCCGTACACATGGCCGCGTGCATTAATGTCTATGAGCCTGGACCGCAAAACACAGCCGTAATAAGACATGCCAGTTCTTTTTGCGGTCCAGGCTCCAGGGCCATGCACGGACCGTGGAAACCACGGTTGTGTGCATGGGCCCATTGAAATGAATGGCGCCGTAATTTGCGGGTCAATTTCGGCTGCAAAAATACGTTTTTGTGTGCATGGGGCCTCAGAGGGAAGCAGCGAAAAAAAAGGAGTGGTAGGATCCAGCGCTAGGTAGAGTAAAAAGGAAGCAATTTCCAAGTTTAATGGTCAAAGTTCGATAAAATCCAATGCTGTGAAGTCCTGGTGTGAAGAAAGCAAGAGGGAGATGTCCTCAGAGCCTACGCGTTTCGGACGGCTTCGGCGTCCTTAGACTTGGCATCACAGCCAAGTCTAAGGACGCCGAAGCCGTCCGAAACGCGTAGGCTCTGAGGACATCTCCCTCTTGCTTTCTTCACACCAGGACTTCACAGCATTGGATTTTATCGAACTTTGACCATTAAACTTGGAAATTGCTTCCTTTTTACTCTACCTAGCGCTGGATCCTACCACTCCTTTTTTTCGCTGCTTCCTACCGTGTACCGACACGAGGATACCGGGCGCTACCAGTGACACGTCCCATTGTGTCAGGTGAGCTGGAGGATTCCTCCCCACTTCCTATTTTTGCTGCCTCAGAGGGAACATTGCTTCCCTGCTGTAAGATTTGAACGAGTAAATGGGGGGGGGGGAGTGGTGTAGTCAAGAAACAGAAGTGTATTGAAAACATGCCTAAAATGAGACTGCGGTCTTTTTTGTTTCTACATAACAGTAGGTTTTGAATGTAATATTATGATACTGATTCTTATTTTTCACTTAGATTAACCCCCCCTACCCCCTACTTCATGAACTGTAGTTAAATATCTTTTAGGTTGCAGAATTTGAGATTAATCCGCCATAGAGGAATAAAACACTAACTTCTTACATCACGCCCATAGCTGCACTACTGCTGAGAATAAAATGGACCATGATGTCCTTTTAAAATGACACAGCTACTAGCTAAGTATATTGGAAATTCAATAAAGGGTGAGTGGAGCAGCCTCTTCACATTCTTAATGAATGTTTTATAATTCAGCAGATTTATATAGGATTTGTCATTTTGGGATGCTGATCATATTAAGTACCTAGAATCTGGTGTGCTCAGATAAGAGCTTCTTCTAAACGGATGGAAAATATCTGACGCTTGCTTGTAGTAATACAGGAAATATTTGCACATTCAGAGGAATGGTTTTATAAATGTCTTCCGAGAATGTACGGCCTCATGCGCACGACAGTAGTTTTCATCCGTGATTACGGAAGAAATTGTGGACCCGTTAATTTCTCTTGGCCACGGACACCTTTCTCTATGTTCACACATGTGTAAATGTAAAAATGATCCGCACAATATAGAACATGCCCTAGAGGTCTATGGGCGCTTCCACGATTGCAGACCGCTACAGGCACCATCACCAAAATACAGGGTATGTTTACATTATCAATGGTGCCGGTGTTCTGCTGATGCCACCAGGAGGGCGGTCAAAGGAAATTCGATTTCTGCACTGAACATCTTATCCCGCATATGTTTTTAAAGTAGCACCTTGTAACACTGAAGCTTCACATTCTTAATTCATACGAACTTCCATCGTGACTTGTGTTGTCTTCTATGTACAGGATGAAGGGCGTCTCATCTGCATTAGAAACCTTTCCAACAGCATTAGCGCTAATGAGCTGAAGAGGCGGTTTGACATTTTTGGAGAGATCACTGAATGTCTCATTCTCAGTAGAAACAGGTACAAGCTTTTTATAATGACTGTGGAAGAGCAGTCCTCACCCCATCAAATATACATACTTCAAGGTGATCATCATTTGCAACATTCTTGAGGTTTATTCTTTCCGGTCTCGTTTTCCAGGGGAGATAAATATGGCTTGATCTCTTATCGGTATCATGAGGATGCTGCATTGTCATTAAAGAAGGGCCCTGCCCTGAGAAAAAGGAACGAGCCCTCATTTCGCGTGAGCTACGGAGGTCTCCGGCATTATTTTTGGACCAAATACACTGATCTAGGTAATAATCATGTTTGGGGGTAAAACTTTTTGGATTGGGTTTTCTATCTGCATGATACTATCCACCTTTCCAGTCCCTGTGATACAGCTGCATTTTAGCATCGGTACTGCCGCAGCAATGCCCGGACTCCCGGTGAATTCTACTAAGTTAAGATCTCTATAGGATCTTTTTATAGGCACGGTAAGGCCGGATTCACATGAGCATGTTCGGTCTGTGATATACGGACTGTATGTCGGCAGTATTTCCCGGACCAAACACAGTGCAGGCAGCCGGGCTCCTAGCATCAGCACAGTGCAGGGAGTGTGGGGGATACTACTGAGTGAGGGGGTCAAGTTCTCATGATTAATGTAAAAGGGGGGTCCCGGGAAAAGTTAGATTAGGGAATGTTAGAAGCCTCACTAAAAATGTGTTTTCAGGGCACAATCAAACCTGTGGATGTTGGGAAATTATTGGATTGTACAGGGTAGCGCATTCCAGAGGACTGGTGCAGCACGTGAAAAATCTTGGAGACGGGAGTGGGCGGTTCGGATTATGGCGGATGTTCTAAAGTCGTTAGCAGAACGTAGAGTGCTAGTAGAGGGGTGAACAGAAATAAGGGAGGAGATGTAAGGAGGTGCAGCACTGTGTGTGCTTTGAGGGTGAGAGTTAAGTTTGGATTTGATTCTGAAGGGTGTGGGCAACCAGTGCAGTGACCAGCAGAGGGTAGATGCGTTGGTGTAGGGGTTGGTCAGAAAGATAAGCCTGGCTGCTGAATTGAGGATAGATTGGAGAGGGGAGACTTGAGTGAGTGGAAGACAGATTAGTAATGGGTTATAGTAGTCAAGACCAGAGTGAATCTGAGCAATTGAAAAATCTGCCTGTAAAAGAATGCTTAAAGGGGTTGTCCGAGATATATTTTTATTTAAAAGTTAAACACACAATACACACATTAACTATTCCCTAATATACTTACCTGTGCAATCTTGCTTCTGTTCTCCGTTCTGGCAGCTCTTTTCTTCCGATCACCTGTCTTCTGACGTCACGTTTTCTTCCTCCTCCACCGTCGTGTCGTGTCCCGATCACATGGTCTCGCCCCAGCGAGACCTCGGATGGGACACGACACGTCACTGGAGACGTGTCGTTTCTGCGGGTGCCCGCCCAGCCTATGCAGCTTTTTTTCACTGTGAGCGCGCCTATGCGTGTTCACAGTGAAAAAAGTGAAGAGGGACGGCACCTGCGGGAATGTCGGGTCTCCGGCTGTCAGTGACTGCCGGGGACCCGGAGAAGAAGATAGAAGCAGCTTTCGCTGCTTCTGTCTTCTCCGATGTCTTTTTACACAGCGTTCAATGAACGCTGTGTATAGGAATAGAGACAGCAGCAGCGGCGCTGTCTCTATTCCTCCCGGTGATCATGTGACTGGTCACATGATCACCGGGTACCGTTAGTGGCAGACTGCTGCTGGGTCTAATCAGACCCAGCACAGCCCTATTAGTGACAATCGTCACTATGAGAGGGCTGATTTCCCCTGTAACTGGGTCTGCTGTGCAGCTCCAGTTACAGGGGAAAAGATGGTGTAAAAAAAAAGAAAAAAAATATATAAAGTTCCCCAAAGGTCTTCTTTGACCTTTGAGGGACAGACCATAGTAATAAAAAAATAATAAAGTAAAGTGCAAAAAAAAAAAAAATAATAAATACAAATAAAATACCCACCCCAAAAAATACCGTTCCCCCTGTCAATCATTGTTGTAACGCTAGCGCTGACCCAATTACCCTAATATAGATATGTAATATATAAACATTTACGGTAGACAATGACGATCACAAATAAAAGGTCTATTTTAGGGTAAAACTATGTTATTACCAAAAAAAATAAATAGCTGAAATGTAAAAAAGCTTATTTTTTTACTATTATTTTCAAACTTTTTGAATGAAAATTCTAAAATGGCAAAAAAGGTGTGGATAAAAACGATAAAAAATGAAACCTGCATTGTCTACGGAAAAAACGCAGCAAAAATAACGTCGTTAGCACAACAAATAAAAAAGTTATAGCCATTTAACTAACACGTGCTAAAAATGGCTAAACGGTGCCCCGTCCTGAACTAGATAAGATCTTCTGGGGTCCTGTATCTAAGCCTACATTGTTAGGCTTAGATACAGGGTCTAACAAACAGTGTCACACATGGAGCCTGTATCTAAGCCTAACACAATGTAGGCTTAGATACAGGACCCCAGATGACATTCTTTTTATTCCTGTATAAGGGTATGTTCACACGGCCTATTTACGGACGTAATTCGGGCGTATTAACCCCCCGAATTACGTCCGAAATTACGGCTTGAAATCGTTGGCAAACATCTGCCCATTGAAAGCAATGGGCTGACGTTTGTCTGTTCACACGAGGCGTATATTTACGCGTCGCTGTCAAAAGACAGCGCGTAAATAGACGACCGCGCCAAAGAAGTGCCATGTCACTTCTTCAGACGTAAATGGAGCCGTTTTCCATGGACTACATGGAAAACCAGCTACAGTTACGTCCATAATGGACGCGGCGTTCAAGCGCCTGCACATGCCGTTACGGCTGAAATGACAGGGCTGTTTTCTCCTGAAAACAGCCCCGTAATTTCGGCCGTTATGGACGCTGCCGTGTGAACATACCCTAAGATTAGTGTTTTGGGGCCCTGTATCTAAGCCTAACATGTGGCATTCTTAGATACATGGCCCATGTGTGACACAGTCTGCTTGGGTAATGTATCTAAGGCTACCTTGCGGTAGGCTTTGATACATGGTCTAACAGTATCACACATGAGCAGTGTATCTAAGCATCCCTCTTTTTTTTTTTTTCTTAGTTATGTGTTTTTTACAGTTCAAGGACTACTTCAATGACACCTTTTTTATTTGTAATAAAATCGTTAACCAGTGTTGTGTGTGTTATTTTATTACAATATTTTTTCTATGTCCTTCTCATTTATTTAAAAATTTATTATTAGTTCATTATTAATGGCCACTGTCTAACAGCGTCCATTAGTAAGGCTTCATGCACACTAGCGTGTGTATTTTCCGCGCGTGAAAAACTTGCGTCAATCCCATCCGTGTGTTTGCGTTAGGGCGGATTAACACGAACGTGCTATACGTCCGTGCAACCCGCGTGGTATTCACGCGGGTCGCACAGACCTATGCAAGTCTATGGGGCAGTGCAGACAGTCCGTGAGTTTTACGCAGCGTGAGTCCGCTGCGTAAACTCGCGACATGTTCTATATTTCTGTGTTTTTCGAGCATCACGCACCCATTGAAGTCAATAGGTGCGTGAAAATCAGGCGCATCCCATGGAAGCACTTCCGTGGGACGAGCGTGATTCGCGCAACAGCAGTAAAATAATGAATGTAAACAGAAAAGCACCACGTGCTACAAACATCCAGAGTGTCATAATGATGGCGGCTGCGCGAAAACCGCAGCCGCGCATCCGTATGAACATGACACGTGCATTTTGCGCACGCAAAACGCCACCGTATTTGTGTGCGCAAAACGCACACGCTCGTTTAAATCCGCCCTTATGCATCAGTGTGCTTTTCGATTGTCATGTGTTATTCACGCACTCACAAAGCCAGCCCATTTTTTTCTTCTTTTTTACAACAAATTGCTGTGTAAATCACGCACCAAACACGTGTGTGCTGTTTGTGGTTTTCACGCATGCATTGACTTCAATGTGAGTGTAGGTGCAGGATAACGCACCAATAGAGGACATGCAGTATGTTTCACGCAGCGGACTCTCGCTGCGTGAAAAGTCACACATGTGTCAACGGCCCCATTGAAATAAATGGGTCGCGTGTGTTGTGCGTTTTTTCAAAGCACAGCACACAGACTTGATTCACGCTAGTGTAAATCGCGCATAAGGCCCCATTCACACCACGTCGAAACCACGCACAGCACACGCGACCCATTTATTTCAATGGGGCCGTTTTCACGCAGCGAGAGTCCGCTGCGTGAAACATACTGCATGTCCTCTATTGGTGCGTTATCATGCACCTACACTCAAGTAGATGCATGCGTACAAGCGTGTTTGGTGCGTGATTTATGCTGCAATTTGTTGTAACAAGCATTAAAATCGAGCATTAAAACTGCCTTGCGGGAAAATGAAGCGACATGCTCCATCTTCGGGCGTTTACGCCTCTGACCTCCCATTGACTTCAATGGGAGGCAGAGAAAGCGTATTTCACGTTGTTTTATGCCCGCGGCGCTCAATTGCCGCGGGCGAAAAACGCCACGGAAAACGATGCAAAAAACGCAGCAAAAAAAGCCACAAACAACGCCGCAATAAACAGAGGCAAAAAAAAAACGCAGAAAAGGCTACGATAAATGCCGCGAAAAACATCGCAAATAAAGTTGTGAAAAAAGCCCCAAACAAAGAGGCAAAGAACGCCACGAAAAACGACAGGGAAAACGACACGAAAGACGCAATGAAAAACGCAGAAAAAAACCGCAAAAAAAAGACGCGAAAAACGACGCAAAAAAGGCTACGATAAACGCAACGGAAAAAGCTGCGAAAAACATTGCGGAAAAAGCCGCGAAAAAAGCCGCAAACAGAGGCAAAGAACGCAGCGAAAATCAACTGGGAAAACGCCACGAAAGACGCAACGAAAAACGCAGCAAAAATAGGCGCAAACAACGACGCAAAAAAAGAAATGATAAACGACGTGAAAAAGGCTACGATAAACGCAATGGAAAACACAGCAAAAAACATCGCAAAAAAAGACGCAAACAAACAAGCAAAAAACGCCAAGATAAACGAAGCGAAAAACGCCCCGAACAAAGCGGCAAACAAAAACGCAAACAGCGCACAAAAAACTGCGGGAAAAACTACGCAAAAATCAACGTGCAGGGAGAGGTAAATCTGAGATAGAAGAGGGTGGACGAGGGTGAGGGTGGACGAGGGTGAGGGTGGACGAGGGTGAGGGTGGACGAGGGTGAGGGAGACACGAAGAGGTTTATAGACCTGAAAAGAGAAAGAAAACATCAATGTGAAAACATAATGGGGGGAGAACGGTCACCATCCTTCAAGAATGTCAGCAAGGAGACAAGTGCAGTGAAGGAGGTCAGTGGGAGGAGCAGGGACAGCTCACGTGAACTCTTGGAAGGTACGTGCACGCTCATTGCAGCCTGCAATGAGCGTGCACGGGAAAAAAGTTTCATAACAAGGAAAGATCAACAAACCAGAGCTGAACTGCATGTAAACAAGCCGTGCTGAATTCAAAGAAGAAATGTGCTAAGTAGAATTTTTTTTTAAAATAATGCTTTATTTAGGTTGTCTGTATAAGGGGTAATGTATGACACAGTTTTTGAAAAAATGTTGGTATCTCGGACAACCCCTTTAAAGGACCATTTTAATATTAAATCTTTTAAAATGTGGGCCAGACCAGCCAATATATTCCTGAAGATTCCAGGTTAACCAGGTAGGTGAAAGCTAGATAAGGGTATCAATAGTAAGTTACATTCACATAAAGTTCAACTATTGTAGCAAAGCCACATAGTTTATATATTTTGAGCTAGTATTATGTGGCTTTGCTACAATAGTAATCCATGCTGACAGGGTAGTAACCTTTGGATGTTTCCAATGCAGGAGTATCGTCTGTTTTTATTTTTTAGCTTAAAATAGTAGTAACATCATGAGAGATCTACAACGTTGCTCCACAACGCAGCTGACGGGATCCTTGCGTAGGCTGGCGTGATCCTGTAGCCTAGTACAGAGTTTCCCAACCTTTTCAGACTCGAGGCACCCCTGGGAAAAAAAAAAAATTCCCCAGGGCACCCCTAGCAAAGTTGTTTAGAGAAAGATAGAAAACAGCTGAAAACAAGCACTACACTCTCTGGGTATGGTCACACAGAGTATTTTTTCGTAAGGCAGAAAAAAATTCTGCCTCAAAATTCCTTGAAGATGTTTAATTGACGTTATTTGACTTTTTTTCTTTTTTGCGGATTTTTTTTTAAGCCGTTGAAGCTAATTCAAAAAAGCACTCGAAACGAGCGCTGCACAGAGCCCCCTTTTAGGTAGTGCCCCACACAGCCCCCTTTTAGGTAATGCCCCACACAGCCCCCTTTTGGGTAGTGCCCCACTCAGCCCCCTTTTGGGTAGTGCCCCACTCAGCCCCCTTTTGGGTAGTGCCCCACACAGCCCCCTTTTGGGTGGTGCCCCACACAGCCCCCTTTTGGGTGGTGCCCCACACAGCCCCCTTTTGGGTGGTGCCCCACACAGCCCCCTTTTGGGTGGTGCCCCACACAGCCCCCTTTTGGGTGGCGCCCCACACAGCCCCCTTTTGGGTGGCGCCCCACACAGCCCCCTTTTGGGTGGCGCCCCACACAGCCCCCTTTTGGGTGGCGCCCCACACAGCCCCCTTTTGGGTGGCGCCCCACACAGCCCCCTTTTGGGTGGCGCCCCACACAGCCCCCTTTTGGGTGGCGCCCCACACAGCCCCCTTTTGGGTGGCGCCTTCACACCGCCCCCTTTTGGGTGGCGCCCGACACACCGCCCCCTTTTGGGTGGCGCCCGACACACAGCCCCCTTTTGGGTGGCGCCCGACACACAGCCCCCTTTTGGGTGGCGCCCGACACACAGCCCCCTTTTGGGTGGCGCCCGACACACAGCCCCCTTTTGGGTGGCGCCCGACACACAGCCCCCTTTTGGGTGGCGCCCGACACACAGCCCCCTTTTGGGTGGCGCCCGACACACAGCCCCCTTTTGGGTGGCGCCCGACACACAGCCCCCTTTTGGGTGGCGCCCGACACACAGCCCCCTTTTGGGTGGCGCCCGACACACCGCCCCCTTTTGGGTGGCGCCCGACACACCGCCCCCTTTTGGGTGGCGCCCGACACACCGCCCCCTTTTGGGTGGCGCCCGACACACCGCCCCCTTTTGGGTGGCGCCCGACACACCGCCCCCTTTTGGGTGGCGCCCGACACACAGCCCCCTTTTGGGTGGCGCCCGACACACAGCCCCCTTTTGGGTGGCGCCCGACACACCGCCCCCTTTTGGGTGGCGCCCGACACACCGCCCCCTTTTGGGTGGCGCCCGACACACCGCCCCCTTTTGGGTGGCGCCCGACACACCGCCCCCTTTTGGGTGGCGCCCGACACACCGCCCCCTTTTGGGTGGCGCCCGACACACCGCCCCCTTTTGGGTGGCGCTGCCCCATTCAGGG
This sequence comes from Rhinoderma darwinii, assembly GCF_050947455.1. NCBI lineage: Eukaryota > Metazoa > Chordata > Amphibia > Anura > Rhinodermatidae > Rhinoderma > Rhinoderma darwinii. Next base: position 116,822,311 of record NC_134689.1, read on the forward strand.
ATCTACAGTTGTGCTCGTAGATAGAGCAGGGAGATACCTCCCTGCTCTGCTATAGTGTTCAATAGTATCTGCATCCTAAGCTGCAGACACTATTGAATGTGGCGTTGCTACCGCTGTAGCAGCGGCCGGTGTCACAGCTAGCAGACATTATGGCTGCTAAAGCGGCAGTGAGGCCACTGAGAGGAGTGCCTCGTCGGAAAGGCAGCTACTAAGTCGTCAGACCCGGGTGCTTCTGAAACAAGCAGGGGAGGGGCGCGAGCGCAGCTCCCCCTTCATCTGCTGGAGTGATGTGCAATGGCACAGGTCGCACATCCCTAAGGCCGGCCCTGGCTATTGTATTGCTTCCTATGTGCAATGCTCAGGATTTTGTATCTGTACCATTGTTTTGCCATGAGGTCTTAATAAAGTGACCTTTAAAAAAAAATATTTCACACAGTTGACGCGCGGATGTAACTTGTTTTTTTTCTTATCAGATTCAAATGCAGTGGAGCCGTCTTTGGCCGGGATGAAGAGCAAGTACGAATCTATGGATTTTGACAGCTTGCTGAAAGAGGCACAGAGAAGTCTGCATCGATGACAGCCTTATTATAGAGGAGTACCTCAATACCTCAGTCAAGGCACTTCCTATATGTTTACGTTTTCGAAACAAAGTGGAATACAGATACAAAAGACTTTATCCTTTTGAATTGATGTTTACATTGAACAAAGCTGCTTCTGTATGTGATCTTCCCATGGTGTTGCTGTCTCACTGCCACATGAGTATCCTTGCTTTTTTCGGGTGCGTCTGTAAACATAACTTCCTTTCCTCTCCCCCTTGTGGTTGCAGTCGTGTACTTCATAACATTTTTGTCTGTAGTGTGTAAAACAAATCACCACAAAAAGTCTTTTGTGAATAGCGTCTGGATTACAAAACTACTTTTAATAGAAAGATGTATATTCTTAAAGAAAAAATAATGTATTTATGGTTCACATGTACTGTATTTCATATTGTTGTTTGCTTCATTTTAAACTATGCACTCTAGTGAGGTGTTTGCAAAAGATCCAATTTAATCCTTGTACATTAAGAATCATTATCACTGGGCATGAACTGTAAATCTGGAAGATCGGGGCATTGAAAACTATGTAGATGATCTTGAAACTGATAGCAAGTCTATAAGTGTCATGGTATAGTAAGGGCACTGGATGGCACAGTTTGAGACACCGTTGTCCTGCTTGGGTTTTTCTTCCTGCATTTCTAACTTTTTTTTCTTTCCCTAAACTTAACCTTCTCCCTTTTGTATTATTTCAAAGCCAGTTTTGAACTCGCACAAAAAGATGCAGCGTATTAAGGAATGAACCTAATACTTGTTGATGTTACGTTTACATTCCTTTATCAGAGTTGGTCTTGAAGAGAGAACACTTGGCATCCGTCTGCCAAACCTGTAGAGAGAATGCCGTTTCTATATGTGGTCAGCGCTTGTCCTCCACATATGGTACTAGTTTGCACGATGGCAAATTGGAACGACTGACATGCATGCAGAAATTGACTTTGCAGTTCAGGTGTCCTAGATGTAACCATAAATCCAGTATCTCCCATGTAGGGTTCTGTGTCATTTCCCTATATCCTGATGTATGTACAATAGATAATGTTTCCTGTCAGTACAGTATGACTTGTTTCCAAAGATTGCCAAGGAGGTTAACCCCCTTCTCACCTTATGCATTGAATTCATGATATCATCACGTGACTGACAGCAATACACAGCTGGAATAATGCCCGCCATATCCTGACTGAGACCGAAATGTATCTTGGTTGACATTTTAGCTTCGTAGAAAAGCCATTTTTTCCAATGACGGGAGTTTTGGAAATAGCACCATCTACACTTGAGAACTGGGACTGCTGAATCCGTTTTGTATATGTTTACCAGGGTAGCATAGAATGTAGGATTAAGCCATTATGTGTAGTTTAGGAGACATAGCCTTACTTCTTTAAATAGTTACCGGTAGGTTCCTCCGGTCTTATTTTTTTATGTTTTGCCAAAGTTTCCAGCAGCTCCCGCGAACCCCAGGATGAAACATACCTCTTTGGCAAACACCTTATTGTAGATCTGCCTTTTATCTGTCATAGTATTCCCATACAACAATGATGTTTACATGTGATTGCTATATAGTGTACTGTAGAATACAATATAAATATATATATAAATATATACGAATATGATGTTGCCCTTAGGGTGAATAGTTATGTCCTGTGCTGTGCTGATAGTTTTGAGAACAGTATGTGGAATATTCTCTAAATAGACGCCTACAGTTTACACAAAGCACATATGTTGCATTGGGGATAAAATTGTGCGAGGATTAAAGATCAATAATTCCGCTTTCTAGCAGCTGTTTCAGTGGCAGGTGGGTGACTCATTGTAGCCTATACATGGCTGGTGAATCTCCTGTTTCTAAAGTCCGGTAGTGCTTCCTTTTACTGACCAGCTTCATCTGGCCCTCATCCTGACCGAGGACATGATGGCAGAAGCTTTCGTGACTATTTAGTCGTATCTTGGTGTTTTAAATCTGAGGAATTTAAGAATTTATTTCCATGAGGCCTTTAGATATTATTTAGCAAGCTTATTGTCCAGCACTTATGCAAAGCATACACGCACAGGTAGTCTCATTGCGGGTCCACCAATAGTATCTATGTTAATAGACCATGTTGGATTTTCGTTGTTTATTTACATGGTGTGCACTTAACACCTATGAATGTACTTCAAGGTAGATTGTGGCCTGTGATTAACAGTGGCAAGGATTTTATACGGTAGTAACAAATGTATTTTTTAAAATTCATTCATTTATGGGATGTACTAAAAGTTATTTAATTTGGTTGTACAGTTTATAGCCATTCTTTTATTGAATTGGGATGGGTTGTAATTCATGGATTTTTGTTTAACTATGAATTCAAAAGTTTAAAAAATTTTGCAGAATATATTTGACCATACTTTATGAAAATGTGCCCTCCTAATGGGTCATAATTATCTTCAATTAAGTATTACGAACATAAAAGCCTGCTTTTCTGGTCTTTCATAGAGTATAACCCAGATGTATTTACTCTGAAAGGGTATGTCTGCACATTAATATGATGGGCAAACTTAGACTGGCCTGGGACTAGTGATGTCACGGCACCATTCATAGTGACATCACTTAATGGGACATCCTAAGCCGATCAACTAGCTAAATTCCGAAAGCTTTCATCCGAACTAAAAAGTGATACTCTAACAGCATCCAATGGTGAACCATTGCTGAGCCCTTTTTTGTAGGAAAGAAAGGTGGGCCCCCTCAGGTGCTGCATTCTTGGGCACTGCCTAATTGCCCAACCACTATCAACCACCAACCCACAGTATACTAGTGTTCATATAGTATGCTTTGGAAATTAACAGAAAATAGAACAGGCATGTTGACCCATTTTGTGCCATAAACCTAAACTGGAAAATATTTTGATGATTAGAGCGGTTTAGTTCTCGGCACCTTAAACATTAGATATTCGTGCTGCCCACTTTAGGCCTTGCCCTCTCCCATTAAATACCTTAGACATGTTTCATTTGTTGACTACCAGTGTTCAGATTTGGCACTATTTCATGGTTTTAAACTAGATATTTCATCAATTGTCCATAAGTCCTCAATGTATTACAAATTTTGGAGATCTTTAAGGTGAAACATGATTGAACATCAGAAATTAAAAGTGCCCTCCATATAAAAAAAAAATCCCAGGGTAACACAATGGGTAACGTTTTGGTTGAATTGAAAAAACAACTTTATTCTTATAGGATAGCCCTGACGGTTCTAAATATCCATCATACTTGGAGTATAGACAACATGGCTTCATTAAATAAGGCCTACTGTATGTTCATATACATATAGACAGACCTATTGTTTTGATTGGAAGAGGTTGTCTATCTACATAATCATAAATAATGGTCCCTTATTTCATGTCAATATATAGTCATGTATGATGGATTAAAAGTTACCTGGAGAAGCCATAACAATGTGGGCACATAGAATGTAGTTAGCTTTGTTGTATCTTCAAGAGCATGATGTATTCGGCTTCTTTCACACTACTGTTAGTATACGTCAGAGGAAGAGAGGATCTGCAGATTAAACGGAAAGCAACGGTTCCATTAGAATTACATTGATTTCAATGGTAATTCTTTTGTTTTAGTTTTGTTTGTCTCCGTTCGCTAGGTTTCCGTTTTTTATCATGGAAACAAAGGTTCTGCAGATTGCACTTTTATTTCCGTAAAAGAAAAACCGAAACCTAGCGAACGACGACAAACCAAGCCACTGAAACAAAAGAATTACCATTGAAATCAATGGTAATTCTAACGGAACCGTTGCTTCCCGTTTAATCTTTTGTTCCTCTCTTCCTTTTTTTTTTCTAAGCCGGTTTATTTTAAGACGTTTTTTTTTTTTCAGAATATGTAATTTCCCGTTTCTTGCTTTGTTTGCCCTATTGTCTCACAAGTGTGCAATAAGACCTTGCCTTTTATCTTGTATCTTATTCATCCTAAGCAATAGTATAGAGGAACAATCCGTCCACTTTTGCTGCGTTTTAAACTCCTTGATGTTGGTATGACCTTGCGTTTTTTTTTTCTTTTTGGAGGCACCTTGTTTAGCTTTTCAATCACCGCGGTCTATTGGACCATGTTAGGAAAATTTGGTTTGGTGCATTATGTTGGGTAGATATGCTCCCAAGCTTGGAATCTAGAAACCAAAAATCTAGATCATGGTGCGTGGGGCATTACTACTAAGAAAATAACATGAGGATGATGGATATATTGTATATAATTTAACACATTGCGCTAGGAAGGTGTATGGATTTTAGCCGCACCACATCAACTGGGTTATTTATAATTAAAGGATAAATCTATTTTTTTTTATAAAGAACACTGCTAATTATTGAGTTAATGGTTAATCTGTATGAATGATTTGTTTGTTTAATTCATGGTAGAGGTTTTTTCTTTTTATATTTCACTTTTAAATTTAGTTTGTATCTTTTTATTTATGTACCATACATTTACCCTCAGAATGGTATACATTGCTTTGTCATTTCCTTTTTTTTTTGTGTGTGTGATTTAACGGTCTACCTTATAAAGAAAAGAATGTTTTATTGTATTTTTACATTGTCAGATCCTATAGTTTCGTAGATAATAATTTAACCAAAATTGCTCAGTTTATTATCCAGTGAGTATAAGATATATTTTAATTGTGTAAATACTTTCTGGTCTGGCTTCTTTTACTCAAATTGTATTCCTCTGGATAAGGAGTTTCTTGTTTACATTACAAAATAAACTGTAGAATCTCTACATTCATGTACTGTAAATAGCAGTTGTGTTCAGCCTACGAATAAAACTAAACCGTGGATGGTAAAAGTTTAACCACTAAATCTGTGTCTTGAGTGCTTTATGTTTCTTGTTTTTATTAACATTTTCAAATGCAAAAAAGCAAAGTCCTGTACACTGTAGTAATAAAACTACGAAAAATAATACCATCTTGCAAACTATCAACACCAGTATCGGGCTGCGTTCACATCTGTCTCAGGGCTCCGTTCCGTCTGAACTGAGCCTTGTCTGACACAACCGGAAACCATAGGTTTCCGTTTCCATCACCATTGATTTCAATGGTGATGGATCCGGTGCCAATAGTTTCCGTTTGTCTCCGTTGTGCATGGGTTCCGTCGTCTTGACTGAATCAATACCGTAGTTGACTACGCAATTGATTCCGACAGAACCCTTGCACAACGGAGACTAACAAACTATTGGCACCGGAGCAGTCACCATTGAAATCAATGGTGATGGGAATGGAAACCTATGGTTTCAGTTTGTGTCAGTCAGGGCTCCGTCCCGATGGAAAGCTCTGTTGGAACGGAGCCCTGACGCAGATGTGAGTGCAGACTAAGAGTATGTTCACACGCTTATCAAAAAACGTCTGAAAATACGGAGCGGTTTTCAAGGGAAAACAGCCCCTGATTTTCAGGCGTTTTTTGAGCAACTCGCGTTTTTCGTGGCGTTTTTCATTGGAGTCTATGAGAAAACGCCTCCAAAAACGTCCCAAGAAGTGTCCTGCACTTCTTTTGACGAGGCTGTAATTTTACGAGCCGTCTTGACAGCGATGCGTAAAATGACAGGTCGTCGGCACAGAACATCGTAAGACCCATTGCAAGTAATGGGCAGATGTTTGCCGACGTATTGGAGCCGTTTTTTCAGACGTAATTTGAGGCGTAAAATGCCTCCATTACGTCTGAAAATAGGTCGTGTGAACCCAGCCTAATACTAATCCTGTGATGAATCAAGTCATGAATACTCAAATTCCAAAACAGAGTTAAAAAAAAAAAAAAAGGCAGGAATATGGTCAGCTGATCACCCAGTCGACATGCTATAAGCCATGAACTAGAAGGGATAAAGGAGGTCATAGTCCCACCAGACATGTAGCATGGTGCCCTGACCCTTGCACCTCCAGCAGAGAGCTTGAGGATGGATAGTGATACCATCTGGTGTGGGATCTTGGTTTGTTTTCTTTTGATTCAACAAGCAGTTGCTAAAGTATGCATCATAACACTTGCCTTTTGAGGACTCCTGGAGTAAAGGGTCACTCACGCCCAGGAGAAGTGGCTTTTTCTCAGTAGGCAAATCTTAAGCCGTAATGGATAAAGCCTCAAGAGACAGCGGAGCCCTGGCCTAGACTTGAAGAAGCAGCTTATGAAAGTCCGTGGAGTACGTAGCTGTGGCAAACACTGCACATATAAAGGATTTGAGCTGATCAAAGAGCAACCAGGAGACAGAACCTTGTGCATGCCAAGACTGCATAACTTGCAAACACTGTTTTAATGCTGTACACCTAGGACACAGTCCACTACAAGTAATATGTGATTCTGCTCTTTAAAGAGGCTCTGTCACCAGATTCTCAAATCCCTATCTCCTATTGCATGTGATCGGCGCTGCAATGTAGATAACAGTAACGTTTTGTTTTTTTAAAAAGTTAATTTTTGGCCAAGTTATGAGCTATTTTTTATATATATATATATATATATATATATGCAAATTAGGTTTAAAATGGACAACTGGGCGTGTATTGTTTTTAACTGGGCGTGTTTGCGTGATGATGCTGACCAATCAGTGACCAGTCAGCATCATACACTCCTCTACATTGATTTACACAGCAGCGATGAGCAGCCACATACACAGAGATTAACGTTAATCAAGTGTCCTGATAATGAATACACATGAAATCCAGCCTGGACGTCATGTGTATTCAGAATCCTGAGGGTATGTTCACACGATGAGAGGCATTTACGTGTGAAAAGACAGACTGTTAACAGCTGCCTCGTTTCACACGTAAATGCTCCTCGTAATTTACAAGCCGTCTGAGACGCTCGTAAATCTTGAGCTGTGCTTCATTGAGTTCAATGAAGAATAGCTCAAATTACGTGGCAAAGAAGTGCCCTGCACTTCTTTGCCGAGGCAGTCAATTTACGCATCGTCGTTTGACAGCTGTCAAACAACAACGCGTAAATTACAGGTCGTCTGCACAGTACGTCGGCAAACCCATTCAAATGAATGGGCAGATGTTTGCCAACGTATTGTAGCCCTATTTTCAGACGTAAAACGAGGCATAATACGCCTCGTTTACGTCTGAAAATAGGTCGTGTGAACCCAGCCTGACACTTCTGAATCTTTTCTGTGAGATTTCCAGCAAGGGAAATGAAATCTCGTTTATCTCCGAAATCTCGCGAGATTTCGTTTCCCGTGCTAGAAATCTCAAAGAAAAGATTCAGAAGTGTCAGGATTCTGAATACACATGACGTCCAGGCTGGATTTCATGTGTATTCATTATCAGGACACTTGATTAACGTTAATCTCTGTGTATGTGGCTGCACATCGCTACTGTGTAAATCAATGTAGAGGAGTGTATGATGCTGACTGGTCACTTATTGGTCAGCGTCATACACGTAAACACGCCCAGTTAAAAACAATACACGCCCAGTTGTCCATTTCAAACCTCATTTGCATATATATATATATATACATAAAATAGCTCATAACATTGCCAAAAATGAACGTTTTAAAAAAAAAACAAAACGTTACTGTTATCTACATTGCAGCGCCGATCACATGCAATAGGAGATAGGGATTTGAGAATCTGGTGACAGCCTCTTTAAGAGGATCAAATATTAGTGCAATCAAAAGAAAGAGCTTAATAATAAAGACAAAAGGACGTTTAAAGGAAATACTTTGCATATAAAATGCATATGTTTAAGTAAACCGTAGTAATAAAGCTACCAAAAATAATACCATCTAGCAAAGTATCAACACCAGTATAAGGCTGCATTCACAACCTCAAAGGTTTAATTCAACCATCTTCTCACAAATACATCCATGGTAAGCCCCCTCTACAAAGTCGCCCATGCATTACTGCCTCCACCGTTAGAGGACCTGTCACCTCTACTGATGTCTGTTTTAGTAAATAATTATATTCCCCATTAAATAACAATTATAAAGCATTTGTTCTTAAAAAAAAAAACAACCTGCTTTGTGTCGGTCCTCTGTTATTCCTCCTAGACATTTATGAATAAATTGACAAGTGTTACCAGTTGGGGGTGTGTCACTACCCAGACTGATACTATCCAATCAGTGCTGACCGTCTCAATATGGGGTCGAGTTAGTGGTGACTTGAATTACATCAGACCTGTACTTGTATGGCTGAAATAATTAGAAAATCTTACCCTAATGGAACTCAAAACTGTGTATCTAAAGAGAGAACTAGCTAGATATTAAAGTTCTGTGATCGCTGCAGCATCGACACTGATCCAAGTGATCAGTCTTTGCAGTGTGAAAACGGAGGCAGGAGGAGTGGCAAGTGAAAGCTAGCAGGCTTGCGGTAGAAGGCCGTTAAGAATTTAAAATGCATAAGAGTCTTGTCCAATCCCTCTCCTTACATTGTATGTGACGTCACAAGCTGTTATGTGACCATGTGAGATGCCACTGGCCTGGAGCAATCCCTCACTGCAAGTGCCTCCTCTATTCTTCTTTCCCTCTGGATTTTTTACGTTACCAGTAACACGGTGTTGACTGCTAGCTACAAAACGTGTGTGCAAGCCCAGGTCCTCCGCCACCAGTGCCATTCACATTCCGGCGAGTACCATGTTCGTATTATCGAACCGCTGCAGGTGCTCTTAGTGTGTTGTTTTTTTTTTGGGCGACTTGTATGTGTATACAGTGACTGGTACTTGTGATTGCAGCCGTTGTACTCAGTTTTCTTGATTGCGTCAGGTATTGCAGTACCTATTCGTTTATTACATATGCTTTAATTAAATTTTACTAAATTCCTTTCCAATTAGACCAATATGAATGAGTCTGTCTGTAAATGGTTAATTGTTCTAATTGAAATCTGTTTCATATGCCATAAAACTTATCTGGACCCGCTTGAAAGACGCTTCTGGACCTAGAGTCTCCAACTATGTGGCCCCTATAATGCCAGTAGCAGGCCGCTGGAACATATAGATAATGCCTGCACTTCTGGACAACAGACCACAGTGACAGAGGGGCTTAGGGTATGTGCACACATAAAATAAAAGCGTCTGAAAATACAGAGCGGTTTTTAAAAGTTTTTTATTCAAAGTCGCGTTTTCTATACAGTCTATGAGAAACGTCTCAAGAAGTGACATGCACTTCTTTTTCGCGGCCGTTTTTCAAAACAGCCGCGTAAAAAAACGGCCCGTCTGAACAGAATGCAGTTTTTCCCATTGAAATCAATGGGCAGATGTTTGGAGGCGTTCCGCTTTCGATTTTTCAGGCGTTTACGGCCCGAAAAACGGCTGAAAATAAGCCGTGTGAACATACCCTTAGATGGTGGTCAATACGAATTCCTGAAGTCTGAAGCCTCCATAGAAACACATTGAGACTCCCTAACTACAGCTGGCTGCAAAGAGAGTCTGGTGGTGGTAAATATTTCTACCATGTTTCTCCGACATGTACAACTAATAAATAAGAGGATAAAATCCGTAACATATCCCCCCTTAATTAGGTGGACATTGCTGCAGAGAACGCTGCACAACAGTTCTGATGCTGCAGGCTGAACCTGTGGTAATGTGGCCCACAGTTAAGACTTCCAGCTGTACCTTCTCCGGCACCTACTGGCTTCTCCAGTACCCCCTTGCTCCAAGTATTGAGTAATGCCCACTCATGCTGAGGGCAGGAAGAAGTGTCACCAGTGGGTGGGACTATGTTCATAGCAGTATTGCAAGTGAGGCCGTCCCAGCAATCTTCATACAACGGCCGCGCTAGCCACGGGTTGTGTAATCCTTGATCTAGATATTGAGATATAAATGCTAACAGATCATCCGGTCTATTTAATCCTATATGGAAGTGGAGCCAAATAGAAAACAAAATTAACACAACAAGATAGTCAAATTGCAGGGAGAGAAAAACCATGTATTATGCAAAAGGTCGAGGCAAGGGGGAATGTTTACATGTAAGGCTGGGTTCACACGATCTATTTTCAGACGTAATGGAGGCGTTTTACGCCTCGAATTACGTCTGAAAAAACGGCTCCAATACGTCGGCAAACATCTGTCCATTGCTTTCAATGGGCTTTACAATGTACTGTGCCGACGACCTGTCATTTTACGCGTCGCTGTCAAAAGACGTTGCGTAAAATTACAGCCTCGTCAATATAAGTGCAGGACACTTCTTGGGACGTTTTTGAAGCCGTTTTCTCATAGACTCCAATGAAAACAGCTCCAAAAACGTCCGTGAAAAACACGAGTTGCTCAAAAAACGTCTGAAAATCAGGGGCTGTTTTCCCTTGAAAACAGCTCCGTATTTTGAGACGTTTTTGACTCTACGTGTGAACATACCCTTAGGACTCATGCACACGACCGTATTATGGCTCGGTCTTGTATGGAGCCATAATAGGGTGGCTATAGAGGTGCATGAGCCTTCTGCTGTATCTCTGTATGTCTCCAATTTCATACGAGCGCATACAGAGAAAATTGTCCCATGCTCCATCAGACTTTATGTACGAAGGTATTTGCCCATAGAAAAATGTTTCTAGGGGAGAATATCTCTTTACACACTGAGTCCCTTCACACAATGAAGACATATTTTGCCCAACCTAAAATACAGTCGTGTATATAAAACAACTTTGCAATCTGTGGTTGTAGCTTTATAAAAGAGAGAATAAACGATATACCTGTTGATAACTAACATTTTCTTGTGGTTGAGGTTATTCAGGTGAGGGTATGTTCACACGGCCAAATTTCAGACGTATACGAGGCGTATTATGCCTCGTTTTACGTCTGAAAATATGGCTACAATACGTCGGCAAACATCTGCCCATTCATTTGAATGGGTTTGCCGACGTACTGTGCAGACGACCTGTTATTTACGCGTCGTCGTTTGACAGCTGTCAAACGACGACTCGTAAAAATACAGCCTCGTCAAAAGAAGTGCAGGACACTTCTTTCAGACGTTTTTGGAGCTGTTTTCTCATAGACTCCAATGAAAACAGCTCCAAAAACGAGTTGGTAAAAAAATGAGTTGGTAAAAATGCGAGTTGGTAAAAAACGTCTGAAAAGCAGGGTCTGTTTTCCCTTGAAAACAGCTCTGGATTTTCAGACGTTTTGGTTGACTACGTGTGAACATACCCTTAAAGTGTTTTCTACACATGTCTCTCTGACTGAACGATGGTGTCAACTTTCTAGTTGGGTTTGTAGAGTGTTCTAGGCTTGTCCTCTTGGAGTGTATGCTCCAATTTACCACTCCCAGTGGCTATGGTGAGTGCACTCCTATAAAATAGGGACAAGCAGGTGGGGGTGGGTTGGATTCCCTCTGCACTGTCAGACTTTCCTGAGCATGGCCTGCTTAGACTTCAAGTCTCATATCATAGTGCCTAAAAGTTAGTGTTCCTCCCCCTGGTCAAAAACAAATATATTGACTATCTGTAATGGCCGTGACCTCTGAACTCCTCCTTGCATCTCAACCCTCTAAGACGCAGAGGTGCATTGCCGTCCTCTGTTGCTGATGCCCATAGGGTGCGTGCGCTCGCTCGCTCCCTCTCTTAAAAGGCCAGCGTGTGCATCTGGAAAATCTCCCCAACCGTTCCCAGCATACCAGGAACTATGTAAGGAACCGTGCCCATTCATTCAGTGCCTGAGCAATGTTGTGTCTACCCGTGTCTGTCCTGCAAATGGGTCCTTAGCTGTATCCTGTTTTCCCATATCCTGTTTCCTGTATCCAGTAATTGTGTTTACTTCCAGTACGTAGTCTAGTGTCTCAGTCAAATTCACCATCTGTGTCCGGTGCCTGTGCCGGCCCGAGGGTCGCGCCGCCGACAAAGATAATATTTTACTTTTTTAAAACTATACGATCAGCAGATGAACGATCATTTGCCCAGTGTAAAACCCCCTTAACCCTGCACAAGCTATAATGTAATGTAAATAGGATCTTATCGCTCACAGACTGTTAGGGTATGTTCACACGCAAACGCAAAATACGTCTGAAATTACGGAGCTGTTTTCAGGCGAAAACAGCTCCTGAATTTCAGACATTTTTGCAAGTACCTGCGTTTTTCGCGGTGTCCATTACGGACGCAATTGAACCTGGTTTTCAATGGAGTCAATGAAAAACGGCTCCAAAAACGTCCCAAGAAGTCTCCTGCACTTCTTTGACACGGGCGTATTTTTACGCGCCGTCTTTTGACAGAGACGCGTAAAATTACACCTCGTCTGAACAGAACATCGTAAAACCCATTGATGGGCAGATGTTTGCAGACGTAATGGAGCCGTCTTTTCAGGCGTAATTTGAGGCGTAAAACGCCTGAATTACGTCTGAAAATAGGTTGTGTGCACATACCATTATGGTGCTCCGTGCTTGATATAAGGTTAGAGAAGAAAGAAGATTTATTATCTCTCTAATGGCTAAATGAAGCTTTGTCTTGGGGCAGCAGGATCCAGGACCTGCAGGTCCTAAAAGGGGTTTTCCCCATCGTGGACATTTCTGCCATATTCAGGGAATACAACCTATGTGTTCATAAAATGTCTGTGGAATTCCAAGCTAATAAACTAAATTAATAATAACATAGAAGCAAATCACATTGTCTTTTTTTGTCGATCGACATTTATTCTTTTTTAAAACAATTTCCCAGATTACAAGGTCTGTTGAAATAATACAATATTTCAAGTAACTTTACAGGTAAAGTTATATACAGGAAACTACAGAATAGTGTGCACATTTCCAGTATAAGAATAATCCACACTTATATTGTCCTAAACTGGCAGTATTTTAGAAATCCCACAATTATAGAGATGTTAATATATATAGTATAAAATAATCTCATGTAAAGAGCGTTTTATCTAGGTGAAAATTCCAAAACAATATGGAGGTTATTCCTCTGAACAGCCAAAGGTAATATGATTTGGAGATAAAAGTACATTGTAGACAATACTTTGGTCAGAAAGTTCCCCTACGATGAACTCATCACAAAGAGTCCTGCTTCTGGGACTCCTTGCGAATATCTGTAAGATCTATAGGAACATGTAAGCAAGTGTAGCAGTGCCACCACAGGAGAAATTAAGCATTACACAGTGCCAATTGAAATGAATGGGCTGTCCATATAATCTATGGACATGCCTGGTCCTCCAGCATGAGAGATGCTCTTTAAAGCTGCTCTATGCTCCTATGTACCTTTATGTGACATGATAGATTCCTTTTTCCTTTCGTTGTACTACTGCATCTACCATGTATATCTTTTACATATTTAATAAGTCCTATTTAGCTGCAATCATTCAATTTAATAACATATAAAGTACTTGGTGCTTTGTAGTTCACAAATTGGAGCAGCTGCAGAGCATTTGCCATTTCTGGGGGATGCATCATTCCATTTTAAACTGTTCCATTTATAAGGAATTACATGTCAAATAATAATAAAGAGGGTGCTGCATTACAATCCAGTACTTGCTGCCAGCAGCATGGGTATGTTGTCCCAGAAAGGGACAAAGGACAGAGGTAACCATAACATGCAAAAACGGTGTATGCCCTAGCAATAGTCGATTTCTTATTTTATCCCAGGAGTAAGTGGAGTTGCACACAACTGAGTGCTACTCGGGCCGTTTTCCGCGGCATCCGAGTGGCACCTGATAGTTTTCACGAACCCATTCACTTTAGCGGGTGAATCGGGTCTGTGAAAACTGACCCGATTCTCAGATCTGTAGAAAGATAGGTCCTTATCTTTCCACGGATCACTGGCGTGTGCATGAGGCATAAAGCAGTGTGAATTTAAACGTTTTGGGGATCCGGCACATTCTTAAATTCCTGCCTTGGGCATAAGGGAAGCTTGTTGTACTAATATCTCATTATCTTGTTCTTCGGACATCCTGTTGAGTGTCAATGACTTTTATTGGGATTATATACATTTTAACGCATGTTTGTACCATAATGCTTAATGTCTTAAAATAAGTTTGTTATACCGTTTTTAGGTTTCACTCATACTTCACACTAGGACATGGGGAAAATGTACCAATCTCTAAATCTAAGATCTATTTCACACATTAATCAAATGCAGTTGCATTTACAGTGACACACTATAATGACCTATCCACGATGGTGGTAACATATACTGAATTCTGTTTATTTAAACTCATACATACAAAAACTAGCAGAACTGGCAATAGCCATTAATAAGAATTTAGCTTCACCTGTGGTCTGATTGGTCCCAATGGGCAACTTTCCGACTTTTTGTCTGAATTTGTTCTCATATATGTACCCAATGCAAATAGTCTAATTTTGTTGATATTCTTGCAATGTTAAAAAGATAACTTTATACACTTATATACTCATGACACATTGCAAAAAAACAATTTCAATGAAATACTGAGCTGTTTCAACTTGCTTGATAATTGTAACTTTGTGACATGGGTATCACATCACATATTTACTGTACTTCATATCTGGGAATATTTTAGCAATGACTGAAGCAAACAATTCATCCGCAATCACAACAAGCCATGAACACACAACTCAAGTCAATTACATCCCAAAGCTATGATCATACACTTTGCAGCAAAACTTACAGCACAGCATGAGGCCAGTTTCCCCAGACATGGCATGCGCTGTACACGTACCACAGGTTGGTAACCTAGGAGAAAGTTGGTTGGCAAAATCTATATTGCTTAGGTAATATAAAATCAAAGAACATAACAGCTAGTAACAGGGATCACAACATCTTGAGGCTAGTCTGAGTCTTGCCATTGGTCCTCCCTATGCAGGCCTGGGGGATGCTGAAGCCATGTATGCCTCAGAATCTATCCATTGTCTCTAATCAACTTTGCTTGTCTTTTTTTCTGATGTATTACAAAGCTCTCTATAGACCATATATAAACCTCGAGCAATATTTAACTGGCTAGTCATATGGTTCTTCAGAACATGAAAATATATCTCGGCTTTAAAGGGAACCTGTCACCAGCATTTCACCTATTAAACTTTACTTACCCCTCACTGGCCGCTGCTATGAAAAGTTAATTGCCATTATCCCCGCTCCTAAACTCCTCCTCCGACTGTAAATAACGGTCTGCAAACATTTGACGCTTTTTATCGTAATAATCCGGCGTCCCTTTGTGTGCACACACCAAAAGAGGACATCAATGCACAAGCGCAGGATTTTGTATGCTGGGGGAAGGCGACGAGCTGTCAATGAAAAGTAAGGAGGCCGGGTAAACTCGGGAAGACTTGAGGAATGAAGATTTGACTCTTTTCAAACGAAGATCTGACTCTTTTATGCTCATTAGCATACGGTGTGGGAACACTAGAAACTGAATACTAAAGCTACAGAGCCGACTCAGAAGACAATTATAAGTTATATAGAAATTATTTTTCACCCTCTACCCCCTGGTATTGCTGGTTTAATAGGTCAAATGCTGGTGACAGGTTCCCTTTAATGTAAGGCTTTCGGACCCATTTATCTGGGCGTCGTATGTATTTTTCAAATGTGGTACAAGTGGTGATCTAAGTGAAGTATGACCTTTTTATTGCAGCTATTGGGAGTTAAAGCTATCCTGAGATGCCCATTTTAGTAAACGCTTTACCAGTTGTGGATTTATTCATACATTTACAGGAGGAATAACAGACGAAAAGCACAATGCAGAATTTTAAGAAAAGATGCTCCAGAATTATTGCATAGTGAATACAAGTGTTTTTGTAATAAAAGACAAATATCCGGAGAAATGACAGGCTCTTTTTAAACATAACTGATCACTTATGGGAAATTATGTGAGGAATATGTAGGATGAACGTTATTGATATATTCAAATTGTTAACAATTCCTGGGGAAAAAAATACTATTAACAAACATTGCAGTTTGTTTTTGTGGATCCAACAATCCAGAGAAGAACGAAAAGCAAAAAGTGGCAAATCACCATCCTGCGTTAAAATCCTTTTATTTCAGCTCATAAAACATCCATGGACAGGGCGTGAGGGAGGATGTTGCCAGCGGGCATATCTCTGGATTGTTGGATAGCTGGATACTTATCTTTTAGCTGAGCACCACCGTGACCTGTTCTATATATTTATCAACCCCCGGAGACATACCACGATGTGAGGACTGTGAGTAGTGCCGACCTGTTGACTTCTTTTGTTTTCGTGGAACACTGTTCTGATTGCAGCTTAATATTTTATTTCAGTCACCAAAAAATGTAAATATTTGACGCATATGTATATGAACTACAAAAATAGATTTTCCAAAAATTTGGGGATGAAATAACATTACAAATATATGTTGTCATAACTCTTGACATACGTGAACTAAATTTTTATCATAAAGTTATCTATAATCTACCCAAAAAAATGAAAAACAAAAAAACAAAGGAAAAAAATATTTACAGTTTCATAAGATAGAACAGCTTTTTGACTGAGGTGCTTGTTCAGCTACTGGGATGCTTCCCCCATTTTCTTTCCCTGTCACTGCTGGTGCTGTAGAGACAAGAGGAAATCCTGATTATATTAAATAGAAATAAGTTGGTCACATGAATAAATAGTCTTAAACTTGTCATATATTCGGAATCGCAGACAGATATTTTCTGAACGTTTTGTCGTACATGGTTGGTCTATGAAGGTCGTCGTTTTGGATGACAACTCCATAAGTTAAAATGACATATCGTTGATCATTATCGGCCTAATCTGAGGTCTCGTGTCTGCTACTATTGATGTGATGCAGATCTTTTGTTTTTCATGAACGACCTTCCAAGGACTAAAGTTGGCAACGATCAAAAAAAAATCAGATCAACTTTTCCACAGATATCAGCCTTCGGTCATCCATTTTGTGTCTCTAAATCGCACTGATAGAAAATGGTCTTTTTCGGCCATCCAAAATCTCTAATGTATGGTTAGCCTAAGATATACTGATGATGATTAATCCGTTTAAGAAATTCTGTAAAGCCAGAAATATATAGATGAGATACATGACAAGGGGCAATAGCAGTGGTCAGTTTTGGAAAAAATTAGCCCTGGTTGTTAAAAGTGATATTCCTCTTTAGGTAGCCATAACAGAAAAGTGAGAATTATCTGAAGAATAACTAAAACTGTAAGTTATATTGATTTGAGTTATGGTGATGAAGCCTATGACCCATTGTTGGGTACAAATCCTTCATTGTTTCCTGGTCTACACTTACAAAACATAGATTTGTGATACGTATATTGTCAAGAATGGGCACTAGCGGCAGCAGTAAAATGTAGAGATATATCTTGTCCTCAATGAGACCAATGGCAATGCTTTATATAATCCCTACCTTGCTTTGCTGGCTGGTTGCCTTCCTTCTTCTGCCTCTCATCTTCTAGAGCTTTCATTTTTGCATCATATTCATCAGCCAATGCCTTCCATTCCTTTTTGTTGTTGAGAATCCTGTCATACATTGGTTGTATCTCTGGATGGAATCTTGAGAACTCCTGTAGCAGGACAAAGAACCATCCAATAATATTGTAATATGTAATGGAAGTCAAGCTTAATATCATGGTCAATGTTTTCTTCCTTCCCTAGTGATAAGAAAATATAAAGTTTGCCAAGTGACATTAGAATGGCATTGTGTATTTTACATACATGACCAGAGGTCTATTCTTGTATTCTTATATTTTGGTATGAGAACTTATGGTCCTGGATGAGTAATTAAGAAGAAGTACATACCGTAGAGGCAGCCCATGCAGCTGCTGTGGAGTCCTTGGAGAGAGGGGGCCCAACACTGGTTGGTTCCATCTGCTTTGCTACTGGGTGGTGATAATCTTTGCAGGGCCCCTTTCTAGAGGAACTGCATTGTTAGCAAGCAAAAGAGTGGGGACTTGGCCCAAGGGTCATGGAGAAGGTGTGTGTGGGGGGGGGGGGGGAATAAACACCAGGACTTTCTGTCCTCGGTGGCAAAACATGGAAGGAATGAATTTTGATCTTTGTTATAGAACCCCCTTTCCCCTATGTATGCCACAGAGTAGATAAAACACTGAAGAACATCAAAAGGTGTGTGAATGACTGATATGAGTAAATACATCCCATATATAGTGCTGTGAAATCATATTAAGGCTAGGGTTATATTACAGGCCACCACAACCTGCAGACATTGTCTGTATTGTTGGTTTGAAGTAAGTCTGCTTTTTACCCCATATCCTAAAAAGTTAAAAAAATAAATAAATAAAATAATCTAGTCCCCTTCCTACAAAATATAATGCTAATTTAGTGGTGCAGTTATAGGGGTTGCAAATAAAGGAATAGCAACCATGATTAAATAAATATATTTTATAATAGCATGTTATCACTAGATATGGTAGCATGTGAAGTCATTGACTGTTAGGCAGAAGCCCAGCTATATATCACTATTTATCACTGTGCCTTTCCTATTACACCATTGTTATATTACCACAAATGCCCCATTGATGACTGTCTTCAATTTAGAGTGTATCCTTGAAAAAACAGGGACAGGGAAAGGGGAAGTGGAAGGGAAAGGGAAAAAAAGAACAGGCGCTCCTCTAAGGTAATATTGTTTTTGACATTTGTAGTACAATATTGAAAAAAAGCTCATAGATGTGAGTGAGTCCAACTTGTGGAATGTTACTCACCCTCTTAGGTTGTGCGGACTCATTGGCACAACACAACTTTAAGTTGTGCGGACGGCACAACTCAACGCGTTTCAACTTAGAACCTAGGTCTTCATCAGGCATGCCTGATGAAGACCTATGTTCTAGGTTGAAACGCGTTGCATGCTAGCATTGTTTTACTTTTTTCTACTCTGTAATTCAGTACATTTTAAACTTTACAAAAACTGAAAGATCGTGAATCATTCCTTACCGAACAGAAGGGAAACCAAGAACTGCATACAATAAAAACAGGAGCGCCACGAGGAGTGAATTTGTTTTGCATAATCCATTGGACTCTATCTAGAGTGGAATTGAAACTCCTGCACCGGCCCCATCCTTTAGACAACAGCAACACCCCCTCTCCAATAGCAACCACAGGCTTAGAGCAACAGAAATTTGACCCCTAAATGTACACCCATTCGCAGCAGTTATTTGGGGTACTTATGCCATAGCGCCGCCTTTTCACGGCGCTGTATCATAAACCCGGCACGGGTGTCCCGTACTAGATAGAGTCTTGCTGTCTAAAGACAGACGGGCTCCTGCTATAGTTACCTTCGATCCCACCCATTTATCACCTTAGATTCTGTGGCAGCTAAGAGGTTTCAGCATGAGGGTGGACCCTATGTCAACCCCATCAGCATCCCTGCCACATGATTGCGGGGTTGCGATGGTTTCCATAGCAGCTGGGGGCCTAACAAGGTCTTCAGGTGTACTATCACTGTATGCCTGTGTACCAATAGAAACTACAAGTCGTCTCACAAAAAATAAGCCCTCACACGGCTATGTCTATGGCAAATTTAAAAATATATGGCTTTTGAAATGCGACGATTAAAAAACACTCAACAAAAACAAATTGCTCCGCCATTATGTCCCAGACTAGTACAGTCACTAAAGGGTTAATTATAAGCCTAGTTTTTATTCTTGTAAATACCAACATTTATATGTCCTAATAAAAAAATTAACAGTCTGTTAAAAGAGATACCTAAATTATAGATATTTATACAACACCAATTTATTTCCCAATGTTAATGCTGTAATTGTTTATGTTTTTTTTTTAGCCAAAGCCAGGAGT
The DNA here is from genome assembly GCF_050947455.1 of Rhinoderma darwinii. NCBI lineage: Eukaryota > Metazoa > Chordata > Amphibia > Anura > Rhinodermatidae > Rhinoderma > Rhinoderma darwinii. The sequence continues at coordinate 116,842,507 of NC_134689.1, forward strand.
AGATCCAAAAGGTAGGGACGGTATAAATAAACATTTTGCATCCAATTCTGTGTTTGGCTAAAAAAAAATGCATCAAAACTGCGTGGTCCTGGCCTAAGGGCTTATTCAGACGAACGTGATATACGTCCGTGCAACGCGCGTGATTTTCACGCGCCTCGCACGCACCTATATTAGTCTATGGGGCCGTGCAGACAGTCCATGATTTTTACGCTGCGTGAGTCCGCTGCGTAAAACTCATGACATGTTAGTTCTTTTGCGTATTTCGCGCATCACGCACCCATTGAAGTCAATGGGTGCGTAAAAATCACGCGCACCACACGGAAGCATTTCTGTGTGACGCGCATGATTCGCGCAACAGCAGTGAAAAGTATGAATGAAAACAGAAAAGCACCACATGCTTTTCTGTTTACAAACATACAAACAGAGTGTCATAATGATGGCGGCTGCGCGAAAAGCACGCAGCCGCGCACCATATGATCATGACACACGGAGCTGTTAAGTGCCTTTTGCGCACGCAAAACGCTGCGTTTTTTGCGTGCGCAAAACGCACACACTCGTGTGAATCCGACCTTAGGGTTACAAACGTCTGCCTAGCCACATAAGAAAGCAGGTTATGAGAAAGTTCTGCTGTGACATCCGCCATTCAATTGAGTTTTTTTCACTAATCAAATGAATATATTTTAAAATATAAGTACATTAATTTGTAGTTTATAATGTAATCATTCTAAATGTATATTGAAATAACAATACTTACCTTATATACAAATGTGCATACAAAATCAATAAAACCACATTGCAGCTTAGGGAGCTCCTCTGCTTTCTTCCTGTCCATCATTGGCTATAAGAAAACAATATAAAAAGAGTTATGGATTTCACTCGATTGTTGTCTGATATAAGTGAAATTAAGGTGCTCTGTACATTATATTGCTCAATGCTATACTGACAGCAGTTGCTAAAGCAAAGTCCATACCGTATATCTGTAGCGCAAATATTAATACACTATACTATACAAGATAAAAAAAAGAACAATAGAGGATAATGACATAAAGTGGTACATAAAGTTGTATTATTGAATATTATTATTCCTCACCATAAATCCTTTATACACTATGCAGGAACGTAGCTAGGGGGGGGGGGGCAGTCGGGGCATGTGCCCCGGGCGCAACTATGAGTGGGGCGCCAGCGCCACCCCTCCTGCACTATAATTGTACCTCTGTCTATAGGACACAGGTACAATTAGAAGCAATGAATGGCCGGGTATGTTCCGTGCCCGGCCTTTCAGCTCTTTTGTACGAGAGAAGCGGTATCGCGTTTCCGTCGATGAAAGTCGCTGACTGACATGGAAAGTCATTCTGCCCAGCCAATCAGCGCCTTTCATAGACGCTTCGTTCAACCCCCAGACGACCTGCGCAGAAGAGAGCAGGTCTCCATTGCTGCCGGACGGCGTGGTAGCGGGATTAATGTGAGTTTGAATAGTTTGTTATTTTATTGTAATAAAAAAGTGTGTGGCCTTATCTACAGGGGGGGCTTTATCTACAAGGGGGGCTTTATCTATGGGGGGGTGGCTTTATCTATGGGGGGGCTTTATCTATGGGGGGGGCTCTATCTACAGGGGGGGCTATATACTGGGGTGGGCTATCTATGGTGCACCATAAACATGGGTGGGCTATATCTACAGGGGGGCTATATACAGGGGTGGGCTATCTATGGAGCACTATTTGCATGGGTGGGCTATATCTACAGGGGGCTATATACAGGGGTGGGCTATCTATGGAGCACTATATACAGGGGTGGGCTATATCTACAGGGGAGCTATATACAGGGGTGGGCTATCTATGGAGCACTATATACAGGGGTGGACTATATCTACAGGGTGGCTATATACAGGGGTGGGCTATCTATGGAGCACTATATACAGGGGTGGACTATATCTACAGGGTGGCTATATACAGGGGTGCGCTATCTATGGAGCACTATATACAGGGGTGAACTATATCTACAGGGTGGCAATATACATGGGTGAGCTATCTATGGAGCACCATATACAGGGGTCGGCTATATCTACAGGGGGGCTATATACAGGGGTGGGCTATCTATGGAGCACTATATACAGGGGTGGGCTATATCTACAGGGGGGCTATATACAGGGGTGGGCTATCTGTGGAGCACTATATACAGGGGTGGACTATATGTGGAGCACTATATACACGTGTGGGCCATTTCTACAGGGGGGCTATATACAGGGGTGGGCTATCTATGGAGCACTATATACAGGGGTCGGCTATTTCTACAGGGGGGGCTATATACAGGGGTGGGCTATCTGTGGAGCACTATATACAGGGGTGGGCTATTTCTACAGGGGGCTATATACAGGGGTGGGCTATCTGAGGAGCACTATAGGGGGAGCTATTTGTGGGACACTATATACAGGGGTGGACTATATGTGGAGCACTATATACAGGGGTGGACTATATGTGGAGCACTATATACAGGGGTGGGCTATTTCTACATGGGGGCTATATACAGGGGTGGCCTATCTATGGAGAACTATTTACAGGGGTGGGCTATTTCTACAGGGGGGCTATATACAGGGGTGGGCTATCTGTGGAGCACTATATACAGGGGTGGGCTATTTCTACAGGGGGGGCTATATACAGGGATGGGCTATCTGTGGAGCACTATAGGGGGAGTTATTTGTGGGACACTATATACAGGGGTGGGATATGGGGGCACTATCTATGGGGGCACTATCTACAGGGGGCTCTATGGCAGGCACTATCTACAGGGGGCACAGTGTGTGTGGGACACAGTGTTTGGTGCTATTATAATTAGAGGTGCAGTGTATGGCACTATTATATTTAGGGGCGTAGTGTGTGGTATAATGAGAACTTTATCTTTATTTATAGGTGTTGGAAAAGTGAGAAGCTGAAGACATCTGAGTGGCAAACTGCAGAAATGGCCTGTCACTGGGAGAAGTCATCATAGAGGTCTGGATCGGATGGAGAAAAAGAACTAGAATCTGAGATGTCACCGGTGAGTCACCTAATGTAAATGTTCATTCTGCCTCTAATCAGTAATATAGTCACTGTATGATCTGCAGCGAGATGATGGGTGGTATGATTATGATATGATTTATTTTTTGTGAAACAGCATCTCCCAGCATATCCTTACCATTGTTTGGGCCATGCTGGGAGCTGTAGTTTTACGCCGTACATACCTATACGGCAGGGGTTGCACTAAATTTAGCTGTATTTGTGCTGGTGCTGTATATATGTACTGAGCTTTATCTGGTGCTGTATATATGTACTGAGCTTTGTTCTGGTGCTGTATATACGTATGAGGTTGGTTCTGGTGTTGTGTATAGAACTATATTGCTTGTAAAATGTACAAATGTTTTTATGCTCGAGTTACATAAAAATAAATGTGGAAAAGAAATGACACGTCATTGATTGGTTGAGAAAACAAACACGGTGAGGGGGAAGTAGATGTCGGGAAAGAGGTTGGGGGGGGCGCCAAACTGAAACTTTGCCCCCGATGCTGGAGAACTTAGTAAACGCCTCTGCACTATGGCCCAGATTTACTAAGGCCCAGTTCACACAGAGGTTTTTTTTACGATGATTTTGACGCGGAAACGGAAAGGAAAGCAGCGGCAAAAAAACTGACGAAACCGCCTCCCATTGACTTTAATGGGAGGCAGAGTAGTTTTTTTCCATGGCGTTTTTTAGCTTGCCGCGGTTCCGCCTCTGACCTCCCATTGAAATCAATGGGAGGCTGAGAAAGCATGCAAGCATTTTTTGCCCAAGGCACTTAATGGCCGCGGGCAAAAAACATTAGGAAATTCACGGCAGATTTCTCTGCCTGCAAAAAAACCTCTGTGTGAACAGGCCCTAAGACAGGCTTTCCAGTCTTAAACTGAAGCTTGCTAGAATAAGATGCTACAAATTTATTAAGAGGCACATGCCACAAAGTGAAATCTACGTCAGCTACGAGCTGCTATAATTGACGCCAATTTTTGAGATTGCAGTTCTGTCCAAATTCAAGCATAATTTATTCCTTTTTATTTTCATAACTGGTTTTGCTTATATGTATGTCCTTGTTATACCATCATTTTTGTAAACTTTTTAAGCTCTGTACTTCCGTATATGAAATCTTAAAATTAATAAATTTGTTTTTTGCTGCTCTAACTTTGTCACAATCTCGAAGAGGAAAATTCACCTAGCTGTGTTAACCCTCTGAATACCAGTGTGGTAGAAGTTAAATTGTTAAATGCTAGACAGATTCAGTGTGTGCCTATGTGTACTTGTCTGTTACCACTCCTGTCGTCCTAACTCGGCTAGGGGTGGCAGCGTTTTGTTTAGATGTGTGAACTTGTTCTGGGGTACACGTAACTAATTTTTAGTCTGATAGGCGTGTGTGAGAGTGAGTGTAGAAAGCTGATTAACCCCTTACAGTCGCATCCAAGACACATGTGCAGTGACACACAGTAATTTAGGCCATCCATAGTAGCCACAGTTACTAGGGAAAATAGCCCCCTATGGTGATATCAGTAACTGTCATAGCTGACCTGGATCTGTTAAAAACCCAGCAGCTCAGCCATGCTGGGGGAGGGAGGCGTCACCCAGTAATCACGTGATTGCTGGGTTCAATAGGCAGTGGCATTGCGTGCCCATTGAGCGACTTGTAAGTTTAAATGGAGAAAACAAAAGCGGTAAGAAAAAAAACACCTTACTTTGACAGCCAGGCACTTGAGCTGCTCCTGCTTTAAACCCACGCCATACATTTAAAATGGTGTGGGTTTAAAGCCCAGGAGCACTCCATGCACATTTACAGTGCATGGTCAATAACAGGTTAAATAAGTAATCGTGATCGTGTTGTATCCTGAGCTTGCTACGTACTGTGTTCCCATTGTGGTAATGATAACGCAGACATTTGTTTCGCAATATCTTATACAGATATTATCTCACATTTCTATATTTAGTAACTTACAATAGGGTTTTGTTGCAGTACAGTTCTTTCCAGGTCACCTTGTTCCCAAAACTCTGCTGCAACCAATAGTGCGACCTACAAGGTAAAGCACAGCTAAGCAAGGTGTGACATAGAGAATTTATTACCACATAATATATGGAGACAGGGAATGTATAAGCAATAACATACAAGCAGTGCCAGCCCAGATTCTTCTATGGGCTACAGGTGGTAATGGCTTTTACGTGCCCATACACTGCACTGCTTGGCTCGCAAAATGAGGTCGAAAGAGCGATCAGAGCCAAAGGGGCACAGTGCTCAGCTGAGCAGATCTCATCTTTAATTCCAGTCTCAGCACCTGGACCCCCACCGATCAAAACTTCTGCCGTGCCACTATGACATGTCAAAAGTTCTGGAAAAACAACAGTAACCCTTTAAATTCTGTCAGTTTATCCTCACATGCTCCATAGAAACAGACTACAAACTGCCATTTTTTATCAACAATGAATACTGGAAAAACTGCAGTTTCTGACTGGCGCTAAGGAGCATTTTACATAATTCTAAAAGGTATGCAGCTAATATCAATAAAAGGAAAGCCTTTAATATTTCATACCCACTGTACGTTCATTTCAATATTTTACACTCAACTGAATTTAGATTTCCAACAATAGAAATCTATGAGTAGTGCCAAAGGGGTTTAACCCCACTATTTATTTCTGGAAATTAGTGGTGTTTCAAGATCTTCCCACATGTATCTATAACTTGAGCAATGTATGCATATTCTAGACTCTACATAATTTAGCATTTTATTATGAGTGGCTCAAAATTGTCCCCATTTTAAATGGATTGGGTCAGCCCACCTTGCTCTGGATCTCCCAGGGTTTTGCAATGGCTGACAGGTCACATGCAGTCATCATCATTGCCCTAAAAATAAAGAACAAACAAATAATTTTTCCGAAACATAAAATGCGGCATCATTGCATGGACAACATGCATCATATTTATACTGTATGTTCAGTGGACAATAAGCATAAATATTAGGTATACGGGTATCATGATGATGTATTATTCTAAGGGACATTAATATTGAATATGACATCCTATGAGTCTCCTTATAGTTAATTAGTAATACATGGTATATATTAATTTAGCTGTGCCTGCCATAATTACTTAAAGTGCAGGCATCCTTATTAAAGGGAATGTATCATCAGAAAATAAAATATTGAAATTAGGTTTTCATATATTTGTGTGTTTTTAAATGTTGGTGGTACTTTTATTTTTTTTCTAAAAACAAATTCGGGTATCACACTGGTCACTAGTGCACACACAATAACCTAGCATACAGTTTTCTACAGCTCATTTATCAGCTTTTCTGTATAGATTGGGATAGAATGAGAAGAGTCATCTCATCATTAGAGGGAAGGAGAAGTAATGACCGCTCTATTGTACTGCTGGAGGTCTAGGTAAGGTAGGATAGTGACACTATACACTACACACAGTAATTGACATTTCTCTTTTAATTGACTCCCATTCATTTCACCTGCCAAAATGCACACACCATGCTGTAATATGGCAGCCACCAGGAAAGTTTTTATAAATAAAAAAAGAAATAGCTACAACATTAAAAAAGAACAATCACATTATTTATCGTTTTTTTTTTTACTTACATCTAATTAATGAAATTAGAATACATGAGACATTCCCTTTAAAAAAATAAGTTAAATAAAACACAACCAAGACAAAAATGTTTTCTAAATGTAACATACATGACAATTTCTTTGCGGGTCTGTTCCAGCATCATATACTCTATCCAAGTTTTCTCATTGTCATACGTTTTTGACTGGTCTACTATCTTCTGAAACATAGCCCTCTTCCTGAAAGAAAAAAAAGGAGAAAAACTTTCAAAATCTTCTGTGCTTTCCACTGAAGTGATTTTTCACAGATTGTTGCGGCTGTCATTTTATATAACTGTGAGTGTCACTGATGGAAAATGTAATACCAGTCAAAGCCTTATCTTGTGTTCTCACACGCAGTTTGAGTAATTTCATCACTGCAATACAGATACACAAGAGTTACAATATAAATGGTACTGCTTTCTTTCTGTATCCGTATTTACAATATGTTTGCGTCTATTTATCAGGCACTATCGTTATTGGATATGTTAGTAAAGGAAGATGCAGATGACAGGGTTTATCTAGATTTACAAATGGCCTTATTCTGACAACAGTAAAAGGATTCAACGGAGGCTGTCGGAATATAATGTGTTTGATGGCCACATGAATATCAGTTTGAAAGTCTGAATATTCCATTTGTCACTTGCATTAGGTTTAATAGAGTAATGTGTTATAAGTCATGAACAGAAATTATTAAATGATGCCACCTAAAGTATATGTCGAATTTTGGGCTTTCAAAATATACAGTGCTTACCTGCTATGTACATTACTTTTGGCTGCCAGGCTGCACTCTTGGGCTTCTGAATGCTTAGTTACATTGTCTAATAGAAGTTAGTGGTGTCCTGAAATCTACCTCCTAGAGACTCACTCAGGCTGCCACATTGTCCCTCCACCATGCTTAACACTGCAGCTCTGTCATTTTAGGTTGGATTATGTTAGATATTGAATGTATTTAACAGATGTGAGCTCACATTCTGTTCCACTAGGACGTTAGAGTAGCCTTTATTTAAAAACTGGCAACACATTCCCTTTAAACAAGCCTATGTTTGTTGATGTGGAACGTTTAGTATATACACTTTGGGGCAGATTTACTAAGACAGGCATTTCATACGCCAGTCTTAGGGTATGTTCACACGGCCTATTTACGGACGTAAATCGGGCGTTTTTGCCCCGAATTACGCCCGAAAATAGCGCCTCAATAGCGCTGACAAACATCTGCCCATTGAAAGCAATGGGCAGACGTTTGTCTGTTCACACGAGGCGTATACTTACGCGCCGCTGTCAAATGACGGCGCGTAAATAGACGCCCGCGTAAAAGAAGTGACCTGTCACTTCTTTGGCCGTATTTGGAGCCGCTATTCATTGACTCCAATGAATAGCAGCGCTAATTACGGCCGTAATTGACGCGGCGTTCAAGCGCCTGCACATGCCGGTACGGCTGAAATTACGGGGATGTTTTCAGGCTGAAACATCCCCGTAATTTCAGCCGTTACGGACCCCCGCCGTGTGAACATACCCTTAGGGTATGTTCACACGGCCTATTTACGGACGTAATTCGGGCGTTTTTGCCCCGAATTACGTCTGAAAATAGCGCCTCAATAGCGCTGACAAACATCTGCCCATTGAAAGCAATGGGCAGACGTTTGTCTGTTCACACGAGGCGTAATTTAGGCGCCGCTGTCAAATGACGGGGCGCGTAAATAGACGCCCGTGTCAAATAAGTGACCTGTCACTTCTTTGGCCGTAAATGGAGCCGTTATTCATTGACTCCAATGAATAGCAGCGCCAATTACGTCCGTAATTGACGCGGCGTTCAAGCGCCTGCACATGCCGTTACGGCTGAAATTACGGGGATGTTTTCAGGCTGAAACATCCCCGTAATTTCAGCCGTAACGGACGCCCTCGTGTGAACATACCCTTAGCTATCTGCTCCGCTGTATTAAGTTGCGAAAGTTCTATTAAGAGGTGCACATGTCTTACTAAATCTGTTTCATTTTTCTGCTGACCATGTGCCACATAACTACCGCAGTCATGCACCACATACCCCCCCATAAAGAAAAAAAAAATAGTAACCTCTCCGCTCCTCACCTATGGTAACCCGCAGGCTCCCTCAGTATGCCGCGGCTCATACAAGTTCATGACACCGAGCAACATCAGGGACGTATATGCAATGCAGCATCCAATGTCTTGAGTGCTGCGCCACATACAACGTCCTGTCACTGCCTGGCGTCAGTACATTGTATGAGCCGTGGTATGCTGAGGGAGCCTGAGGGGACCTGGAGGAGGAAAGTGTAGAGGAGTGGTGAGGGGAGCTTACTTTTTTTTTTTTAAATTGTCCAATGGAAATGAGGATAGGTAAGAATGGGGGAAGTCCAATCAGGGAGGGCAAGGTACAACATTTGGGATGGCCTTTACTTTGCTATGCCCCATAGAGTGAAATATACACCAGCATGAGCTGGCATAGATTTCTGATATAATTCACATCAGTTTTCTGGCATAAATGATGATAAACCCTTTTGGGAAGCCACGTCCCTTTTTACAAAAGTGCTGACTGCGGTGCAAAATGCCCAAAAGTTGTAATTTTCAGCGCAAATTTCCACTTTTGGGATCTTTTGCAAATTTAATACGGTTGATAAGGCCCCCTTAAATATGTTGGAGATTGTACAGAAAAGACAAATGAACATCTCTGTTGAAAAATCCTCTCACACAGAAGAAAATGTAATGGAGACTTACTTAAAGTACAAAGCCAAGTCTGTTGCAATAATTGCAATATCCATCATATGGATGGCGTGATCATATTGTCTCCTATTCAGGTTTTGGTAGATGTTTATTGTCTGTAAATGACAAAATACAAGGCATCGGATGGATATAACGGACAAGACAAAACAAAATACAGGTTCATATAGCCATGTTTCAAATAATTCACATAATAGGGGCATGTACTGTTGTGTACATATAGGATAGTTAACAGAAAAGTTAGCGTTGCCTTTGACCACCATTTTATATGCACATATAAATGTAATCCACGTAAAATGTAACTTGAAAGGGACCTGAAAGCATTCAGTATTAAAGCTGCATTTACAGTTCTAGTGGTTGTCAATGGAAACAGACAAATACCGTAACAGAGTTGTGAATGCAGCTTTGTTCTTCAATACAGGCTGCCATTCAAGGTCACGAAAATACGTTTTTCAATGTATTAATAAACTAACTTTTTAAGTTGATTTTTTTAAGGACCCAAGTTTAATCATCTGTCAGATAGGGAAAAACCTGTGTATACTTGTTCCCTCAGGCCCCAATCGCCTGATCATGACAATGTACCATTGTAGTGATGTTGGTTTTGGGCTACTAATTGCTAAACATTTAAAAAATAAAATAGTGCAAGGAAAGAAAGAAAAATGTGTTGAAGATAAGAATTTGCTTTTAACTTCAGAGTTCTATTTTCACAATCATGCAATACCCAGCATATCCATTGGCTAAATAATACAAAGCTTTCATAACTGATCACCCACGACCCCCCTGGAGTTCTTCACACGACCCCCCAGGGCGTCGCGACCCACAGTTTGGGAAACACTGCTCTTTGACATCGATATGCTCTAATAGTACATATGGACAGGGGTTGTCTTTGTTAGAAAACCCTCTTAAGTGAAGGGTTCTTTGTAGGATAATGTCTCAGGCAAGAACCTAACATACTTAGCTTTCCATTACTGCACCTATATATGGCATTTTGGGTAGAAAATAATTCTGTAGGCTCCTAAGAAACTTTTAATACAAGCTCATAAATAGCCAACTTTGGCCAGATTTAGTAATCATATTAGATGATTTAATGTTCAATGATAACCATGGAAACTTATGGAAAACTAGTTCTTGAAGGATCTATAACAGTATTAGCATATGGTGTCAGAAATGTTTTTAATATCACCTCATCTTTAAGTAGCGTTTTGCTGAATTCCAAATGATGCCTTTCTAAGATAGATGACCCATGGAGTTTTGCTAGTGGATGTCCTGATCTGAAAAGAAAATCAGTGCACGATTATGTGAAATTAAATATTATGCCATTAGTAAAATATATGACACAGAAATGTTAAAAGTGGCGTATACTTAATCTACACTTTATGGCTAGAATCAACCTGGTTAAGATGTTCATATTGCCAAACAATTTGGATAGTGGCCAACATTTTTACCACTATGGACTCCATTATACGAGAGTTGATATGGGATGATAAAAAGTCCTGTATTAAACTCTCAGTACTTCAGGCACATGATATAGAGGGGGGAGTATATCTGCCTAATTTTAGTCTGTATTGTTTGGGTATGTGCACACGTCAATTACGGACGTAATTAGTGTGTGTGCACATACCCTTAGGCTACACAACTACAATTTCTAATTATTTGGAAACAATATACATGTTTTGAATTTATGCTTCAGCTGCGTCATAAAAAAAAATGCAATAATATATTTACTTGCTAGAAGCAGGGTATCTTGACACTCCCCAATATAAAAATGATTCCTTGTGTGTTCTCTTATTTTGGGTATGGGCCCATATGAAAAAGTTATTAGGAATGGATTCACTATTACCAATATTACCCCTTTGGGGTATTAGACATTTGGTTCCGATGAGTGACCTGGAGGGGGGAACTTATTGGAGCAAATACAGTATTAAATGCTTATCAGACTTATTTGTTAAAAGAAAAGAAAAACAGTTAAGGCAAGGGTCTGTTACCATCTGCGATGGATGCTCCATTACGAGCCTCCATTGTAGATTCCATTGTTTTTGCCGGACAAATTAGCGCAGCACGCTGCACTATTTTGTTCAGCAGAAAGTCGAACACCATGACAGAAACCTGATGCAACCCATTAGTTTTCGTCATGTGATGGATCCAGTGACTCTGGATTTTCTTTGCTCTGCTCCTATGACAGAGTAGAATAACAGAAAGCCCTGGTGCAGATGGGAGCATAGACCAAAGTCTACATAACCATATAGTAAATATTTTGCTCCTTGTGCATTATGCATTGATGTATGACAGTAAATATAAATAACCATCTACCAAATTCTGAGCCAATAATTAAAACTTGAAGCCTGTCCATGGAGTATTGGTTGGTTGTATCATGTAACTTGGTAAGAGACTGATCAGATGGCAACTCACCGGCATGTATTTCTTTCCGTCTTGTTCCATTTTGTATTTTGGTAGAATTACAATGCATTTGGAAAGTCTTCAGACCCTTTGAATTCTTTCTTACATTTTGTTATCTTGAGGTTAAAATAAAAAAAAATTCACGTTTTTCCCCATAATTTCGTACTCAATACCCCATAATGACAAAGTAAAAACCGAATGTTAGTAATCATTGCTAGTTTATGTAAAAGAAAAAACGTAATAATTATTGCATTGACATAAGTTGAAGCACCTTTGGCAGCGATAACAGCCTCGAGTCTTCTCGGGTATGATGCAACAAGGTTTGCACACCTGGATTTGGGGATTTTCCGCCATTCTTCTCTGTAGAGCCTCTCAAGCTATGTCAAGTTGGATGGGGACCGTCGGTGGACAACCATTTTCAGATCTCTCCAGAGATGTTCGATTGGGTTCAAGAGCTGGGCTCTGGCTGGGCCACTCAAGGACGTTCACAGAGTTGTCCCTAAGGCACTCCTGTGTTGTCTTGGCTGTGTGCTTAGGGTCATTGTCTTGTTGAAATGTGAACCTTCGGCGCAGAGCACTCTGGATCAGGTTTTCATTAAGAATATCTCTGTACTTTACTCCATTCATCTTTCCCTCAATCCTGACCAGTCTCCCTGTCCCAGCCACTGAAAAACACCCCCACAGCTTGATGCTGCCACCACAATGCTTTACTGTAGGAATGGTATTGGGCAGGTGATAAACAGGGCCTGATTTACTCCAGACATGACACTTAGGCTGGATTCACAAGAGCACATTATGTCCGTAATGGACGGAACGTATTTCGGCCACTAATCTTGGACCGAACACACTGCAGGGAGCCGGGCTCCTAGCATCATAGTTATGTACGATGCTAGGAGTCCCTGCCTCGCTGCAGGACAACTGTCCCGTACTGTAATCATGTTTTCAGTACGGGACAGTAGTTCCACGGAGCGGCAGGGACTCCTAACATCGTACATAACTATGATGCTAGGAGCCCGGTTCCCTGCTGTGAGTTCGGTCCGGGATTAGGGGCCGAAATACGTTCCGTCCATTACGGACCAAACATGCTCGTGTGAATCCAGCCTTAGAATTAAGGCCAAAAAGTTCAATCTTGGTTTTATCAGACCACAGATTCCTGTTTCTCACGGTCTGAGAGTCCTTTAGGTCCTTTTTTTTGCAAACTCCAGGTGGACTATTATGTTTCTTTTACTGAGGAGAGACTTCTTTCAGGCCACTCTGTCATAAAGCCCAGATTGGTGAAGTGCTGCAGTGATGGTTGACCTTCTGGAAGTTTCTTCCATCTGCACAAAGGATCTTTGGAGCTCGGCCAGAATGACCATTGGGTTCTTGGTCACCTCTCTTACCAAGTCTCTCCTCCACGGATAACCTAGTTTGGTGGGGCGGCCAGAAGAGAACTGGTTGTTCCAACCTTTTGAATTTAAGAATTATGGGGGCCACTGTGCTCTTGGAAACTTTTAGTGCAGCAGAATTTTTTTGGTACCCTTCTACAGATCGGTGCCTACTCACAATCATGTCTCTGAGCTTTACAGTCAGTTATTTACTCCTCAAGGCTTGGTTTTTGCTCTGCTATGCATTGTCAGCTGTGAGACCTTATATTGACAGGGGTGTGTCTTTCCAAATCATGTCCAATCAAATGAATTTACCACAGGTGGACTCCAATCAAGGTGTAGAAACATTTCAAAGATGATCCAGATAAATGAGAGGCCCCCACAGCTAAATTTCAAGTGTCATAGCAAAGGGTCTGAAAACGTATGTCCATGCGAAATTTTAGTTTTTCATGTTTAATAAATTTGCAAGGATTTCTAAAAATCTGTTTTCACTTTGTTATTACAGTGTATTGAGTACAGAATGATGGGGAAAAACGCGATTTTTTTTTTCCATTTTAGCACAAGGCCTCAACATAACAAAATGTGAAAAAAGTGAAAGGGTCTGAAGACTTTCCGAATGCATTGTATGATTCCAAAGTCTATTATGCAAACTAGAACTTAAGCTTGGCATTTGGCCATAAAATAACCAGGCATTGTGTGGCAATTTTCATGCAGTACATGTTGGTCAACTGACACCTCATTCACAGTCAATGACCATCTCAAAGCTTCAGATCAAATCAATGCTTCCTTTTTAGACAAAAGAGGCATTGGTTGGTTAAAGCATCTCTAGCAACCAGGAGAACTGCCTCTGAGCAGCATAAAAATATACAATAATTATGGTATTGCCCAATTATATTGTTTTTCTGGAAAAAGACCCCCTTGAGACATCTCAGTTTACTCCAAAATAATTGTCCAATGTACAGTATATTACAGCACACATGTAACTAATGTTCAAACAAACTTACTTCATCTGGTACAGGTTATTAGTACCTCGGTGGTCGATATCATGGCAGAATGCAGCAGTCACCATTGCCATGGCTTCCAGATCTGTATAGTAACGTTTTAATTTTCCTGTCTATATAATAAAAATAAAAAGCCATAAATCAACCTGCCATAAAAGATTGTAGAATATGTAGGTGTGCTTCAGGTTAGACTCTGTTCACACTGCATCAGCTGCTCTATTCTTCTCAATATAAATCAATGAAATCTGTTAAAGCCTGTTACAAAACAGAGCCATTATTTCCATTATGGATCCTGTAAAAATTAAACCCATAACATCAATGTGAACAGGGCCTTAAAATGTTGCTTTAACCCATTGAGGACACTCAATTTTCACATTGCTATATAAGGGTTTATTTTTTTTTTGCGGGGCGAGTTGTATTTTTTAATAGCACCTTTTAATGTACAATATAATGTACTAAGAAACTTTTTTTGTGTGGAATGGAAAAAAAACGCATTTCTGCAATAGTTTGTGGTGTTTCATTTTACAGTGTTCATTGTGCAGTAGAAATGACATGTTAACTTTATTCTGCTGGTAAATACGTTTACAGCGATCTCAAATTTATATAGTTTTTTTTATCTTTTATTACTTTTACAAAGTAAAAACACTTTGTTAAAATACTATTTGGCCTATACCACCTCAGGCCTGCACCTTAGTTATTATCAAGCTATACTGTGTGCTTTAAAATAAATATGAACGGATTCTATATTATTAACGTGTTGCCTCATCCTTACCATGAGGAGAGTGAACATGGTTTGTCCTACATTGAAGCCATGCCGCCAGTTGTGATAGGTAATTTTTCTGTATCCTTTGCTTAAAGAGAATAGGAACCGCACTAAAACCTGTATGAACAGACAATTTATTTTGTTAGTGATTTTCCTGTAAAACACAGGTAGAAACATGGAACACTATGAACATATGGAGTGTTTATTGCATGTTATTATACAGGTCAATGTAATTTTAGTGCAACATAATAGAGAAAAAAATCTGAGGATGCATCTTGTCAACTGTCTTAGGCCCTGTTCACATCTGCGTTGGGGGCTCCATTAGGGGCCTCTGTCGCAGATCCGGCCAAGATTACCTAATACAATAGCACAGCATGCTATGATATTGTTTCAGGTAAAACCCACGGACACTTTGACGAAAAACTGACGGAACCTATTAGGGTATGTTCACACGCTTAACAAAAAACGGCTGTAAAATAAGGAGCTGTTTTCAAGGGAAAACAGCCCCTAATTTTCAGCCGTTTTTTTATGCATCAGGCATTTTTTGATGTGTTTTGTACGGCCTTTTTTGGAGCTGTTTTTCTATTGAGACAATGAAAAACGGCTCCAAAAACGGTTCAAGAAGTGACATGCACTTCTTTTTTACAGGCCGTTTTTTTACACACCATTTTTTAAACGGCCGCGTAAAAAATGCTTTCTGGGAACGGAATGCTGTTTTTCCCACTGAAATCAATGGGCAGATGTTTGGAGGAGTTCAGCCTCCGTATTTTTAGCCGTTTTTCTGGGCGTTTACGGAAAATAGGCCGTGTGAACATACCCTTAAATTCAATGGGTTCCATCAGGCCCCTGGTAGTGTTCGTGGTGCAATGGAAACATTGTTCTACTTTTCTAACAGAGCAGATCAACGGAATGATGCCCGCGTCAAAGAAGTGCATGTCACTTCTTGGGACGTTTTTCATTGACTCCAGTGAAAAACAGCTCCAATAACGTCCGTAAAATACGCCGTGAAAAACACGAGTTGTTAAAAAACTTCTGAAAATCAGGAACTGTTTTCAGGCGAAAACAGCTCCGTAATTTCAGACATATTTTTGCTACTGCGTGTGAACATACCCTTATAGTTTATAACATGGTAGAGATTTTGAACTTGATCATGGCTATATCTACCATACAATAAAACTGGAATATGGGGACAACGACAGATAAACAGCTGCTTTTTGATTGAACTAGCAAGAAAGTGACAACGAGTAATGTTAAAGTGTAGGCTAAACGTTTGACAAACTCTGCGATTCTGCTTCACAACTCGCAAATAAGAGAAAAACCCTTTTTTTGTGTAAAAGGAATAAAAAAGTTAAGGTCTCATGCACACGACCGTAGCCATGTGCACGGCCGCGATTTTCGGGTCGGATGGGGCGCGGAGTTTCACCCGCAAATCGTGGACCGTGCACATGTCGCGTGCATTCATTTCTATGAGCCTGGACCGCAAAACACGGCTGTAATAAGACATGTCCATTCTTTTTGCGGTCCAGGCTCCTGGGCCATGCATGGGCCCATTGATATGAATGGGGCGGCAATTCACCCGCCGATTTGCGGGTGAATTGCACCGGCAAAAATAGGTTTGTGTGCATGGGGCCTAATACTTACAGATGATGGTTCATCCCGTGTGACTGTTGCAGACAATCAGAGGCTGTAAGCTGTAAAGGTCACATGGGCTGGAGCGTCATCCCTGGAGGCCAGACTGCACGGACAACGGAGGGATGTGTCACCATGACAGTATGAACTTTTTTTTTTTCAAGTTATGGTTTCCGCAGAGGAGATTCCACCCGAATAACTGCACCACAGTTTAGTGCGTTTTTTGGGGTGGAATTTGCTGCAGGTTCTAGGTGGTATAGGCTGCGTACTTCTACGCAGCATATCCAACCTGTGGCGACCCAGCCCAATGGTATTGATCCCACAGGCAGGAGACGCTGCAGATTTTATGCAGCGGAATCTGCAAAAAGCACAAGTAAATCAGTTGTGCGTTTTTGCTGCGCATATTGCTGCGGAAACGCTCCAGGTTTTTCCCAGTGGAGATTTAGCATCAAGCATTGATTATAGCTGCAGCTGTCCAGCATTTTTTACTGTGTTTCTGCTGTGTAAACACTGTACAAACCGCAATAATACTCAACTTGTGTATTTTAGTGCAGAATTTATGCTCCACATTGAAGTCTATGGGCCAAATACGCAGCAGCTCCGCACGGGACCTGCAGCATAAATTGACATGCTGCGGATTTTAAAGTCGCACTGCAGAACACTTTCCGCATAACATTTCTGCAATTTATTTCCGCAGTGTTGGCCTGAGATTTTCAAAATCTCACTCACTTTGCTGCTACTGTAAATACTGAGGAATTTCCGCACAGAATTCCTGTGTTCACACTGTGTGGAAACCCAGCCGAAGGGTAAGTTCACACATAGTGTAAATACTATGTAATACAGTAGCAGAGAAGTGGACACTGCGTAAATGATGAGCAAAAAAAAAACGCATTTCAATTGTATTTGCGTAATCGCTTCTTTTTTGTTGCGGGTTTTCCTCATTGAATTCAATAGGGAGGTAAAACTCGCAACAAATAGCAGATGTTGCATTTTTTTGCAGCGGCAAAGCTGCGATTCCACTGAAAAAGCGCAACTCAGAAAAAAACAACCCAAAACTTATACTTACCCAGAATTCTGTGCTTCTTCTTCCAGGTTGGCCTCCTGGGATGATGTTTCATCCCATGTGACCACTGTAGCCAATCACAGGCTGCAGCGGTCACATGGGATAAACGTCATCCCAGGGGGCAGGTCGTCATAGGGTATGTGTTTTTTTTTTTATATATATACGTGCAGTTTTCCGCAGCGGACATTCCGGTTGAAAAACTAAAAGGAAGAACTTAGGGTGAAGTCACACGCAGCAGATTTTGTTGCAGAAATTTTCTGAAAATCAATTAAATTTCTACAGCAGAAATTTTCTATGACTGAAAATAAGTTTGATTTATCTGAATGGAACTAGCATTAATCCTTGCACCTGCTGCAGAAACAAACCCATTCAGACGAATAAAACAATAGGGACAATCAGCTGTGTGACAGATGTTTTTTTAACGGCTGTCACACGGCTGCATTAAAATCAATGCAAGTCTATGGTGGTATTCACACGGCCGTTTTTTTTTAACGTGTCCTATTTTTGCCTGTTTTCCCGGATCCCTCAATAGACTCTTTGTTGCGGAAATAGGTCCAGTTTTATGCTGCGAATTTTGGTGCATTTTTTTCCGAAACTTGTCAGACACAATTCTGAGGCGGAAATGCAAGAAAAATTGTCATGCTGCGGATTTTGAAATATGCACCACAGGTCAATTTATGCAGGACAAAAATTCTGCACCGTGTAGATGAGATTACTTGAAATATTATTTACTTTGCTGGTACTGTATTACGCTGCAAATGTCAATCATATTTGATGTTCTAGTTTGTGGCCCACACTGTAAAAAAATCTCCTTACCTCTTGAGGTATATGAAATTTGTCGACCACTTCTAACTCGTAGTACATCTGAATTGCACATTTTACTAAGAACAGCTCTGTTTGGGGCAAATCACTGAAGTGGAACTCATATATTTCAGCTTCCTCTGGATCAGGTAGCTCTTCTTGCTGTAAGAGTAGAAACAATTAGATCGGGATCACACACGCAGTTTTGGTGCAGTGTTTAGCTCAATTTTTCTGCCAAAGCCGGAAGTAGATCCAAAGGAAGGGAAAGGCATTTTTTTGTGTCCACTCCTGTTTGACTTAAAAAATTGGGCCAAAAATTGCACCAAAGACTCCATCAAAACTGTTTGTGTGATCCTGACCTTATAGTAGTTAGCTAAAATCAGAGCACATTTTTTTCTAATTTGTTGTTTTTTGGCATTGTGTTCATGTTATAATTGCAGCTATTTACTTACATGACAGTAATAACAAAGACATGGATACAAAGCACAGAATAGAGAAAGAACACTAAAAACAATACACTTATGAAAAACCTGCAAAATACCTTCTCCAGTCCAAGGCCCCATGCACATGGCTGTACCCGTAATCACGGGCCACGATCGCGGGCCTACAAAGTATGGGAGCACGGACCGTAAAAAGCAAAAGATAGGACATGTCCTATCTTTTGCGGTACACTTCTACGGCCCGGACACCTCATAAATAAACGGGAAGGTGTCCGTGAAGAATAGAAGAGTATGCGTCCGCAATTGCTGACGATTTTTACGGTCGTGCGCATGGGGCCTAATTAATTAAAATAACCTGACAGCGGAGGATCCCTTTTATTCTGTGCCTAACAAGAACTAGTCTGTACCTTTTTTAATTTAATATTACTTATGAAGAGAAATCTTAGTCAGTCTTTATTAATTTCCTTGCGAAAGGCCAAGAAACACAAGGTTCTATGCAGATTAATTTATGCCCATATATTTTGCTGAGAGTTTTTAGAAAATGAAACAAAATGTAAATTCAATTACATAGTTATTAGTTTCATTTGTAACTTTATCAGATAAATAGGCCAATAATTCTTTCCAGAGTTTCTCCTACTATTAATACTGGTTATTTCATTTTAATTGTCTACTGTTGACTATTATTGAAAAATATACAAAGGGTGTAGGCATTTATTTGCCAGGTGTAACTGGTTATATTGGGAATTGTAGTGCTAATGTCATAGTATCATAGTATTGTTTTCTGATACATTCGAATGAGTTAAATTGCTGATTTTTTTTCCAGTGTTTTTCTTTTGACATTCTGAAGCCACAGATAGTTCAGGAAAAATAAAGTTAAGACTAACCAATATTTCATACAACTCCTCCTCTTCACATTCATCTGGTGGACGATTTAACACTTCTTTGGTTTTCTGTGCATATAAAAACGTGCCATTAAAACATAGAACATAGGCATTTCTATATTCTTCAGCAAGCCCTGGACAAACAGGAACAAAAGCTAAAAAATTTGCTTGACTGAAATGTCACTGTCTGTATGATTATGGCCTTATTGGACTTTGGCTGGATTCTCACATTGCATTTTTGTTGCAGATGTTAATGTAGATCTTTGAGCTAAAGCCAGATTTGGATCCAGGCGGAAGGAGAAGTATAAGTTCTTCCTGTATATTTCCAATTCCTTTTGAAATCTGGCTTTGGTTAAAAAATCTGCATCAAAATCTGAAACAAAAACGTGATGTGTGAACCTAGCCTAATATCTACCTGTATGTAGCCAAATTTCTACAAAATCCATATGTGATCTATTACAGATATCAGAAATTTAGGGTACTTGCTATCTTCAATTGTTTTCTCTTATTTACAGAGATCGTGGGTGTTGTATGCATGGTCCTTGCACTGAAGCGTTGGTTAAGTTTTGACTATCAAAGTTATGGCTCTCTAGAACTAATGAAACATTACTCCTTTATGTTAATTAGGAAAATACATTATCTCCATATCTGTTCTACAGGAACAAGTGCACCTTAGACAGCTTAACCCCTTCCCGATATTTGATGCAAATGTATGTCTTAGTTGGGAGGGGGGAGTATGGAGCGGATGTCTGCCTTACAGCGGATGTACACTCGGGATCGCAAGGCTTAAAATAATTTTCCCACTTTGGTCATTTTTGGCATATCTACAAGATATGACATAAATGTCCAATAGGTGCAGGTCCCAGTGGGACCTGCATCCATCTCTAGAACTGGGCCACTTAACCTTTGTCTTACCTTGTCCGTCTCCCGCTACGGTGTTTCCGTAACTCCTATTTACTTCTTTGGGAGTTATGGAAGCAGCGTAGCTAGCGAGCTTGACTTATTCCATACTCCCGACTACCTCGCCAGACTGTGGCCAGGGAGCAGCGGGAGCCGGACAAGGCAGGACGGGAGACAGGGGCCCACATCTATCTGACATTTATGGCATATCCTGTGAATATACTATAAGGGCACATTCAGACATGGCGGAATTGCTGTGGAATTCCGCTGCGGACAGTCCGCAGTGGAAATCCTTAGCAGACAGTTTGTCCATTGGTTTCCATAACTTTTCAGTTATCTTCGTGCAGATGTTGCGGAAAAATCTGCTGCTGACCATAGGCTGCAGTGCGGAATTTTCAGTCCGCAGCATGCACTGTCTGTTGCAAAGAAGAAGCAGAATTTCACTGCGTATTTCAGGCTTTGCAATGCAAAAACGGAAATCTGTGGCAAGTCCGCTGTGTTTTCTGCAATGTCTGAATTACCTGTCAAATATGCAAATGTTGGTGCAGATTCGTTGCGTAATTGGCCCAAATCTGCACCAACATTTGCAGCGGAAAAATTCTGCCACGTCTGAATGTGCCCTAAATGTTCGAGGTGTACCATACACATAAGTATTGCAGTATACAGTATTATACCAGTGATTCAACTATGACAAGTCTATGTCCCCTAATTAAAAGGTCAAAGAAATAACCCTTTTCCTATTTATTTAAAATAAAACGATGTAAACAATAAAAAAACAAAAATAAGTACTGCCGTCCGTAAAAAAGTCCGAACTATTAAATATTTATTCTGCATGATGATCACCCCAATTGCCCCCAATTTTTTTTATAAAAATTAACTAAAAAGTTGTATGTATTGAAAAATGGTACCAATATGTACGACACAAAACTATTTCTGGTTAAACAAGTTTTTATTTTGTAAAAGTAGTAAAACATTTAAAAATATATATATATAAATTTGGTATCACCGTATTTGTATTGACCCACAGAATAAAGTGAACATGTAATTTTTACCGCATGGTGAACACCGTAAAATGAAACCCAAAAAACAATGGAGCAATTGCTGTTTTTTCTCAGTTCCACTAAAAAAAAAAAGTAAAACTTTCTCAGTACATTATATGGTACATTTAATGCTTCCATTAAAAGCTACAACTTGTCCCGCAAACAAAATGAAAGGAAAATACAAAAATGAAAAATGGCTGCAGGAGGAAGGGGATAAACATCTCTCCATTGCACAGACTCGTGTGTGTGTGTGTGTGTGTGTGTGTGTGTATGACTTGTTATTAGAATAAACTGCATTCACATCTGTATTTAGAGGTTTGACCAGAGGTGTGCTGTAAAGTCAATAAAAATACATTGTAAAAACAGATTAAAAAAACTGCTGTTTGATAAATAAACCTAAGGTTGCGCTCACATGTGTCGTACCTGCATTGTATTTCCGCAGTGAAACCTACACTGCGGGAAACAATACAACGTATCCCTATGTGCAAAATGGTCTGCAATGCAAGAACTAGTGAAATCTGTCTGTGTTGCAGAATATATTTCCATATTTTTATGCCGCAGAAATACAATGCAAATATGCCACGTGTGAGCACAGCCTAAATAGGGACTTTGAAACCTCCCCAAGTAATGTAGCCTTAAAGACTTTATTTACCTTTAAAAGGAATGTTTTTTATTAAATCAATGTTACCTGTTTTTAAACAACTTTCAAGTAGACCTTTCTATATATCCTTTATAAATAGAAGCTGTATCGTTCCCTATCAGACGATTCCATCTGTTCAGCTGAACTGACGGCTGGGCTGAGAGCGGGTCCTGCGTGTTTCTAACATACAGGATCCACCTAATATTGATCACATCTAAGTTCATAACTTAGATGTGATCGTTATTAGCTGGATCCTGTGTATCAGAGCAAGGTGTCAGTTGTAAGAGCTGACACCCGCAGCATATGGTGCGACCTCAGCCCGTGAGCCCACATATTGTTCCCTTCCCACTTTGACGTACAGTTAAATCATGATGTGGGAAGAGGTTAATAAATTAAGCACATAATTAGGGTATGTTCACACGCAGTGACCAAAAACGCCTGAAAATACAGAGCTGTTTTCAGGCAAAAACAGCTCCTGATTTTCAGACGTTTTTGTAGCAACTCGCGTTTTTCGCAGTGTTTTTTACGCCAGTTTTTGGAGTTGTTTTTCAATGGAGTCAATGAAAAACCCCTCCAAAAATGTCCCAAGAAGTGACCTGCACTTCTTTTGACGAGCCGTCATTTTACGCGCAGTATTTTCACAGCGACGCGTAAAATAAAGGCTTGTGGGAACAGAACATCGTAAATTCCATTGCAAACAATGGGCAGATGTTTGTAGGCTTAATGGAGCCGTTTTTTCAGGCGTAATTCAAGGCATAAAACGCCCGAATTACGCCTGAAAACACTGCGTGTGAACATACCCTTAGATATACCTTGAGTTGGATGACGTTTTCTTACCAGGATTATCTGTAATTCATCATTGGAGCATTTCACATGATAATTAACCATGTCTTGATAGATATCTTTTCTGTTCTCAAGCTTGTTCATCTTGTCATAAGTGTCAGTATTCAGGACTGACCAACCGAGGAACTGTGTCAAAGACTTAAAGAAGAAAATGATAAGGAGATTATGGAGGAAGTCGTTTTGTGGAGCATCGAATAGCAGCGCTGCCTGTGAGGGCTTTACTTTCATCTATTTAGGGCCATTATCTGCAGGAGTTGGCTTCTCTCAAAATCTTCCAGTTTCTTTTTTCTCAGTCTTAAACTAAACTTTTAAGTAAACTATTCTCCTGTGAAACTGACCCAATTATAGGAGAACTGCTAATTTAAATGAATAAACTCCATGTACAGCACCACACAGGAATGTACAGACCATAGAGGCAACACCAGTAGGTACTATGGGGCGCATAGTACTCTGAGGGGGCCCCAGCATAGTTTGGCCCTAGTTAAGTTTTTAAGGGAAATATAACCCTCTACAGAACTCTCCCTTCCCACCAGCATCAAAATATTATCAACCATGGGAGGAGGGAAGTGAATAGCGAGTCCACTACAGAAAATTGTAACGTTATGTCTGACAAGAAAGTCATCCAGATCTCTTTTCAAGTTAATCATCACAACATCCTGTAGTAGAGCGTTCCATAGCGTGATTGCTATTACAGTTAAAAAACAACTGTACCTTCAAAAAAAAATTAAAAAATTATGTGTCATAGAGACATAAATATGTATGAAGTTTTGATCGGTGAGAGTCCAGGTGCTGGAACCCCCACTGTCGCTAAAACGAAGGTGCAGAAGCACCCAGCAGAATGCCCTACAGCTTCAGGATTGAGCAGTGCTCCCCCTTAGGATGAAGACAGGCTCACAAGTTCTATGTGAGACATCTTCAGCCTAACATGGAGCCCCTATCACAGCCAAAGATGCAGGGAGGCTTCAACACCTTCGTTTCAGCCATGATGTGGGTCTCAGCACTCTGTTAGCCACCAATCAAAGCTTCTGATATGTCTTTATGACATAAAACGTTTTGTTTTTTTAAAGTACAGTTACTCTAAGAAAACCCTTTTATTCTGTTGAATAAACCCTATTTCCTCAAGACGTAGTGGATGCCCTTTTGTCATGGTTACAGACCTATGTATATAGATCCCTGTACTGATCATTGATAAATTTGTACATAGTAATAAGGTTGCCCCAGGTCATTTCCCCCAATCATTCTTTGCACTGCAGTCTACCGATTCCAATGCCCTGCTCCTGTTCTACTGTATCTATTGTTATACACAGGTGCCCAAAGCTACACACAATATTCCATAGCCAGTGATATCATTTTTATAAGTGTAAAACTATACTATTGTTATGTACATCTAAGCCCCTCTTGATGCATCACATTTTATTTGCTTTAGCAGCAGGCGCCTGGTACTGTTTGCTAGAGATAAGTTTACTGTCCATCAATATCCCCAAGTCTCTTTCAGTATCAGTTTTACCCAGTCTTTAACATGTATTGCACCATATATGAGGGTGGTCTTTTTGGATACAGATCCTGGACAACCCCTTTAAGCACAAGCTGGACCGTCACTCAAAGCGAGCCATACATTGGTACATGAATTACATAGTTTGGGTTGTTGGAGGATATAAAAAAAAAAAAAAAGTGCCATTATACAAGTAGAATATCAACATAACTGATGTTCTACGATAGAGAATTTATTAAAGGTAATGTTGCTCTGAACAAGAAATGCATTAATTACTCACTTCAGTTAATACTTCGTCCATTTCATCAAATGGTTTTCCGTCCTTTCTGTTGTAAAATGTGGCAACCCCAACAATTTCTTCCTTTTTGTTGACAATTGGCAATGAAAGGACATTTTTAATCACCCACCCAGATTCGTCAAGTGGACCTTTCTATGGACAGATAAGAATGATTAATTTATTACTTTGAAATGTTTCTTTTGAATGTAAGTTGGTACCACAATCTGCAATATAGTAATTTCACTAGGATATCAATATGACAGCTTTTTCCATGTTATTAAGTACAAAAGTACATAAATAAGTCTAACTTTGGTGGAATGACTTGGGCACTGCACTTTTAACAAACTCTGCATAAATCAATAGTATAAGCGAATATAAGAAATTTTGTAATATATCTTATTAGAGAAAAATGTTTTTTTCTCCACTTATCAGGCCTAACACTCCCCCCCCCCCCTAACTGTTCACTCTCAATTTACTGCTAAATCTGTCTCCTCATGATAAGAAGAAGCTCACTCAGGGATCAGTTTACAGCTGCCTATAGAAGTCTATGGAGAGGGTAGGGGGATGAGGAAGCAGGGGCAGAGTGAGATAGGCAGAGAGACACACAGTAAGTGTTATATATCACCCCAGTGCTGGATTTACAGCTACACTGCTGAAAACTGCTGTATGATATCCTTTATTTAGCTGCTGTTTCTATGTGTGTGCTACAAGGAGACAGGAGAGCAGGATGTTCTCTTCCCATGTGTGCAGGGTATAGAAGATATGATAACAGTTAGGCTCCACCCACTAGCTAAGAGAAATCTAAGATTAGAGATAAAGCTTGAACAGGGAAAAACTGCCCTTTCTGAAGAGTCAGTTTGTGTGAGCTGGCCATACAATACCTTTGCTTCTTATGTACACTAAACAGGTTTTATCACAGTAATTATTCACATTTGGCTACATGCAGACTCTCATTGTCATCTGTGCCTGTTTGTAATAAAGCTGAATTCACACACCGTGTATACTCATGTTTCGGTGGCTTTTTAATGATGTTGAAAAACACAAGGAAAAATGCACGTACAAATGACACTTAATGAAAAACGCATCTAAAAAACGCCAGTGGCATTTTTTACTTACATTTTAAAAAGCTGAAAAAAAGGTGTGTGTGAAGGAGGCCATATACTTCTCCTGTAATTTATCTTGGCTAAAATACAGTATTAAAAACTATTAAATATAAACACATTAAATATTGACTTTAAATAATGCTCTCTGTGAACCTGGCAATACCTTTTATTTTATATATTTATTTTCTTTTACTTTTTCTTTTTATATTCTCTAAGGCGGGATTCACACGACAGGGTTTCCCGGCCGGGTGCCGGCCGTTCATAAATCGGCCGGCACCCAGCTGCATTAGGAATAATAGACCCCTAATGGGGCTATTCACACGACCGATTTTTTGACGGCCGGGAAACCCGGCCGTCAAAAAATGGGTCATGGCCTATTTTCGGCCATGTGCCCGGCTCCCATAGAAGTCTATGGGGCCGGGTAATACACGGCCATCACCGGAATGTGTCCCGAGTGATGGCCTGGTCTAGCGTCGCTCGCGTACTCTCTCTCCTCCTCCTCACAGTGCAGAGTGCATGTGAGGAGGAGGAGGGTCTTTTTTTGCTCCCTGTAGGAGTCGGATTCCGCTACAGGAGAAGTGCGTGACTACACTGTCCATATATGGACACAGCGAAGTCACTCACTTCTGCAGCGGAATCCCCGACGCTATGGCCGGGGATTCCGCTACAGGAGAAGTGAGTGACTACACTGTCCATATATGAACACAGCAAAGTCACTCACTTCTGCAGCGGAATCCCCGACTCTATGGCCGGGGATTCCGCTACAGGAGAAGTGCGTGACTGCACTGTCCATATATGGACACAGCGAAGTCACTCACTTCTGCAGCGGAATCCCGACGCTATGGCCGGGGATTCCGCTACAGGAGAAGTGAGTGACTACACTGTCCATATATGGACACAGCGATGTCACTCACTTCTGCAGCGGAATCCCTGACTCTATGGCCGGGGATTCCGCTAGAGGAGAAGTGCGTGACTACACTGTCCATATATGGACAAGCGACGTCACTCACTTCTGCAGCGGAATCCCGGACTATATGGCCGGGGATTCCGCTACAGGAGAAGTGCGTGACTACACTATCCATATATGGACACAGCGAAGTCACTCACTTCTACAGCGGAATCCCCGACGCTATGGCCGGGGATTTCGCTACAGGAGAAGTGAGTGACTACACTGTCCATATATGGACACAGTGATGTCACTCACATCTGCAGCGGAATCCCCGACTCTATGGCCGGGGATTCCGCTACAGGAGAAGTGAGTGACTACACTGTCCATATATGGACACAGTGACGTCACTCACTTCTGAAGCGGAATTCCCGACCTGTGGCAGGGAATTCCTCTCCAGGAGAAGTCAGTGACTACACTGTCCATATATGGACATTGAAGTCAGTGACTTCTCCTGGAAGGGGGGGGGGGGGTGGGTGCAACCTACAGGGGGCTGTGTGGCATCACCTACAGGGGACTTGGTGGCATCACCTACAGGGGGCTGGGTGGAATCACCTACAGGGGACTGGGTGGCATCGCCTACAGGGGACAGGGTGGCATCGCCTGCAGGGGGCAGGGTGGCATCGCCTGCAGGGGCAGGGTGGCATCGCCTGCAGGGGGCTGTGTGGCATCTCCTACAGGGGGCAGGGTGGCATCGCCTACAGGGGGCAGGGTGGCATCGCCTACAGGGGGCAGGGTGGCATCACCTACAGGGGGCTGTGTGGCATCACCTACAGGCGGCTGGGTGGCATCGCCTACAGGGGGCAGGGTGGCATCACCTACAGGGGGCAGGGTGGCATCACCTACAGGGGGCTGTGTGGCATCACCTACAGGGGGCAGGGTGGCATCGCCTGCAGGGGGCTGTGTGGCATCGCCTGCAGGGGGCTGTGTGGCATCGCCTGCAGGGGGCAGGGTGGCATCGCCTGCAGGGGGCAGGGCGGAATCGCCTACAGGGGGCAGGGTGGCATCACCTACGGGGGGCTTGGTGGCATCACTCACGGGGGGCTGTGTGGCATCACCTACAGGGGGCTGTGTGGCATCACCTACAGGGGGCTGGGTGGCATTACCTACCAGGGGAGCTGTGGCATTATCTACAAAGGGCTGTGTGTGGCAACAAATTTAAATGAAATTCATCCGATTTTAAAACGGACAGGGAAAAAAAACGGATGCAAATCGGGTCCAAATCGGCCGGTAAAAACGGCAACTCGGAACGGAATCGGAATGGATGCAAACCGGATGCAAACCGGCCGGGAAAATGTGCCAAAAATGGCCGATTTTCCCGGCCGACACTCGGACCCTGTCGTGTGAATGAGGCCTTAGGGTATGTTCGCATCCGGCAGATTTGTTGTTCAAATTTCTGCGACTGCTGATTCATCATAATGTGGTTTCCAGAGATCCATGCACATGCTGCAGAAACCACTCTATTTTGATGTATGGAATACTTTTTTCAGTCGCAAGAACTATATGCAAAATAATTTGTGTGAATATACCTTATTTCCATGCTATTTCCTGCATGTTACACCTGTATATCTTTTCGATATCACACTTTACCTGAAACTGAAAGTATTCATCTGCACCCGTGTTCATAATATTGCAAATCTGTAAGAAACACATTCAGTATTTATTTCTTCATTTTTTTTTGTAAATCTCTTTTTATTTATGCACATAAGTAAACATCAAACATGTAAACAGTAGACATTTCAAACCAAGTAATCTCGGCATACAATCTACTATGACAAGTAATGTAAATATAAACCAAGGTATCATATATACCTTAAGATAGATGCAATAGATGCATTCAGGGACATTGAAAGAACAAATAATAATACAGTATTGTATTCAAATAATAGACAATGACAGAAACAGTTATTATATGGTCAGGTCTATACAGTAGAAATAGCCACAACTACTCACAGACATCCTATAGAAATAACAGAATGACAAGATTCAGAGATTAATCTATAAACTTGACCTAACTAGTCAAACAGTCTTCCTATGAAAAAAGGATACTACAGTAACTTCCTCTGATAGATACTAGTCCATCTCAGCAATCGGGATCATCATCAAAGGAAACAGAATTATGAAATCCATCAAGGGAGATTCAGGTGGAGTCCATGAGAATTTCCTGAGGCATGCGCTTAGCAGCTAGCTTGCGGAATTTGACTGCTCTACCAAAACTACTCGTCTCCCACGGGGTGGAAGGAGCAATGGTTGGCAGGGAAGCAACATTCAAAATAGCAGAGCAATCAGAGACCTGGAGATCCGGTGTCCCAAGAGCTTGCAGAACTTCAGGTAAGTCCCCGTAAGAACGTATCATCAGACGTCTCCCGTCCACTGCAAAGGAAATTCCAAAGGGTAACAGCCATCTGTAGAGAATTTTCCTCTGTCTGAGCAGATCCGTGAGGGGTTTAAGCAGGCGTCTCTTGGAGAGAGTAACATTAGCGAGATCTTGAAAAATAGATATCTTCGAGCCCTCCCACATAATGGGTTCAGAGTCTCGTGCTGACTTTAGTATGTCGTCTCTGGTCCTAGAGCTGAAGAGACGACATAAAACATCTCTGGGTGGTTCCGCTGGATTGGGCTTTGGCCTCAGAGCTCTGTGTATTCTTTCAATAGAGATCTCATAAGAGTAGGAATCACCCAGAATTCTAATAAACAACTGTTTGATGGAAGCAGGGAGGGCTTCTGAGGGGATCAACTCCGGGACCCCCTTCAGACGAAGCTAGTTACATCTCCCTCTGTTGTCCTGATCCTCTATCCAGTCGATCATCTTGTTGAAATGGTTCTGACACGCAAGGAAAGAAGAGGAAGAAGCTGCCATATAATCAACCAACTGAGCTTGGGTAGATTCTAGCTGTTCGACCCTCTGTCCAATCTGGCGGACATCCTGTTTGATGTCATGAAGTTCCTTCACTACCGGCTCCTGGGCTTTAGCTAAAACCGTACTTATAAAGGATCGAGAAACAGGCAAATCCCTATTGGGCTGAGAATCTTCCATATCGCTGTCATCCTCCTCTGTATTGTATTGCTACAATTTATGTGGGGATCTTTTGTCACTCTGCGGGTGATCCAATGGAGCTTTGGAAGAATCCAGTGCCGGTTTTTTAACAAAGTTATCCATGCTGGCAGCCCTGGTAGACCCCGAGGTGTCTCTGGATTTTTGTGGAACAATTTTCACCATTGCTACTGCAGATTCCAACAAGAAGTTGAACAAGCCAGTTATGAAGAGCCCCTATAGAGATTTCACAGAAAAGACTCCTGATGTTCTGTCATAGGTTAGATGTCCCTGTACATCTAAAAACATTAAAGAGCAGTCATGCTAAAACAGCATGGTACGGATGTCCTATTTAAGCATAATGTTGAGGCAACAAAAGTCCCCTAAAAAATTAGAGCCAAGATCTTTAGCGTATAAACATTAGGGAGAGTGCAGACCATGCGGCAGCACGGTTCAGAAAAAAATTAAGGCTATGCCTTTTGCTAGCTGCAATCCCAGACGATGAGAAATTGTGTGGGTCAGGTATTGCTGGCCTCTGTAGTGGTGGTGAGGGGGATAGAGATGAGCAAATGAACCACCAACCCCTAATAGTTCAAATATACAATCTGCACGTCTCAGGAAAAAATAAATAAAAATAAAGTGCTCGTTACTGTCCAGGGGTGCAGTGGAGGTGTTGGTGGAAGATGTATGTGCCCACCTGAAAGTTGCTGTGATCAGGGGTGAGTTCCATGTGCAAAAACACCGTCAGGCCAGAAATGTAGTCCCTGGCTCCAGCCACGCTTGTAGGCCACGATCTTAGGGTTGGGAGGGGAGTGCTAACCCCAGGAAAATATGCCTCCTCCGCTGCTATCCCTGCTGCAACACCTCCAAGACTTCAGGCAGGAGTGACTGTGGAAGGTTCCGATGCAGACTCCAGCGATGAGTAATGCCGCGAATGGGACAGACACAAAATCAAGGCCCCAGCTTCACATGCAGCGCTAGGCCGCAACTCCAAAAATGATCCGATGATCTTTATCAAGGTGTCAAAACATTCTCTATAATCTGCTGACCAGTAAAAAGGTATTCCCACACTCGTTGGGGCAATGTGGAAGCAGGATTCACCCAGATTACAATGCAGAGATGTCCGTTTCAGTATTTATTCATTTTTTTCACAGACTTGGAAACATAAATAATTAAATGTGACTATGACTGAACAGATTAGCAGCTATTTAACTCATTTAAAGGATATGTAAACTTTTGAAGTTTATTTTTTTTTAAATAAAACAACATATGTGATTTTAAGCAACTTTTTAATTGTTTTTTTTATTAAAATTAATTTTTACTTTTTGAGATACAGATTGTATGTATCCTGTTTATATAGAAGCTTTGTCTTGCCATCAAATATGACTCTGTCAGGTCAACAAGACTGCCGGAATGGCTAAAAGCTGGTTCTGCGTGTCTAAATTCATTAACATACATGTCATCGATAACAGCTGGATCATGCGTGTCAGAGACATGTCAGACCTGCTTTCAGCTGAGCCGTCAGTCCTGCTGACCTGACGGATTCTGTTTTGACGGCAAAATACAGCTTCTATGCAGACAAGATACATAGAAGCTGTATCTCAAAAATAAAATTTTTTTTGAATAAAAAACAATAAAAAAAATGGGTTTAAAGGTTTACATAATCTTTAAACTGAGAATGTTAACTCTTAATTTGGACAATCCCTTTTTGTTAGAATGGTTTCCCAAAAATAAGCTGTTGACAGAGTATCCTGCTGTTGGGACCCAGAATGATTGGCCGTAATATGTGGGGCAATCGTCAACAAGTGTTCAATTCCCATGCAACAGCACTACAGTTCCCACTTACATCAACAGACTGTCCATGTAATGCACAGATATGCTGGGTCCCCCAGATAGTCTTTGTAGCCGCTCCCCACTCTTTCTAAGAGATGGGGGTCCTAAATGGGGGACCCCCTTCTCTTAATTAAGAATGAATATGGGCCAACAATATTAAAGGGGTTGTCCAGGAAAAAAAATAATCTAAAAAGTGTCCCCCAGCCTTGATTTGCCTTCCCTAATACCCCCTATTAAATTTCTAACCAGTTTCTGTTTGATCTCCATCGTCACTGGTGCTCTTTCTGTTTGTTTACATCCCTTGCTGTTTGTTTACATCCCTTACTGTCTGTTTTCTGTCTTGTAACCCACCATACCCATGATCCCCTGCTGCATATGAGGAGACAGTTGCATCCCCCCCTTCCTCCAAAGCATCTCAGCTATTTGCATACTGCCACGCCCCTCTATGGTCACAGTGTCCTTCCCTGCTCTAATTACAAGTTACAGGCAGACACAGTAAGGGTATGTTCACACGAGGTCATTACATCCGTAATTGACGGACGTATTTCGGCCGCAAGTACCGGACCGAACGCCCGGCTCCCTGCACTGTGTTCGGTCCGGTACTTGCAGCCGAAATACGTCCGTCAATTACGGACGTAATGACCTCGTGTGAACATACCCTAATGATCATCATTATCCTTTCTGCCCTCATCTATCCCTGATCTAAGTACAGGCACCCATCTCCCTCCCTGTCCCTTTCACAGCCTGATAAATGTAAGTCTGCCCACTCCACCTATGACAGACATCTTGGTACACACAATCCAGTCAGCACATTTTCCTCACCTGCTGCTGGAGCTGTTCCAAGAGATCCTGTATTAGGCCCTATTCACACTGGGTTTTTTTTGCTGGCAGAAAATTCTGCATCAAAATTCTGTCTTGAATTTGGAGGCAAATTTTGACCTGCTTGCACGCCGTTTGCCACGTTTTTTTGTCCGCGGCCATTGAGGGAAAAAGAAGCGACATGCCCTATCTTCAAGCGTTTACTCGTCTGACCTCCAACTGACATCAATGGGAGGCAGAGAAAGCGCTTTTCACAGCGTTTTTGCCCGTGGCGCTCAATAGCCCCGGGCGAAAAACGGCACGAAAAACGTGGCAAACGGCGTGCAGGCAGATCAAAATCTGCCTCAAAATTTTAGCGGAATTTTGAGGCAGAATTTTCGGCCTGCAAAAAACTCTGTGTGAACAGGTCCTTACAGTGAAGAAAACACCAAACACTACTCCAAACAATGTTAAAACGTTTCTTTTTTTACATAATTTATTATAAATGTATGTAAGGCCCCATGCACACGAACGTGCTTTTGCGGCCGCAATTCCCCCGCAAATCCACGGGAGAATTGCAGCCCCATTCATTTCTATGGGCCCATGCACACGACCGTGGTTTCCATAACCGCAGAAAGAACGGACATGTTTTATTACGGCCATGTTCTGCGGTCCAGGCTCGTAGAAAATAATGGACGCGTCCATGTGCAAGGCCCGCGTTTTGCGGGTGGCTCGCGGTTGACACTCCGCGGTCGGCCGACCCGAAGACTACGGTCGTGTGGATGAGGCCTTAGTGTGTCTCACTATTATTTACTATATATATATATATATATATATATATATATATATATATATATATATATATATATATATATATTTATTTATTTTGTGTGTGTGTATATATATATATATATATATATATATTTTGTGTGTGTGTATATATGTATATAATTTTGTGTGGGTGTGTATATATACACACACACACACACACACACACACACACACACATACACACACAAATATACACTGTCTACAAGGATTGGGTGGGGGGCTGTATGGTATTGTCCACAAGGGGAAGGTGGGGGGCTGTATGGCACTGTCTACATGGGGGGCTGTATGGCACTGTCTACAAAGGGGAGGTGGGGGATTATGACACTGTCTACTGGGAGGCTGTATGGCACAATCTACAGGGGGCACTATCTACAAGGGGGGGGGGCTGTGTGTGGCAGCAAGGGCAGGGGGGCATTATACTGTGTGGAGGCTACTAAGCGGACATTATACTGTGTAGGGGCACTATAGGTGGGCAATATACTGTGTGACACTTAAGTGGGCATAATACTGTGTGGGCACAATTAGAGGACAAAATATTGTGTCCTTAAAGAGACTCTGTCACCACATTATAAGTGCCCTGTCTCCAACATAAGGAGATCGGCGCTGTAATGTAGGTGACAGTAATGCTTTTTATTTAAAAACCCGATATTTTTTCACAAAGTTAGGAGCGATTTAAGTTTATGCTAATGAGCTTTCTTAATGACCAAGTGGGCGTACTTTTACTTTCGACCAAGTGGGCGTTGTACAGAGGAGTGCATGACGCTGACCAATCGGCATCATGCACTCCTCTCCATTCATTTACACTGCACTAGCGATATAGTTATATCACTATGTGCAGCTACATACACAAGCCCTAACATTACTACAGTGTCCTGATAATGAATACACATGAAATCCAGCCTGGACGTCATGTGTACTCAGAATCCTGACACTTCTGAATCTTTTTTTTGTGAGATTCCGGCAAGTGAAACCAAATCTCGTTTAGCTCCGTGATCTCGCGAGATTTGGTTTCACTTGCCGGAATCTCACAAAAAAAGATTCAGAAGTGTCAGGATTCTGAGTACACATGACGCCCAGGCTGGATGATCATGTGTATTCATTATCAGGACACTGTAGTAATGTTAGGGTTTGTGT
Organism: Rhinoderma darwinii; assembly: GCF_050947455.1. Lineage (NCBI taxonomy): Eukaryota > Metazoa > Chordata > Amphibia > Anura > Rhinodermatidae > Rhinoderma > Rhinoderma darwinii. Next base: position 116,877,091 of record NC_134689.1, read on the forward strand.
ATGAGGCTGCACATATCGATATATCTATATCGCTAGTGCAGTGTAAATGAATGGAGAGGAGTGCATGATGCCGATTGGTCAGCGTCATGCACTCCTCTGTACAACGCCCACTTGGTCGAAAGTAAAAGTACACCCACTTGGGCATTAAGAAAGCTCATTAGCATAAACCAAAATCGCTCCTAACTTTGTGAAAAAAGATTGTTTTTTTTAAATAAAAAGCATTACTGTCACCTACATTACAGCGCCCATCATGTAGGAGACAGGGCACTTATAATGTGGTGACAGAGTCTCTTTAAAGGGGTTATAATATATTGTATTAAATATTATTATTATACTGTATGGGGGCACTAAAGGGGAATTATACTGTGTGTGGGGAACTTTTTTATTATGGGGGTGGGGCTCCGAAAGATAATTTTGCACTGGGGTGCCATCTACCCTAAGGCCGACCATGGTACCTACAGCTGTTTTCCATTTTGATCATATACAGTACATCTTCTGTATAGGACCTGCTGTACTTGCTGCTACTAAATTCTGTCAGGCTGTCAGATACACATACAACAATCTACAGTGTTGCCAGTATAACTGTATGACTGCACAAGTTCAGAAATTCAGGGGTTTCATTTGTAGATAGAATTAACTCGTGGGCAAATCATTGTACAATAGAAGTTCTAAAGGCTGACATTGTGTGCTCACCTCTATAAAATCTCAGAAAACCTTTAACCCTTAGCGGTACTTCTTGCTTATCGTGTCACACCTGTAGGAGGAACTACCGCGGTTGGTACTCAATGAACAAGACACACTTTCTGGTTTAGCAACTTCTTTACTGCGGAGAGCAATTAACTATAACTTCTCCTCTATGGAGCAGACAGGAAGCCTGAGGTTGAGGACTTCGATCCTGCTGGAAGTCCCCCGGAGAGAGGTTGTGCCTGACCCCACGTTGCCGGCTTGGCTAAGGAAACGCCGCTGTCAGTCACGGCGGGAGCTAACCGCTACTGACAGCCTACCCTAGGGTAAGAGTCACAGTCTCGGCCCACGGGTCGCGTCGTGGGAACCAGCGACTAACGTACCTACTAGCACCGTCACGGGTCCTTGCGGAGCTATCCGCTACCTTTCATGACAAACCCTCTCTCTCCTCGGTCGGTGGTCCGAACGGTGGACCCCCTAGGACGCAACTGAACTGGCGGGCTGACGCTATGAGTTACACGAAGTCCAGCTAATAGTCCGACAAAGTCCCGTCAACCCGACCGTTCCTTCTGTCTGCTCCCGCTCCAACAAGCTTCATAAATAACAGTTCGATGCAAGGTTACATGCGGTGCTCATAAATAACAGTTCCATGCAGTGTTACATGCGGTGCTCATAAATAACAGTTCCATGCAGTGTTACATGCGGTGCTCATAAATAACAGTTCCATGCAGTGTTACATGCGGTGCTCATAAATAACAGTTCCATGCAGTGTTACATGCGGTGCTCATAAATAACAGTTCCATGCAGTGTTACATGCGGTGCTCATAAATAACAGTTCCATGCAGGGTTACTAGGCTTAATTCAGGCTCCAACAGCCGAAGTTAGTGTAAGGATAGTCTTTCAAGTACTTGGTAACCGGGGTAGGCGCGGACCGTACTACGCGTGGAGCGTCAGGTAGTACTGCGGCTATGGGACTTTGCCTGGGGAGGTCTGAGGGTCCTAATGGTTACGTGTGTGTGTGTGTGGCTGGTACCTGTAGTGGATGCTGAGGCTCCACTCCACTCTCCTGCTCAGGCAGTTCTTCCTTAGGTGCACTCCTGCCAGTCCGGTCCTCTGTAGGGAGGCACGTTCCTCCTCCCAATCTCCTCCTGCTGACACACCGCGGATCCTCTTTTCTGCAGCTGTAATTCCAGCAGCCTCTGCCGCCTCTCCTCTTCTCTCCCTAAGACTCGGCTCCTCTCTGCCCCTTTCTCCTGTTCTCTTCCTCGCTCTGGTTTCTTCTTCACCCACACTCTCTCTCTCTCCTCCTTCCTGCCTTTCGCGCCACACACCGCTCCGCCCCTCTTCCTTCCCGCGCTCCCCCTCCTCTCACTTGTCCCGCCGCGCGAGAGTCCGCCCTCCTCCTTCGGCGCAGGCGTCATGGCTGGCGGCAGGGCGGCCGTTGCCATGACGCCCGAGACGCTCCTTCGTCCGGAGCAGCGGCCGCTTCAGCCACCCGACAACTTGGCCCTCACTGTCCTCCGGAGAAAGGTAAGCAGGGACGCACCCTTACACTTCCCCCCTTGTTAACAAGTGCAGTCCTCTGCACTAAACTTCATAGTCTTGTAAATAGGCCGGTTGTCGGTTGCGAGTGCACCTCTGTGTATAACACGGTACACGATTCAATTCCGTTGCAGGTGTCTCCACACACTCCGTTTGGTTCTCCGTCCTGGTCGGTCGTGACTCCCAGGAAACACTAGGGTCGTCTGATGGAACCAGCAACCACCTATCCCCGTCAATATTTGTCGGTGAAGCACTCTGCGGTTCTTTTTGACTTGATGTCGTGACTGGTTCTGGTGTCAGAAAGGTACATGGCCGCAACAGGTTGCGGTGCAGCCTTCTACTCGGTCCCTGGTCACCTTCTGGTCTCACTTCATACACAGGAAGCCCGGGGTCGACGCGGTTTACCACCACATATGGTTTCCTCTCCCATCGGGGCTCCAGCTTACGGCCACGTACTGCCCTGCGATTTCGCACCAGCACCCGATCTCCCGTATGAAATGCTTGCTGTCGTTCTTCTACTAAGGGTAGGCTCTCGGTGGGCCGAACTCTCGCCATTTCGTCCTTTGCCGCGTTCAACCGCCGTTGATGTTCCTGGATCCATTGTGACGGGGATCGATCGCCCCCCACCTCTGGCGTTTCTAACAGAAGATCCAACGGAACTCGGCTTGGTCGGCCGAACATCAATTGATATGGGGTATACCCGGTAGCTCGATGCACAGTGTTGTTATAGGCCCATACCAGGTCGTCCACATACTCGGGCCACCGTTCTTGTCATTCGATGGTTTTCAATAGGCCGAGTAAGGTGCGATTGAATCGTTCACAAGCCCCATTCCCTTGGGGGTGATAGGGGGTCGTCCTGGATTTCCGCATTCCGTTTAAGATACACAGCTCTTGGAAGAGATCCGACTCAAAATGCGGTCCTTGATCCGACAAGATGCGTCTGGGGCACCCGTACGGACGGATGACATGCTTCCACAATGCAGCCGCGGTATTTGTCGCCGTCTGGTCCCTTGTAGGAATTACCACGGCAAATTTCGAAAAATGGTCCAAGCATACTAACGCATATCGGTGCCCCGATGTGACTTCTTGGACTGTTAAGAAGTCTACCGCCAGTAGTTCGAGTGGTTCACCCGTCACGATGGTCATGGGCCTCTCTGCCTGTTCTGTCGCCTTGTGTAAGACACACTCTGGGCATTCCTGGTAGACACCCCTCATTATTTCTTCCAGGTTTGAAGCATAGAAGTGATTCCTGATGTTCTGTACAGTCTTTTCCACTGCAAAATGACCTCGGTTCTCGTGCATCCACTTGCACACGGGCTTGACGTCAGCGATGGGCAAGACCAACTGCCATATATCGCGAGATTCCCGTGGGGCCCACACTCTTCTGTATAATACTCCATGACGGTGTTCTAGTCGTTACCAACTGCTGAACCAAGGCTCTAGCTGGTGTTGACAACCTGTTTCGCTCCGCTGCCGTGGGTCTTTCCTTTCGCCGCACCCACTTATCGATGGCTTGGATGTCTTGGTCTTGCTGCTGCCGCTTCTTCCACTCAGCCCTATCATACATTTCAGTAAGATCCTTGACTCCTTGTATTGCGGTCACTACTGCTGTTGTGGCATCGGGGGATGAACCACACGCAGTGGGGGTATCTCTATTTCTTCTTGCTCCTCGTCCACATCTCCGACCGGGGTCTCACGCGGCTGTCGGGAGAGTGCATCGGCGTTGGTATGGTTCTTACCGGGCTTGTAGCGGATGGTATAGTTGAATCGAGCCAGTCGGGCTATCCAGCGTTGTTCCATCGCCCCCAATTTTGCTGTTCCCAGGTACGCCAGGGGATTGTTATCCGTGTAAATTTCCACTCGACTCCCGACCAGGTATTCGGCAAACCGTTCGGTAACAGCCCACACGATGGCCAATAACTCGAGCCTGAACGAGCTATAATTGGTTGGATTGCGTTCTGACGGTCGCAGACTACGACTACCATAGGCGATGACGCGTTCCACGTCCCCTTGCTGCTGGGCCAGTACCGCTCCCAGTCCCTTCAGGCTGGTGTCAGTGTACAGCCGGAATGGCTGGGCGAAGTCTGCGAAAGCGAGTATGGGTGCGGTCACTAGTCGTGCCTTCAATGCTTCAAATGCCGCTTGTTGTGGCTCCCGCCATTGTTCCACTACACTGTGGCTTCGGCTCCCCTTCTTTTGGGTGGGTTGTCCACAGAGGAGCTGATTCAGAGGACTTGCAGTTTTGGAAAAGTCTCGGATGTACCTCCGATAGTACCCGACCAACCCGAGGTAGGCTTGTACTTCCGTGGTGTTCTGCGGAGTGGCCCACTCCTGTATGGCTTTTATCTTATCTGGGTCGGGTGCAATTCCTGTTGCATTCACGACATGGCCCAAGTATTTGATCTGCTGGCGGCCCAGTCGGCATTTGCTTGGTTTTAGTTTGAGTCCATACCTTCCCAATCGTTCCAACACGATCTGTAGATGCTGGAGATGTTCTGGGAAGGTCTTTGAAAAAATGACAATATCGTCCAAATAGATCAAGACCGACTCATAATTTAGATCCCCCAGACAATGCTCCATTAGCCGTTGGAAAGTACTGGGCGCATTGGTGAGCCCGAACGGCATCCGGTTGAATTCGAACAAGCCTGAGGGAGTAATGAATGCCGTCTTCTCCTTATCCGCTTCTTTCATGGGTACCTGCCATTACCCACTTGCTAAATCGAGTGTTGTGTAATACCGAGCCTCCTGCATGGCGGTTAATGATTCTTCCACTCGGGGCAGTGGATAGGCATCCCTATGCGTACAGGCGTTCAACTTGCGGTAATCCACACAGAACCGGAGCGATCCATCCTTCTTCCTTACCAGCACAATCGGGGCGGCCCATGGGCTCTGACTCTCACGAATCACCTGTCCGTCTAACATCTTCTGGAGGAGCTCTTTGACCTCTCGGTACAGCGCGGGAGGTATATTGCGATATCGCTCTCTGATGGGCGGTGCCGCCCCCGTGTGAATTCCATGTTCAATGGTAGTGGTGCATCCAAAGTCCTCTTCGTGCTGAGCGAAAACCCAGCCGAAGCGTTGCAGAAGCGTCCTCAGTTGCTCCTCTGACTTGATATCCGGGGCTATTCCGTCCAGCTCGAGTTGGCGCCTCAGTCTATCGGTCTGTTCGTTCACGTCGGTCTCACTCCCTTCATCTCTTGATGATGGCTCTTTTAACGTTTCGGCCACGGCTGGGTCCGTCACGTCCTCGGGCCTCACCATCTCAACGCTGGCTAGTACCGTGACGGCCGGTATCTCGATCACCCCTTGGGTCGGATTCAACACCCTGACGGTCGCCATTCCTTTGGTTATCCGACACGCCGTTCTTCCTATCACACAGGGTGGCGTACTCTTGAGACTTCGCATGGGTTCCACCACGACCATGGCATCCTTTAAGCGGTGATGAGTCCCTACGGAGAGAGGAATGGTGACTTCCTGTAGAGGTGGGACATGCAGCACCGCTTTACCTGGGGCCCTCACCGACCCCACTCGCCCCTGTAGTGTCTTCAAGTCAGCCTGTCGTTGACAGATTTGGTGCACCTGAAACAAAGCTTGCCGGGTGGTCGGGTTGGTTGCCAGCTCCTCCCACCGGGCACCGCTCGTCTCGTTAAACATCATACCATGTATTTCCTGCAACACATTCATGCCAATAATAACAGGTATACCTGGCCTTGCACAATTATGTACTACCACAATACCAGCACGGGGAAAATTACGGTTAAATACTTCTACTTCTAACCACATAACACCGGCAATGGGAATTGGCAGGCTATTAGCCGCCGTAAGTTCAATCCAAGGGGCTTTTAGAGTCTGGTCACCTTGGAACTGTTCATGGAACAACTGATAAGTCATGGTGGTTACTTCCGACCCAGTGTCAATAAGGCAAGGAACGTTAACCCCCCCGATCTTGGCTGTCACTACGGGGCATTTTCCTGTCAAAAGTTCCACCCTTCCTTTTGGGCCCGTCGATGGAATGCCCGCGGCTTGGCCCTCAGCGGCGGGGTACCTTAGTTTAAAGGTGGCTGCTCTCGCCTTGGATAGCGTCTCATCCTGCACTCTCTGGCGAAATGACCCGGCTGGTCACACTGCCAACAGCGTCGAGACCCTCCTTGGGTCGATCGGGGCGGACGAGGAAGATGTTCCGGTCGATCGGCCATTACTCTTAGTTGAGCAACATCGGTCTTCAATTCCCGAATAGCCTCCTTGACATCCCGGGTGAATTCTGTGAACACCGCTTCTGGCCGTCCGGTCTCTCTTGAAGAGGGTTCGGGTGTACCCACGTTTTGCAGGGCCATACTCGCCTCTCCCAGCTCTTCTCGGTGAACTTCGAGTGCTTCTCGTAACACCTCACTCATCGTGGCGGCGGGGTTGACCCGGACGAGGTCCCTCGCGGCGCCTGTATCCGGACCGGCTGTCTAGCCCGCATACAAACTGGTCTCGCACTATTCGGTCCGGCTTCGTAAAGGCCGCGCACCCCGCGGGATCCTTCCGTACTAGTCGACTCCACATTCCTTGTAATCCTACTGCGAATTGCTGGAGCGATTCCCTGTTCCTCTGTACCCTAGTATAAAATTTCTTCCGGAGGTCGGCGGCTGAAGCGATATCTCCATATAGAGACTCTAATCGGCTGATGATTGCTTCTAGCGTGTCGCGGTGTTCTAGCGGTAAAACCAGGACAGCCTGTCTCGCGTCCCCTTTGAGTGAGTTGAAGGCCAGGTCAGCTTGGTGGGTCACCGATACTTGGAATAATCGGGCCGCGGTGCGAACTCGTTCCGTCCAGTCCGCGATCGAAACACTCTTCCCGTCAAACTTGGGGATGTTCATTAAGGCGGCCCCCATGGGTATCAAGACGGTTGGGGTCGGCGGTAAGGTCCCGCTGCTGGATGGTTCCATCGCGGCGAGGTTCCGGATCCTGCCGACTACGCCAATTTATGTAGGAGGAACTACCACGGTTGGTACACAATGAACAAGACACACTTTCTGGTTTAGCAACTTCTTTACTGCGGAGAGCAATTAACTATAACTTCTTCTCTATGGAGCAGACAGGAAGCCTGAGGTTGAGGACTTCGATCCCGCTGGAAGTCCCCCGGAGAGAGGTTGTGCCTGACCCCACGTTGCCGGCTTGGCTAAGGAAACGCCGCTGTCAGTCACGGCGGGAGCTACCCGCTACTGACAGCCTACCCTAGGGTAAGAGTCACACTCTCGGCCCACGGGTCGCGTCGTGGGAACCAGCGACTAACGTACCTACTAGCACCGTCACTGGTCCTTGCGGAGCTATCTGCTACCTTTCATGACAAACCCTCTCTCTCCTCAGTCGGTGGTCCGAACGGTGGACCCCCTAGGACGCAACTGAACTGGTGGGCTGACGCTATGAGTTACACGAAGTCCAGCTAATAGTCCGACAAAGTCCCGTCAACCCGACCGTTCCTTCTGTCTGCTCCCGCTCCAACAAGCTTCATAAATAACAGTTCGATGCAAGGTTACATGCGGTGCTCATAAATAACAGTTCCATGCAGTGTTACATGCGGTGCTCATAAATAACAGTTCCATGCAGTGTTACATGCGGTGCTCATAAATAACAGTTCCATGCAGTGTTACATGCGGTGCTCATAAATAACAGTTCCATGCAGGGTTACTAGGCCTAATTCAGGCTCCAACAGCCGAAGTTAGTGTAAGGATAGTCTTTCAAGTACTTGGTAACCGGGGTAGGCGCGGACCGTACTACGCGTGGAGCGTCAGGTAGTACTGCGGCTATGGGACTTTGCCTGGGGAGGTCTGAGGGTCCTAATGGTTACGTGTGTGTGTGTGTGTGGCTGGTACCTGTAGTGGATGCTGAGGCTCCACTCCACTCTCCTGCTCAGGCAGTTCTTCCTTAGGTGCACTCCTGCCAGTCCGGTCCTCTGTAGGGAGGCACGTTCCTCCTCCCAATCTCCTCCTGCTGACACACCGCGGATCCTCTTTTCTGCAGCTGTAATTCCAGCAGCCTCTGCCGCCTCTCCTCTTCTCTCCCTAAGACTCGGCTCCTCTCTGCCCCTTTCTCCTGTTCTCTTCCTCGCTCTGGTTTCTTCTTCACCCACACTCTCTCTCTCCTCCTTCCTGCCTTTCGCGCCACACACCGCTCCGCCCCTCTTCCTTCCCGCGCTCCCCCTCCTCTCACTTGTCCCGCCGCGCGAGAGTCCGCCCTCCTCCTTCTTCGGCGCAGGTGTCATGGCTGGCGGCAGGGCGGCCGTTGCCATGACGCCCGAGACGCTCCTTCGTCCGGAGCTGCGGCCGCTTCAGCCGCCCGACAACTTGGTCCTCACTGTCCTCCGGAGAGAGGTAAGCAGGGACGCACCCTTACACACCTTTGGAAGTACTCCTTCAATGTTTTACTGGTTATATAGAAGGCATTATGATATCAAATTGCCTTTTTATGTTTTATTCTGTTCTGCTGTTATATGTGTAGCGTCCATGGCTGCGGACCATTGAGATTACTTACCACCCCGACGGCCGCAGCCATCAATCAATGAGCGCTAGGCCGCATCTCCTCCTGAGGAGACGCCAGGGCTCACTTCCGCTCCGTTCGGCTGTGTCCTGTGTCCTGCACATGAAAATAATTACCAATTAACCCATGACCACCCTGGACTATAAGAAGGGCCCTGCTCCTTCACTCATTGCCTGAGCATTGTTGTGTTTACCCATGTTATTCTTGCAAATGGTCCCTTAGTGTTATCCTGTTCCCAGTGTTCCCGTACCTGCTACCTGTATCCTGTGCTACCGTTGTTCCTGTGCCTTTGAAGTTGGAGTCGTGTTGTGCCTCTGGCCACATCTACTGTGTTACACCATGCCTGGTGTCATCTGCCATGCTTTGCATCATCTGCCGTCTGAAGTACCATCTGTGCCTAGCCACTGCGACTGTCTGGGCTATTCAGATACCCTTGTGCTGGACTTTGTATTATTGGGTACTCTGTTTGACCAGCTGCCTCACCGCTACGGCGGTGTGGCCTAGTGGGTCCACATACCCACAGAACGAGACAGTACGCTCAGGCCATGGACCCCGCTGGTCAAGAGCTTGACGACGTCACAAGCCATGCAAGAGGATCTGCGAGACCTCCGGTCACGACAGGATTAACTAGCCCTGGCAGTGAACGCCATTGCACATCGGCTGGATACGCAAGCTTCAGTCTCCACAGCTGCTATTCCTCCTGCTACACCTGCTGTCAGCACCTGTACTGATCCCAGATTCACGCTGCCACTACCACCTCATTACGATGGAGATGCGAGTACCTGCAGGGGATTCCTGAACCAGTGCCAGATCCACTTCACGTTACATGCCAGAGCGTTACCTTATGATGGCGCAAGGATCGCTTTCATCATGTCTCTCCTTACTGGCAAGGCCCTAGCTTGAGCGAATCCTATCAGGGAACGTCAGGGACCAGAGACCCGTGACTTCCAGGGGTTCCTACGGACATTTCACACAGTTTGAGGAGCCTGGACGATTCTCGTCAGCAGCTGCCTCCTTGCTGACTCTTCGCCAGACAGACATCTCCGTTGGTGAGTACACCATTCAGTTCCGCACCCTGGCGGGAGAGCTGTCCTGGAACAACGAGGCCTTGGTAGCAACATTCTGGCATGGACTGTCTTCCAAAATCAAAGATGAACTTACCGCTCGTGATCTGCCATCTACCCTGGATGAACTCGTTCTGCTTGCCACCCAGGTCGAGATGAGGCTCAGGGAACGATCCCAAGAGGTTCGCTGGGAGAGAGAGTTCCCTAAACTGGCCTCCACTGTCCAGCAATCTCTGGCCCCGAGAAGCAGGGGGGGGGGGGTAAGAGGGGGCATACTGTAGCGCCTAGGCCACGGACCGTCGGGATTATTCACCCCCCGACGGCCGCAGCCATGGATCAGTGAGCGCTGGTCCGCATCTCCTCCCCAGGAGACGCCAGCGCTCATTTCCACTCCGTTCGGCTATGTCCCGTAGGGTACACCCGCAGGCTCGTGCCCGGCCTTAAAGGGCCAGCGCACGCACATGAAAATAATTACCAATTAACCCATGACCACCCTGGACTATAACAAGGGCCCTGCTCCTTCACTCATTGCCTGAGCATTATTGTGTTTACCTGTGTTAGTCTTGCAAATGGCCCCTTAGTGTTATCCTGTTCCCCGTGTTCCCATACCTGCTACCTGTATCCTGTATCCTGTGCTACCGTTGTTCCTGTGCCTTTGAAGTTGGAGTCGTGTTGTGCCTCTGGTCTCGCCTGCTGTGTTACACCACGCCTTGTGTCATCTACCATGCTTTGCATCATCGGCCATCTGAAGTACCATCTATGCCTAGCCACTGCGACTAACTTGACTATTCAGGTACCCTTGTGCTGGACTTTGTATTATTGGGTACTCTGTTGTTTGGAGACCTGCCTCCCCGCTACGGCGGTGCGGCCTAGTGGGTCCACATACCCACAGATCGTGACAATATGTACGTAACATATATGTGTAATGTGTATCACTTATACTTACAAGACCATTTTCTGCGACATATGTGGGAAGTTTGCTAGCCAAGGCCCAATGATCCGCAGGTGGATTCCTGTTAAAGACATGATGATCATTATCATTCTTATTTTTTGTAACTCAAACACGGGATGCAGCAGCATTTCTAGTAACTGAAGGAAAATGACATGTCATGAAACAAAAGCCATAAAATGAGTGGTACTGTAATGCAGATTCTATAGTAACATTACAGCTGCAAATAAAAACAAACAGTAATCTATTTTAATATAAAAATTATTCAATGTTAAACCTTAGTATTGTCTTTCATCCCTACTATTGCAAATAATAAAACTGTGATGAATCAGCTCAATTCTTGATGTTTCTCGTATTTACATGAACAGTGCTACCAAGTCAAATTCCACTCCTAGTAACCATAAGAATAATCTGGGGGGTAATACCCAGGTTCAAGTGAGCTGCAGGGTATTCTTGATGTGATGACAGCGATCAAACTAGACATAAATTAAATGATGATCCTTTCACTCCAGATTGCGCTCCGATCACCTGAACCTAGCCTCCGGAGGACAGGCAGCAGCTCTCTTCTATGTGCACAACATTGCTGTGTCTAGTGCTGTGTCTATTACATTAATTTACTTGGAGAGAAGCCACACAAGGGTCACTGGTTTTCTCTACTAGTGGTCCTTACGGTGCCTCACCGTGAAAGCTAGCCTCTTTTCTTTCTTTTTTGCAACCATATGAAAAGTTTTCCGCCAGAATGCCTGTTTGTCCCTCTGTAATTTTCAGCTTTTAATTGTCGTGTCTATATTTTTGTGCCCATCTGTCTTGTTGCTGATCTTCTAGCTCTTATCTCATAAAACTTTTACAATTATAACTATCCTTTCTCATGGGCTAGGTCTTCCCTTAATATATCAAAAATAAAATAGCTTCAGTCTGTTCATATACACTTCATGGCTATGATCCGATTTTCATCCATTGTACTCTCAAATATCTTTACCAGAACCAGGCATCAATACTTCTGCCCCATGCCTTCATTTTCTAGTGGTCTTTCCTAAATATTGCTCCATATAAAAACATTCTAATCTTTGTTATTTAATATATTTTCTTCATCATACATCCGTATATTGCCAAATTACCATCTATGTTGTGTTCTGGACTCCAGTTGATGATTGTGTGGGCATAGCTGCAGTACCTGTGAGATCAATAGGACAAGCACGTAGGTCTGGATGTGGAGGATACCTCTGGCTAATGAGGTACATATCTGTCCAATATGGATAGGGGTTAAAGGCTATATACACCTGCGTGCTGTTTTTTTGTTTGTTTATAATAGAAATGTATATTAATGTGTTTGGTGCAACATTCTAATTACTTTTTATTAAAAATTATTTTTACTTTTTGAGATACAGCTGATCTGTATCCTGTATACAGAGCAGCTGTATCTAGTTCTGAAACCTGTCAGGTCAGCGGGACTGACGAGTTCAGTGTCAGCGGGTCCTGCGTGTATTTGACACGCAGGATCGAGCTGTTATCAATCACATCTAGGTTCATAACTTAGATGTGATCGATAACAGGTGGATCCTGTTTGTCTCCGACCCGCTGTCACTGAACCCGTCAGTCCCGCTGACCGGACGGATACAGGTTACAAAGCAGCTGTATCTCAAGAAGTATAAATTATTTTTAGTAAAAAGTAATTCGAAAGTTATATTAAGCACTCTGATACATATTTTTATTTAAAAAAAACAAAAAAAAAACAACCTTTTTCAAAGGGGTATATAGCCTTTAACCTTCATACAATGGGTCTTCTCCAAGTCCACATATCACAGTCTGCCATGGTTGTTAATAATTGTTCCACATATTTCACATTCTCTACCTTCTCCCTTGAGTCCTACTTCTATCATAGCATAGCGGTTCAATAAATATGGTATTACTATGCAGTATCGACTAATTCATTTGCGTATAATTAGGGGAAACAGTAAACATATAAATTAATAAAACAAATAAAACAAACATTTACTGGCAATGAGACAAAAGAAGAGAGCTGTACCCTAGAGCTTACAATTTAGGCAAGAATGGAAGAGATCCAAAGGAAAGGGTTAATTTGTCTAAAGGACCTGCCACCTGTGTATAAAATATGGGGACGGGGTACTGACATACAGAATTCTTTCTTGCATTCTTTGCCTTTTCTAAATGATCCAGCAGACATGAGTAGTAATATTTTTAAATTATAATATTAATACTTAATGGATGCAATTGTTTATCGACTTGTCAAGCGAAATAAATTGCTGCACCATAAAAACATTTTAGTCATTATAAAATTGAATAATGCCGTTTATGCTAATCTCATTAAAACTTACGGAATAACTTTAATCTCTTCCTTTCCATGCATTATATAGTCGATCACTTTATAAAATGATATTTCCTGGAAAAAAAGAAAGCAAATGATTTTAATTTTGATGAAGAATGAAAAACACTTAATAGTAATAGTAATCTTCCAAATAACATTTTTGGCTGAAATAGCTACTGGACAGAGAGAAACAAATAACTGCTGACTGAAAAATTAAAGATTATCTCTAAATTAAAATGAAACATTTTGATAATTTAATACATTATCCTCAGGATAAGTTCACCAGCGGCAGATTTATTGCAGACATTTTTGGGACTATCCCATTCATTTGAATGGGGTTTGCAGAAATATATAAACGTGCTGAAGAAATAACTATTCAGATGAATGGAACGGATAATCAGTCACAAAAATTTCTGCAACAAATCTGCTGAGTGGGAATATACCGTAATATTCGAATACTTTTGCATTCAAGTACATACGAGGCCAGTAGTAGAATTGTGTTATGTGCTGTACATAGGTTCTTAGTGTATTTGATATAGTGACCTATGCACACTGATAAGATCAATAAAATTTTCAGAAGCAGATTCTGCACTAGAAGGATTGTCCTCAACTAGTGGTAATTTACTATGATGCTCTTCTTTACTAGATCTTATGACTACTTTGTGTACCCATGCCTTCCCCTATAGCCTGACTCACTATTGAATTGTGTCCCTTCCTAGTCGCCTATTTTAGATTCCAGTTCATGGATTTACTCACTGACAGTAAAGGAATTGTCTCATTAAGGGAACCCCTTTCCATATGTCCCATTAGGGCATATGGACGTCATAGAGGTGGTCCTGCTCTGGTCGACTTAGCCAGTCCATGTATTACATTGATGCCAATTTATTTGATTTGTAGCCATGTAATAATACATTTTCCTATGAAGCCACCTGCAGGAGGAATATATGGCTGGCCACAATGTTCACCTGCGATAACAGCTTTTCGAAAGGGGTTTCAGGAGCCGGACCCACAGCAATCATCTTATTGCCAGGCCGGCTTCATTTTATTTAATCAGGTTGTCTAATACAATCCTTTTCAGGTGTCTATGAGATGCCACGTCATAGCTGAATTAAGAGGCTAAACACAACCCATTAAACAGGCCCTAAAGTGTCTAAGAGGAGGTGGTAGGGCAAACTGATGCGTATATAACCTTTGACTCTTTTGAAACAGGAGCCGTGGCAAAATACTGCAAGATCCTTTTGGTACAGTCTAATGGCCAAAACTGGTCACAGGGCGGGTGACCACTTATTTCCATATATGGTACCCTATATCGCAGTCTCCAGAGCAGCACTCTGAGGTGGTTATTACAAGCAAACTATTTCAGCATTAATAATGCATCTTATAAGTACCCTAATATAAAACAGTCGCCCTAGTTAATCTACTTGTAACGTCTATGGCCGCGGCCCGTTGTTCTGACTTACCCCTTGACGGCCGCGGCCATGGACATGTGAGTTCCCTGCAGCATCGTCCTCCTGTGAGGCTCCGGCACTCACTTCCTGGTATCGAGACTGTCTCCGGAGGACGCGCGTGCCCGCGCGTGCACGGTCTTAAAGGGCCAGTGCGCGCAAAATTGCAGGAAGCCTGCATCAAGCCCAGAATGCTACTGGACTATAAAAAGGGCTCTGCCCTCTTGTTCTTTGCCTGAGCGTTGTTCGTTACCCAAAGTTTGTCTTGCAAATGGTCTCCTAGTGTCTTCCAGTTCCCAAGTGTATTCCTGTATCCTGTATCCCGTGCTGTCCTGGTCAAGTGCCGTGCTGAAGCTGTTGTCGTGTTCTGCTGCTCCATGCCTGACGCCTGGTCCCAACCGAGCCTGCATTGCTACTGTCCGAGTTGCCACAGGTACCCTTTCTGGACTACAGACTCTGTATTATACCTGTTTGACCAGCTGCCATCCCGTACTATACCTGTTTGACCAGCTGCCATCCCGCTACGCGGTACGGCCCAGTGGGTCCACACCCCACATCGTGACACTACTACTCCCTATGTCATTGTCCAAATGTTTTCAGACTTCTCATTCTGTAGATGTAACACGTGTTAGTTAATTTAGGACTGGCTCAATTAAGAATATATCATTATCATATTCAGTATTTTTGAGGTTTAGAACTACAACAGGGTAGGACAGCAGTGGAAGTCGGGACAAAAGCATTTATAATAAAGAAGCACAAAATTGAAATCTGGGTCTGATGCCGTACTCTCCCATCCGGGGTCTTTGGTCCACAATATGGGGGCACTTCACCCATTAGCACTGGCCACTGATCGAAAAATTCCTGCAAAAAAACACTGTATCAGCAACATGGTAAAGGTCAGAGGCAAAAACTAACATCATTCTACATGTTGATAGTTTATATGTCAGACATTTACATACAGAAGTTCCTTTGATTTGTGATAATATGCTGAGTACTGTATTCGCGCATGAATAAGAAGACAGTGGCTGCTTTCCATGGTACCTAATTCATTTATAGGATTTTACATTCTAATAATAGATTTTATTATACTATTATATATCATTTATATCATTTTTGTAATATCATTTTACAATAAAAATTTTCATTTCCACAAAAAAATGGTTTATTTGTTTATCTTCAACAAACAATAAAACAATTTAAATAATTTATCAAACCAGAAATCCACAGATATGTATGTATTTTCCTTCTGTAGAAAATGTTAGTACACCTAATACAAACTTTTCATGGGATGACCTTACTTATGTACATGACTGAATCTTGAGGGAAGTGACAACCTATATGTGTGATAATGTTAGCGAGGATAGACAGCATGTGCAAAGTATTTAACTCTGCATATTACTATTTTAAGTGATCCTGTTTTATCATTTTCCATCTAGCTTCTTTATTTGTTTTAAAATATATAAGGGTAGGAAATCTTTTGCGCTGTTGCAGAGCTCAAAATCTCTTGCTTCCCTTCACACTGTCATTTTGCAGCCACCACTAGGGGGAGCTTACAAAAGATGGATTTATTATTGAGGTCGATAGGAGCTTTATATATCTGTCTTCAATAAGCTCCCCCTAGCAGCCAGCCAGAATTTTATTATTTAAGGTCCCATACACACGACCGTAGATTTAGTCCGTAATTACTGACCATAATTACGGTCCGTCGTAGAAACCTTTCGGAAAAAAATAGAACATGTCCTATTTTTTTATTTTACGGACCGTGTTCCCATACTTTATAGTGGGAGCACGGTCCGCAAATGCGGATGACTGTCCGCAGCCATGCGTGCCCGTAATCACGGACCGTGATTATGGGCACGGTCACGTGTATGAGGCCTAACTTTATGGCTGTGTGGAGGGGATGTGTATGCAAGGTATTTTTAACTCTATATCAGAAAAACTGAGCTCTGACACCTAGAGTTTTGGAAATAAACAAAACTATGGGTACATTTGGCCTCATTTAGCAAAACGGTAAAACTGTATTTTTTATCCATAGTAACCAATCAGAGCTCAGCTTTTATTTCTTAAATGGCTCTGGAAAAATGAAAGCCAATCTTTGGTTGGTTGATATGGGCAACAAAGACAGTTTAACTGTTTGTTTTGATCAATAAGGTTCTAAATATTGATTGAACAATTTGTAAATAATATCATATTAAAATGTTATGAGGCTAAAATCATAATCTCTATGTGTATAGCGACTAAAAACCATGCATAAACACCTGACAAAGGAATTACTGGATAAAAATATAAAAATTGTACAAGAAGCTTAGATAATAAATATTCACAATTGTTTATCAGTCAAAAACACCTTTGTCTTTGTCATATCAAGAAGCCCTACGGAGTATCTATCACAGTTAAGGAAGGCGCGGACTGTATAAAGGGCTTTGTGAAACTGTCTCTCAATGTCTGTAAGCTCTTCAAAGACTTTGTTGGCTGACCACAACAATATCTACAGAAAAAAGAAAAAAGAATGGGAAAAGCATTAAAATTAAATTTATTTTTTTTAAAAGATTCACTGTAATATATATGGCAACACAATTGTGGTCCCCATTCACCAAACTCTACCCAAAACTACATTTGAAGTAGAAAGCTATGAAGAAAACTTCCCTTGCAAATGAGTTCAGCATCTAAAACTCTTGGTGCCCAGTTGTTATCGTTGACACATTGTGTAGTGGATAGTGAAGGAGAAATGTGGTATTACATGGCACGCATTTCAAATGCTGGACCAAGTCTGCCAGAGCAAGAACTGCTCATTTTTATTAGAGGGAACTCCCTGTGCGATCTCCATATGTCCATATAAGGCATGTAGACAGTGGATGTCATTGCGAGACAACCCCCTCCTGCCCGACATCGTACTGTTCCATTGTGGTGAGCAGGTGGTTCCCATGAACCTCCATAATAGTATGTCGCAGTGATAAGGGGGGCACAGCAGCTGTGATTGTGCCATCACTTATGGGTGCTGGCTGTATTATACAGCTGACACCCTACTCTAATCATCGGCCATTTAACCGTTGACCATTTAACCCATTAGATGCCACGGTCAATAGTGACAGCGGCACCTAAGTCTTACATGGGCTGGCCTGGCAGGCCACCAGGTCTGCCATGTACGACAGCCTAATAAACTATACCTAAGGCAGGGCCTAATAGGTTGCCTGTCATTGTAGCACTGACAGACATAATACATTGCAATCCAGAAGTATTTTAATGCATTAGAGAAGTGATCTAGAGATCGGATGTTTAGTTCGTAGCAGATTAAAATAAAAGTTCAACAAAGTTTATAGAAAAGTTTAAAAAAAGAAAAAGCAAAAAACAAATTTTTTTCTTGTTAATGTAAAAACTACACATAATTAGTATCGCCGCATCCATAATGACCCGTAGAATTCTAAACTAAAGAACAATAGCAGATTTGTTGTTTTTTGGTCATGTCGCCTCACAAAAAAGTAATAACAAGTAGTCAAAAACTCCAAATGGTATTTCAATCAATTGAAACTACAAATTGTCCTGCAAAAAAAAAGCTCTCGTAAAGCTCTGTAAAAAAAAAAAGAAGCTAAAAAGTGTTTTTATTGTGCAAAAGTAGTAAAGCATAAATGTATTATCGCCGTGATCCTAACAAGCCACAGAAAAAAGTTAACTTGTGCCGCACGGTGAACACCATAAAAATAAAACGGAATGAACAATTGCGAAATTGCCGTTTTTTTCCATTATCCCCCAAAATTAATGTTCAATACATTATGTGTGCCCCAAAATTGTGCCATTAAAAAATACAACGAGACAGCTTGCTGATCGGCGCTCGTTTGCTTCTTTCACAAGAAGCAATGCTTGGTTATGTATGGGAACGAGCGAACATTACTATGATTGCTCCTTCTAATGCATTTCCATCATATCGGCAGTACAGGTGTCCTTAAAGTGGTACAGTATTTCCATCTCAGATATTTATGCATATGCAAAGGATATTCCATAAATGTCCAATAGATGCGGGTACCACCGATGTGGGTACCACCGATGCAGGTACCACCTCTGTAGCACCTACAGTATCTCTAAAACGGGACCTCTGAAGCCCCAAAACCCCCCTTATTCCCCTACTAACCTCCGGCTCTTGCTGTGCTCCAGACACTGACTTGCTGATCTCCGCTGTTTCTGTAATTCCTATAGAAATGAACGGGAGTTACAGAAACAGTGTAGCTCAGCAAGCTCGGCTGTGTCCGTACTCCCAGCCACCTTGTAACTCAGCGGCTGGGGAGCAGCGACAGTGGAAGAAAGTATGAAGGGGTCAGCGGTCCCCTTTCTAGAGATAGGTGTGGGTCCCATGGTTGGGACCCGCATCTATCGAACATTTATGGCATATCCTGTGGATATGCCATAAATGTCCAAGATGGGAATACCCCTTTAAGCTTAAACAAGGCCGCATCTTCAATGGGGGTTAATGTTTTTTTTGAGCGTGTGTTCTAGTACATAGAGAATGTCATATGTATTACACTTAATGTACAGTATCCATTAATATTACATTAACGAAAATATTTCACCAACCTGGCCTCTTCTAGTTTCACAATTGTGAAGATAGGATAGATGATACACCTTGAGTATCAAATTGGCAAAATTGAGGTACTTAAGGAACACCTAAAAAGAAAAATATATGGTCATGTCAAGATGTACATGTCGAATCCTACCTTGGTGAAAATAATTATATTGATAGTATTTGTACACTGGTCTAAATGTGCTAGTTGATGGCCCCTGGGCCAAAAATAGGACTTCAAATATTTTTGTTGTCGCCCGCAAATAGTTATCCCATAAAGTTTAATGTGCACAGACATCCCACCTGTAGTTTGTATTTTTCTGCATTGTTATGTTATCCTGTAAGACAAGGTATAGAAAAGATATTTTTCACCCATGTAAAGCATTTGTTGGATGGAGCGTACCCATCATGTTATCGCCATAGTATTATGTCTTGCTCTGACAGGTGCACTGGCGTGGCCCAAAACAAAGATGGGTTGTCCCATTGCTCTAGCAACATCATGTCATACCAAAGATGTTGGACTAATGTAGCAAAGCCTGGCTTGCAGCGTTAAATTTTGAGACAGGAAGGATGCCTCTTAATTTGTCAAGACTGAACTGTTTTTTTCCTGCACTGTCATACAGTATGTTTTTTTGGTGGTTAACAATAAAGTACTCTTTATCCCAGTGGAACGGTGTATTGGTTACTGTATCTACACATGTTAGTTTACATCTGTAGTCTACAAGTTTAGTTATATAAACCCAGCCAGGCATGGGTCAAGCAACTTCAATAAGCAGGACGCCACAGGTGTGTAATTCAAGTTACACAACTCTTCACTGTTTGAGTCACACTCCAACAGAAATGAATGGGAGAACTGATCTATCTATCTATCTATCTATCTATCTATCTATCTATCTATCTATCTATCTATCTATCTATCTATCTATCTATCTATCTATCTATCTATCTATCTATCTATCTATCTATCTATCTATCTAATATCTATCTATCTATCTATCTATCTATCTATCTATCTATCTATCTATCTATCTATCTATCTATCTATCTATCTATCTATCTATCTATCTATCTAATATCTATCTATCTATCTATCTATCTATCTATCTATCTATCTATCTATCTATCTATCTATCTATCTATCTATCTATCTATCTATCTATCTATCTATCTATCTATCTATCTATCTATCTATCTATCTATCATCTATCTATCTATCATCTCTTCCAATATTAAACCACAAACCAAATAAAACGGGACTGTGGTAGTCTATGTATAATTGACAGTCCTTACCTCTTCATCTTTCCTGGTGAAATTGGTGCCATCATTTTTGTTCACAGCCATTATTACAGCCACTACATCTTTCCCGTTCATTACAGGGGCAGCCAATATGGTCTTTGTTGCATATTCTGTAAGGTTATCTACGAAACTGCAAAAGTGGGTGTCCTAAGGAAAAAGGTACATGTTGAGAAACATAAGATTTTTTTTCTCTTTTAATTTTGGATTTTCCAAACTATAGAAAAAAAGTTCTATTACACAGCGTAAAATAGGGAAATAGGAGATAGGGTAATGCCCCAATATTTAAAAAAAAGAAGCGATAGCTGTGGTGTTATAGGTAAGAGAATCAAAAGTAGGTTACTAGGAGGTAATTTCATAACTCCCTCTGACACAGAAGATACATCTGATTTGCATAGGAAATGCAGATCTTTGGCCATCAAAGGATGTCCACTGTCTGACAAATGTTTAATTGGCTCTTTCCTCACCAAGGTGCGAGATGTGCTGATTAAGGCTTTGTCACTAGGGCTGACCAAACATCCTGACCAAACATCTAAAGCTATGCAAATGGATGCCTGTGGTGTGTCTGTCTGTGGACCAGGAGAAACATGGGAGAATGGCATGGTGTTCAAAGAAAGTATGATACATCAAGGCAAACCCCGTCATAATTTATATTTGTAATGACCCACATAGCTAGTTATGATCAGGGAAAATAGCCCTCATATATATGTCAAATTCAGATCCCTACACTCAGAGGAACTACCTGGGATTGGCTATTGGCTAAAAACATGGGCCTATTATAGTGGTGTTTGATATGCCCTGGTTGGTAAATGTCTGCACAGGTGAATGCAGGTAATATTATATTTCTAGGGGATTCCTGCAAGGACACATGATCACTTTTATGTTTCTCTATAGAAATACAACTGTGTAATGGGAGGAGTACCCTTCATTATCATATGAACAGCCTCCTCTCAGTGACATCACCAGCCAGTGAACTGGAGGGAAAAAACTGGGTTTAAAATGCCATGAGAAGAGAGGGGCAGTGTCAGTCGTTGGGGATCCATATCTCGGTTGGAGTGACTGCCCATATTTTCAGCTGTCCCCACAGCCAGGATATCGCCGCTGTACATCAGTAAGGTTTTGTTCTGTTTCTTTTATCCCTTTTATTTTCATAAACTGTTTGATTGCATTGTAACTGTATGTATATTTTTTATCTTTTATTCTGACAACTATTTTATGTATTGCACTGCACTATTGTGTATTAAATCTGAAATATTTATAAGTCTCTTCCTTGTAGTCTTACAGAACTTAATCTTCTGAAGGTGAGGAACGTTACCTGTATTTTATGTTCAATTTAGATAACCTGTGTTATAGGAACTGGTGTTAAGGGAACATAGAGACGTAGGCCCCTATTGCCTAGATAAGTATAGGTGGTGGTAGCATACTGTGGTATAAATTATTGGGGTGTTGGAAACTACAGGAGTAATTTAGCATAATCCTGTCATCTAGAGTAGGTGGGCGTGGATTTATGAGGTAAATTAATAAACTCAGTAGTGTAGTTCACCCCTGTGACGTGACCTGAGATCGGCGATCGTCACAGATTGGTGGCAGCGGTGGGATAGTGTTATTGTCATTTACACTGTTAAAGACGTTAAGTGTTTTGTTTAAGACATTAACCTTTACACTTAAGGGCTGGAGTATCTTTGAAAATAATACAACAGTCCACAAGGAAGAACTCAGTGCATACTATTTGTCAGCTAACATACATACGTGCAAAACAGTTTCCCTTCCCCTTCTTGTTTTTTCTTTTCTTTCTTTTATTTTGAAAAAACCGCTGATAAGATGGCAGAGGTGTATAGAAATAAGAGGAAAGATGAACTGCTAGTCCTCTGTGAGGAGAGAAGGCTGGACGGAACGAACAAAAGTAAAGCGGATCTGATCCAAGCGTTGGTGGCAGATGATACACAGCTCCACCATTCCGAGGGACCAGAGCAGGAAACTTCAGCCTCAGAGGAACGGACAGGAGACTCCAGTCAGGAACTGGCTGGGCATGGCAGTACCAGCAGTACCAGGTCTCAAAACGGTATGGAGTCTTCTCTTTCTCTAATCCTCCAGCAGATTGGCAACTGTGATCCGAATATGCGGATGCAACTGGTGATGCAAGAGCGCCAAGCAGAGCGAGAAGCTGCACAACGCCAAGCAGAGTTTGCACAACGCCAAGCAGAGTTTGCAGAACGTCAAGCGGAGCGAGAAGAACGCCAGGCAGAGCGGGAGTACCAGCTCAAGTTGACCCAAATGCAGCTGCCAAGTGCTTCCTCCTCGCCCCGTCTAGAGCGTTTCCCTGTCATGGAGAAAGACGGCGATCTGGATGTTTATTTGAAAGGTTTTGAAAAGGTCTGCAGACAATTCCAACTGCCACCTGCAGACTGGGCTAAGTATCTGACTCCAGGGCTGAAAGGCAAAGCTCTGGAGGTGTTTGCAGCCCTGCCCACCACTATCGATCAAGATTATGAGGCTATTAAAAAGGCCTTAATCCAACGATTTAACCTCACCCCAGAGGTATACAGGAAACGATTTCGGGCTTTGCAGCGCACGGGTACTGACAGTTACTCAGACCTGGCCGATGGACTAAAGATCCACTTCAGGCAGTGGACGCAGGGATTAGCTGTC
The DNA here is from genome assembly GCF_050947455.1 of Rhinoderma darwinii. NCBI lineage: Eukaryota > Metazoa > Chordata > Amphibia > Anura > Rhinodermatidae > Rhinoderma > Rhinoderma darwinii. The sequence continues at coordinate 116,900,118 of NC_134689.1, forward strand.
AACACCTTTGAAGATTTGGAGGATCTGATGATCCTGGACCAGTTTCTCCACACCTGTCCTATGGAAGTACGACAGTTTATTTTGGACCGTGAGCCCAAGACCCTGGATAAAGCTGCCCAGATAGCGGATGTATATGCCGCCAACAGAGCGCCAGAGGCGCGAAAGCCTGCTGTTCCAGGCTGGAAAGGGGGAAAGCCCCCTATTAACACTTTTGCCCCTACTCGCAGATCACCAGGAGGTGTTGCCCCTGCCCCACTTCCCAGGCCTGCTGTTGATAATCGCAGGTGTTTTGGATGCAACCAAGTGGGGCATATCAGCACTGCTTGCCCAGAGAAGAGGAAAACTACCCCTTTGCCCAAACCATCTATTTTGTCCCCAGCAGTTTTGTTTGTGGGTGGGAGGGAGAGGGCATCTTGTGACAATTTACAAGCGGTCACTGTGGGCAAGACGGTTACCATGGGACTGAGGGACACTGGTGCCGAAATGACTCTTGTCCACCCAGAGCTTGTTTCTTCAGAAGACATTATCCCAGGAAAAACTCTAACTGTTTCTGGAGTTGGTGGTCTGATCCCGGCCTTACCCATGGCACGAGTTTACCTGGATTGGGGGGCGGGAAGAGGGATGATGGATGTGGGAGTGACGGATAAAATCCCCACTAATGTGTTACTAGGAACCGATCTGGGACGTTTAGTCTCCAGATATATTTCTTCAGACCATGAGGAGGACTCTAGCGTAGTTGCTGCCCCATGTGTGTCACCGCAGGTAGTATATGATAATAATGAAACTGTCAATACTAAGGAATGTGATGACCCTGTGTCCAGCAATGTTATAGAATTACATAATGTTACTGTGCTTAGTGATAGCCTAGACTCATCTAACAATGCATTGGATATAGACTGTATAACTAGCAATGATGTAGGTGATTGTAAAGCGTCAGATAATGATTTGTGTGTAGATTTAGTAGCGGGAAACGTCATAAACATGCATGAAATCCCTGTCACATGCACACACACACCAGTTCACCAAGACGGGGAGAAGGTTGTGTCCATTTCTCCTGTGACGCGCAGTCAGGGTGCCTGTAACACAAACCTGGGTTCTGGGCCCCCTACTGTGTCTGCTGCAGAGGAAGTGGGGACAGCTGACAGCCCGCAGCCAGCGGCAGAAGTTAGTCAGAATGTGTTGCTATCAGCCAGTACAGACGCAGAATGTCAGTTGTTTCAGACGGCCCTACGCACTGACGATAGTCTGCAGAAGCTGCGACAGCTGGCTGATCGGACCCCAGAGGAGGGGGACACTGAAAAAATAACCTGGGACCAGGGGAGACTGTATAGACAAAGTATTTCCACTGACCCCCAGCAGGATGTATTAAAAGACAGGCAACTAGTGGTGCCACGTCAGTTCAGGGAACAACTCCTGCGGGTGGCTCATGAAATACCACTAGCTGGTCACCTAGGGATAAGTAAGACTAAGAGTCGCCTAAAACACAACTTTTACTGGCCTGGCCTGGGGAATGATGTGACAGATTACTGCCGTTCCTGTAATGTGTGCCAAAGGATGGGGAAGTCGGGACCTGTGCACCGGGCCCCCCTTATTCCTTTGCCCATAATTGATGAGCCTTTTCGACGGATTGCTGTGGATCTGGTAGGGCCCTTGGCCATAACCAGCAGTTCTGGAAAGCGCTTTATCCTGACGGTAGTGGATTATGCCACACGTTACCCAGAAGCCATAGCATTATCCTCCATCAGGGCTGATAAGGTAGCAGACGCCCTTCTGACCATATTTTCCCGTGTAGGATTTCCCAGGGAGATGCTCACAGATCAGGGGACCCAGTTTATGTCAAATTTGATGCAGTGCCTCTGTAAGAAAATACAGGTGCAACACCTGGTGGCCAGCCCTTACCATCCTCAGACTAATGGTCTGTGTGAAAGGTTTAACGGGACCCTCAAGCAGATGCTACGAATGCTTGTGGTGTCCCAAGGGCGAGACTGGGAGCGTTATCTCCCGCACCTGCTATTTGCTTACAGAGAGGTACCGCAGGCATCAACCGGTTTCTCACCCTTTGAGCTCCTGTATGGAAGGAGGGTACGGGGACCCCTAGATCTCATGAAAGAAGCATGGGAGGGAGAATTGGTTACACCAGAGGTCTCTGTGATAGATTATGTCTTGAAATTCAGAGAGAGGATGCAGGAACTGACAGGCCTAGTACATGAGAACATGGTGCAGGCACAGGCAAGTCAGAAGAGGTGGTATGATAGGAATGCCCGAGAGAGAGTGTATGCGGTGGGTCAGAAGGTATGGGTACTGGTCCCTATGACCCAAAACAAACTCCAGGCGGCATGGGAAGGCCCATATCCAATTCATCAACGCCTCAACGATGTGGACTACGTAGTCACGATCGATCATGTTCGCAAGAAACACAAAGTTTTTCATGTGAATATGATCAAGGCGCATTATGACCGGGATATGTGCGCTCTGCCAGTCTGCAGTTTGCCAGAGGAGGGAGAAAGTGAAACACTGCTGGATTTAGTGGCTTCCGCAAAGGAGATAGGATCCATTGAGGATGCCGTAGTCAATTCACAGCTGTCTGAGGGTCAGAAGTTCCAGCTGCAGGAGGTACTTAACCCCTTCCTTGCCACTTTTACAGGGAGACCTGGGAGAACTCCGCTAGCAACTCACCATGTAGACACGGGGCATCACCAACCTGTTAGGCAAGCAGCTTATAGAGTTTCCCTAGAAGTGAGGGCTGACATGAAGAAAGAAATAGAGGAAATGTTAGGGCTGGGCGTGATCCAGGAGTCTCAAAGTGCCTGGGCATTACCTGTAGTGCTTGTCCCCAAAAAGGACAAGACAACACGATTTTGCGTGGACTACAGGAAGTTGAATACCATCACTGTGTTTGATGCGTATCCAATGCCCCGCATAGATGAGCTTTTGGATCAGCTAGCCGGTGCCCGGTACCTAACAATTATGGATTTAAGTCGGGGGTATTGGCAAATCCCTATGTCCGTGGAAGCGCAGGAGAGGTCCGCTTTCATTACCCCCTTTGGACTCTATGAGTCCAAGGTAATGCCCTTTGGTATGAAAAATGCTCCTGCCACCTTCCAGCGCTTGGTGAACAAGCTGTTAGAGAAGTTTGAAGGGTTTGCTGTCGCTTACCTGGATGACATTGCTGTATTCAGTCAGACCTGGGAGGATCACCTGACCCACCTGTCACAGGTGCTCAGGCGTATCCAGGATGCAGGACTGACCATCAAGCCTGGAAAGTGTCAAATCGGCATGACCGAAGTGCAGTACCTCGGGCACAAGGTGGGTGGAGGGACACTAAAGCCAGAGCCAGGAAAGGTTGATGCAATTTCTGCCTGGCCCACTCCTAAGACCAAAAAACAGGTTATGTCCTTTTTGGGGACCGCAGGATACTATAGAAAGTTTGATCCTAACAATAGTTCCCTAGCAAAACCTTTGACAGACCTCACAAGGAAGAAACAGCCGCAAATAGTGAATTGGACTGCCGACTGCGAGAGTTCTCTGTCAGCTTTAAAAGCTGCCCTTGCTAGCTCCCCAGTCTTGCAAAGACCGGATTTCACTCGTAAGTTTGTGGTGCAGACTGACGCCAGCGCCTATGGGCTAGGCGCAGTGCTCAGCCAGGTCAATCCAGAAGGGCATGAACATCCAATAATGTATTTGAGCAGAAAGCTTCTACCGAGGGAGGTGGCCTATGCCACCGTAGAGAAGGAATGTTTGGCCATTGTATGGGCCTTGCAGAAATTACAGGCATACCTCTATGGGCGCAGATTTACCGTAGTGACCGACCACAACCCACTTAGTTGGTTGCACAGGGTAGCAGGTGATAACGGGAAGCTGCTGAGATGGAGTTTAGCCTTGCAACAATATGATTTCACTATCCAGCACAAAAAGGGCAGTGAGCATGGCAACGCAGATGGGTTATCGCGCCAGGGGGAAGCTGCGGAGATCGGCTTGGGATATTGATGGCTATATCAATGATCCCATGCCATGTCTTAAGGGGGGAGGTGTGGTGTTATAGGTAAGAGAATCAAAAGTAGGTTACTAGGAGGTAAGTTCATAACTCCCTCTGACACAGAAGATACATCTGATTTGCATAGGAAATGCAGATCTTTGGCCATCAAAGGATGTCCACTGTCTGACAAATGTTTAATTGGCTCTTTCCTCACCAAGGTGCGAGATGTGCTGATTAAGGATTTGTCACTAGGGCTGACCAAACATCTAAAGCTATGCAAATGGATGCCTGTGGTGTGTCTGTCTGTGGACCAGGAGAAACATGGGAGAATGGCATGGTGTTCAAAGAAAGTATGATACATCAAGGCAAACCCCGTCATAATTTATATTTGTAATGACCCACATAGCTAGTTATGATCAGGGAAAATAGCCCTCATATATATGTCAAATTCAGATCCCTACACTCAGAGGAACTACCTGGGATTGGCTATTGGCTAAAAACATGGGCCTATTATAGTGGTGTTTGATATGCCCTGGTTGGTAAATGTCTGCACAGGTGAATGCAGGTAATATTATATTTCTAGGGGATTCCTGCAAGGACACATGATCACTTTTATGTTTCTCTATAGAAATACAACTGTGTAATGGGAGGAGTACCCTTCATTATCATATGAACAGCCTCCTCTCAGTGACATCACCAGCCAGTGAACTGGAGGGAAAAAACTGGGTTTAAAATGCCATGAGAAGTGAGGGTCGGTGTCAGTCGTTGGGGATCCATATCTCGGTTGGAGTGACTGCCCATATTTTCAGCTGTCCCCACAGCCAGGATATCGCCGCTGTACATCAGTAAGGTTTTGTTCTGTTTCTTTTATCCCTTTTATTTTCATAAACTGTTTGATTGCATTGTAACTGTATGTATATTGTTTATCTTTTAATCTGACATCTATTTTATGTATTGCACTGCACTATTGTGTATTAAATTTGAAATATTTATAAGTCTCTTCCTTGTAGTCTTACAGAACTTAATCTTCCGAAGGTGAGGAACGTTACCTGTATTTTATGTTCAATTTAGATAACCTGTGTTATAGGAACTGGTGTTAAGGGAACATAGAGACGTAGGCCCCTATTGCCTAGATAAGTATAGGTGGTGGTAGCATACTGTGGTATAAATTATTGGGGTGTTGGAAACTACAGGAGTAATTTAGCATAATCCTGTCATCTAGAGTAGGTGGGCGTGGATTTATGAGGTAAATTAATAAACTCAGTAGTGTAGTTCACCCCTGTGACGTGACCTGAGATCGGCGATCGTCACAATAGCGTTGACAGATCTTAAATAGCTCAAAATTCATTTACTACAACTGTGCTATTGATTCCGTCAAAAACAACAGAACCCTGTCACAATGGTGACAAACAGTAACCGCTAGCAAAGTTTCCGTCACCATTGAGATCAATGGTGATGTAAACGGAAGCTAAGGTTTCCGTTTGCCTTTCCATTGAGGGGTTCCCACAATGGAAACCTCCTACGGAATCCTTCAACGGAAATCGACGCTGATGTGAACACTTCCTTAATAATTGTATACATCTGAAAACATAAAAGGATACTAGGAAGGATACACATCTTAAGCCGTTTGATTCAGGCTAACTGTTCCTCGCACTGTGGGCTACCAATATGCCCAAATATGTCATGCTCTGTGTTACCCGTTTGAATGAAAAACAAGATTGAATTACCATTTTCTGTTCTATTCGTAGATTAATAGGCAAAAGTTACACTTTAGTTCATTCAGTTTATAATAAGAAACTTTTGAATACCTTTCAATCTCTTCCATAATACGTGGTAGGGAGTCTATGGGTTTACCACAAGATATGACTATGTCATCCGCATACAGAGTTGCCAGCTGTGATTTTTTTACTGACCCCAATACCATTAATATATTTATTTGATTTAAGGGCTTGCGCAAAAAACTCTATTATTAAATTGAAAATTATGGCAGGAAGGGGGCGGCCTTGCCTAGTACCATTTGTAATGCTAAATGGCCAAGAATGGAAGCCATTATAATAAAGAGTGGTTCCCGTAGTGGAATACAACCCCAGGATAGCATTAAGGAATTGTCCCGAGAAGCCCCAGTTCAGGTGAGTCTCTCGAAGGAACCCCCGGGGCCCAGTGCATCCTATCGAATGCCTTTTCTGCATCTAGAGCAAGGAGTGCACTGGGGATTCCCTCCCTCCTTGCAAAGTCCACCATACCCAAGATTCTTCTCGTGGCATCGTTCGTCTGTCTTCTTGGGAAAAATACCATCTGGTCCTTTGATATTAACACTTAAATAATTTTATTTAAATGTTTTGCCAGAAGAGTGTAAAAGATTTTAATGTCTGCAATAAGCAACGAAATTGGTCTATAATTTTCTGGCATATCTCACTTTTACCTTCTTTTGGTATGGTGATTATGTAGTAGAAACTTTTAAAAAATTCTGTAGGAAAGGGAGTGTTAGTACTGGTCTCAATGTAAATATCCACCAAATAGGAGCCAAAATGTCTTAATATGCTATATAATATTAATTTAGGAGACCATCGTGGCCTGGGGATTTACTTTTATGCAAAAACTCAATTTCCCTTATCACCTCTTCCTTATGTATTAGTTTGTTTAAATCTCCCAGTTGTTCCCCTGAGAGTTTTGGAAGATCAATATATTTTAGGTATTCTTTTACTGACGACGATGATTGCATGTAAAAAACAAAAAGAGAGAATTGACTCAGATTGACGCTAAAGGCCCTTTTACACACTGGCCGATAAGCAACCGATGCAGCGAGCGCCGATCAACGAGATATCGTTGAGCGGTGCTCGTTTGCTCATGTCACACGGAGCTATGGATGGGGACGAAAGGTTGTTACTCCGATTGCTCTTCCCCATACATTATTATCATGTCGGCAGCGCGTCTTCCTGTTTACCCATGGAGATGTGCTGCCGGCAATGATAATCTTTTACTTTTTCAAAACGATACGACCAGCAGATGATAAAGCATTTGCTCGTTCATCTGCTGATCGTTCCCCTGTTTACACAGGGCAATTATCGGCAACAAGCATTATATTAACACTCGTCTGCCCGATAATCGTCCTGTGTAAAACCCCCTTAAGGTACACACAAGCTGCAGGCCTCTGGAGTAGACACCTGGTGTTGGCTCCAAAATGGAGACTCTCCAAAACGATCTACAGATGGTTCCAGTAGGAGAATAGCATTTATTGCAAAATAAGAAACATGCAACGCGTTTCAACCTCGGTCTTCGTCAGGCATCTAAAAAACTCTTAGGGCTTATCCACACGTAACAGAATTGCTGCGTTTTTTCCATCCGGAATTGCTGTCGGAAAATACACAGTGGAATACAGTAGCAGCAAAGTGGGTGCGATTTAATAAATCTCATCCACACCCTGTGTAAAATTTCCATCTTGAAATTCACCTGCGTTGCGAATTTTTCATTTCGCAGCATGTCAATTCCTGCTTCGAAAAGTGGACTGAATTGAAGTAAAAAAAAACTTAGCAACTGGTGTGTTTTTTCCGCGGAGGAATGTCTGCTAGTTTTAACAGAAATGTGGCAGAAATTTTATGGAGCAATTCTTACGTGTGGACAAGCCTTTACAAGTGCTGATCATAAATACCATGGCCTAATCACCCACGCCCGGGTCAAGCGGTGTGGGTAAAAGTTAAAACGGGGAGTGTTAAAAAAATATATATTTTTTTTAATTTAGCATACGTCTTTAAAACTATTCATAGATGCAATAGTAAGGTTATTATAACTTGCTTCATAAAAGTAATGTTGACAACGAGTCAGGTTGGTAGGTCTGCTTGTATTGTTTAAGATTATATAGTCTAATATTGTATCCTGAGGTGAATATAACCGCATTTGATTTTTAGCTGTTAAATATTTTATATTATTCCTATACCTTTTCTGTTTAATTCTTCCACTTAACCTTTTCCCCACTCTGTCTCTTAATTCATATATTTTATCTCTCTCCTTTCATGTGTTCGAAGAAATAATTGAAAATGTTCCTTACTACATAACTAAACCAGAGAATATCAGCCATTGCAATAACATTGGATACCAGCAGATGGCAGACTTTGTCCATGTTTTCCTTACCAAGAATGCTACTTTTTTAACATTATCAAGACATTTGAAATCAAGTCCAGTTCTAGATAGTGCTAGCTCGCTGTCGCTACACGACTGTCGGATTGATATTGCCTTTTAATAAACGTTTTATGAGCTGTTAACTCTTCTAACGCAACTTGTGTTATAAATCATAGGTAAATTGTTTGTACCGTATACTCAGAGAAATAATAAATAGCAATTTCTAGACAATACATGTTGCCATACAAACAATCTCCTCCAGCATTCTGGAAGGACAGTTTAATGTCACATCAGTATAAACATTACCTTTGCTCACACATAAACAATACCACTGCAAGTGGAACCTTCATCTAATGACTCTGCCTGCCATATAGATTGTATCTCATACATTTGAAAAAAGGAGTCTATTGAATTGTGGGACTTCTGATTTGACTAAGATCAGTACATAATATCTATCTATATATCGTTCTATCATAAACAGATTGTGTCCTCCCTTACATTTGCTTGGATTTGGAGTCCAATTTCTCATGAAACCAATTCAATACAATATCGCGACATGCTATGTGCCATGTGACTATAAAGGATAGTTGGTGTTCAGAGTAGTAAGCCAGTGATTTAATAAACTGCAAAATAATAATTCAGAGGTTGGAGTGATATTCCTTTCACAGGGACATTCAACTATTGTAACTCCAAGCCCTTCACCTCCATACTAGGAAAACCTTTATCTTTTTTTTTTATACAAAAGCAGCCAACATAACACAAAATGTTTTCATCATATCATCAAGCAAATACACACTAGGTGCCCAAAAACACTAATGTAGCACAAATGTATCCGGAGCCTAATAATCTCAGACAATTACACCAATACCTCTGATTCACTTCAGAACTCTAATGGACCCAACCTGTTGTTAACCCGCAGACCCACAAGAGCACAACTTTATTGTCCTGCCATTGATGCATCATGGTGCAAATCTTTGTTCTAATATTGTTTAAAGAGGCTCTGTCACCACATTATAAGTGGCCTATCTTCTACATGTGATCGGCGAGGTAATGTAGATTACAGCAGTGGTTTTTATTTAGAAAAAAAACCGATCATTTTTGACGGAGTTATGACCTATATTAGCTTTATGCTAATGAGTTTCTCAATGGACAACTGGGCATGTTTTACTATACGGCCAAGTGGGCATTGTGGAGAGAAGTGTATGACGCTGACCACTTATAGGCCACTTATAATGTGGTGACAGAGCCTCTTTAAGCAGTAAATCCAGAAGTGTCAAAGGAATAGTTAAAACATGATTATTCTTAAGGCATTTATTATTTTTTTTTATCCCCAAATTAGCAATATCAGGCATTAGACATAAATGTTACTTGATTCATAATCTTAAGGGGGTTGTCCACGCACAGACAACTAATGACCTATCCACAGGATAGGTCATCAGTATATGATCGTGCGGGTCCGATACCCGGACCCCGCACAGATCAGCTGATCCGGCTGCCTCCGGGCACTGGATGTTATGATGGGTAGGCAGTAGTTGGAGCCGGAAACAGATGTCTCCGACTACTGCATATCAGCCGTGCTGCAGAACTGCAGCTCTGCTTCTATTCACTTGAATAGGAGTAGATCTGCAGTACTGCAGCTCGGCCTCTATTCCGTGACCAAAGCCATCTGCTTCCGGCATGGACATCCAGTGCCCCGTGGCAGGCGAAGCAGCTGATCGGTGCGGGGTCCGGGTGTCGTACACACGCCGATCGTATGTTGATGACCTATCCGGTGGATAGGTCATCAGTTGTCCGGTAGTGAACAACCCCTTTAATGTCCAACCAATATCACTCCCACATTCATATGACTTGTATCATCCCCCGTAGAGCTGTTAAAGCCAGTGTCTGAGATTGTCCATTATTTCTAGGCAGAGGTGCTACTGAAATAGGATAGAGTAAAACTATAGGAACCATACAGATGAATCTATTGATAAAACAAAGAACTGAATTGTGATGACTGCTAAGAAATGAATAAAACAGAAAAAAATACGTTACAGAATACACTCCCTCCCTTTTACTTGCTTGAGGATGAAGACTTTTGTGTATTTTTTATGTTCCTGTCATAGATATTGATTTAACTTCTTTATTGTAGGTTGTATTTTATCTAAACTCATTTAGGCTGGATTACCACGTAGCGTAAACACTGCGGATTTTCCGCAACGGAATTCTGTGTGGAAATTCCGCAGCAATAGCAGCAAAGTGAATGAGATTTAAAAAATGTCAAGGCCATGCTGCGGAAAAAAATCACACAAAAGTCGTGCGGGAAGTGATTTGCGGTGCGTTTTTCAATTCTGCATCATGTAAATTTATGCTGCATGTTCTGTGCGAGATGCTGCATGTTTGGCCCATAGACTTCAATGGGGAGCAGAAATTTTGCAACAGATTTATGTATATTTCTTCTGTTTAGGTTCCGTACCAGGTTTTGAAAAAGGCAAGTAATATCTGCATCAAATCTGCACTGTGTGAACAACGCCTAAGAATTAAAGGGATTGTCGACTTACGGACAACAGATGATCTATACCTCCACAGGATAGGTCATCAGTATATGATCGGTGGGCGTCCGACACCCGGACCTCGCACCGATCAGCTGTTCCGACTGCCTCCGGGCACCGGATGTTATGCAGTGTTCAGTTTTGAAAGCAGATAATTCTGACTACGGCATAGCAGCTCTGCTGCAGATCAGCAACTCAGCTCCTATTCACTTGAATAGGAGCAGAGTTGCAGTACTGCAGCTCAGCCACTATTCCGTGACCGGAACCTGCTTCCTGCATGGACATTCGGTGCCCGTGGGCAGCCGGAGCAGCTGATCAGTGCGGGGCCCGGGTGTTGGACCACCAATGATCATATAATGATGACTTATCCTGTGGATAGGTCATAAGTTGTCTGTGCATGGACAACTCCTTTAAGTGTTTGGCTTAATTTAAGGCTGGGGTTAGAACTAGACTTTTTTTTTGTAGTGAGCGATAAATCGCTGTCCATAGGCTAGGACTACATGCAGAGTATTTATTTCACTATAAAAAAAAAATCGCTGTGATAAATCGCTGTCCTTAGGATAGCCCATCAATTTTATCTCTCTGGATAACCATTTTAACGATATAAACAAAGTGACACGGCTTACATTAGTGTTAACCTTTTTAGAATTTTTTCATTATACATTTGTGTTTAGTGTTTTTAACCGTTTTTTTAATAGACATTGCTAAAAAAAAGTTTATCTAGTTTCAGCGCTGCAGAGTCTATGTATTCACTAAACATAGAAGCTGTTTAACGCTGCTGTAAGCCAAACCCACCAGTTGTGTGTTAGGTCGGATTTACACAAACATGTAATACGTCCGTGCAACGCGCGTGCTTTTCACGCGCGTCGCACGGACCTATTCTAGTCTATGGGGCAGTGCAGACTGTCAGTGATTTTTGCGCAGCGTGAGTGCGCTGCGTAAAACTCACGACAGGTCCTATATCTCTGCGTTTTTCGTGAATCACGCACCCATTGAAGTCAAAGGGTGCGTGAAAATCACGCGCACCACACGGAAGCACTCAAAAGTCAAAAGTATGATTGAAAACAGAAAAGCACCACGTGCTTTTCTGTTTACAAACATCCAACCAGAGTGTCATAATGATTGCGGCTGTGCGAAAATCACGCAGCCGCGCCTCATATGTGATGACACACGAAGCTGTTAAGTGCCTTTTGCGCGCGCAAAACGCCGCATTTTTTGCGCGCGCAAAAACGCACACGCTCATGTAAATCCGCCCTTAGAGGCACTCAGGAGCTGCTGTCAGCCGAGTTATCAGTCCAGCTAACTATGGATGTGTTCACATCAGTGTTCGGTTTCCGTTGATGGATTCCGTCAGACCTTTCCGTCAGAGGAACCCAGTCGACTGCGCTATTGGTGCCCGTCAAAAAACGCAAACCTTACAGAACGGAGACAAATGGAAACCATTTGCAATGGAAGCATTACCTTTGAAATCAATGGTAATGCAAAAGGAAGCTATGGTTTCTGTTTGCCTTTCCGTTGATGGGTTCCTCCGAAGGAAAGGTCTGACGGAACCCATCAACGGAAACTGAACGCTGATGTGAACAGGCCCCTAAGAATTCGGCTTACAGCGGCGTTATGCAGCGTCTATGTATAGTGAAAAGAAAGAAGCTGCAAGGCTAAAACGAAATAAAATGTTTAATAAATATCTATAAGAAAAATGTTTAAAAACATTAAGCGCAAATGTTACATAAAAAAAAGGCTACAAAGTTTTACATAGCCTTTTAGGCTATGTTCACATGGAGTTTTTTGCAGGCGGAATTTCTGCCTCAAAATTCCGTTTGGAAGTTTGAGGCAGATTTTCCTCTCCCTGCACGCCGATTTTCGCTGTGTTTTTCGCCCGCGGCCATTGATGTCAATGGGAGGTCAGGGGCATAAACGCCCGAAGATAGGGCATGTCCCTTCTTTCTCCCAAAAACACGCCTCCGCCTCCCATTGAAATCAATGGACAGACTTTTTCGGTCCGTTTTTGATGAGTTTTGCGGCGCTGTTTCCGCGTCAAGAAAAACTTGTCAATAAACTCTGTGTGAACATAGCCTAACACTGCTCCATACTGGAAAAAGCTGACACACTTGTAGCAGCAGTTCACAGTATTACAGCCTTTTCCCATTCACTTGAAGGCTGTAATACAGTGAACCCTCACTACAAGTGTGTCAGCCTTTTCCAGTATGGAGCAGTAAAAGCGAAAAACAAAAGGGTACCTTCCACAGTCCGCCCGCTTACTAAAGTTTTAAACCTACGCACTCTCAGGTGGGGGCTACGGTGCTAGCGACAGCCACATTCACTTGTATGTGCGTCTTCAGGACGCCGATACAAATGCATACTATGGGCTGCAGGCCACTTTAGGACTGCAGCCTATAAGGCACTGGGAAGACTCCCTGCGCAGGCTGGCGTGATAACGTCACATAATCACGCCGGTCTCCGCATGCGTCCTGCCCGAGAGGCAGTGTAGAACTCCGTCCGTCGCGGGAGAGGGGCAAGGTAAGTACAATCTTTTGTTTTTTGAGGGGGCTGTGTGGTAATATACAGGGGTGGGAATTGCTGTGTGACAGTATATACAAGGGGAGAGAGAGGCTGTGTAGCACTATATACAAGGGGAGAGGGGGCTGTGTAGCACTATATACAAGGGGAGGGAGGATTGTAATGTGACAGTATATACGGGGGGGGGGGAGAATTGCTGTGTGGTAATATACAGTGAGAATTGCTGTGTAGCACTATATACAAGGGGAAGGGGGGGGGGGCTGTGTGGCAGTATATACAAGGGGAGGGGTAATTGCTGTGTGGCAGTATATACAAGGGGAGTGGGGATTGCTGTGTGGCAGTTTATACAAGGGGAGGGGGGATTGCTATGTGGCAGTATATACAAGGGGAGGGAGGATTGCTGTGTGGCAGTATATACAAGGGGAGGGGGAATTGCTGTGTGGCAGTTTATACAAGGGGAGGTGGAATTGCTGTGTGCAGGGCCGCCATCAGGAATTTCAGGGCCCCCTACAGCTAAATTTTCTGGGCCCCCCTACCGTGGCACTGCCTGTTAACGGTACTCCGTCCAGCACTATATCATGCTACCCAGGGCCGCCATCAGGGGGGGTATTATGGGTACTGATGTGAAAGGCCCGGCCAAACCTAATTGAAAGGGGGGCCCGGCAACTGCCGCGACTTGCCTTTGGTAGAAAAAAAACAGGCCCCTGCAATGGGGCCCGTTTTTTTCACCAAAAGAATGTCGTGAGCTGCGGGCCCCCCTTTCAATTAGGTTTGGCCGGGCCTCTCACATCAGTACCCATAATACCCCCCCTGATGGCGGCCCTGGGTAGCGTGGGGGTCGTCATGGGGGCCGTCAAACACTGCCGCCCGTGCGACCGATCGCGCGCACCCGCAAACTCCCGTGCATGCGCACCCGCGACCGCCTGGAACCGCGCACCGAATTTTGAGGCAGATTTTGACCTGCCCACACTATCTTGCCACGTTTTTTGCCCACGGCGATTGAGGACAGCAGACAAAAAACGCAGGGAAAAATGCATTTTCTGCCTCCCATTGATTTCGATGGGAGGTCAGAGGCAGAACCGCGGCAAGAAAGGACGTGCTGCTTTTTCTTTTTTCCGCGACTGGCTCCCATTGATTTCAGATTAAATCAATGGGAGGCGGTTTTGGAAGTTCTTTGGTGCTGATTCTGACGCAGTGTCCGAGTCAATATCAAGGCCCAAAAACTCTGTGAACTGGGCCTTATTGTTAGGGCTTATTCAGACGAACGTGTAATACGTCCGTGCAACGTGCGTGATTTTCACGCGCCTCGCACGGACCTATGTTACTCTATGGGGCCGTGCAGACTGTCAGTGATTTTCACGCGCCTCGCACGGACCTATGTTAGTCTATGGGGCCGTGCAGACTGTCAGTGATTTTCATGCAGCGTGTGTCCGTGTGTCCGCTGCGTAAAACTCACGACATGTCCGATATTTGTGCATTGTTTGAGCATCACGCACCCATTGAAGTCAATGGGTGCGTGAAAATCACTCCCAGCACTTCCGCAGCCGTATAAACTATGAATGAAAAGAGAAAAGCACCACATGCTACAAACATACAAACAGTGTGTCATAATGATGGCGGCTGCGCGAAAATCACGCAGCCGCGCAACATACGCTGCTGCCACACAGAGCTGTTATGACCTTTTGCATGCGCAAAATGCCACGTTTTTTGCGCACGCAAAAAGCACACGCTCGTGTAAATCCGGCCTTAGGGTAGGAACACACTAGGCATGAACACTGCGGATTTTATGCAACACATTTTATTGTGGAAAATCCGCAGCGTATTGCAGTCGCAGCAGAGTGGATGAGGTTTAAACAAATCTCATCCACACGCTGCAAAAATAATGGACCTGCAGTGTGACTTTTTAAGCCGCAGCATGTCAATGTATTCTGTGGGATCGCTGCTCCTCTGTTGCGGAAATGCTGCGGTTCTGCCGCAAAAATCACACATGAGAAAAAAAAAAAAGGCACTTTTTTAAATTTATAAAAAATTTTAGACTTACCCCGGCCGTAGTCCTGGTGACGCGATCCTCTATTCTTAGCGCAGCCCGGCCTCCTGTCATGACTGCCACATGGTCTACAGCGTCATCCCAGGAGGCGGGGCTACGTTCAGAAGAGAGAGAGGCGTCACCTAAACTACGGCCGGGGCAAGTCTAAACTTTTTTTTCCCTACAGGATTCCCGCAGCGGACATGCCTCCCGAAACCTGCGCCACTATTTGGTGCGGTTTTGCTGGCAGAATTCCCTGCGGCTACCGGGGCGGATAAGCTGTGTAGTTTTACTCAGCATATCCGCCTAGTGTGTTCCTACCCTTATGATGTCACTCCTGGAGCTGCTGCCGGTCTCTAAATAGGCAGTTGGTCCAGTAGAATTTGGAATTATTTTTTTTTGTGAACCAGCTTAAAAAAATACAAAACTTTTGCGTTAGGGCCTGTTCACATCACCGTTCGCTTCCGTTCCGGGGTTCCGTCTGAGGTTTCTGTCGGGTGAACCCCGCAACGGAAAGTGAAAGTGACAGCACAGCTTCCATCACCATTAGCGCAGTTGACTACGCTATTGATTCCGTCCGAAAACCTGCCGGAACGGTGACGAACGGAAACCATTAGCGATGTTTCCGTCACCATTGAGATCAATGGTGACTGAAACGGAAGCTGTGCTGTCACTTTCACTTTCCGTTGCGGGGTTCACCCGACAGAAACCTCAGACGGAACCCCGGAGCGGAAGCGAACGGTGATGTGAACAGGCCTTACTGGACCAATTGCCTATTTAGAGACCGGCAGCAGCTCCAGGAGCGCATCATAAGGGACACACTAGGCGGATATGCTGAGTAAAACTACACAGCTTATCCGCCCCGGTAGCCGCAGGGAATTCTGCCAGCAAAACCACACCAAATAGTGGCGCAGGTTTCGTGAGGCGTGTCCGCTGCGGGAATCCTGCATGGAAAAACAAGTTTAGACTTACCCCGGCCGTAGTTTAGGTGACACATCTCTCTCTTCTGAACGTAGCCCCGCCTCCTGGGATGACGCTGTAGACCATGTGACCGCTGCAGCAGTCACATGGTATGAAACGTCATGACAGGAGGCCGAACTGTGCTAAGAATAGAGGATCGCGTCACCAGGACTACGGCCGGGGCAAGTCTAAACTTTTTTATAAATGTAAAAAAAGTACCTTTTTTTTTCTCATGTGTGATTTTTGCGGCAGAACCGCAGCATTTCCGCAACAGAGGAGCAGCGATCCCACAGAATACATTGACATGCTGCGGCTTAAAAAGTCACACTGCAGGTCCATTATTTTTGCAGCGTGTGGATGAGATTTGTTTAAACCTCATCCACTCTGCTGCGACTGCAATACGCTGCGGATTTTCCACAATAAAATGTGTTGCATAAATGTAAAAAAAGTACCTTTTTTTTTCTCATGTGTGATTTTTGCGGCAGAACCGCAGCATTTCCGCAACAGAGGAGCAGCGATTCCACAGAATAAATTGACATGCTGTGGCTTAAAAAGCCAAAAGCCACACTGCAGGTCCATTTTTTTTGCAGCGTGTGGATGAGATTTGTTCAAATCCCATCCACTCTGCTGGAGTGGATGGGAGGAGGACGAGGAGGCGGAGTCGGAGGCGGGCCAGCAGGTAAGTAAACTGTGCGCCGCTGTCCCTGTGTGGCTGTCCTTCCACGTAGATCGGACTTGTGTTGCGGGCGCACCACCTCCCTCTCGGTAGCGCGCCTGGTCGTTCGCGCGTGGGCGCGCGCTTGCGGTCGTTCCCGCGCGTGGTCGTTCGTGGCAGTGATAAGAGGGGGGCCCGCAGCTCACGGAGGTGTTTGACGAGAGGGGGGCCCGCAGCTCACGACATTGTTTTGGTGAAAAGAACAGGCCCCATTGCAGGGGCCTGTTTTTTTCTACCAAAGGCAAGTCGCGGCAGTTGCCGGGCCCCCCTTTCAATTAAGTTTGGCCGGGCCCCCTACAGTAGTACCCCTAATACCCCCCTGATGGCGGCCCTGGCTGTGTGACAGTATATACAAGGAAAGGGGGGCAGTGTGGCAGTATATAAAAGGGGAAGGGGGGCTGTGTAGCAGTATATACAAGGGGAGAGGGGGACTGTGTGGCATTATATACAAGGGGAGGGGGATTGCACTACATACAGGGGGGATTTCTGTGTAGCACCATATACAAGGGAAGGGGGGATTTCTGTGTGGCAGTATATACAAGGGGAGGGGGATTGCTGTGTGGCATTATATACAAGGGGAGGGGGATTGCTGTGTGGCAGTATATACAAGGGGGCTTTATGGCATTATCTACAGGGGGCTGTGTGGCACTATCTACATTGGGCTGCGTGGCGCTATCTACAGGGGGGGCTGTGTGGCTCTATCTACAGGGGGATGTGTGTGGCGCTATCTACAGGGGGCTGTGTGGCACTATCTACAGGGAGAAGGTGTGACGCTATCTACAGGGAGGCTGTGTGGCGCTATCTACAGGGAGGGGCTGTGTGTTGCAGTATCTACAGGGAGGGGATGTGATGCTATCTACAGGAAGGCTGTGTGGCGCTATCTACAGGGAGGGGCTGTGTGTTGCTGTATCTACAGGGAGGGGGTGTGATGCTATCTACAGGTGGTCTGTGTGGTGCTATCTACAGGGAGGGGCTGTGTGTTGCAGTATCTACAGGGAGGGGGTGTGACGCTATCTACAGGTGGTCTGTGTGGTGCTATCTACAGGGTGGGGCTGTGTGTTGCAGTATCTACAGGGAGGGGGTGTGTGTTGCAGTATCTACAGGGAGGGGGTGTGACGCTATCTACAGGTGGTCTGTGTGGCGCTATCTACAGGGTGGGGCTGTGTGTTGCAGTATCTACAGGGAGGGGGTGTGTGTTGCAGTATCTACAGCGAGGGGGTGTGACGCTATCTACAGGTGGTCTGTGTGGCGCTATCTACAGGGAGGGGGTGTGTTGCTATCTACAGGGGGTCTGTGTGGAACTATCTACAGGGTTCTGTGTAGCGCTATCTACGGGGACAGTGGTGTAAGAGAGGGATTCTTTCATTGATGCCTATAATTGGTGTTTATAACTGTCTATTTTACTGCTGGACTTGTAATATTATAGTATTTAAAAAAGTAATTAAAACTAATTTAAAATAAGTTTTCTTATTCTCTTATTTAGTACGCTATATTAGCGTTTACTGGGGGTATTACATTTGGTCATCAGATCACCCACCATTGATGGAGACTTGCCCTGCTCCCTAATTGCCCCGCTCAGGAGCTGCCAAAACTTGATTCACATGAGCATGTTCGGTCCGTAAAGGATGGAATGTATTTCGGCCGCAAGTCCCGGACCGAACACAGTGCAGGGAGCCGGGCTCCTAGCATCAAAGTTATGTACGATGCTAGGAGTCCCTGCCTCGCTGCCGGACAACTGTCCCGTACTGTAATCATGTTTTCAGTACGGGACAGTAGTTCAACGGAGAGGCAGGGACTCCTAGCGTCGTACATAACTATGATGCTAGGAGCCCGGCTCCCTGCAGTGTGTTCAGTCCGGGACTTGTGGCCGAAATACATTCCGTCCATTACGGACGGAACATGCTTGTGTGAATCCAGCCTTAGAGGGAACATTGCTTAACACCACCTGCCATATTTGAAATTGGCTTGCGACCTACAAAAGGTTGGGGACCTCCGATCTAGAATGAATGCTGTCAAAGTAATATGTTTTGATAGGTATTACCCTCGTACAATTTTATATATAATGTTGGAGCAATTACATTCACACTAGGTGTACAGCACCAATTGTTGATATATGATTAGAAGAACGGGGAGCAGGAAAAGTAGTGTGTTTTATTGAAATGGAAAAATAAAAAATACTTTATTATTGAAATAATATTAAAAACAACAATGTTAGATGAAAATAACTTTGCGCCAAATTCCCCTGAATTTCAAGCAAAAAAGGAAAGTAGAGACCCAGCAGGCTGGCAGGTATAAGACTTTCATAAAGGAGAACTAATTTGCGGTTAAGCAAAAAAGGGGAGTGCCATTGTTTCCAGCCAGCTATGAAGATATGTAATGTACTAAAATATAACTTTTATTAGGTATGATTAAACAACCAGATAACTAAACCATAACAGAACAATGTTAAAAATTGGCCAATGCTCACTGACAGTAGTGAATTTTGCATCACTCTGGATGCAATCAGTCAAACATTAAGTTATGTCCGTATTTGTGTATCCCAACAGTGTCTGCAGTATACTGTGGCACACAGATCAGTGGCGTTAGTAGCCAAAAATCAGTGAAGCATTGTAATTAAAAATTTGAATGAAGCCCTCCGACATGTTTTGCTACAGACGTAGCGTTCTCAGGGGTACAAAAGGGGCATCGAAATTCCCCTGAATTGGCACACTATGACAAATTATGTCTGGATTGAACATGCTCCTGATTATTAAAGTTGAATGGTCTGGCCTCCACTGTTGTATGATTGTGGTGAAACTAAAATAGTCCCTGCAGTGGTCCAGAGCAGTGGCGTAACTACCGCAGTAGCAGCCGTAGCAGCTGCTACGGGGCCCGCGGCATGAGGGGGCCCGTGTCGCATGCCAGCCCGGGCCCCCACAGTGGCCGGAGGCTCCGCTAGCAGCCGCTATGGCTGCTACAGCGGGACGCCACTGAACACTACGGCAGAGCAGGGAGGTATCTCCCCGCTCTGCCATTAAACAAAAGTCAAGTATCCCCTATCCACAGGATAGGGGATACATGTGTGATCGCTGGCATTGATAGGGAGAACGGGGGACTGAAAGTCCCCTGATGTTCTCCATCACAAACCTCGGACTTCCGGGGTCTGTGTCGGCAGCTCCGTAGAAATGAATGGAGCGCCGGTCGCGCTTGTGCGCATGCGTGACCAGCGCTTTTTTCATTTTTATTGAGCTGCGCAGACGCCGGAAGTCAGAGCTTAGTCATGTAGAACTTTTAGAATTTTTTTGGGGGGTTGGGGACGCTGTATGGCGTTCCCTACAGGGGGGGGGGCTGTATGGCGTTCCCTACAGGGGGGGCTGTATGGCGTTCCCTGCAGGGGGGGGGCTGTATGGCGTTCCCTACAGGGGGGGCTGTATGGCGTTCCCTACAGAGGGGGGGCTGTGTGGCGTTCCCTACCGGGGGGGGGGGGCTGTATGGCGTTCCCTACAGGGGGGGGGGCTGTATGGCGTTCCCTACAGGGGGGGCTGTATGGCGTTCCCTACAGGGGGGCTGTATGGCGTTCCCTACAGGGGGGGCTGTATGGCGCCATACAGCCCCCCCTGTAGGTAACGCCATACAGTCCCCCCTGTAGATAACGCCATACAGTCCCCCCTGTAGATAACGCCATACAGCCCCCTCTGTAGATATCTATATGTATCTATCTGTATGGCGTTATCTACAAAGGGGGCTGTATGGCGTTATCTACAGAGGGGGCTGTATGGCGCTATCTACAGAGGGGGCTGTATGGCGCTATCTACAGGGGGGGGCTGTATGGCGCTATCTACAGGGGGGCTGTATGGCGTTATCTACAGTGGGGGCTGTATGGCGTTCTCTACAGTGGGGGCTGTATGGCGTTCTCTACAGTGGGGGCTGCATGGCGTTCTCTACAGTGGGGGCTGTATGGCGTTAGCGCCATACAGCCCCCTCTGTAGATAACGCCATACAGCCCCCTCTGTAAATAACGCCATACAGCCCCCCTGTAGATAACTCCATACAGTCCCCCCTGTAGATAACGCCATACAGTCCCCCCTGTAGATAACGCCATACAGCCCCCTCTGTAGATATCTACAAAGGGGGCTGTATGGCGTTATCTACAAAGGGGGCTGTATGGCATTATCTACAGAGGGGGCTGTATGGCGCTATCTACGGAGGGGGCTGTATGGCGCTATCTACAGGGGGGGCTGTATGGCGTTATCTACAGGGGGGGGTGTCTGGCGTTATCTACAGGGGTGTCTGTATGGCGTTATCTACAGGGGGGACTCTGTATGGCGTTATCTACAGAGGGGACTTTATGGCATTATCTACAGAGGGGGGCTGTATGGCGTTATCTACAGGGGGGCTGTATGGTGCTATCTACAGGGGGGCTGTATGGCGTTATCTACAGGGGGGGCTGGGCTGTATGGCGTTATCTACAGGGGGGGTGTATGGCGTTATCTACAGGGGGGCTGTATGGCGTTATCTACAGGGGGCTGTATGGCATTATCTACAGGGGGGCTGTATGGCGTTATCTACAGGGGGGATATATGGCGTTATCTACGGGGGGTGTCTGGCGTTATCTACAGGGGTTTCTGTATGGCGTTATCTACAGGGGGGACTCTGTATGGCGTTATCTACAGGGGGGACTCTGTATGGCGTTATCTACAGGGGGGACTGTATGTCATTATTTACAGAGGGGGGCTGTATGGCGTTATCTACAGGGGGGCTGTATGGCGTTATCTACAGGGGGGCTGTATGGTGTTATCTACAGGGGTGGCTGTATGGTGCTATCTACAGGGGGACTGTATGGCGTTATCTACAGGGGTGGCTGGGCTGTATGGCGTTATCTACAGGGGGGATGTATGGCTTATCTACAGAGGGGCTGTATGGCATTATCTACAGGGGGCTGTATGGCGTTATCTACAGGGGGGCTGTATGGCGTTATCTACAGGGGGGATGTATGGCGTTATCTACAGGGGGGCTGTATAGCGTTATCTACAGGGGGCTGTATGGCGTTATCTACAGGGGGGCTGTATGGCGTTATCTACAGGGGGGATGTATGGCGTTATCTACAGGGGGGGGCTGTAAAAAAGGCACTATCTACAAGGGGGGGGGGTTTGTGTGACACCCAGGGGAGTGGGGCCCCAGTCAAAAGTTTGCTATGGGGCCCAGTCTTTCCTATTTACGCCCCTGGTCCAGAGACTATAGTGTTAAAGGATTATAAATGACTGTCCCCCTCAGTGTTGGTGAGGAAACAGACAGATAACATTTGAAACTAAAGGTTCCTCCAACGGGCTGCAAATAAAGCCCAGCGGTGGAGAAACCTTTGCATCAATGTGACTGCAATGTGTAACATATACATGCAGTCCTGTGTGAACAGGCACGACACAGCAGAGTTGAAACTGCTGCGTATTGGCAACTCCACAGGGGAAGAGAGTAAGTCTGGATTCACACGAGCACATTACGTCCGTAATGGACGGACGTATTTCGGCCGCAAGTCCCGGACCGAACACACTGCAGGGAGCCGGGCTCCTAGCATCATACTTATGTACGACGCTGGGAGTCCCTGCCTCGCCGCCGCACAACTGTCCCGTACTGTAATCATGTTTTCAGTACAGGACAGTAATTCGACAGAGATGCAGGGTCTCCTAGCATCGTACATAACTATGATGCTAGGAGCCCGGCTCCCTGGACTGTGTTCGGTCCGGGACTTGCGGCCGAAATACGTCCGTCCATTACAGGCGTAATGTGCTCGTGTGAATACAGCCTAAGGCTGGGTTCACACGCACTATTTACGGACGTAATTCAGGCGTACTACGCCTGGAATTACGTCCGAAAGTAGTGCTTGAAAGCTTCGGCAAACATCTGCCCATTCATTTGAATGGGTTTTACGATGTACTGTGCCGACGGTAATTTTTTTTAAACGCCCATGTCAAAGAAGTGCATGTCACTTCTTGGGACGTAATTGGAGCCGTTTTCCATGAACTCCATAGAAAAACAGCTCCAATTACGTCCGTAATGGACGCTGCGAAAAACGCCTGCACTTGCCATTACGTCTGAAATTTAGGAGCTGTTTTCTCCTGAAAACAGCTCCGTAATTTCAGGCGTATTGGACGCTGCCGTGTGAACATACCCTCAGGGATGAGCCCCAGTCACGGACGGGCGGCCGCACAGCTGATGTACCTAGACAGCAATCTTCAATCCACGTGACAGTAAATTACTACAAAAAGCTTGTTTATTTGCAAACAAACTTGGCTGCCAGAGTTGGTCACGATTTATGAGGGCTAATAAGTGAACCGCGATCAGCTGTTTGGGTGCGACCACAAGCAACAGTGGAGAAACCTTTGCTAGATGTGACTACAGTGTATTGTGTTCACATTTAGGGTATGTGCACACACACTAATTACGTCCGTAATTGAAGGACGTATTTCGGCCGCAAGTAGTGGACCGAACTCAGTGCAGGGGGCCGGGCTCCTAGCATCATACTTATGTACGATGCTAGGAGTCCCTGCCTCTCCGTGGAACTACTGTCCCGTACTGAAAACATGATTACAGTACGGGACAGTTGTCCTGCAGAGAGGCAGGGACTCCTAGCATCGTATATAACTATGATGCTAGGAGCTCGGCTCCCTACACTGTGTTCGGTCCGGGACTTGCGGCCGAAATACGTCCGTCAATTACGGACGTAATTAGTGTGTGTGCACATACCCTAAGGGTTTTTAGCAATACGGATCCTACGGCTACAGATACACATTCGTAGCCGTCCGCAAAAGTTCGTGCAGCAATTGCGGAAAAGAATAGGATATGTTCTATATTTTACAGATTATTTCTACGGCACGGACACACATCCGTAAATATATGGAAAGGTGTCCGTGGCCAATAGAAATTAATGGGTTAACAATTTCATCCGTAATTACGGATGAAAACTACGGTCGTGTGCATAGGGTCTTAGGTCACTTTTTCTTTCTAGATTATTTGACAGCATTCATGATTAGAGGAACGGGGAGCAGGAAAAGGAGTGTGTTTAATCGAAATGGAAAAATAAAAAATACTTTATTATTGAAATAATATTAAAAACAACAATGTTAGAATGTTAGATGAAAATAACGTTGCGCCAAATTCCCCTGAATTGGCACACTATGACAAATTATGTCTAGATTGAACATGCTCCGGATTATTAAAGTTGAATAGTCTGGCCTCCACTGTTGTATGATTGTGGTGAAACTAAAATAGTCCCTGCAGTGGTCCAGAGACTATAGTGTTAAAGGATCATAAATGACTGTCCCCCTCAGTGTTGGTGAAGAAACAGACAGATAACATTGGAAACTAAAGGTTCCTCCAACGGGCTGAAAATAAAGCCCAGCAGTGGAGAAACTATGCATCAATGTGTGGAAGAGATCTGATCTGTCACTCCCAGTCATGTGCATGAGGCCTAACTGTTAAAAAAGACTATTGCACAAAGCGATACATGTACTGTATTAGGCCTCATTTACACGCGTGTCGTACGCACCTATATTACTC
Organism: Rhinoderma darwinii; assembly: GCF_050947455.1. Lineage (NCBI taxonomy): Eukaryota > Metazoa > Chordata > Amphibia > Anura > Rhinodermatidae > Rhinoderma > Rhinoderma darwinii. Next base: position 116,924,492 of record NC_134689.1, read on the forward strand.
TATGGGGCAGTTTAGACGATGCGTGAATTGTGCGCAGCGTGAGTGCGTGGCGTAAAACTCACGACATGTTCTATAATCGTGCGTTTTTCGCGCATCCACGCACCCATTGAAGTCAATGGGTGCGTGAAAACCACGCATGCCGCACGGAAGCACTTCCGTGCGAACTGCGTGATTCGCGCAAGAGCTGTCAAAAGGATGAATGTAAACAGAAAAGCACCACGTGCTTTTCTGTTTACAAACATCCAAACGGAGTGTCAAATTAGAGATGAGCGCACCGAACTTCACCGGGTTCGGCCGAACTCGTTTTGACCGAACCCGGCAAAAAATGTTCGGGTACGCGACGTCAGGAGACAGTCACTGCCCACGGTGCTGAAAGACTTAAACTGTTTCAGCACCATGGACAGTGACTTTCGATCACAATATACATATACGTGTAAAAAAATACAGAAGTTCTGACTTACCGATAAGTCCCGGCTCCTTCCTCCAGTCCGACCTCCCGGGATGACAATTCAGTCCAAGTGACAGCTGCAGCCAATCACAGGCCAAGCACAGGCTGCAGCCAATCACAGGCTGCAGCGGTCTCATGGACTGCCGCGTCATCCTGGGAGGTGGGGCCGGATGACAAGAGAGGGACGCGTCACCAAGGCAACGGCCGGGAGACCGGACTGGAGGAAGCAGGCAGTTCATGCTAAGTTTGAACGTCTTTTTTTATTCACAGGTTGGTGTATATTGTGATCGGCATTCACTGTCGAGGGTGCTGAAAGAGTTACTGCCGATCAGTTAGCTCTTTCAGCACCTTGGACAGTGACGGGCGTCGACTAGCCTCATCTCTATGATGGCGGCTGCTCGAAAATCACGCAGCCGCGCATCATACACGGATGACACACGGAGCTGTCAAGTGCCTTTTGCGCGCGCAAAACGCAGCGTTTTTTGCGCGCGCAAAACGCACACGCTCGTGTAAATCAGGCCTTAAACCGATGTTTTCTGTTCTTATATATATTACTCCTTCTAGCTGTAAATTTTACAGTTTTATTAACTTTGAGAAACTTTTCTACACTCATCTAAAGTCTGGAACTAACAAAGCTCTGTAACTAGCTGCTAACAAGCTAAAGCGAACTACTAAATCAACTTGTACCCCTAGGTTAATCTCGGACTGTTCTAATTAAATTAGCCTTAAGAGATTAGCAGTGCCTATGTTTGTACTTTACATAACTATGTAAGCAATACAAGTGTCCAAAAATATTTAACCCCTAAGGCCCCATGCACATGACCGTAAAAAACCTCCAGAGCCATTCACTTTCATTGAACACTGACATCTTTCCGTAGCACTACGGAAGGGTGTCCGTGCCGTGGAAATGTTCCGGGAATTATGTAACATGTCCGTTCTTTTGCATTTTGCGGGCCGTACTCCCATACTTTGTATGGGAGCATGGCCCGAAAATGCGGCTGTCAGTCGGCGGCCGGCCGTGCCCGCAATCGCGGGTCGTGTGCATGGGGCCTAAGACGCAGACTATTTTGGCCTACAGGATGTGGCAATGTTTTAATTTTGTCATTGTCGCATTTCAAGAGCCATAACTCTTATTTTTCCATTGATATAGCTCTATAAGAGCTTGTTTTCGGCAGGCTTTTTAATGGCAGCATTTTGGGATACATATAATGTATTGTATGACATATGGGGGGGGGGGGGGTGGTATAACAAAAATAGCGGTTTTTGGCGAGGGTTTGTTTTTACTGCTTTTACTGTTTCTTTTTGTTATTTTTTTATTCTGCAAGTCAGTGGTATTATGCCAATACTAAATTTATATAGTTATTATTTATGTTTTACTACTTTTGCACATTTTATTTATTATTTTCGTGTCGCTGCATTCCAAGTCCATAGCAGTTTTAATTTTTAACTGACATAGCTGTATGCGGGCATGTTTTTTGTGGGCCGAGTTGTATTTTGGAATGTCAGTATTTTAGGGTACATATAATGTATGATCTAACTTTATAAAAAAAAAAATCAGATGGGTGGGGGGAAAAAACAGCAAATCTGGCATTTTTGTATGGGTTTTGTTTTCACAGCATTTACCATGCGGTATAAAAGAGAAGATTACCTTATTGTGTGGGTTGATATGATTACAGCGATACCAAATTCATACAGTTTTTATTTTATGTTTGATTACTTTTGCACAGTAATAAACAACCTTTTGATTGCTTTTTTATTCAGTTTTTTTGTGAGGCGAGATAAACAAAAAACAGCAATTCTGGAACTGTTTTTTATTTCTTTTGTACAGCATTCACTGTGCTGGTTAAATAAACTGTTGATTTTTATAGTACGCGTCATTATATCAGAATTATTTTTTATACATGTTTGGTCAACATCTCACGCCATACATCTCGGGATATGTATAAGTAAAGGGAGGACACATATGTATCTCTTCATATTTCCCTTTCCCTCGACAGTTGGGGCTGCCTCACAATTTGGCCCTATCGTAAGTAACTGAGTACCAGGAGAAACTTTTAGGGTATGTTCACACGGACTATTTACGGACGTAATTCGGGCGTTTTTGCCCCGAATTACGTCTGAAAATAGCGCCTCAATAGCGCTGACAAACATCTGCCCATTGAAAGCACTGGGCAGACGTTTGTCTGTTCACACGAGGCGTATATTTACGCGCCGCTGTCAAATGACGGCGCGTAAATAGACGCCCGCGTCAAAGAAGTGACCTGTCACTTCTTTGGCCGTAATTGGAGCCGTTATTCATTGACTTCAATGAATAGCAGCGCTAATTACGGCCGTAATGGACGCGGCGTTCAAGCGCCTGCACATGCCGGTACGGCTGAAATTACGGGGATGTTTTCAGGCTGAAACATCCCCGTAATTTCAGCCGTTACGGACGCCCTCGTGTGAACATACCCTTAGACCCCAAGAAAGGTGGCTACTAAAGGATTTTTTTCAGTTCTTTTTCCTCTATAGTTGCTCCCAAAACAGCTCCTTCTACTAAACTGGCCAAACCGGTTACTTGGTCTTCTGAAGCCTTTAAGGCATTCTCCCCTCTCAAAATGTTGTTTTCTTCTGGTCCTATTTTGAGACCTCCTGATATCGAACTCCAAATTATTGTTGAAGTAGATACCTCCGCTGTGGGAGCCAGGGCTATACTATCACAAGAGAATGCTGAGGATTACAAGATAGACCCTTCTTCCCGAGTCCTAAGTTTTCTGCAGCTAAGCTAAATTATGATGTGGGTAATCGTAAACTGTTGGCTATTAAATTGCTTTTGAGGAGTGGAGGCACTTGTTGGAGGGGGCCAAATTCATGCTCATTGTAAATACAGACCACAAAAATCTCTTGTATATTGAATCGCCGAAGAGGCCTAAACCTAGATAGGCTAGATTGGCATTGCTCTTTTCTAGGTACGATTTTATCATCACATTTTGCCCAAGCTCCAAAAACCTTTAAGGGTATGTTCACATGGCAGCGTCCGTAACGGCTGAAATTACGGGGCTGTTTTCAGGAGAAAACAGCACCGTAATTTCAGCCGTAATGGCATGTTGAGGCGCTTTTTGCTGCGTCCATTACGGACGTTAAATGGAGCTGGTTTTCCATGGAGGCCATGGAAAATGGCTCCATTTACGTCTGAAGAATTGACAGGCACTTCTTTGACGCGGGCGTCTTTTTTACGCTCCTCCTTTTGACAGCGGGGCGTCAAAAAAATGACCGTGTGCACAGAACATCGTAAGACCCAATCTAATGAATGGGCAGATGTTTGCCAACGCTATCAAGGCGCATTTTCGGACGTAAATCGAGGCGTAAAACGCCTGAATTACGTCCGTAAATAAGCCGTGTGAACATACCCTAAAACTGATGCCCTTTCTTGCAGTTTTATACAGCAGCATTCAGAAACCTCTGACCTTTCTCCCATCATCCCTCCCAGTTATATCATGGCAGCGTTGACGCAGGATATTTCTGAGCTGCTCTTGCAGGCTCCAGTCCATGCTCCCCCAGAACATCCTGTTTAATTTCTTTTTGTTCTTTGGAACCTTAGGTCCTCTGTGCTCTGAATTTCATAACAGCAAGATGGCTGGCCATCTGGTTATCACAAATATGTGTAAGGCCTTGTCCTATGGAGGCGTTCTTGCTACCATTTGCTGGTCTCTGTTGAGCCAACCTCCTGGGATGACATCTGTAAATAGCTGCAGCGGTTACATGGGACAAAACGCAATCCCAGGAGGTTGACTCAATACAGACCGGCCCGGAGATCAGGTGTGCATTGCTTCTGGAGCACCAGGGGAGGTGAGTATAGTCTTACTTTCATTTTAAAGCGGAAAAATGTTTATTTTTTTCTTCTAGCTTTAATTTTTGCTGTGGAAATGTTTTTTTTTTGCTGCGGAATAGCTGCATTTGCTATTGAACTCAATATAGAAAATATGCTACAAATGTGCAACCATTCCTCAGCATAAATTGGCATGCCGTGAATTAAAAATCTGCACCATAGGTCAATTCCTGCACAGAAATTTTCCGCAGTGTGTGAATAAGATTTGTTAAATCTCATCCTCCATTTTGCTGCTACCGTAATGTGCTGCGGAGTTTCCTCCCCCAGATCTGTATGGAAAATCTGCAGCAATTACACAGGGTCCATGTGCACACGTGGCGGAATTTTTCTGCTGCAAATGCTGATGCAACTTTGCGGCAATTACGCAATAAATCTGCAACATTTGCACATCTGACAGGTAATTCAGACGTTACGGATATTACTGCGGATTTGCCGCAGATTTCAGTTTTTGCATTGCAAAGGCTGAAATCTGCAGTGAAATTCTGCTGCTTCTCCGCAAAAGAATGTGCATGCTGTGGAGTGAAAATTCTGCACCGCCGCCTAAATTCCGCACAGTTATTTTCTGCAACGTCGAGAACTTAGTTACCTAAAAAGGTATAGAAACCAATGAAAAAAATGGCTGCTGCGGGTTGTCCACAGCGGAATTCCACAGCAATTCCGCAACGTCTGATAATGCCCTTAGTGTGCAGGTAGTCTCAGTGTTACAAACAGCAGGTCTGTTCCTGGATGCTTGTCATCTCCTAGCCATTAATCTGCAGCTTGTGCAGGTGCTAAGGTAAATGCTGCACTTATGATTGATCTGTGCAGATCAGATGATTACACTGACATGAGCCACTGTGGCTCATTTCAAGAGAGCAACCAGATTGGTTTGCCTCTCCTTAAAATCCCTGGACTCAGCATTACGTGGTGATAGTGTATGCTATGTGTGTTTGCTTGTACTTCTCTGTGTTAGCAGCCTAGTCTTGTGTTTTTCCAGCTTGGTCTTGTATTTCCTCAGTTCTTGTTTGTTTTAGTGTTTGGTCTTGTTTAGTTGTTTGGTTTCACCCTGTCTCAATTGTTCTCTATTCTTCTTCCCTTGTTCCACTGGGTTTTGACTCTGTTTAGTTTTAGTTCTATTGCTTCTGGTACCTAGTGTTTTCCTGATGTCATATTAGGAACAGTGTCTGCAGATTAGGGACTCCATTAGGGACAATGTTTTGGACAATCAGGGTTATTGATGTCAGGGTCAGTGCTTAGGGATAGATCCATGGAAAGATATAGGGTGAGCTAGAGTTCAGCTTGTTACCATCACCGATGATCTGTTTCTTCCCATCCTCTGTCTTAGGCCTGATTCACACGAACGCTGCGCATCTTATGCAGTTTTTCACGTCCGAGGTGCACCTGCTATCAGCGCTGCAGGACGTGATGTCACGCATCCACCATAGTTGAGAGTCTCTGGTGGGATGCGTGATCCATGAAAAGATAGTACATGTCCTATTTTCCCACGGACCCTTCACACGGTCCGTTGAAACAACGGCTGTGCGAAGGGCCACATTGAATTACATAGGTCCATGGGACGGCCGCTGTTTCAACGGCCGTCCCACGGACTTTTAACACGTTTGTGTGAACCAGGCCTTACATCATCATCTTGTTACCATCCCTGTCTTTAATCAGGGAGTTCCTGTTTCTTGTATTCCTGTTGCCTGCTAGTATTGTGATATGTACTACATATTTCACTTTCCCTTGACAGTCCGGTATGCTCGCACTTCAGCCATACTGTAACTCCTCTGGATAACTGAGTGCCAGGTGACATTGTGAGGGTATGTTCACACGGCGGGGGTCCGTAACGGCTGAAATTACGGGGATGTTTCAGCCTGAAAACATCCCCGTAATTTCAGCCGTACCGGCATGTGCAGGCGCTTGAACGCCGCGTCAATTACGGCCGTAATTAGCGCTGCTATTCATTGGAGTCAATGAATAGCGGCTCCAATTACGGCCAAAGAAGTGACAGGTCACTTCTTCTACGCGGGCGTCTATTTACGCGCCGTCATTTGACAGCGGCGCGTAAATATACGCCTCGTGTGAACAGACAAACGTCTGCCCATTGCTTTCAATGGGCAGATGTTTGTCAGCGCTATTGAGGCGCTATTTTCGAGCGTAATTCGGGGCAAAAACGCCCGATTTACGTCCGTAAATAGGCCGTGTGAACATACCCTTAGTGCCCCGAAATTGCTATAGGTGAAGCCCACTTCTGCCACCTTTTGGCCAGCTGGCGTCATTGCACTAAGGACTTTTTTTCAGTGCTGTTTTGACGCTTTTCTATTATCCAAAATCAGAATTGGATACAAAAAAAAGAAGTATAATACTTTTCTTTCCTTTAGGATTCACTCTTGAATTTGCACAAAAATATAAAGATGCAACAAAATTGTCTGTATGAATTTCTCTCTTTATAATGTAAGTCCAGAAGGTGGCACCATTGTCCGTTAATTGAATGATCCTTCAACAGTCCAGTGACAGGAGGGGTGTAATTAAGGGGTTGACACATTCTCCACTTTTGGAGTTGCAATCCACTACAACCGAAAAGTAAAATTGACTATAGTTTAGAAATTCAGAAGTTAGAGCGACAGCCAAAGTTTCTTAATAAAGTTTTCTTCTTTTTTTCTTTTTTGCAGTTTACGTGCATTAACTTTCCAGCAATTGGCAAACAACTGTCACTTCCTCAGCATGTGTTCTGAGTACAATATTACTTGTAGAAATAACACTAGTTTCCCACAGCAGGAAGCAGCATCATTTGTGTCTTTAATTTATCAAATCCAAACTTGAAGATTTTATTGCATAATTAACCCCCTAAGTACGCAGCTATTTTGGGCCTTGAGGACACAGCGATTTTTGTTTTTGTTTTCTCATCACTGCGTTCCGAGAGCCATAACTTTTAAATTTTTCCATCAACATAGCTGTATGATGGCTTGTTTTTGGTGGGATGAGTTGTATATTTTAATTACCTTTACCATTGTGGGATACATATAATGATTTAAAATAGTTGAATTAGCTTTTTTGGGAATGGTAATAAAAAACCTCTTCTTCCATATTTTTGGGGGATTTATTCTACAGGGTTCACCGTGCAGTAAAAGTGACAAGTAAAATGTATTCTTTGGGTTGCTAGGATTACATGTACTTTTTTTATGGAAAGAAATGGTTTTATTTTTTTTACTGTGAACACTTTTTTTTCCTAATAAACAAAATAAAACTTCAAAATGTGATCATCTGAATGCTTATATAATGCTTTGATATACTCAGTATACCAAAGCAATACCGCCTGTAAAACTGACAGGTAATCCATCAGGCCATGCTTTTCCAGAAATATAGCTAACCATTGGGCTGGCCCCGTGTGCTAATTTGCAGTAGATAGCCAATGGGGCATAAACTGCCCTCACTCTCCCAAGGTGGAACTAGCTTCCCTGCCTCCGATGTTGATAAATCAGCGCAGGGCAGCTTGATGGTAGTTCACGCTCTGTTGTCTAACTACAGAAAATTAGCATATAGGGAGCCAGAACAACATTGTGCCATATCTCTGGAACGTGTGTGTGTGTGTGTGTGTGTGTGTGTGTGCGTGTGTATGTCTAGAGAAAAAAATCACCACTGGAATCAGGGAGACAGCACTATTAACCCTTTCATGATTAAGGGTCATTGATGGCCCTGTGTCCAGGTCAAATTCTCCATTTCTGATATGCACTTCTTTAAACGATAACATCTTTGCAATCGCTTCAAATATCACAACTATTTTTTCATTGTTTTTTTTTTACAAGACTTATGTGGCTTTAGTTTTCTAGATTAGTATAATTAATTCCATATTTTACATTTTTATTATGAGCAGACAAATCACTAAGAATGTGAAAAAAATACTTTTTGTATTTTTTTTATATATATTTATCTATATTATATGTCTAGAGATATAAATATACACTGTTGCAGCTCTGTAACAATTAGTCTTCTTCTCTCTCCATCAGCCTGGATCACTGTGAGGATAGAGTGAAGAGGGCTATAAGGCAATTTGGAAAAAAAGGCAGTTAAAAACGAATCAATTGTCAATTTTTCATGGCTGTTTTGCATCAGTGTGTCTCAAAATTTTAATCCATTTCCTGGCCGTTTGACTGTTTTTAACCGCCATTTGGCATCCGTTTTTAATAGCCATTAAAAAAATCTAAGAACTTTATTTGTTAGGGTTTTCTTCTCCCAACCCACTGAAAACACCACAGTGTAGATAGTGCCACAATACCCCTGCAGATATTGCCACAGTGCCCACTGTAGATAGTGCCAGTGCCCACATAGTGCCCACTGTAGATAGTGCCCACATAGTGCCACAGTTCCCACTGTAGATAGTGCCAACATAGTGCCCCAGTGCCCATGTAGATAGTGCCACACCTTCCTGTATTTAGCGCCACACCCCCTGTAGAGAGCACCACATCCCCTGTAAATAGTGTCATCCCCTGTAGCTAGCACCCCCTGTAGATAGCACTACCCCCTGTAGATAGCACCATCCTCCCTGTAGATAGCACCATCTCCCTGTAGATAGCGCCACCCCAGCACTCTGGCCAGGGATTCCGCTGCTAGAGGGAGCCCTTGACGTCTCTGTCCATATATGGACAGACGACAGGGGCTCCCTCTAGGAGCAGAATCCCCGGCCAGACCGCTCTGACCAGGGATTCTGCTCACTGAATAGTGATTGTAAGTCTACAATCAAAGGACATCTTCAAGAATGTAAATACAGAGGGTTTATCTCAAGATGCATACTATCGGTAACACTCAAGAACAGAAAGGTCAGACTTTGCTAGAAGACATCTAAAAAGCCTGCCCAGTTCTGGAATAAGATTCTGTGGACAGATGAAACCAAGTTTAACTTGTACCAGAATGATGGGAAGAGAAAAGTATGGAGAAAGAAAGGAAGGGCTCATGATCCAGAGCACACTATATCATCTGTTAAACATGGTGGAGGCAGTGTTATGGCATGGGCCTGTATGGCTGTCAATGGAACTGGGTCACTATTGTTTATTGATGACGTAACTGTGGACAGAAGTAGCAGGATGAATTCTGAAGTGTATAGCGTGAGAATTTTTTCTCAGATTCAATCAAATGCTGCAAAACTGATTGGACATCGTTTCACAATATCGATAAATAATGAGCAAAACATAACCGTAAAAACAAAGAACATTTTATTCTTCAATGGCAGAGTCACTCACTTGACCTCAACCATATTGCGCATGCTTTCCTCCTACTGAAGACGTAACCATAACGGAAGGCAGAAAGACCCACAAACTAGCAGCAACTGAAGGTGGCTTCTGGCGTGAAGGCCTAGTAAAGCATCTCAAAAGAGGAAACTCAGCATTTGGTGATGTCTATTGATTCTAGACCTTAGGCAGTGAGTGGATGGAATTTATTATCCTTTCCACGTTTCCACGGAAAAGGCCCAAAAAACTTTTGCCGTTTTTATGCTGCCCTTGACACTTTTGTGAAAAGGGCATGGCTTCACAAAAGGGGAGGGGCCACACTGGCCCAACATATTTATTCTAATTTACGCCGAAAAACTGTCGTAAATTAAAGTGGAAATCTACTCCAGCTCCTAGCTAACATAGATTTCACTCTGTGGGGCGTAGCAAGTTAAAGGCTCATGCTAGGCCCTGTACCTAAACCCCCTATGGGATTACCCCCTCTCTTCGCCTTCAGACAAATAAATAAAAAAAAAAAAAATAAATAAAAAAGATGCTCACTTCATCGCTGATCTTCTCCCCTCCGGGTCCCCTCAGCACGACGCGGCTCATACAAAGTACTTGTATGAACTGCAGTATGCAGAGGGGACCAAGGAGGGGAGAAGCGAAGAGGAGTGGTGAGTATATTTTTTTAATTTTATGTCTGATTAGAGGCGGAATGGATGGCACACGGCATCGGTTGTTTTGGCACAATCATGGAGCACAGCCATCGTCCCGACCAGCCGGAAGATGCAACAGATTCATTAAGGGCCTGTTCACATCAGCGTTGGCTTTCCGTTTCTAGGTTCCGTCTGAGGTTTCCGTCGTGTGAACCTCGCAACGGAAAGTCAAACTGAAACCACAGCTTCCGTTTCACTCACCATTGATATCAATGGTGACGGAAACATCGCTAATGGTTTCCGTTCATTACCATTCCGTCATATTTCCGTTTTTCTATGGGGTTGAGATCTGGTGACTGCGCTGGCCACTCCATTACAGATAGAATACCAGCTGCCTGCTTCTTCCCTAAATAGTTCTTGCATAATTCGGAGGTGTGCTTTGGGTCATTGTCCTGTTGTAGGATGAAATTGGCTCCAATCAAGCGCTGTCCACAGGGTATGGCATGGCGTTGCAAAATGGAGTGATAGCCTTCCTTATTCAAAATCCCTTTTACCTTGTACAAATCTCCCACTTTACCAGCACCAAAGCAACCCCAGACCATCACATTACCTCCACCATGCTTGACAGATGGCGTCAGGCACTCTTCCAGAATCTTTTCAGTTGTTCTGCGTCTCACAAATGTTCTTCTGTGTGATCCAAACACCTCAAACTTCGATTCGTCTGTCCATAACGCTTTTTTCCAATCTTCCTCTGTCCAATGTCTGTGTGCTTTTGCCCATATTAATCTTTTCCTTTTATTAGCCAGTCTCAGATATGGCTTTTTCTTTGCCACTCTGCCCTGAAGGCCAGCATCCCGGAGTCGCCTCTTCACTGTAGATGTTGATACTGGCGTTTTGCGGGTACTATTTAATGAAGCTGCCAGTTGAGGACCTGTGAGGCGTCTATTACTCAAACTAGAGACTCTAATGTACTTGTCTTGTTGCTCAGTTATGCAGTGGGGCCTCCCACTTCTCTTTCTACTCTGGTTAGAGCCTGTTTGTGATGTCTTCTGAAGTGAGTAGTACACACCGTTGTAGGAAATCTTCAGTTTCTTGGCAAGTTCTCGCATGGAATAGCCTTCATTTCTAAGAACAAGAATAGACTGTCGAGTTTCACATGAAAGCTCTCTTTTTCTAGCCATTTTGAGAGTTTAAATGGAACCCACAAATGTAATGCTCCAGATTCTCAACTAGCTCAAAGGAAGGTCAGTTTTATAGCTCCTCTAAACAGCAAAACTGTTTAACATAATTGCACAAGGGTTTTCAAGTGTTTTCTAATCATCCATTAGCCTTCTAACACAGTTAGCAAACACAATGTACCATTAGAAAATTGGAGTGATGGTTGCTGGAAATGGGCCTCTATACTGTAGATATTGCATTAAAAACCAGATGTTTGGAGCTAGAATAGTCATTTAGCACATTAACAATGTATAGAGTGTATTTCTGATTAATTTAATGTTATCTTCATTGAAAAAAAACTCTGCTTTTCCTGCAAAAATAAGGAAATTTCTAAGTGACCCTAAACTTTTGAACGTTAGTGTATATTGATGAGACCTATGGTGACCCTGGTTGCCTGACTACTCTGCATTTTGCTCCATGGTACCGCATATCCTCTGTGCCTGACATCTGTTCCCTGATCCCTGGCTTGTTCAACTACGTTCCTGTTTACTCCACAGTACAATATCCTTTTCCTGCCTTACTTTCATTACTGACCTCAGCGAGCCTGACTTTGTCTTCTTGCTCCCTTATCCCCAGTTTATTAAACTTCCCTTACATTTGTTGACTGTATTGACTTTTGTTGTTTTTACCCATAGAAATCATACCTCCAAATTATCCCCGTGCATTCTGTCTGGTTCCACCTATGCTAGACGTTATCCTGGGAAGACAAACATCAAACTAGCTTAGGGCACCAGGTCCTGGGACCACCTGTGTACCTTGACCCAAAACTGAATTGTGGGAAATTGTGCAGCCAAAATTGTCTCTTTACCTTGGCATCACAGAAATGACACCCTTACATCAAAGAGTTACTGTTGTTTCAATAGATTTACCATAAACCAATTGTACAAACAAAGATAAGAAACTTTGTAATATATCTCATTACAGAAAAATGACTTCTTCTGCACTTATCAGACTTCTTCCCCTTGCCTCTTGCACTGATCATGCCTGGACGTCCACAGAAGACAACATGATCGCAGAATCCTTTCCATGGTGAAGAAAAACCCCTTCACAACATCTACCTAAGTGAAGAACACTCTCCTGGAAGTAGGTGTATCAGTATCTAAGTCTACCATAAAGAGAAGACTTCATGAGAGCAAATACAGGGAGTTCACCGCAAGGTGCAAACCATTAATCAGCCTCAAAAATAGAAAGGCCAGATTAGACTTTGCCGAACAACATGTAAAGAAGCCAGCCCTGTTCTGGAACAGCATTCATTGGACAGATGAAACTAAGATCAACCTGTACCAGAATGATGGGAGGAAGAAAGTATGGAGAAGACTTGGAACGGCTCATGATCCAAAGCACACCACATCCCCTGTAAAACATGCTGGAGGCAGTGTGATAGCAGGGGCATGCATGGCTGCCAAAGGCACTGGGTCACTAGTGTTTATTGATGATGTGACTGAAGACAGAAGCAGCCAGATAAATTCTGAAGTGTTCAGGGATATACTTTCTGCTCAGATTCAACCAAATGCAGCAAGGTTGATTGGACGTCGCTTCACGGTACAGACGGACAATGACCCAAAACATACTGTGAAAGCAACCCAGGAGTTTTTTAAGGCAAAGAAGTGGAATATTCTGCATTGGCCAAGTCAATCTCCAGATCTTAACCCGATCGAGCATGCATTTCAACTGCTTAAAGGGAATGTGTCGCTAGAAATTATTATTTTTTTTTTTCAGTTAAACAATTAGGGTATGTTCACATGGCAGCGTCCCTTACGGCTGAAATTACGGAGCTGTTTTCAGGAGAAAACAGCTCCGGAATTTCAGACATAATGGCATCTTGCAGGCATTTTTCGCAGCGTCCTTTACGGACGTAATTGGAGCTGTTTTTCTATGGAGTCCATGGAAAACGGCTCCAATTACGTCCCAAGAAGTGACAGGCACTTCTTTGATGTCGGCGTCTTTTTTACGCGCCGTCTTTTGACAGCGGCGCGTAAAAAAAATGACTGTCGGCACAGAACATCGTAAAGCCCATTCAAATCAATGGGCAGATGTTTGCCGGCGCATTGGAGCCGCATTTTCGGACGTAATTTGAGGCTAAAACGCCCGAATTACGTCCATAAATAGGGTGTGTGAACCCAGCCTTAGGATTTTTAGTGATTACACATTGTTTGAATTTTTTGCATTTTTTCACAAATCAGGAAATATTATAAATTAGATTCTAATTTATAAAATTTCCATGTGCTGGCCACTAGAGGGAGCAGTTACCAAAATTGCAGCATGGTCACAGTGGTAAAGCAACCTCATTGATTTATGCTGCAAATTTGGGGTGGACACACTCTCCTCTAGTGTCCTCACACAATCCCCCCTCCCTTCTTCTGGCTAGTGCCAGGAGAAGGAAGGGTTTGTATGTCTTCAAACCTCCTACACTGTGTGCCGCCATTTAGGAGGATTAGATACAGGGCTCAGCAGACAGTATCACACGAACATACACGAACATAATACACACATCATACACGAACATAAATTACCTGCTCCTGCTGCTGGTCTACATTCCTCTTCCTTGCGCCTTCGCTTCGTTGAACATATGGCCGGAAGCCACGCCCAGAATTCATCATCTTACTGTCCGGCAGCGGCTTCCGGTCCACATGAAAATGGCACCGGATTTCGCTCTACGAACGAGCTTCGTTTTGCTCTGTGTGGGAGCGGCGCATGCGCCGTTCCCACACAGACGGCGCCCGCAACTGAGAATGGAACAGCTCCCGTTCGCATTCCCTATGGGGTTGTATGTGCCGTATTCCATCTGTGTATGTGTCGTTAATCGACACATACAGAGATGAAAAGAAAATGGCAGCCCCCATAGAGAAGTAAAAGTAAGAATACATTAAAAAGTAAAAAATGAGAACACAATGAAATAAAATTTTTGTTAATATCATATTAAAAACAATATAATAAAAAAAAATTAAAAATCATGACACCTTCCCTTTAAGACAAAACTTAAGGCAGAAAGACCCACAAACAAGCAACAACTGAAGACGACTGCAGTAAAGGCCTGGCAAAGTATCACAAAGGTAGAAACCCAGCGTTCGGTGATGTCCATGGGTTCCAGACTTCAGGCAGTCATTGCCTGCAAAGGATTCTCTACAAAGTATTAAAACAAACCATTTTATTTATGGTAATGTTAATTTGTCCAATTACTTTTGAACCCCTGAAATGAGGAGGCTGTGTAGAAAAGTGGTCGCAATTCCTAAACATTTCACAGGATATATTTGTTCAACCCCTTGAATTAAACCTAAGGGTATGTTCACACGGCAGCCTCCGTTACGGCTGAAATTACGGTGCTGTTTTCAGGAGAAAACAGCACTGTAATTTCAGCCGTATTGGCATGTGCAGGCGTCTTTCGCTGCGTCCATTACGGACGTAATTGGAGCTGTTTTTCCATGGAGTCCATGGAAAACGGCTCCATTTACGTCTGAAGAAGTGACAGGCACTTCTTTGACGCGGGCGTCTTTTTTACGCGCCGCCTTTTGACAGCGGCGCGTAAAAAAAATGACCGTCGGCATAGAACATCGTAAAACCCATTCAAATGAATGGGCAGATGTTTGCCGACGCTTTTGAGCCGCATTTTCGGACGTAATTCGGGGCTAAAACGTGTGTGTGAACCCAGCCTAAAAGTCTACACTTCAATTGCATCTCAGTTGTTTCATTTCAAATCCAATGTGGTGGCATGCAGAGCCCAAATTATGAAGATTGTGTCACTGTCCCAATAATTCTGGACGTAACTGTATAAAGTATATCAAAATAGAGCAATTTTCTGGGCAACTACCTTCTAATGTTAGTAATTTCTTAGCTTTCTATCATCGTAGCCTCTCAGTGCCAAGTGGAGAGTGTAAGGCTATCTTCACATCTGCACTCTGTTTTCCGTTGTCCCGCTCCATCATAGGAAAGCAAGAAAAACGCAAGTGCTGGAAAAATTCAAGCCTAGAAAATATGTGATATGTCATGACATTAAACGTTTGCTGCAACTAGAATATAAGGGCTCAATCTTGGTATTTTGTTAAAGTCTAGAATCTTAAAGGGGAATTCCAGCCTTTACTATTTTCCACCTATCCACTGGATAGGTGAAAAATGCTATATCATTGGGGGTCCCACCGCTGGGAAGTGGGACCCCCAACGAAGGCGGCTAGGATGAGTTTAAATGGAGTGGAGGATGGGCATGCGCAGTGCCACTATAATTAGCCTATGGGGCTAACAGAAACAGACATAAACTTCTTATAACCGCCCTCTTGCGGGTGAGGGAAATGGGGGACCAGGGTCCCACATTGTGGTAATCGGTGGGTGGTCCCAGCAGTCGGAACCCACAGATCTTGCATCTTTCACCTATCCAGAGAATAGGTGAAAAATGCTAAAGGCTGAAATACCCCTTTAAGGTAGGTAATGTGCTACATTTAGGGTGTCTTTTTCACTACTGAAACAGTGAGACGATGAGCAGGTGCACAACCAATCACCCCCTGCACCTAATCAGGTTATTTGTTGACTTCGTGACTTACGTGTTTATGGGCATATTTTTGGTCCATTAAGTTCTAGTAATTATGTGAAGTTATCAGTGTCAAGCTAAAGTTTGCTACATCTGTATGTGCATGTTGACATAAGTGAACAAGTCGACTGCGCTATTCATTCCGTCAAAATGATGGAACCCTTGCACAACTGAGACAAACGGAAACCATTAGCACCGGATCTGTCACCATTGAAACCAATGGTGATGGAAACGGAAACCTATGGTTTCTATTTGTTTCAGTCAGGGTCCCATTCTGACGGGAAACTCTGACGGAACGTCAGAACGGGCCCCTGACGCAGATGTGAACGAAGCCTAATAGTTATTTTATGTGTATGGCCAGGCTTACTCAACATTACACATATTCAAACTGTGAAACGATGTTCAAAAACAGAACTGTGTATAAAGTGTACAATACGCTCCATTTTCAGAGGTTTTATTTCAGGCTATCAAAAAAATAAATAAATAGGACACTAGTGTGCTTTTTTGGTTTTAAACAAAAGCAGTTGTATTAATTATTTTTATGTTTTGGTTTGTTCTATTTCATCTGTTTTTTTTATTAGTCATTTTCAGTCAGAGGAGCAGAACAACAAAAATGGCGTAAGTGCAGGGTTTAATATGTTCCATCGGGTTTCCATCAGGAAGTACGTAGATTTACTGGATATAATAGCGCAGAATGCTGTGCTATTGTTTTTGGGATTTTCGGCGGAATCTGAGACGGAGGCCCCTAATGGAGCCTCCAACGCAGATGTGAACAGGGCCTTAAAAAACAAGGGCAATGTAGTCTAGAGCATGAAAATAGTGCATGTTAACCCCTTCCCGACATTTGTCGTATGGATATGTCATGGAATGCTAATGCTTCCCGCATTTTGCCGTTTCCATATTACAAATGGTAGAAACCGGCTCAGAAGCTGGGTCGGTGCCACCATCACCGAATGTCAGCGGTATGTTACAGTTGACATCGGGCTGTAATGGCGGTGACTGAAATTAGCTTTGATCCCTGCCATTAACCCCTTAAATGCAGCGCTCAAACGCGATAGGTTTGCAGCTCATCGGAACCCCAGCAATGAAATTGCAGGGGTGCAGGTGGCTGCAATGGCAACCGGCGGCCTAATACTGGCCTCCCGGTCTGCCCAGCATGGAAGCATTCCAGAACCCGCCCGGCGGCGGAGCCTGAAAGACTTCCGTAGCCGATGGCAAGATGGCGCCGGCTCAGGAGCTGAGTATGAAAAAGAGTATCCGGCACACCAATTTGAAAAAAGGTCATCAGCTGACATCCACCTGTAACGGAAGGAACCGTAGCTAGCTCCGATCCCTGCCATTAACCCCTTCGATGCAGCGATGGCAAACAAGCGCTGCATCTTAGAGGTTGCTAGAAGATCGCCAGCCCTGCCATGCAATCAGGGCTGGCGACTGCTGCTATGGCAACATGAGACCTAACAATGGCCTTCTGCTCTGCCATTACGGAAGCTGATTAGGCCCCGCCGGGAGACTAAGCCTAATCGGCTTGCTGTCAGTGAATGACTGACAGATCTAATACATTGTACTACATAGGTAATGCAATGTATTAGAAAAAACAAAATCTGACAGTTGGACCTTCAAGTCCCCTAGTGGGACTTGAAAAAAAGTGTAAAAAAAGAAGTTTTAAAACATATAATAAAAGTTTCAAGTAATAAAATAAAACACAATCGTCCTGTTCCCTTATCAAGTCCTTTATTATTGAAAAAAATAAATAAACCATACATATCTGGTATCGCCGCGTCCGTAACCGCCTGACCTATAAAAATATTATGTAATTTATTCCACGCGGTGAACGGCGTAAAAAAACCCGTAAAAACTATACCAGAATTTCTGTTTTTTGGTCACTTTGCCCTACAAATATTGGAATAAAAAGTGATCAAAAAGTCGCAAGTTTCCAAAAATGGTACCTATAAAAACTATAGCTCATCTCGCAAAAAAAAAGCCCTCATACAGCTCCGTCGACTGAAAAAATGAAAACGTTATGCTTCTCAGCGATAGAAAAAATACATTCTTTTTACAAAAATAATTTTATTGTGCAAAAAGTTGTAAAACATAAAAAAGTGCTATAAATTTGGTATTTATTTGGAATAAAGTTAACATGTAGTTTATAACGCATGGTGAATGCTGTATAATAAAACAAACTAAAAAAACTATGCCAGAATTGCAGTTTTATGGTCCCTTGCCTCCTAAAAAATAGGATAAAAACTGATCAAAAAGTCGCATGTACCCCAAAATGGTACCAATAATAAAAAACGCCCTCATGCCAATACATCTATGAAAAAATAAAATTAGTTAAGGCTACAATAAGTCGTGAATTAAAAATATGAAGTTGTGCCGGCCCGAGGGGAACATTTCTTCTGCTTCAAGAGGCGAATTATCAAGGCCCTAAATTAGGAAACCAGGAAGGGTAGGGCCCAAACATATATGCTGGAAGTGAGGGCCCCGTATTATACTAGGTCAACACTTCCCAGCAACAATCCCCAAACTGCAAAGGTGCGGAGTGTGGACCAAAAGGGGGATAAGGAAGGACATTTATCAGTGCGACACCGACCTGTGCAGAAAGGATTGAGCACAGAGTAACACACATCTATGGATTATTTTATTGTTTTTTTTTAACCCAATTATTATACCACCTGACTATGCCCCTGATGTTCTCTGCCCAGCTCACATATGCCCCCACATTATAAACGGAAACACCAGCAATACTCAAACAAATCGACTACCAAGCAAATCCACGCTCCAAAAGCCAAATAGTGCTCCCTCCACTCTGAACCCTACAGCGTGCCCAAACAGTAGTTTACTTCCACATATATGGCATCACCATACCCGGGAGAACCCTTTTAACAATTTTAGGCATGTGTGTCTCCAGTGGCACAAGCTGGGCACTACATATTTGCCACTGAAATAGCATATCTAGGGAAAAATGTAAATTTTTACTTTGTACCATCTGCAGCGCAATCATTTATGGAAAAGACCTGTGGGGTGAAGATGCTCACTACACCTCTTAATAAATGGCATTTAAAGAGGCTCTGTCACCAGAATAAAAATGCTCTTTCTCCTACATCAGTTTATCGGCGCTGGAATGTAGTTACTAGCAATGTGTTTTTATTTTAAAAACAATGTTTTTTAACAAAGTTATGGCGTTTAGAACACTTATGCAAATGAGGTCCTTAATGCCCAACTGGGCGTTTTTTAATTTTCAACCAAGTGGGCGTATGACAAAGAGGTGTATGACGCTGGCCAATCTGCATCATACACCTCTCTGCCTTACACCCAAGCTAGATTCACTGAGCAGCGTGATCTCGCGAGACTGCGCTGTGACGTCACTTCCGCCCACAGGTCCTTCATCCCTGCGTCTGAAGACAACATCTTTCGTCTCCCTCCAGGCCGATGAGAAGTCCCAGTCGTCGGATCCAGTATAAATCAGAGCCCTGCAATTGTGGACCAATACTTTGTAAGTCGCCAAATTAGGCCTCTATTTCACATGGCACTCTTGAGCCCTGTCGAATGTCCAGGCAAAAGATTAGGCCCACATGTAGGGTGTTTCTAAAACCGGGAAACACAGCATAATAATTACAGAGCTGTCTTGTTATGGTGGCACAAGCCGGGCACCACATATTGGCATATCTATGCAAGAAAATCCCATTTTCACTCTGCAACATCGAGTGCACACTAATTTCTGCAAAACACCTGCGGAGTTAACATGCTCACTACACCCCTAGGTGAATACCTTGATGGGTGTAGTTTCCAAAATGGGGTCACTTCTGGGGGGTTTCCACTGTTTTGGTCCCACAGGGGCTTTGCAAATGCGACATAGCGACCAGAAACCAATCCAGCAAAATCTGCACTCCAAAAGCCAAATGGCACTCCTTCCCTTCTGAGCCGTACTGTGTGCCCAAAACCAGTTTATTACCACATATGGGGCATTGCCGTACTCGGGAGAAATAGCTTTACAAAGTTTGCAGTGCTTTTTCTCATTTAGTCCATGTGGAAATGAAAAAAAAATATCTAAACCTACATTTTCTTTGAAAAAATGTAGATTTTAATTTTTACGGCCAAATTCCAATAATTTCTGCAAAAAACCTCTATGGTAAAAATGCTCACTATACCTCTAGATAATTTCCTCAATGGGTGTAGTTTCCAAAATGGTGTCACTTGTGGGGGTTTCCACTGTTTTGTCCCCTCAGGGGCTTTGCAAATGCGACATGGCCTCCGCAAACCATTCCTGCTAAATTTGAGCACCAAAAGCCAAATAGTGCTCTTTCTCTTCTGAGCCCTGCTGTGTGTCCAAACAGCCGTTTATGACCACATGTGAAGTATTGTTTTACTCAGGAGAAATTGCTTTACAAATTTTGCCATGCTATATTCCTTTAGTCCTTGTGGAAATTTAAAAAAAATTAGCTAAACCTACATTTTCTTTGAAAAAATGTAGATTTACATTTTTACGACCAATTTCCAATAATTTCTGCAATAAACCTGTGGGGTCAAAATGCTCACTATACCCCTAGATAATTTCCTTGAGGTGTGTAGTTACCCAAATTGGGTCACTTTTGGGGGATTTCCGCTGTTTTGGCAAGAGCCCTTCAAACCTGACATGGTGCCTAAAATATATTCTAATAAAAAGAAGGCCCCAAAATCCGCTAGGTGCTCCTTTGCTTCTAAGGCCTGTGCTTCAGTCTATTACCACACTAGGGCCACATGTGGGATATTTCCTAAATCTGCAGAAACTGGGCAATAAATATTGAGTTGCGTTTCTCTGGTAAAACCTTCTGTGTTACAAAAAAATTAGATTAAACATGAATTTCTACAAAAAGAAATTAAATTTGTAAATTTCACCTCTACTTTGCTTTAATTCCAGTGAAACATCTAAGGGGTTAAGAAACGTTCTAAATGCTGTTTTGAATACTTTGAGGAGTGAAGTTTCTTAAATGGGGTGACTTATTTGGGGTTTCTAATATATAAGGCCCTCAAAGCCACTTCACATCTGAACTGGCCTCTGTAAAAATAGCCTTTTGAAATTTTCTTGAAAATGTGAGAAATTTCTTCTAAAGTTCTAAGCCTTGTAACATCCTAGAAAAATAAAAGGATGTTCAAAAAACTATGCCAATCTAAATTAGACATATGGGGATGTTAATTAGCAACAATTTTGTGTGGTATAACTGCCTGTCTTACAAGCAGATACATTTAAATTTAGAAAAATGCAAATTTTTGCAATTTTTTCCACCAAATTTTTGTATTTTTCACAATTAAATACTGAATGTATCGAGCAAATTTTTCCAGTAGCATAAAGTCCAATGTGTCACGAGAAAACAATCTCAGAAACGCTTGGATAGGTAAAAGCATTACGAAGTTATTATCACATAAATTGAAACATGTCAGATTTGAAAAATGAGGCTCTGTCAGGAAGGTCAAAAGTGGCCAAAGAGGGAAGGGGTTAATTGTCCTTTGATACATAATTGATCTTTGGCCTCTTTTACACGGCATATTTTGGTCAGTATTTTGCTTCAGTATTTCTAAGCCAAAACCAGGAGTTGAACCTACACAGAGAAAAATTTGAATAGAAAGATTTATACCTCTTTCATGTTTTGTAATCATTCCTGGTTTTGGCTTTCAAATACTGATGCAAAATACTGACCTACAGTAAATACTGTTGTGTAAAAGTGAGCTTCAGCTGTAATTTTTATCTGGTCTCAACTGATCACTAAATTAAAATAAACATTGTGAAAATGTACAAAAATATACATAAAAAGATGATATTTTACCATAATATTCTATAATATACAGCAATCCTTATCTTGACTCTGATAACTTGTGGCAGCGTGATATCACACAACAAAAGCCATTAAAAAAAGTCAAGTTAAAGTTGCTTGCAACTGTGTATGTAATGCCATAAGGTGGTCTTACACGGCCCGACCTAGGCCGTGTAAACGAGCGCTGATCAACGAGACAGCTTGTTGATCGGCACTCGTTTGCTCCTTTCACAAAGAGCTAGTATGAGAACGAGCGCTTGTTACTACGATCGCTCGTCCCCACACATTTCGATCATGTCAGTATCACGTCTCCCTGTTTACACAGGGAGACGTGCTGCCAACAACGATAATAGTTTTGCCATTTCAAACGATACAATCATCCGATGAACAAGCGTTTGCTCTTTCATCTGCTGATCGCTGCCCCATTTACCCAGGGCAATTATCGGCAACGAGCATTCTATGAACACTCGTTTGCACGATAATTGGCCCGTGTAAAAGGACACTTAAAAGTCAATGTATCTGTAGTACCTTTAAATATAGATCACTATGATCCTATTAATTCAGCATTGCGTATTACACACATATGAACAATGTTGCCTTTTTCTAATCTATAACTGTACTCTTAAAGGGAATTTATACCCAAAACATAAAAATGAACATATATATATATATGGCAATTGTCATTTTCTCAGCATGTTATATCAACAACAAAGTCATAGTTGGTTGTCAGCTGCTAAGAAACTTCAGCAAAAGTGACAACTTAAACAGTAGCAAATGTTGTCACTTTTTGCAAAAATGACCTCCACAATGGAGTAAAAACATACAATAAGTAAAAAAGTATAAAAAAAGAAAAACACCTATTAAATACACTTGGGCTATCTTGACTACTAACATATATACAAGTTTAATGAGACACTCCAGCACATTTTTTTATTGTGGCCCCCGTTTGTACAGTACAACTGGTAAAAGGTAGGGTAGGCCATCCTCTTACGGACACTGTGTTGCAGAAATATCCTGTCCGAAATTCGGTCACGTGACCGCACTGTGACTGACCGATTCCTACAGCATCTACTGTGTGGGCTGGAAGTCTCTTTTACTATGCATTTCTATGAGACTCACATTGAGCGTGAAAGAGACTTCCGGTCCACATTGCAGACGCTATAGGAATTGGCCAGTCACAGTGCGGTCACGTGACATAATTGTGCCCGGGATATTTCTGCAACAAAGCGCCCGGTAAGAGTATGGCCTACCCTACCTTTTACCAGGTGTACTTTACAAACGGCGGGCACAAAAAAAAAGAAAATTGCTGGAGTGTCTGTTTAAGGTGGAAATGATTTTCAACTATAATTCAAAGGAGCAGAAATGAAGTAAAGCAGTAATTTGGTCAGTATTTTGCATCAGTATTTGTAAGCCAAAACCAGGAGTGGAACATAAACAAAGGAAAAAGTATAAAGGAAAGATTTGTACCTCTTCTGTGTAGACTGACTTCTGGTTTGGGTTCACAAATACTGATGCAAAAATTTGACTAAAATACACAAGTGTGATGTGGCTTAAGCTTCTGGCTGTAGAGTCTATGGTTTATCTGCTAGAAAAATACAGCAGCTGCGTGCAGAACAGGTTTGTGTGAATCATTTTAAATGACGAGCTTAATTCTAATCCGTGGCTGAAGATCTGATGTAAATAAACCACGCCTTACATTATGCCTTAAGGTGTAACGTCTAATAGTTTGAGAAAATGTGTAAAATGTCACTTTCACCACTGTGTGAGCAAAGCGATACCTAGACATATAGTAAGTGCGATGATATTCCATATACTATATCCAGTGTAAAGGTTATTTCACTTCTTTCCGCTCACTGTTTTCTCCTCCATAGTTGTCAGGCGACATTTATAAACATTACTTGTACATGTGATCTCCAGGCCATATGGCAAAGCTTTCACTAGTAATTACCTCCCCTCTTGTGTAAACATGTGTTACCATAATAGATAAATGTTTGCAGTAAAATAAAGCATCATCGCTGCATAGGACAAACATCATCAGTTCATAGCACTGCCCTCCACACCCAGTAGTAGAAAATATCAGGTGTTTGTACAGGGGCCCTTGTATCCAGAGGAATTATTGAATAATAATGGATTTCAGATGCAAATACAATCTCTATAGTTAAGTAATTTGTAAGGTGTACACAATACATTTAAAAAAAATAAAAATATGTAGAAGTCTATATAACCCACATCGAAAGAAGGGATGCCATATTATGCGTGCAACAAGAATAAAGATATAGGGATGACAAAAAATATATCAATGAATGGATTCAAATATATTTCTAAATTAATGTAAAAATACAGTAGAATACATTTGTATTCAATTTCATGACATCTGCCAACCACATTGCATTGGTTAAATATTATTTTGGCTATAGGAGTACCGTGCTAAAATGTTAGCATTCACTATATAAATGTTACAGGTTGGAAATGCCAAAGGATGGTTCCAGACGGCCGTAATGCAGCCTAAATTTAATGTTCATATTAAACCCCCAATATGCGGACCTATGATCTAAGTTTGTTTCAGTAAAACCGTGACAGGTCTGAGTCTTGTGGCCGTCTGACACCGATCTAGTTCATTATAGTGACTACACCGTCGCCACCATACCCCGGTGTCTATTCTGCCTGTGGCTCTCATTTTCCCTGTCACTGTTAATTCCTAGTTTCCCCTCCTGTTCAGAATGCATAATCTGACATACACCATAATCAGATTAAATTTGCCAAATTTTAAAGTGAAGCTTCACAACAGGCAGCACAGATGCTAGAAGCCCCCCTAGATGGTGTATAAGGTGATAATCAGCCAATCAGATCCATAACACTTTCACAGAAGGACACCATTATACACTCAATGTAATAAAAAGAGACACATATTAAGTTAAATCTTAATAAGGCAGCCAATCTGTGTAAGCAAAAAGTTTGGAGGTAGCAGTCTGGGCCTGTGACGAGACATAAGGTGATTTTTTGAGACTAAATCAAACTCCCTTTAGACAATAAAGTTAAAATACAGACACTGGCCGTAGCAGTGATCAAGTGAATCAATGCATACAGTCCAAAAAGTCAACAATAAAAAAAGAAACATCAAGTAAGCATAGAAAAGAAGACCAAAACTGGTTACCCACTTTAAATGACATGTTGTGTTTGCTTTGTATGGATAATGCTTTAACAGACACAATTACATTTACAACAGGTGTAAGATGGGGCAGATTCATGAAAAGGCGTAGAATGCCAGTGCCTATTGGTACTAAAGGTCAAGGGAGACGCAATTGCGTAGCGCATAATTTATTGAGGTAAAAAAAAAAACTGAGGGATAGAAATTTTAAGTATATGCTGTTGTCCCCTGCCAAGTTAAGAGTCATTTACCAGAATGAGTCAATATATTTTTTGTCTCCAAAGGAAGTAGATGACTGGCTGGATACTAAGAAAAGTTAAAATTTAATCCGGAGGGAGGAGGGGGAGTTGGGACATCAGGTATAAAGGTCCTGTAATCTACACGCAGTTTTTGTATGTGGGCGGTACAGGCCGTAAGTGTGGGGAGTATAGGGTGGTATATTTGGGTTATTTGAAAAAAAAAAAAATTCCTCTCTTTCCCTGCCGTCCAATTTCTCTGCAAGAGTTACTATGTGACGGACAGTGATGACTCGTGTGATATGCTGGAATGTTAGATGTCTAGCTGAGAGAACCAAGAGGGCCATTTTTCAAAAGATTAAAAATGATATGCCTGGTATAGTGTGCTTGTTAGAAACACACTTTTACAAATTTAAAAAACAAACAAATGCTATCCAGGAAATGGTTCGGCTCAGAAATACCTGCAGTGTATTAAAATTATTCAAGTATGTTACTACACAAATCGCTGCAAAAATAAAATCCTCCAGGAAAAGGTGGATGTATTTGGAAGATTTATCTTTCTAGATATTCAGCTGGGTGGTCAGAGATTAGTCCTGGCCTTTTTGTATATTCCACCTCCGTTTTCACTGTCCGTTTTGACTGAATTGTGTAAATTTTTATTAGATAAGAGAAATATTCCATTATTTGCTCTAGGCGATAATAACTGTGTTATGGAAGAAAACACTAATAGGCGAAGACTAAATGACAGAGGAGAATCAAGACCTGAGACGTTGTTAAGCAAGTTTGTAAAGGAGGTGGGATGGGTGGATATTTGGAGACCAAACAATCCTTATGGGAAGCAATATTCTTGCTTTAATAAAACAAGCAATATTTTATGCACCGTTCATGGCCGCGGACCGCCGTTCCTACTCACCCATCGGCGGCCACGGCCATGGATCGGTGAGTGCTGGCCGGCATCTCCTTCCTAGGAGACGCTAGCACTCACTTCCGCTCCGATGGGCACTGTCCCTTCACTCACTGCCTGAGCATTGTTAGTAATTCCCATGTTAGTCTTTGCAAATGGTCCCTCAGTGTTATCCTGTTCCCAGTGTTCTCATGCCCTGCTACCTGTATCCCATTCCGTGCGTTGTTCCTGAGCCTGTCTAGTGTTGGAGTCGTAATAACGGGTGTTTTTACGGTCGTGTGCATGAGGCCCCGTAATGACGGGTGGCTACATGTGTGCACCCATCATTACGGCAGAGTTGCTAGGCGACGTCAGTAAATAGTCACTGTCCAGGGTGCTGAAAGAGTTAACTGATCGGCAGTAACTGTTTCAGCACCCTGGACAGTGAATCCCGATCAGAATATAGAGTAATCTGTAAAAAAAAAAAGACGTTCATACTTACCGAGAACTTTCTGCTTCCTCCAGTCCGGTCTCCCGGCCGTTGCCTTGGTGACGCGTCCCTCTCGACATCTGGCCCGACATTCCTGGATGACGTTACAGCTCATGTGACCGCTGCAGCCAATCACAGGCTGCCGCGGCCTCTGCAGCCAATCACAGGCTGCAGCGGCCTCTGCAGCCAATCACAGGCTGCCGCGTCAGGAAAGAAGGTCGGACTGGAGGAAGAAGAGGGACTCGTCACCAAGACAACGACCGGGTACGTATGAAATGCTTTTTATTTTATTTTTAATCAGCAGCCTCTTTTCTCTATCAGTGATTGATAGTGACAAGTGGCTGCCGATTTCTATAATATTTTTGACCGGGTTCGGTCAAAACGTGTTCGGCCGAACCCGGTGAAGTTCGGATTCGCTGCGAACCGAACTTTTCCCGATGTTCGGACCGAAACCGGGTTCGGTTGTCCCGGTACGCTCATCTCTAGTCCTGACAAAGTCAGGACCCACTATGCTTGCTGTCAGTGAGTAGCTGACAGTCTAATACACTGCACTACGCATGTAGTGCAGTGTATTAGAATAGCGATCAGGGCCTCCTGCCCTCAAGTCCCCTAGTGGGACAAAGTAATAAAGTTAAAAAAAAGTTAAAAAAAGATGTGTAAAAATAAGAAAATAAAAGTTTTAAAGGTATTAAAAGTAAAAATCCCCCTTTTTACCTTATCTGTCCTTTATTATTAATAAAAATACATAAAGAAACAAATAAACTATACATAATTGGTATCGCCGCGTCCGTAACGGCCTGAACTACAAAATTATTTTGTTATTTATCCCGCACGGTGAACGCCGTAAAAGAAAATAATAATAAACCGTACCACAATCACAATTGTTTGGTCACTTCACCTCCCAAAAAATGGAATAAAAAGAGATCAAAAAGTCGTATGTACCTAAAAATGGTACTGATCGAAACTACAGTTCGTTATGCAAAAAATAAGTCTTTATTGATGGAAAAATAAAAAAGTTCTGGCTCTTAGAATAAGGTAACACAAAAAGTGAATGATTTTTTACAAAACGTATTTTATTGTGCAAACGCTATAAGACATAAAAAAACTATAAACATCTGGTATCGCCGTAATCGTATCGCCACGCAGAATAAAGTGAATATGTCATTTATAGCGCACGGTGAACGCTGTAAAAGAAACTAAACAAAAAAATAATAGTAGAATTGCTGTTTTTTTTAGTAAAAATAGAATAAAAACTGATCAAAAAGCCGCATGCACCCCATGAAAACTACAATGAATTCCTCAAGGGCTCTAGTTTCCAAAATGGGGTCACTTTTGGGGGGTTTCTACTGTTTTGGCACCACAAGACCTCTTCAAACCGGACATGGTGCCTAATAAAAAAGATGCCTCAAAATCCACTAGGTGCTCCTTTGCTTCGGAGGCCGGTGCTTCAGTCCATTACCGCACTAGGGCCACATGTGGGATATTTCTCAAAGCTGCAGAATCTGGGTAATAAATATTTAGTTGTGTTTCCCTGATAAAACCCTTTGTGTTATAAAAAAAATGGTATAAAGAGATTTTCTGACAAAAAAAATATGTAAATTTCACCTCTACTTAGCTCTAAATTTCTATGAAACACCTAAAGGGTTCATAAACTTTCTAAATGCTGTTGTGAATACTTTGAGGGGTCTAGTTTCTAAAATGGGGTGTTTGATAGGGGTTTCTAATATATAGGCCCCTCAAAGCAACTTCATAACTGAACTGTAACCTAAAAAAATAAATAAATTAGGCAATACTTTGCTTCTTACATTATACTGATAATGAGCAGCGCCCACCCCGAGATGACCCCAGTTTTGACCGTTTGTATAAACGGAGACCCCTATTAGGTTTTCCCAAGCATACACCCCCGAGAAGTGTATTTCTATTGATGAGTCCTTGGTACATTTTAAAGGGGGGGTTCAATACCGCGAGTACCTGCCGGGTAAGAGGGCAAGGTATGGCGTGAAGATATATAAGCTGTGCGAGAGTGCATCAGGGTATACCTACAGATTTAGGATATATGAAGGGAAGGACACCAGTATTCAGCCCCCAGAATGCCCCCCCCCCTTACTGGGAGGTAATGCAAAAGTTGTGTGGGATTTGGTGCACCCACTGCTGGACCAGGGTTACCAACTCTACCTGGATAATTTTTATACCAGCGTCCCACTCTTCAACTGCCTCGATTCCAGAAGTCCTGCGGCATGCGGCACTGCTAGCAGAGATCTGAGAGGCCTCCCTAAGACACTGCTTTGGCAAACACTCAGAAGGTGTGAGAGCAGGGCACATTCTAGCAGCAACATATTGTGTGTTAAGTACAAGGACAAGAGAGATGTCACACCAGTACCCATGTATCGTACGAGGTACCAGTACAGAGACCCCCAAACCAGACTGCATCCTGGACTAGAATAGGTACATGGGAGGGGTGGACTTGTCGGATCAAGCCCTACAGTGCCATGCGGTGTGGTATAAGAAGCTGGCCGTGCACATCTTACCGATGGCTTTGTACAATGTGTACGTGCTACGTCGATGTACAGGCCACACGGGAGCTTTCCTGGAATTTCAAGAGGTGATTATCAAGAACCTAATCTTTAGGGACCAAGAAGGGGAGGGGCACCCAATACTTCTGGAAGCGAGGCCACACGCATCGTACCAGGGCAACACTTTCCAGGAGAAGTTCCCCAAACTGGCAAGAAACGAAAAAGTCAAAAGAGGTACAAAGTCTGCTATAAGAGGGGGATAAGGGAGGACACAATATATCAATGTGACACGTGTCCCGAAAAACCAGAGCTCTGTATGAAAGAGTGTTTTAAAATGTATCATACAACCCTTGGTTTATAATTTACCCCAATTTTACTTAGCCTGATGTACTCCGCACAGCTTATCCCCCCTCGTCTTTCCCCTCTGGGCCCT
Source organism: Rhinoderma darwinii (assembly GCF_050947455.1). Taxonomy (NCBI): domain Eukaryota; kingdom Metazoa; phylum Chordata; class Amphibia; order Anura; family Rhinodermatidae; genus Rhinoderma; species Rhinoderma darwinii. Next base: position 116,953,879 of record NC_134689.1, read on the forward strand.
GCTGTGTGCCCAGGCAGCTGATAACAGCCACATGTAGGGTATTGCCATACCCAGGACCCACATTACAGTTTATGGGGTGTATGTCTCCGGTCAAAATGCTCACTACACCTCTAGATGAATGCCTTAAGGGTGTAGTTTTTAAAACGGGGTCACTTCTTGCGGGTTTCAACTGTACTGGTACCTCAGGGGCTTCTGCATACATGACTTCGCACCAGAAAATCCCCAGTAGGCCAAATGGTGGTCCTTTCCTTCTGAGCCCTCCCATGGGCCCAAACGGCAGTTTATCACCACAAATGGGGTATTGCTGCACTCAGAACAAATTGCGTAACAGAATGGGGTATTTTGTTTCTTGTGAAAATAAGAAATTTTTAGCCAAAACTACATATTACTGGAAAAAAATAATTTTGTTTTAATTCCCTGCCCAATTCAAATAAGTTCTGTGAAAAAACTATGGGGTCAAAATGGTCACGACACCCATAAATGAATTCCTTGAGCGCTGTAGTTTCCAAAATGGGGTCACTTCTGGTGGGTATCCATTGCTTTGATACCTCTCGGGCTCTGCAAATGCGACATGGCACCCGAAAACCAATCCAGCAAAATCTGGACTCCAAAGAACAAATAGCGCTCCTTTCCTTCTGAGCCCTCCCATGGGCCCAAACGGCAGTTTATCACCACAAATGGGGTATTGCCGCACTCAGGACAAATTGGGCAACAAAATTGAGTATTTTATTTCTTGTGAAAATAAGAATTTTTGAGCTAAAACGACATATTATTGGAAAAAACAAATATTTTTTAATTCCCAGCCCAATTCAAATAAGTTCTGTGAAGAAACTATGGGGTCTAAATGGTCACATTACCCATAAATGAATTCCTAGAGGGGTGTAGTTTCCAAAATGCGGTCACTTCTGGTGGGTTTCCATTGCTTTGATACCTCTGGGGCTCTGCAAATGCGACATGGCACCCGAAAACCAAACCAGCAAAATCTGCACTCCAAAGAACACACAGTTCTCCTTCCCTTCTGAGGCCTCCCATGGGCCCCAACGGCAGTTTATCGCCACAAATGGGAAGTTGCTGCACTCAGGAGAAATTGGGCAACAAAATGGAGTATTTTGTTCCCTGTGAAAATAAGAAATTTTGATAAAAAATGACATCTTATTGGAAAAAATGTCATTTTTTTCATTTCACAGCCCAATTCTAATAGGTGCTGTGAAAAAACTGTGCCGTCAAAATTGTAACAACAACCATATTTGAATTCCTTGAGGGGTGTAGTTTCCAAAATGGGGTCACTTCTGGTGGGTTTCCATTGCTTTGATACCTCTGGGGCTCTGCAAATGCGACATGGCACCCGAAAACCAATCCAGCAAAATCTGGACTCCAACAAACACATAGCGCTCCTTTCCTTCTTAGACCTCCCATGGGCCCAAACGGCAGTTTATCGCCACAAATGGGGTATTGCTGCACTCAGGAGAAATTGGGCAACAAAATGGGGTATTTTGTTCCCTGTGAAAATAAGAAATTTTGATAAAAAATGACATCTTATTGGAAAAAATGACATTTTGTTTCATTTCACAGCCCAATTCAAATAGGTGCTGTGAAAAAGCTGTGCGGTCAAAATGGTAACAACAACCATAAATTAATTCCTTGAGGGGTGTAGTTTCCAAAATGGGGTCACTATTGGGGGATTCCTACTGTTTTGGCACCTCAACACCTTTTCAAACCTGGCATGCTGCCTAAAATATATTCTAATAAAAAAGAGGCCTCAAAATGCACTAGGTGCTTCTTTGGTTCTAGGGCTTGTGTTTTAGTCCACGAGCACACTAGAGCCACATGTGGGACATTTCTAAAAACTGCAGAATCTGGACAATACATATTTAGTAGTGTTTCTCTGGTAAAACCTTCTGTGTTACAGAAAAAAATTGAATAAAATTGAAATTCAGCAAGAAAAATGAAATTTGCAAATTTCACCTCCACTTTGCTTTAATTCCTGTGAAATGCCTGAAGGGTTAAAAAACTTTCTAAATGCTGTTTTGAATACTTTGAGGGGTCTAGTTTTTAAAATGGGGTGTCTTATCAGGGTTTCTAATACATAGGCCCCTCAAAGCCACTTCAGAACTGAAGAGGTACCTTAAAAAAAAGGCTGTTGCTGTTTATGTTCTAAGCCTTGTAACGTCCAAGAAAAATAAAAGAATGTTCAAAAAACGATGCAAATCTAAAGTAGACATATGGGATTTGTGAACTAGTAACTATTTTGGGTGGTATAACCGTCTGTTTTACAAGCAGATGCATTTAAATTCTGAAAAATGCTATTTTTTCTAAATTTTTCACCAATAAACACTGAATATATCGACCAAATTTTACCACGAACATGAAGCCCAATGTGTCACGAGAAAACAGTCTCATAATCGCTTGGATAGGTTTAAGCATTCCACTGTTATTACCACATAAAGTGAAATAGATCAGATTTGAAAAATGGGCTCTGAGCCTTAAGGCCAAAACTAGGCTGCGTCCTTAAGGGGTTAATGGACAACTGGGAGTGTTTTACTTTTTGACCAAGTGGTTGTTGTGGAGAGAAGTGCATGACGCTGACCAATCAGCATCATACATTTCTCCCCATTAATTTACACAGCACATAGTGATCTTGCTAGATTACTATGTGCAGTCACTTACTCACATATTAACATTACTGAAGTGTCCTGACAGTGAATAGACATCACTTCCAGCCAGGACGTGATGTCTATTCAGAGTCCTGATACTTCGGTAACGTTTGTGTGAAATTTATACAAATTGAAAATGAAAAGGTTTTTGAAAAAAAAATCAGAAGCAGATTTCTCTCACTTGTTTTGGAATTGTCCTGCGGTTCACCAATTCTGGGTAAAAGCTCTGCTTTGTTTACAACAAAATTTGGGAGTTAAATTTCTGGAGGAACCAGGAACTTGGTTACTCGTAAACGTGGTAATTTATGTATTCCTCAAAATAAAAAAAATTGGTAGTTATTTGCTCTTATTTTGTGAGGCTAACCATTGCACAAAAATGGATGGCATAAATTACACCGAGGATTACAGATTGGCACAAAATAATACCAAGGAATATAAACATGGAGTTAGGATATTATAATAGCAAAAATAAAAACCTTAAATTTGAACAACTATGGGAACCATGGATCAAGAGCATGACAGATTAAGAAAGGGTTATGTTAAAGAGGCTCTGTCACCAGTAGAAGACTGACTAAGGACTGAGCATTTCATTGAATTCAGTCTTCTACTGCTTGTCTGTATGTTCATTACCCTGCACATAAACCAATCACGTTCTCCGAATATTCACAGCGCAACCAATCTGAAAGTTTACAGTGCTTGGGAATAAGTGACTGGGGCAGAAGAGGATGGAGGCGCAACCTTATATAGTGGATCGAGCGGGTTCCCCAGCAGCATTTAAAAAAAACAGGATCCTGACCTGTCCACAGAGTTTAAGGCAGCACAGAGTATTTCAGGAGATGAGTGTGCGGATCTTGTGCGGGGTGGTGACTTGCCAATCATGTGAAGGTGTTATTGAGGACAGGAGTGGAGGAGAGGTAACAGACTGAGAGCTACGTAATGGTAAGAGCAGAGTTCACAGCAGCACAGAATATTTCAGGAGAGGAGCGTGCAGATGTTGAGGAGTGTATGACGCTGACTGGTCACTGATTGGTCAGCGTCATACACATAAACACGCCCAGTTAAAAACAATACACGCCCAGTTGGACATAACGAAAAAAAAACGCCCAGTTGTCCATTTCAAAGCTCATTTGCATATATATAAAATAGCTCATAACTTGGCCAAAAATGAACGTTTTTGAAAAAAACAAAAAACGTTGCTGTTATCTACATTGCAGCGCCGATCACATGCAATAGGAGATAGGGATTTGAGAATCTGATGACAGAGCCTCTTTAAACTCAAGCATCACAATTGGGCAAAGATGTGAGGGTGGTCGGAGAGGTATGGGAGAGAGTAGAGGGTTTTGTTTTTTTATAATACATATCTATCCGCTTACAATATACTTTGTTATGTATAAATAAGGTAAATGTATTATATTGTATTTGATTATGTATTTGAAATACGCAACTGATTTTTGTATTTGGATTAGGTTGGGGGGAGGGGGAGGGATTGTTTTTTGTTATATGTATTAATATCTTATTGGAATAAAAGTAAAAAAGAAGAAAGGGGGAAAATAAAGGTCGAGAGTGTGCAATGTTTTCTATTCATTGGCAAATAAAAAGCTACAGGGAGGGGGGAGTGACATGGGAGCCTAAAGTGTGGATTTGCCAGTGGTGAACCTACCCTGATAGTTTAGGGAATTAAATGAACAAAAATGTCCTAATACCTTCTAATCTGATTGTTGGATTGTGTCTCTTTCTAGGCAAGAAAGGTCCTATAATACAGTAGGCCTGCAAGAATTGAAGTTTTTTTTTGTCAATCTGTGAGCAGAGTATAGGCTATGTCCTGTTTACAAACTACAGGCTGCCATGAATGTTAACCTATAGTCTAGAGAGACTGACAGGGCATCAAAGGACCATGCCTCCCAACCGTTCCGGGCTGCAGCAGCGATCTGAAGAAGGCAGGAGTCTTGCGGCGGTGTTCTCACTGGGATCGATGCCTGTCACCTGACCTGTCATCTGACCTCACCGGTCAGGTGACTGAACTGGTTCATTCCCAGGCCGGCATCGACACCATTGAGAACGCCGCTGCAAGTCTCCTGCCTTCTTCTGACAGTGAGTGACGTCAAAGCAGAGTGGAGAGTGGCAGCAGTAGGGCCGGCTAAGCCCTTATTCAAACGACAGGGTTTCCCGGCCGGATGACGGCCGTTCATAAAACAGCTGTCACACGGCTGAACTAGGAACAATAGACCCATAATGGGGAAACCCGGCCGTCAAAAAAAGGGACATGGCCTATTTTCGGCCGTTTACCCCGCCGCCCGGCTCCCATAGAAGTCTATGGGGCCGGGTAATAAACGGCCATCACCGGAATGTGTCTCGAGTGACGGCCGTGTCTTCCGTCGCTCGCGCTCTCTCTCCTCCTCCTCACAGTGCAGAGTGCATGTGAGGAGGAGGAGGGTCTTTTTTTGCTCCCTGTAGGAGTCATAATCCGCTACAGGAGAAGTGAGTGACTACACTGTCCATATATGGACACAGCGACGTCGCTCACTTCTGGAGCGGAATCCCCGACCCTGTGGCCGAGGATTCCGCTACAGAATATGTGAGTGACCACACTGTCCATATATGGACACAGTGACGTCACTCACTTCTGAAGCGGAATCCCCGACCTTGTGGCCGGGGATTCCTCTCCAGGAGAAGTCAGTGACTACACTGTCCATATATGGACATTGAAGTCAGTGACTTCTCCTGGAAGGGGGGGAGATGGGTGCAAACTACAGGGGCTGGGTGGTATTACCTACAGGGGCTGGGTGGCATTACCTGCAGGGGGCTGGGTGGCATTACCTACAAGGGGCTGGGTGGCATTACCTACAGGGGGCTGTGTGGCATTACCTACCAGGGGGGCTGTGTGGCTTTACCTACCAGGGGGCTGTGGCATTATCTACAGAGGGCTGTGTGTGGCAACAAATTTAAATGAAATTCATCCGATTTTAAAACGGACAGGGAAAAAAACGGATGCAAAACGGGTCAAAATCGGCCGTTAAAACGGCAACACGGCCTGGAACAGAATCGGAACGGATGCAAAACGGCCGGGAAAAACGGCCCAAAACGGCAGTTTTTATCGGCCGACACTCTGACCCTGTCGTGTGAATAAAGCCTACCTCTACTGCTATCCGCTCTGGCGACAATGTGGCACCTACAGGGGGACTGTGTGTGGAGCTATCTACTGGGGGGCTGTGTGTGGGGCTATCTACAGGGGTGCTGTGTGTGGAGCTATCTACAGAGGGCTGTGTGTGGAACTATCTACAGGGGGCTGTATCTGACGCTATGTACAGGGGGGCTGTATCTGGCGCTATGTACAGGGGGCTGTGTCTGGCGCTATCTACAGGAGGGCTGTGTCTGGCGCCATCTACAGGGGGGCTGTGTGTGGCATTATCTACAGGGGGCTGTATCTGACGCTATATACAGGGGGCTGCGTGTGGAGCTATGTACAGGGGGGCTGTGTCTGGAGCTATCTACAGGGGGCTGTGTGTGGCGCTATCTACAGGGGGGCTGTGTTTGACGCTATCTACAGGGGGATGTATCTGATGCTATCTACAGGGGGGCTGTGTGTGGAGCTATCTACAGACGGGCTGTATCTGGAGCTATCTACAGGGGGCTGTGTCTGGCACTATCTACAGGGGGATGTGTGTGGAGCTATCTACAGGGGGGCTGTGTGTGGAGCTATCTACAGGGGGGCTGTGTGTGGCGCTATCTACAGGGGGGCTGTGTGTGGGGCTATCTACAGGGGGCTGTGTGTGATGCTATCTACAGGGGGCTGTGTCTGGCACTATCTACAGGGGGATGTGTATGGTGCTATCTACAGGGGGGCTGTGTGTGGAGCTATCTACAGGGGGGCTGTGTGTGGAGCTATCTACAGGGGGGCTGTGTCTGGCACTATGTACAGGGGGCCTGTGTGTGGAGCAATCTACACGGGGGCTCTGGTGGATGATTTTTCCATTGACCGGTAGCAGAGTTACACAACTGGAAAAAAAAATCCCCATCATGTAACTCTGCTACCTGTCAATTGAAAAGTCATCCATCACAGGGTCTCCCTCTTGACTTTCATTGTTCTCAGCCTTTTGGTTTGTCCTGCAGCTGCCGCCGTGATGAGCAAATGTTATACCCAAGATAGGAAAAGTAACACAAAGACGACATAACCGGATCCATAATATCTGTGATATCCAGACAGTCTAGAGATCCGCAGTGAGAATGTGCGCTTGTTATTTGCAGAAGGATCTGGCTGTGATTTGATGTGTTTATGTGTGATATTTGGCATGGTTAGGGGCGTGGCTTAAAATGTCCATCTTTTCAGAATTCAAAAGTTGGGAGGTATGAAAGGACCACTCCAGTTTCTAAATGACTAAAAGATTTGTTTAGGAAATAGCTTTTTATGTTATAAGGGCACATTCAGACGTGGTGGAATTGCTGTGGAATTCCGCTGCGGACAGTCAGCAGTGGAATTCTCCAACGGCCATTTTTTTCATTTCTTTCTATACATTTTTAGAAAAGTTAGTTCAGACGTTGTCGAAAATGACTTTGCGGAAATTAAGCTGCAGTGCAGATTTTCCCCTCCGCAGCATGCACTTTCCATTGCGGAGAACAAGCGGAATTTCACTGCGGATTTCAGCCTTTGCAATGCAAAAACTGAAATCTGTGGCAAGTCCGCTGTGATTTCTCCAACATCTGAATTACCTGTCAAATATGCAAATGTTGGTGCAGATTCGTTGCGTAATTGCCCCAAATCTGCACCAACATTTGCAGCTGAAAAATTCTGCCACGTCTGAAGGTGCCCAAATATATATTTTCTTTTACAATTTTGGCCACTATGTATTTATCCAAAAGCTTTATTTAAAGGGCTTATGTGGGGACCCAAATTTATTAGCATTGTACTCACTGTAGTATGTGGGTACACTCGCTAATATACATTCCGGTCCCCAGTCGCGCTGATTCTGAAATTTTCATCGATTTTTTTGTAGCGCTGTCGGGGAAGGGGAAGTCTAGTTGCACAGCCTTCTTTTATGACAATAGGACTCTTTGTCATGTTACCGGCCCCGCTGTAATCTATGTACAAGCAGTACATAAATATGATTTTGCGACATCCTCTCAAGTTACTGCTTGTACATAGAGTATAGCGGGGATGCTCACATGACGAAGAGTCCTATCATAATCAAAGAAGGCTGTGCAACTAGACTTCCGGTCCCCCGGAAACTTTTAAAAATCAATGAAAATCTCAGAATCAGCGCGACGGGGGACCGGAATGTATATTAGAGAGTGTACCCACATACTGCAGTGAGTACAATGCTAATAAATTGTGGTCAAATTTCAATGGGCATTTACGGTTAGTATAAACAATTTTGTAAAGAAGAATATATGAAGTTACCAGAGCGCAAGGTTGGGAATATCAGTAGACTTCTGGACCATAAATATGATTTTGCGTGCACAGAATTACATGAACCGTATAAACTGCTTCTTGTATGTGCAATAGACTAAAGCGTCGAGGACACCCAAAAGACACACCAATGATAGACATTAAAGTAACATCTGGCCACAGCGTTGTTGACCTAAAAAAGAGCAGTGAAAAACGCAAAAAAAAAGTCATTTCAAAATGGTGTTAATCCAGCCTAAGGGAGGAATTTCTCAACCTTTAAAAAAACAAACAAAAAAAAACTACTCACCTTACCACTTTGCTTCTCTCCCCTGGATCCCCTCAGGCAGGCTCTCACAGCAGGCTACAGCGCATACAAGGTACTGACTGAGCAGCATCAGTACCTTGTATGCAATGTGGCCTGCTGTGAGAGCCTGAGGGGATCCGAGAAGGAGAAACAGAGAGGATAGGTGAGTAAAAAAAATATTTTAGAACCGATTGGGGGTGTCAAAGAGTAATGGGGCCCAATTGCGATTGTTACACCACAACTGGCGCATAGCCAGCCAAAAGATGCAACACATTTTTAAGAGGCTTTCTGTTTATTAAGGCTGGTATATGAAACGCCATTCTTAATAAATCTCCCCCTAAGGGTGTTCTCATAATTAACCTGAAAGGAAAGTTATCTGACCTGCTTCTATTATATTATGTGACAATAGGCTCTAGCTTTCATAGGGTGTAAATCGTCATTGCAGAAATTCTCTATTATGAGAAGGATTTTTCATGTAAAACATCTCTTTGTGTAAAATGCACAGCTCATATAAGGTTGTAGTAATTATCTTATAATGTGTATCAGATGGGGGTAACCCCTCTATGGTGTCCTGATGGGATATCCCCTTTCATATCTTCTATCGGGCCAAATTGTCATATTTTATCATTACCTGTCTTAAAATAAAATCATGAGAGAAAATAATATTTGTTTTGTTTTGATACGTCTGTAAAATTTAAAGATGGTTGTCATTTTAACTGATCTGTGGACATATACCGGTAATAAGTTGTCATGTGTACACTACAATCGTCGAATACTTTCCTAATATTTATGTGTGCTAGTCATTCATAATGCACTTTACTACTATTTTCAGAGTAAATATTTCCCATATAATGTACAAATGATTACATATTTAATACATATTAAAGCTATGTGATTACATAAAAAATATTGGAATCGGAGTAGTAACTAACAAAAATAAAGTATATCAATACATACAATACAACTCTCCTTGACATGTCTTCCACCCATATCATCTTAATGGGATTATCCTCTGACACAAATGAGCTCTGTAGAACTGTCCTCGAATTCTATGTGTAAATATTTAGTTAGTGTGGTTAGTACTTTTACACAATTGTAAAAATATACTACTTGTGACACATATAGAAGATATTAGGGTATTTTATGAAACATGAAAAATTTCTGAGATCTGTAATCGAAACACATTGCATGCTCCATAATAATATGTGTATGGCATTTTATCTTCTGGAGGTAAAACTACATTTCAAAGGAAGGATTTAATCCCGGATTAAATATCCATGTGTATTGTACATGACCGGTTTGAACTCTTGCACAGAATTATTATTGTGATTGGTATGCAGGCTAAGCTGAGAAGAAAACAATAGCAAGCATACTTTGTACATATTTTATAAGGACAGAGCAATAGGTAAAAAAAGCCAACTAATATTATTTGATCTATGATTTACTCACCTCTTTCACATTTGCAACATTAACTAGTTTCTTAGACTGTGCCACATGTCCCAATACTCCAGTATCCAAAGGAAAAACTATTTCAGAGTCTGGTGGCACCAAGCATTCGTCTATGACAGCATCCTTGTGGACATTAAAGAGTCTGGTAGCCAATTCCGCAGTACCATTCCTCATGCGGTACATGAACAAACTCATACGGTCCGCTTGAATAATAAAGGACATCCTCTTGAGTACGCTGAAGACACATCTTTCAACATTGAGGTTCTCTTGGAATCCTCGAATCAGGTCGAAGACTATTTCACTTTCCTCCACGCTGCTTAGGTCATGATATGTGCTGAAGTCCACACTCGTGTTGTCAGAGCTCAGAAGCTCAAATATAACACCAGGTCTAATTTTATTGTCATAGTAATCTTTGGCAAAAGTAGGGTTGGAGTCTAAATACTTCTCCACTGCGTCCTCTGTCAGCGCACTCATGTTGAGTACTGTACTTACGAATCAGACTGCACCTTCTCAGGAATGCCTCTGAATCCAGCGCAGATAGTTCAACACATTAAAATAAAAAATTTAAATGGAGAATTATGGAAACCCAGGGAAATTCAGAAATCCCCTGGGTATTTCTCCGTCAGGGGGACCGAAGGAGCTCATGCCATCTCCCTTCTCTGAGCTGTAAGCCTGATTTGGAAGCATTCGTGTAAGATGATTCTTAGCAAGGCCAGCATTATTCCACTAATAGTGAAGGTGAAATGGGGATTACCCTGATCATTTTAAATGGTCACATGACATTTCTGTAATCCAGTAACCAATCACATTAAAGGCTGAAGACGATTGCCAATGATACTCAATCCGTTGCAGTTGGCAGATTAAAAATACGTTGAGGGAAAGCATCATGGTGGAAGAGGAAAACTGATCAAAAATTCACAGTGTGCTAAAGTATGCACACATTTGGAATTGGGGTATTATCAGTCTTTGTATGGGAATATTAAACTTGCTTTAATTACTGCAGATCTATACAACGGTTTAGGTAACACCCAAAACGAAAATGTTGTTTTTATCTAAAGCAAGTGATAACAATAAAGGTCTGAGGCATCTGAGAAATGTATTTAATATCTACTGGATTTGGTATGAGGCTTTGATGTGTACAGCGATATAGAAGGTATGTGTCAGGTCAGGAAAATTCAATTAATTATTTCTGTGTTCTTTAATGCTTAAAGGGAATCTATTTGCCCCAACACCTTTAGTTTGCTTTGCATTACCTTGTTTGTCCAGATAAATGACTTCATTGCCATATTCAAATGTCTCTGAAAGTGCCACTAATGTGGTCCATTTCACCGCAACTGCTCCTGTTCTCGCCATTTTAGCCTTCTCAATTCTGCCCGCCTGCTCAGGATTGGCGTCGGCATGCTATGGCCACTTCACTCTCATGCTCACAATTACATCCAGTGGATAGTCTTGGCACAGGATCTGTGCCCACTCCAGCCGCAGCAGGGGCCCAGCTGTAATATATTGGAGACATCCCGCTGCAACAGTGGATCGGAGTTAGCTTTGATCCTGGCCGTTTAACTCTAAAAGTGACCTCGACATTTGAGTGGTAAGGCAGAGTGACGGGGCTCTCTCTGTCCCCGTTAGCACCTATACAATTTGGGTTTAACCATAATCTTACCGACCCATAGAATAAAGTTAATAGTTATCTATGCCCAACAGTGAACAGCATAAATTTGAAATGCAAAAAACAATAGCAGAATTGCAATTTTTTTTTATTCCCTCACAAAAAAGTTAATAAAAGGTAATAATTAAGATATATGTACCCCAAAATAACAACATTTAAATATGACACTCATCCTGCAAAAAACAAATCCTCATACAAGCAGTATGTCAATTTATCTTGTTTCTGCCTCAGAATTGTATTTGACAAGATTATAAAAAAAACAAACACACCAAAATCTGCAGCATAAAACCACACCTATTTCTGCATCAAAATGTAAAGGCTACATGCACACGTTGAGTATTTTTCTCGCTGAGCTAGGCTGTTTCCGTAACTGCCATAGTAGTGAATGGCAGTTACGGAAGCAGTGTAGCATGCAAGCTACGCTGTTTCCGTAACTACCATTCAATTCTATGGGACTTACGTAAAAAGGCATAGGTCAGCAAGCTACAATATTTCCGGAAATCACATGCTTCAGCCACAACAAAGAGCAGTAGAATGGGGTTTAGGGAGCCCCGTTCTTGAGATTGGTGCCAGATGTAAGAGCCACATCTATCTGACATCCTGTGGATGTCATAAATGTCTCTGATGGGAAAAGCCCTTTATAATGTGACAATGTGATGTTGACTGGTTTGTTTGCAGGAATAAAATACTTCCAGATAGAAAGTTGGTTGATCTCTCTGAAAGGGCAGCACAGTCATTATACTTTCCCTCCAGTAAGTGCCCCTATATAAATAATTGCACGCTGACACTGGTCATCTGTATGGAGCTGCAGCATGGCTTATTGTACAGCCACTGCAATTGTAGAAGGAGACTATATTTAAAGGCTTCGTCCTTGCCCTTTAAGACTTTAATACAGGCACCAATGAGAAAGCTCGAAATACAAAGGCCTTCAGGGTTAATCCCATTGGAGAGTGGGTGTATTAAAAGTTTTATGGGGTGGGCTGAAGCACTGACATAGTGACATTCTGTAGCTTCCCAACAGCGGACAGTAAACTCAAAACCCATAAGGTATATGTGCCAATTTTTTAAAAAGGTAGCAGCAGCTATTGGTCACATGATCGCTGTGATGCCGGTAGTAGGAGGCTTCTGCTGGGTCTAACTAGAGCCAGCACAATCCTAACAATGACAATCGTCACTATGACAGGTCTAATTTTTCCTGTAAGATTTTGGAATGGACTAGGGGACATAATTTATATCTGGAGAAAAGATAGAAATGGTTTTATCACATTTAGGCCTTGTGCACACTTCCATCACCGTTTTCACGGCCGTTTTTGACGGATCCGTGTACCCGTTTTAGCGGCCATGTGATTTCCGTGTGCACTCCGTGTTTCCGTTTCCGAGCGCCAAGCACTGTACTGTCCAGGGGGCTGAAAGGGCAGGGTTGTTCAGCGCTAGTCACTGTACAGGGTGCGGAAAGAGTCAATGGGCTGCCCTGATCGGCGGTAACTCTTTCAGCACCCTGGACATTGACTAGCGCTGAAGAATGACCATGCTCGGCGCTCGCAAAATACAATTTTAATGAAACAAAAAAATAAAAAATCAGTTCATACTTACCCAGAACTCCTTGTAATTTCCTCCTGTCTGGCCTCCTGGGATGACGTTTCATCCCGAGTCACCGCTGCAGCCAATCACAGGCTGTAGTGGCGGTCACGCAAGTCTGGATGACGTCAGAAGTCCGGCCCCCAGGAATGACGCTTCATCCCACGTGACCGCCTCTGCAGCCAATCACAGACTACAGAGGCCACATGGACTGCCGCGTCACACAGAAAGGTCAGACTGGAGGAAGAAGAGGGACTCGTCACCAAGACAACAACCGGGGTACGTATGAACTGCTTTTTATTTTATTTTTATCAGCAGCCTCTTATCTCTATCAATGATTGATAGAGACAAGTGGCTGCCAATTAATGTAATTTACCTGTAATTTTCTTCTGCCCGCCCGGCCGTTGCTAGGCAATGGTTCCGTCACACACGGACGGCACACGGATGCCTTCCGTGTGCCTTCAGTTTTTTTGACGGCCCCATTGACTTGCATGGGCCTCATGGCCACGGAATCTTGGACCAAAGTAGGACATGCTCTACTTTTGTCAGAACAGAGCAACGGGACCGTCAAAAAAACTGAAGTGTGCACGGCCCCATTACAATGAATGGGTCAGGGTGCTAGCCGTCAGAAAAACGGCTAGCACGATGAAGAAAAAGACTCAAATGTGCACGAGGCCTAAGAGTGGTCAAACTATGGATTGTAAAAACACCAACAAGTTCATACGAGACTTCTAGCTCTTTGTAAGACCGTTCATGTGAATTTATCATTCTCATGTGAATTATCTGTAGATCGTCTAGTGGTGAACAGATCAATCCCCACTCATCATCAGCACACTCGTATCAGGAAACAAAGATGTATCCAGCATTTTACTTCTTAGTATAGAAAGTATAAAATCCCCAAAACTTTGAAATACCTACAAAAAGGTAGTAATGACAAAACTAATCAGTTTAACCCCTTAATGACCAGCCTATTTTAGACCTTAATGACCAAGCCATTTTTTACGTTTTTCCATTGTCTCATTCAAAGAACTATACACTTTTTATTTTTGCGTCGACATAGCTGTATAACGTCTTGTTTTTTTGCGAGCGAAGTTGTAATTTTTAATAGCACCATTTTGGGGTACATAGAATTTATTGATTAACTTTTATTAACTTTTTTTGGGGGGAATAGAAAAAAAACAACAATTTCGCCACACTTTTTTGCGTCCTAAATTTACGCTGTTTACCTTGTGGTATAAATAACACAATAACTTTATTCAGTGGGTTGTTGCGATTGCAACGATACCAAATTTGTTTTGTTTTTGTATTTTTTACTACTTTTACACAGTGAAAACACTTTTTTTTTAAATAATTTGTTTTTGTATCTCCATATTTGAAGATCCATAATGTTTTTATTTTTTCGCCGATGCAATTGTAGGAGGGCTTTTTTTTTGCGGGACGACTCGTAGTTTTTATCGGTACCATTTTGGAGTAGATGCGACTTTTTGATCACTTTTTATCACTTTTTTTATGGCTGGATTCAAAGAAAGCAGCAATTTTTGCATGTTTTTTTATTTTATTTTTTACGACGTTCACCGTACGGATTAAATGAGGTAATAAGTTTATACTTGGGGTCGTTACGGACGCGGCGCTTCATCACTTGGCGGCCCCACTCTGTTTTTACTCCTGGACCGAACACACTGCAGGGAGCCGGGCTCCTAGCATCATAGTTATGTACGACGCTAGGAGTCCCTGCCTCGCTGCAGGACAACTGTCTCATACTGAAAACATGATTACAGTACGGACGTATTGACCTCGTGTGAACATACCCTAACGCTTCCACTTCACAATAATAGGACTTACAGTTGACTGGGGCAGATCTAGCAGATCTGAAATTTTACAACTGACTTTTACTAGGGGTGTTCGCATACTTTTTGCCATACGTGTTCCAAATTATTGTGCACATTGGATTTAAGTGTCATAAACATTTAATTATTAGTTTTTCGATTAAACTGATGGATGGTATTGTGTCTTAGGGCTCTTTGGATCATTGTAATCAATCTCAGACACCTGTGATAATTAGTTTGCCAGGTGTGCCCAATCAAAGGAAAACTACTTAAGTTTGACGTTCCACATTATTAAGCAGGCCACAGGTTTCAAGCAATATGGGAAAGAAAAAGGATCTCTCTGCTGCCGAAAAGCGTGAAATAGTGAAATACCTTGGACAAGGTATGAAAACATTGGATATTTCATGAAAACTTAAGCGTCATCATCATACTGTGAAAAGATTTGTGGCTGATTCAGAGCACAGACGGGTTCGTTCAGATAAAGGCATAATGAGGAAGGTTTTTGCCAGACAAATTAATAGGATTAGGAGAGCAGCTGCTAAAATGCCACTGCAAAGCAGCAAACAGGTATTTGAAGCCGCTGATGCCTCTGGAGTCCCGCGAACCTCAAGGTGTAGGATCCTCCAGAGGTTTGCCAGTGTGCATAAAGCTATTATTCGGCCACCCCTAAACAATGCTCACAAGCAGAAACGGTTAAAGTGGGCTCAGAAATACATGAAGACTAATTTTCAAACCGTGTTGTTTACTGATGAGTTCCGTGCAACCCTGGATGGTCCAGATGGATGGAGTAGTGGATGGTTGGTGAATGGCCACCATGTCCCAACAAGGCTGCGACGTCAGCAAGGAGGTGGCGGAGTCATGTTTTGGGCTGGAATCATGGGGAGAGAGCTGGTAGGCCCCTTTAGGGTCCCTGACGGTGTGAAAATGACCTCTGCAAAGTACATAGAGTTTATAACTGACCACTTTCTTCCGTGGTACAAAAAGAAGAACCGTGCCTTCCGTAGTAAAATTATCTTCATGCATGACAATGCACCATCTCATGCTGCAAGAAAACCTCTGTGTCATTGGCTGCTATGGGCATAAAAGGAGAGACACTCATAGTGTGGCCCCCATGTTCCCCTGACCTCAACCCTATTGAGAAGCTTTGGAGCATCCTCAAGCAAAATATCTATGAGGGTGGGAGGCAGTTCACATCAAAACAGAAGCTCTGGGAGGTTATTCTGACATCCTGCAAAGATATTCAAGCAGAAACTGTCCAAATACTCAAAAATTCAATGGATGCAAGAATTGTGAAGGTGATATCAAAGAAGGGGTCCTATGTTAAAGGAACAGTGTCATCACAAATAATTTTTTTATATGTTAAAGATGTTAGTGCCTTAATATAAACGTTTATTTTCATTTGTGTGTTTGTGTTTTACTGTTTCTTATTTTTACACTTTTTCTTCCCTATGGGGGCTGCCATTTTTTGTTCCATTTCTGTGTGTGTCGATTAACGACACACACAGACATGGAATACGGCAGCCACAGTCCCATAGGGACTGTGAACGGCTCCCGTCCCATTGACTGCCGTGTACGGCGTCTGTGTGGGAACTGCGCATGCGCCGCTCCCACACAGTCCTATTCGAAATTGGCGCCGTCCGGCGCCATTTTCCTGTGGACCGGAAGTCGCGGCCGGACAGTAATATTACTACTTCCGGTCGCGGCTTCCGGACTTGTGCACATGGAACAGCGGCAGCAAAGGGAGCGGACGGGCCGGAGGGAGCCGCGGCGGCAGGAGCAGGTAAGAGATTTCAATGTATGTTAGTGTTTGTGTGTGTTTACTACTGTATGTAAACCTACTACACTGTGGGTTACCTCAAAAAATGGCGACACACAGTGTAGGAGGTTAAACCTTTCAAACCCCTCGTTTATCCCGGCACTAGCCAGGATAAAGGAGGGGGGGATGCTGAGAGCTCACTAGAGCGAGGGCTTTTAACCCAACGTTGCAATGCTGCAATTTTGGGAACAGCTCCATCTAGTGACCAAAAATGGGTAGTATTATAAATTAGAAATAATTTATAATATTTCCTGGACTCGTGCAAAAAAATAAAAAAAATTTGAACAATGTTTAATCACCCACACACTAAATGTTTAATTTTTTTTAAAAAAACATGTTTTTCTGGCAACACATTCCCTTTAACATGTAACTTGGCCTGTTAAGTTTTTTTTTATTGAAAGTGTAATGACGGGCTAGGGAGACAGACAGGTGAGCCCTAAGCTACCCGCCACTTAGTCCCTGCCTGCTTGCATGGCCCGTCCTAGGCGACGGCGTACAACTGGGCGACGGTCCCTACGCTCAATATGTGTATGACAGACAAACAGACAAGGGTACACAGAAGCTAAGGGAAATGGCGCAGTTGTCCACGGCAACACCGTGAGCAACAGGAGTAGTGAACGAGCCGAGTCAAACCAGGAGTGTACGAGGTACCAAACGCAGAGCAGGAGCGTAGTCAGTAAAGCCAGGGTCAAAATGAAGCAAGGTCAAAAATAATAGCAGGAGCAGCAGAGCCAGGAAACAGGAAAGAATCACAGGCAAAGACAAGCAGGAAATTAAGGTATAAATAGGCCGAGGGCGGGAGCTAGCTCCGTCTGGCCAGGCTGTGATAGGTTCTCCCACTCCTGAGCCTACCAGACTGAGTGGTAGCAGATCGAGTCACTCTATCAGACCTAGGAGCAGGTGCAGACTGATTAACCACGGGTGTCGACACAGAAGCTGTGTCTGGCAGATCCTTTACAGAAAGAGCTTTTGATTTCTGTAAATATGACCTCCTGATGCTGCAAATTCAACAAATTACCATTTTAGTTCTCTTTACAACCTTTAAAATGTTTTGATCTCTGTTGTGCATAATAATATGAAACAGTGCATTTTGAGTTTTTTACTTCTAAAAAAAAATCTGTTATCATTAGGAGATTTGTTCAATAAAATTCGCATTATACTCCAACGGTTGATGGCTTGAAGATTATACTGACTGTTATTTGCATCGACTATTTAGGAAAATCAGCGAAAAATAACATTTGCATAATAATTTGGAACGCGGTGTAGTTTATCATCAGAAAAGGACATATTGTTTACATCAGGTTTTTGTTTTTTCTCATGTGACTATCCATATAAAAAATATCTTGAATACTAGCC
Source organism: Rhinoderma darwinii (assembly GCF_050947455.1). NCBI lineage: Eukaryota > Metazoa > Chordata > Amphibia > Anura > Rhinodermatidae > Rhinoderma > Rhinoderma darwinii. Next base: position 116,971,911 of record NC_134689.1, read on the forward strand.
ACTAGAGCTCACATTATATATGTATATTTCGTGTTTTCTGCACCTCACTTCCCAGCTTTATTGTGTAGCCTGGGGCACGGTCAGCAAGGATGGGATTTAACAGCTCTATTGTATTGGTGGAGGCCTAGATAAGGCACAATAGCAACACAATGCACAAAAATAAGACTGTCTGAATCTCCTTTGTCACTGTGGTAGGGGGAAATACTCCATTCAAGACTGAAATCGTCTATTGACATTTCTTTTGACATTTCTGAATTAACTTCCATTCATTGCAGCTGCCATACAGCACCCAGACACCCGGCTGCACTGTTTATACAGACAATGCAGGAAGGGAACTGTGTGCCTCCATTATGGCCGCCCCAGGAATGTTTTTAAAAATAAATAATATATAGCTAAAACATTTAAGAAAAGAACAAACACATTATTTATCTTTTACATACTTAAATCAAATTATTAAAACTAAAATTAAATAAATGAGACATATATGGAGCAAAGTGGGACACTCACAGGGATTTGGGTCAAAAGTAGGGACTGTCCAACCAAACAGGGACACTTAAGAGGTATGGTATAAGCGCTATCTTCACCTGCAGAGTGTTGCCAGCATATTCGCTCTATGATTGTGCCTAAACACCCTTATGTTTTGGCTCTAATCCACCACCTAGTTTTCTTTTGCTTCAAGTTCTGATTTCAATCCTCTGGTTTTGTTTCTAAATTATTTGTTTTGTGAAAATTTAAGGGTATTTTGAAAAAAATACTTAATTAAGGGAGCTTAGGATCATTTAAAACTGTTTCACAAACTGAAATGCTACCACATATCATCTTTCTACAGACCATATAACGGAATAAAGTACTGACCAGACACAGTCAGAAGCAGAATAAAGAATTACAGTACTTTCAGTGACTTAGGGGGGGATTATAGTGTTTCTCCTACCTTTTTTTTCTCCATTTGGTCGAGACCATCATGAAGACTACTTCCATGTCATTCCATGCCATGTCTTGTCTTTGCAGCGTTTGCCACCCAGTCATCTTTAGTTCCACACTTTCCTAGCAGATCCTCACCCTCTATAGCAACACAATTTTTTTTTGTCTGATGATACTTTAAATACTGTGCCCCAAAGATATACACTGTGCCCCAGGGAGTGATCGCTACAACAATACTGTGTCCCAGAGATATACTGTGCCACATACCTGCCCCCAGGGATATATTGAGCAGCCATATGTATGTTGTGCCACCACATGTGTCTCAGATATACTTTGCAAACCTGATCCCAAAGTAAATACAAACCTCGGACCCCAAAATAAATTCAGACCCCCAGACTAGACTAGACTCCAGACCCCAAAATAACTCACATTCAGAAAAGCTGAAGAGTGATGGCAGGGAACCAATTGCTCCCTTGCCCCACCTTCCATAAAGCGGTTTGGAGTAAAATCCAACAAGTGAATGCAACAGGAACTGAACACCTGTCAATTCCTTCCATATTTATTCTAATACGGGCCGCTCATCTCTAGTGACAAATGATGGAAGGGTAGCTAAGCAGTTGCCTGAACATTGGACTGGTGTCCAGGGTTGTCAACCATCCATAAAATTAGGGTACTTTTGCACTGTATCCATAAACATTTGTTTGTGATTATTTTTTGTTAAGTAAGAGGAGCTCTGTTGTGCAGGTTATTGTAATTATAATTATAATAATTTTACAGTCCACAGTAAATGCTGATGATGTGTTCATATTACTATCTGAGCTATAGACATATGTTACTTTGTTAACGTTTTCATTCTTTTGGCTTCCCGATTTGTCCATTAAAACCTTGGCTAAGGTTAAGTTCACCAGAAAAAACTAAAAGGAAGTTTGACAACCCTTTTAACGTCTAGATAAGATCGCTGCTCACTGAAGGTCCACTTATAAACAATTATAATAATTACACAGTTAACCCCCTACTGATTATGCTAAGCTGTGCTCTTTCAACAGGAAAAGTACAATAATGTTTTGAATGAGCACAGCTCGGGGCAGCAGTGTGACTATAAAGGGAGCCTAGTAAGGCTGTAGCTCAGGCCAGATCGCAACTTTTAAATAAAATCAGGATTGTGGCTCTAGCCATGATCTAGCCCGAGCAAGAGCAGGTTGAAGTGGGAGCTGCGTTGCAGCTTTCACTTCCGCCTGTTTTTGAAGAGCAAAGGGGGGGGGGGGACAGTGGGGGATGTAAGGACAGCAATCCAAGGAATCTCTGATCTTTCTCCTGTCCCATACTATGAAAGACATGGGTCTTGGAAGGTGGCGATCCCAAAACAAATTATTCTGTAAAAAGTAGTAAAACATAATAAAAACTATATAAATTTGATATTGCCATAATCAGAATGACCAGTATAATAACGTTTCAGGCAATTTATGCCACACGATAAACTACATAGAAAAATACCAAAAATCATTGGCAAAATTGCATTCCATTCCCCCTAAAAAATAAATTTTTAGAAAAGTTATTCAATACATTATATGTACCCCAAACAAATTAATTGAAAAACTATAACTCCTCCCACAAACTACAAGGTCTCATAAAGCTACATTAAGGAAAAAATATAAAAGCTATGACTGCTGGTACTCAGAGAGGAACATTTTTTTACTGGTTCTTAAAGGTAAATTAGTTATGTCCATACGTTAAAATGCACTTAAGGCACCTGATTTCGGCACCAACTATATTTACTTGACATATAAATTCAAAATCTACTACAAAAAAGTGACATTTTCAGAATGAGTTTTTCAATTTTAATGAGATTGTTAGGAGTTTAAGGTGCTTTCTTTATACAAAGAGTAGTGCAATGTCATCAAATAAAATTAGAACATTTATTTGCTGTATTTACATAGTTATATATTTGATAAGAGGGAAAAAAGACACAGGTCCATCAAGTCCAACCTATAATCCCAACATGTTGATCAAGAGGTAGGCAAAATACTCCATTGGTTGGATGCCAATTTCCTCATTAGGAAAAAAAATTCTCCTTGACTCCAAATATGGCAATCAGAATAAATCCCTGGATTAACGTCCCACCCTCAGAATCTAGTACTCATAACCTGTAATATTATATTTTTCAAGAAATACATCAACATCCTTCTTGAACTTGTTCACAGAATCAAACATCACAACATCCTGTGGCAGCGTTCCATAGTCTCACCGCTCTCACAGTAAAGAATCTCCGTCTGTGATGATGGTGAAACCTTTTTTCCTCTAGATGTAGAGGATGCCCCCTTGTCCTTGTTACAGGCCTAGGTGTAAAAAGGTCATTAGAAAGATCTCTGTACTGTCCAATTTTATATTTGTACATTGTAATTAGATCGCCCCTAAGTCGTCTTTTTCCTAAACTGAATAGCCCCAAGTTTGATAACATTTCTTGGTACTGCAATCCGCCCATTCCCTTAATTACCTTGGTCGCCCTCCTTTGCACCTATTCCAGTTCAGCCATGTCCTTCTTATACACTGGTGCCCAAAATGTTACACAGTATTCCATGTGTGGTCTGACTATTGATTTGTATAGAGGCAAAACTATGTTCTTGTCATGAGCATCGATGCCTCTTCTGATGCATCCCATGATTTTATTTGCCTTGACTGCATAAAAACTGTGCAGTGTAACCGACCTGGAACTCGCAGCACCTCACGTCCAAAAAACCGCACCACATTGTGGTACGGTTTTTCTAACAAAGTTTCTGCTGTGGTATGCAGCGCTGGGTAAAAAAAACAAAAAAACTTTCATACGTACCCCCTCTGTATTTTCTGTGCATAGTCCAGCCGCCTAATATGACGTTGCAGGCCATGTCACGCTGCAGCCTGTGATTGGCTGCAGCGATCACATGGGATGAAACGTCATCCCAGGAGGCCGGACTATAAAAAGGAGAGAGTTCTGGGTAAGTATGATTCAGATTCTGCAACACTTGGCTTTCTGTTGCGGGTTTTACATAAGAAAATGAACGAAAACACAGCATAAATTTACATGCTACGACTTTAAATTCCTGCATCGCAGGTCAAAAAAAACGCAGCGTGGGCATGAGATTTTCAAAATCTCATCCACTTTGCTGCTACTGTAAATGCTGTGGAATTTCCGCTATGTGGGAACATGGCCTTAAACTTCAGTGTAAATCCCCTGCAAATCACTGATAGTAGTCGACGGTTCAAGAGAAGACTGGATTATGATGCTTTGCTTCCTCCCCTTTAATTTAATATGTTAAACGGGCAACATATTTTACTGTCAGTCAGCATTCGGCAGGACTGCGTGATACATAATGCATGCGGCTGTATTAGGCAGGTTCCCCTACACAATAGGTCATTAGTCTGACTACAGCAGTGGTCTCCTGCTATCATTTTACATTATGGTAATACTTGTAACTGAGAGGATTATATGACTCACATTTTCCTCAACAATACTGAAGTGACTTATCAATGTGAATGGAGCAGTTTGTAGTACATTTTCTACGTGGTTTTCAAATTTAATACATATGAACAAACTATAAAGACAAGATAGATCACACAAGTTGCTTCTCCATGTGAAAAGCATGTTACACAATCTACATAGTGATAGAAATATTAAACATTACAAATATTTGCTATAATGAAAGTAGACAATGCACTAGAATTCTCAGTATAGTATTACACCATAGCAAATGTTTCCAACAATCTCACAATCTGGAGGTGCTGTAAGGTGAGAGCTTTTAGACCCGAAGACATATTTATATTTGCGCTACGCATCTGATTGAAAGAAAGTTACAGGGAGGATGTATAGTTAAAACTTCATCTCATGCACATGTAAGGGCTTGTTCAAACAGTGTAATTTTGCTTTCATTTTTTAAGTGTTTTTTTTATTCATTACTAAATGTATATTTAAAAAAGAGAAGTTTACGTTTTTTCTTTATACTTTTCATCTCTCTAACCCCTTAAAGTAGTTTTCCAGAGAGAAAATTGATGACCTTTCTCCAGAATAGGCCATCAATATCTTATCAGTTCGGGTTTGACTTTCAGCTCCCCCGCCGATCAGCTGTTTTCAAGTGAATGGGAGAAGGCTGTAAGGCTGGATTCACACGAGCACATTACGTCCGTAATGGATGGACGTATTTCGGCCGCAAGTCCCGGACCGAACACAGTGCAGGGAGCCGGGCTCCTAGCATCATAGTTATATACGATGCTAGGAGTCCCTGCTTCGCTGCCGGACAACTGTCCCGTACTGTAATCATGATTACAGTACGGGACAGTTGTCCGGCAGCGAGGCAGGGACTCCTAGCATCGTACATAACTATGATGCTAGGAGCCCGGCTCCCTGCACTGTGTTCGGTCCGGGACTTGCGGCCGAAATACATCCGTCAATTACGGACGTAATGTGCTTGTGTGAATCCAGCCTAATATTGTGAACCGCCGCTACAAGGGTGTTGCCGTTTGACAGTATTGAACAGTAAAAGGAATGAAAGGGAGTTAGCGCTCGCATGAGTGTTGCGGCCCCTTCAAAACAGCTGATAGGCGGGGAGCCACCGATCAGATATTGATGGCCTATCCTGAGAATAAGCAATACATTTTCTCTCTCTGGGAAACCCTTTTGAGGACATGGTCTGCTTTGGACTGGATTTTGGACTAGATTTTGCTGGAATCATTTTCTGATGCCATGTCGTATTTGCAAAGCCCCTGAGGCATCAGTACAGTGGAAACCCCAAAAAAGTGACCCTATTTGGAAAACTACACCCATCAAGGAATTAAACTTGGTGTGTAGTGAGCATTTTGACCTTACAGGCGTTTCAGAGAATATATTAGAATTAAGCCGTAAAAAGTAAAACTTTTTTTTACAATAAGATGTGTTTTTAGCTGAAATTTTTCATTTTCACAAAGACTATAGGATAAAAAGCACACCAACATTTGTTACACAATTTCTTCCGAGTATGGTAATACCTCATATCTGGTCATAAACTGCTGTTTGAACACATAGCAGGGCTCAGAAGGGTAGGAGCACCATTTGGCTTTTGGAGCACTGATTTTGCTGCAATGGTTTCTGGGTGCCATGTTACATTTGCAGAGCCCCTGAGGTACCAGTATAGTTAAAAGCCCCAAAAAGTGACACAACTTAAGGCGCAATTCACACAAACGTGTGCGTTTTGCGCGCGCAAAAAATGCAGCGTTTTGGGCGCATTGCAGTTCCGTGTGTCATCAGTATTTGGTACGTGGCTGCGTGATTTACACGCATATGGCATCCTTATGACATGCGGTTTAGATGCTTAGAAACTGCAATGAATGTGGTGCTTTTTTCTTCCCTTCATTTATTTAACAACTGTAGTGTGAATCACGCGCGACACACGGAAGTGCTTCCGTATGTTGTGCGCGATTTTCACGCACCCTTTGACTTCAATGGATGCGTGATGCGCAAAAAACGCTCAAGTATAGGACATGTCGTGAGTTTTACGCAGCGGACACACGGTGCATGAAAATCACGAAATGTCTGAACGACCCTATTGACTTACATAGGTCCGTGCGATGCAATGCCTAAGGCCTTCATCTAGGGGTGTATTGAGCATTTTCACCCCACAGGTTTTGTCCCAAAATTAATGCGCAGCGGATGGTGGAGAGTGAAAACTTGAATTTTTTCACCAATATGGAATTACAGACCCTATGAATTTTTATGCAGGTACTACCGGTTACGGTAATACTCCACATGTAGCTATAATCTGCTGCCTGAATACACGGTAAGGCTCAAAATGAAAGGGCACCATGCAATATTTTAGTGATATTTACTGCATTGTGCCATTATTACAAAGGCTCAGATGTATCATAATGTTAAAAACCCCTGAGAAGCGACCCATTTTGGAAACCACGCATCTTAAGGCATTTAACTAGGGGTGTAGTAAGCATTTTGACTCTACAGGTGTAGGTACAAAGTTAATGCGCAGGGGATGATGTAAAAGTGACAGTTGCAATTTTATCACAGATATGCCATTTCAGTGCTCAATGTATTTTGCCCAGCTTGTGCCACACCCCATGAATTGTTATGCAGGTTTCCCCGGGTACAGGAATACCCCACATCTGGCTGTTTTCTGCTGTCGGCAGAGTGAAAATTGAATTATTTGGGCAACATTTGGGGCCTAATTTGGTGATATAGGGTGATATAAGCTGTGTGGAGTACATCAGTGTAAATAAAAAGGGGGTTCAGGTAAATTATTAATCAAGGGATGTGTGATACATTCTAAAACAGTCTTACAGTGAAGGAAATAAGTATTTGATCCCTTGCTGATTTTGTAAGTTTGCCCACAGTCAAAGACATGAGCAGTCTAGAATTTTTAGGCTAGGTTAATTTTACCAGTGAGAGATAGATTATATATTAAAAAAAAACTGAAAATCACATTGTCAAAATTATATATATTTATTTGCATTGTGCACAGAGAAATAAGTATTTGATCCCTTTGGCAAACAAGACTTAATACTTGGTGGCAAAACCCTTGTTGGCAAGCACAGCAGTCAGACATTTTTTGTAGTTGATGATGAGGTTTGCACACATGTTAGATGGAATTTTGGCCCACTCCTCTTTGCAGATCATCTGTAAATCATTAAGATTTCGAGGCTGTCGCTTGGCAACTCGGATCTTCAGCTCCCTCCATAAGTTTTCGATGGGATTAAAGTCTGGAGACTGGCTAGGCCACTCCATGACCTTAATGTGCTTCTTTTTAAGCCACTCCTTTGTTGCCTTGGCTGTATGTTTCAGGTCATTGTCTTGCTGGAAGACCCAGCCACGAGCGATTTTTAATGTCCTGGTGGAGGGAAGGAGGTTGTCACTCAGGATTTGACGGTACATGGCTCCATCCATTCTCCCATTGATGCGGTGAAGTAGTCCTGTGCCCTTAGCAGAGAAACACCCCCAAAACATAATGTTTCCACCTCCATGCTTGACAGTGGGGATGGTGTTCTTTGGGTCATAGGCAGCATTACTCTTCCTCCAAACACGGCGAGTTGAGTTAATGCCAAAGAGCTCAATTTTAGTCTCATCTGACCACAGTAGCTTCTCCCAATCACTCTCAGAATCATCCAGATGTTCATTTGCAAACTTCAGACGGGCCTGTACATGTGCCTTCTTGAGCAGGGGGACCTTGCGGTCACTGCAGGATTTTATCCATTACGGCGTAATGTGTTACCAGTGGTTTTCTTGGTAACTGTGGTCCCAGCTGCCTTGAGATCATTAACAAGTTCTCCCCGTGTAGTTTTCGGCTGAGCTCTCACCTTCCTCAGGATAAAGGATACCCCACGAGGTGAGATTTTGCATGGAGCCCCAGATCGATGTCGATTGACAGTCATTTTGTATGTCTTCCATTTTCTTACTATTGCACCAACAGTTGTCTCCTTCTCACCCAGCATCTTACTTATGGTTTTGTAGCCCATTCCAGCCTTGTGCAGGTCTATGATCTTGTCCCTGACATCCTTAGAAAGCTCTTTGGTCTTGCCCATGTTGTAGAGGTTAGAGTCAGACTGATTAATTGAGTCTGTGGACAGGAGTCTTTTATACAGGTGACCATTTAAGACAGCTGTCTTTAATGCAGGCACCAAGTTGATTTGGAGCGTGTAACTGGTCTGGAGGAGGCTGAACTCTTAATGGTTGGTATGGGATCAAATACTTATTTCTCTGTGCACAATGCAAATAAATATATATAATTTTGACTATGTGATTTTCAGTTTTTTTTTTTTATATAATCTATCTCTCACTGGTAAAATAAGCCTAGCCTAAAAATTCTAGACTGTTCATGTCTTTGACAGTGGGCAAACTTACAAAATCAGCAAGGGATCAAATACTTATTTCCTTCACTGTACATGCATACTCCAGGTTTGTCGTGGCGGTGTCACAATGATAGTGTCCTTTCAAATCCCCCTCTTGAATAACTATTTTTGGCTCTTTCTCTTATTTCCAGTTTGGGGAAATTCACTAGGAAAATGTGTTTGGCCTCACTTGAAGAAGTACTGGGTCCACACCGTCCTGGTTTCCAAATATTATTGAATTGATTACCACATCTTGAAATTCCAGGTAGATTTTGCTCTGGCCTGCACATTGGTGAAGCATGTAAGCATTATATAATGCCATCTATATGAGGTGCATGGTCAGCTTCTTGTACCGCACTTTCGATTTCCGTATGCGCTGTATGGCTTCAGCACTTTAATTGACAGGTCAACCCTTCCCTGGTACCTATTATAGTCCAGGATGCAGTCTGGCTTGGTAGTCTCTGTGCAAGTATCTCGTATTGGGACCGGGGCGCTGCTTTTGCCGTGTACAGTGCTCAGTATAAGGACATCTCTCTTGTCCTCATAGTTAACACACAATACGTTATCGCTGCATACAGCCCTGCTCGCCCTTTCTGAATGTTTGCCCAAGTAGCGTCTTAGAAGAGACCTCTGTTTTTTTCTTACAGTGTCGCATGCCGCAGTGCCTCTGGAAATGAGGAACTTGAATATTGGGATACTGGTATAAAAGTTATCCATGTAGAGGTGGTAACCCCGGTCCAGCACTATTTCCCAGTAACTCCCAGGAAGGTGGGGGACATTCTGAAGGGTCAATTCTCGTGGGCTTTGCATAAAATGATGTAGGTTTTGGGGCAATAAACCACTGGGCATACAAGTTTGTCTGGGACACCATTAGCTCAATAAAATCATGATTGAAAAAGTACTTAAAAAAGTGTATGCCACTGAGGGATCCCAGGCTCAGGTAAACCAGTGGCATAGCCATAGGGGTCGCAGCGGTTGCCATTGCGACTGGGCCTCTGGCCCATGGCCTCCCGCACCACGTCTATCTACAGTTACTGTAGTAACTGGGGCATATGTAGTAAACTACAAGGTCCCCTGTTACTACAGTAACAATATACTTACCCTCCTCGCTCCTGAGTCAGCATCACAAAGTCGTGTGCGCGGCGCACAACTTTGTGATGCTGAATGGGGTCACGAACCGAGCTGCGCACGGAGATGAAGAGGACCCGCGCTGCTCCCAGAGATGAAGAGGAACCGCGCTGCCCCTGAGATAAAGATTCAGGAGCGAGGAGGGTAAGTATAAGAATACTGTCTGCTGGGCCCTGTGTCTAATCCTATAATGTGTAATACTGTCTGCTGGGCCCTGTATCTAAACCTATTATGTATGTGTGATACTGTCTTCTGGGCCCTGTATCTAAGCCTGTAATTTATAATACTCTCTGCTGGGCCCTGTATCTAATCCTATCATGTGTGATACTATCTGCTGGGTCCTGTATACAAGCCTATCATGCGTAATAATGTCTGCTGCACCCTGTGTCTAATGCCTCAAGCACACGGCCGTTGTGCCACTTGGGCCGTTTTTGACGGCATCCGAGTGGCACCCGATAGTCTTCACGGAAAATTATCCGAGTCTCCAATCCGAGGAAAGATGGGACATGTTCTATCTTTCCTCGGATCACTGACAGGACTCAGCCGGTGCACACGGTCGTGTTCATGAGGCGTAAGCCTATCATATGTGATACTCTCTGCTGGGGCCAGTATCCAAGAGCATCATGAGTGATACTGTCTGCTGGGCCCTGTATCTAAGCCTATCATGCGTGATACTTTCCGCTAGGCCCTGTATTTAAGCCTATCATGTGTGATACTCTCTGCTGGGCCCTGTATCTAAGCCTATCATGTGTTACACTGTCTGCTGAGCCGCAGTATCTAATTATATCCAGTAGCTGAGCTATAGGGGTCATAGCCTTATAGATATGCTGTTCTGAAATATATATATATATATATATATATATATATATATCTATATATATCTATCTCTCAAAAGCAGTACTGTGTAATGGAGACGGGTGCAAGTCCTTGAACACCTATCCTGTATCCAAAATGGCATACTGTATAGAATCAACAAAAGATGGCAGCACTCCTTTTAATTTTTGTGAAAAAGCATGTGGACTTTGTTTAACTCTGCAACATTTCAGTCCAGCTAAATGGGGCCTTAATCGTTGCAGAGGTGAATTAAGTCCACTTGCTTTTTCACTAAAATTGTACGGAGTGCTGTCATCTTTTGTTTACTTTTTATTTATATATATATATATATATATATATATATATATACACACACTACCATTCAAAAGTTTAGGGTCACTTAGAAATTTCCTTATTTTTGAAAGAAAAGCACAGTTTTTTTCAATGAAGATAACATTAAATTAATCAGAAATACACTCTATACATTGTTAATGTGCTAAATGACTATTCTAGCTGCAAACGTCTTGTTTTTAATGCAATATCTACATAGGTGTATAGAGGCCCATTTCTAGCAACCATCACTCCAGTGTTCTAATGGTACATTGTGTTTGCTAACTGTGTTAGAAGGCTAATGGATGATTAGAAAACACTTTAAACCCCTTGTGCAATTATGTTAGCACCGCTGTAAACAGTTTTACTGTTTAGAGGAGCTATAAAACTGACCTTCCTTTGAGCTAGTTGAGAATCTGGGGCATTACATTTGTCGGTTCGATTAAACCCTCAAAATGGCTAGAAAAAGAGAGCTTTCATGTGAAACTCGACAGTCTATTCTTGTTCTTAGAAATGAAGGCTATTCCATGCGAGAAATTGGCAAGAAACTGAAGATTTCCTAATACGGTGTGTACTACTCCCTTCAGAGGACAGCACAAACAGTCTCTAACCAGAGTAGAAAGAGAAGTGGGAGGCCCCGCTGCACAACTGAGCAACAAGACAAGTACATTAGAGTCTCTAGTTTGAGAAATAGACGCCTCACAGGTCCTCAACTGGCAGCTTCATTAAATAGTGCCCGCAAAACGCCAGTGTCAACGTCTACAGTGAAGAGGCGACTCCGGGATGCTGGCCTTCAGGGCAGAGTGGCAAAGAAAAAGCCATATTTGAGACTGGCTAATAAAAGGAAAAGATTAATATGGGCAAAAGCACACAGACATTGGACAGAGGAAGATTGGAAAAAAGTGTTAGGAACAGACAAATCGAAGTTTGAGGTGTTTGGATCACACTGAAGAACATTTGTGAGACGCAGAACAACTGAAAAGATGCTGGAAGAGTGCCTGACGCCATCTGTCAAGCATGGTGGAGGTAATGTGATGGTCTGGGGTTGCTTTGGTGCTGGTAAAGTGGAAGATTTGTACAAGGTAAAAGGGATTTTGAATAAGGAAGGCTATCACTCCATTTTGCAACGCCATGCCATACCCTGTGGATAGCGCTTGATTGGAGCCAATTTCATCCTACAACAGGACAATGACCCAAAACACACCACACCTCCAAATTATGCAAGAACTATTTAGGGAAGAAGCAGGCAGCTGGTATTCTATCTGTAATGGAGTGGCCAGCGCAGTCACCAGATCTCAACCCCATAGAGCTGTTGTGGGAGCAGCTTCACCGTATGGTACGCAAGAAGTGCCCATGAAGCCAATCCAACTTGTGGGAGGGCCTTCTGGAAGCATGGGGTGAAATTTCTCCCGATTACCTCAGCAAATTAACAGCTAGAATGCCAAAGGTCTGCAATGCTGTAATTGCTGCAAATGGGGCATTCTTTGACGAAAGCAAAGTTTGAAGGAGAAAATTATTATTTCAAATAAAAATCATTATTTCTAACCTTGTCAATGTCTTGACTATATTTTCTAGTCATTTTGCAACTCATTTGATAAATATAAGTGTGAGTTTTCATTGTGACCCCAAACTTTTGAACGATAGTGTATATATATATATATATATATATATATATATATATATATCAGGGCTGATGTCAGCACCAGGCGAACCCGGACAAGTGCCAGGGCCCACTACACTTGTGGGGCCCACTCGGCCGCCGGGTGCTGATGCTGCCGTCGTCACGGAATCACTGTCCATATACAGACAGTGATGTCAGGAGGCGAGCAGAAGTCTCAGGCAGAGCGCTAGAAGCTCTGCTCTGCTCTGCTCTGGGACTCCATCTATGGGGAAGTCCTTGACTGTCATTTTCTGCCATTTTAGTGCAGTGAGTTCCCTTGTAAAGGGGCATACTAAGTCTGTGTCGCCCAAGGGTCCACATAAACCTGGAGCCGGCCCTGATTTAATATATATATATATATATATATATATATATATATATATATATATATATTTATATGGATATATACAAGATCTAGCAGCACCGGCAGCGTGTGGGTGCAAGCTCTGAGGGACAGACCAAGTCCCAGATACACAGAAGTAAAAAAATTAGCAGCAACTCCAAATATCAAAGTGAAAAAAAGTGGGTACTTTATTGCACGTGCAATGTTTCAGCTCTGTCCACTGGAGCCTTTCTCAAGCTTTCTCAATATATATGGACACAACGACATCACTCACTTCTGAAGAGGAATCCACGACCCTGTGGCAGGGAATTCCGCTACAGGAGAAGTGAGTGACTACACTGTCCATATATGGACACAGCGACGTTTCTCACTTCTGAAGCGGAAACCTCGACCTTATTGCAGGGAATTCCTCTACAGGAGAAATGAGTGACTACACTGTCCATATATGGACATAGCGACGTCTCTCACTTCTGAAGCAGAATCCCCGACCTTATGGCAGGGAATTCCGCTACAGGAGAAGTGAGTGACTACACTGTCCATATATGGACACAGTGACGTCACTCACTTCTGAAGCGGAATCCCCGGGTCGGGGATTCCTCTCCAGGAGAAGTTAGTGACTGCACTGTCCATATATGGACATTGAAGTCAGTGACTTCTCCTGGAAGGGGGGGGATGGGTGCAACCTACAGGGGGCTGTGTGGCATTACCTACAGGGGACTTGGTGGCATTACATACAGGGAGCTGGGTGGCATTACCTACAAGGGGCTGTGTGGCATTACCTACAGGGGACTTGGTGGCATTACATACAGGGAGTAGGGTGGCATTACCTGCAGAGGGCTGGGTGGCATTACCTGCAGGGGGCTGGGTGGCATTACCTGCAGGGGGCTGGGTGGCATTAACTGCAGGGGGCTGGGTGGCATTACCTACAGGGGGCTGGGTGGCATTACCTACCAGGAGGGCTGTGTGTGGCAACAAATTTAAATGAAATTCATCCGATTTTAAAACGGACAGGGAAAAAAACGGATGCAAAACGGGTCAAAATCGGCCGTTAAAAATGGCAACACGGCCCGGAACAGAATCGGAACGGATGCAAAATGGATGCAAACCGGCCGGGAAAAACGGCCCAAAACGGCCAATTTTATCGGCCGACACTCGGACCCTGTTGTGTGAATGAGGCCTTACACTGTCCGTAGCACTGACACGCCCCCTTGCCTGTTCGGATGAAGAGACTGCAATCATACTCTCTCTTCTGCTGTGGCACTGTCCATATCTGATTGGACAGTGTCACAGCCATAGTAACACGCCCCCTTGCCAGTACACGCGACTGTTCAGGGGGTTATTTAAATATCGGACGCCAAATATAACGGCACCGATATCTAAATAACGGAGGTAGGTAGAAAAAAAATGTAAAGTGCCCCAGGGTTTGTGCAGCCCTTCCCATTACATGCTGCACTCAGCTGCACATGTATGGGGAGGTGAAAGGTTCTCTTTAAGAGACCCTGCGATGTAACTGAAAGCTGGCCATGAAGAGAAGTTAGGGGGGCCAAGAAGAACTTTTTCAACGGGACCCATAAACCTTTACCTAAGCCAATGGGCTAAACTTTGGTTGTCTTGGGGCACTGAAATTAGCTAAATGTGAATAGACACCAATAATTACATATCTGAGTATATAAAACGATATCAGAACTACAAAATTATATATAAAAAAAATTCCTAACGCTAAACATGACCATGCTTTTAAAAAAAAAAATATAATATATTATGTTTTGAATGTACAAATAAAACAAGCATAATAATAACACAAGAATTTATTGCGCTTTGCGACGAAGGACATAAATAGTTTTTTACATATAATGTAATTATGGTAGCAATGCAAAATAGGTCTAATCCAAAATATATAACCTTTTCATAAGCACCACTAACAGCCTGGCATGGACAGTTATAGAGTTCTGTGTCACCGCACAAAAACAAAGGAACAAAGAGCAATAACAGTAAGTGGAATAAAAATCAAAGCAGAGGTGACCGCAACATTTCCAACTTGGTAAACATTACTAATTATGTTGAAAATAGTAGGCCATAACTCTAGTAAAGCAGTGCTTGTCAGTAAAATAAGTGTTTTTTTTTATTTTTATTGTTGTCTCCTGGGTATGTGAGAAGGAAAGAGAGGGGAGGATAATCTTTTGTCTTTACATTGAAGAGAGGGCTAAAAGTCAGAATTTCCCATGGTTTCTAAAATTTGGTAAGTAGGGGTTAAGGATGGGCAATGGAGGATCACCATCGGGGTGTTTGGGGCGGCCGCCCGAGGTTCCCGGTGGACCCATGAGCACCCAAAGAGTAAAAACACATTGCAGCTCTGTCTCCCGTGCATCGTTCAGCTGTATCAGGCCTGTCAGGAGAGACCAGGAGGTCCAGGAGCCGCTGTAGGATGTCACGGGAAAAAATGAGTATGTCATGTTTATTTTATTTTCAGTGGGCGTTGTGAATGGCACTATCTACAGGGGGCCCTATCTATAGGCCACTCTATGGGGGCACTATCTATAGGGGCACTATGGTGGTACTATGTACAGGGGACTCTATGCGGGGCACTATCAACATGGGGCTCAATGGGGGGCACTATCTACATGGGGCACGATGGGAGCACTATCTACAGGGGGATCTATGAGGGCACTATCTAAAGGGGAATCTTTGAGTGGCATTATATACAGGGGGCTCTATGGGGCAACATCTACAGGGGACTCTATGGGGGCACTACCTACAGGGAATTATCTACAGGGCACACTATGGGAAAACAATCTACAGGGGGCTCTTTGGGGGCACTATCTACAGGGAGCTCGATGAGGGCACTATCTACAGGGGGCTTGATGGGGGGTACTATCTACAGGGGGATCCATGGGGGAACTATCTACAGGAGGGGTCTATGAGTGGCAATATCTATAGGGGGCTCTGAGGCAGAGCCGGTTTTAGGCAAAGTGTGGCCCTGGGCAAAATAACAAGAGGGGCCCCAAATTTTAAAATACTGTACCAACTACATAGTTACATTCAGTCAATTCGGTAAATGAAAACAAATATGAATTTGGTATCGCTGCAACCGTATTGACCCACAGAATAAAGTTAACATGTCATTTTTATCGCACGGCGAACAATGTAAAAAAAAAAATCCCCACAAAAAATTTAGAAATGGCTGTTTTTTTTCACATTCCACACCACAAATAAATTTTTCCCAGTTTCCCAGTACATTATATGGTACAATATCTACAACTCGTGTAAAATCTGCAACTCGCCCTGCAAAAAACAAGCCCTCATATGGCTATATTGCTGGAAAACTAAAAAAGTGTAGGAGGGAAGGGATTAATCAGGTCCCCTATTCACACTTACTGGTCTACGGATCACCAACGTCTACGCTTACATTACTTTACTCTGGCTGCATAGTATTATTGCAGCAATATATATTCAGACCACAGATAGTATATGTCACAATAACAGAGAATTAAAAAAAAAAAATATATAGTACTTAAAATGCAGGGGGAAAAACCAAGAAAAAAAGCATGCAGTCTTTGGATAACAGTTGACCTGATGACGGGACCAGTGTGGTCCTGAAACGCCGTTATCCAAAGACTGCATGCATTTTTTCTTGTTTTTTCCCCCTGCATTGGAATTCATCCCTATGATAAGGAGTCGTCCTTCTAGGGATCGCAGTAGGAGGTTGCCGGCACTCATTGCCACAACAGAGAGCCACGATTGCTCGTTCTTCTGTGTTATGCCCACAACCAGTGAACAGACAGATTGCTGGGTCTTGTGGTACTAGACGAAAATAGTACGAAAAGGTACTGATTGTGCTTTGAACAAACTAATTCCTCTGAGGAGCGCCACCTTCTTCTCCCCCTATTTTGTCCATATACTTCCGTATATAGTATTTAAAGGGGTTGTCCGTGCAACCTATCCTGTGGATAAGTCATCAGTATATGATGGTGGGGGTCTGACACCAGGCTCCGTACACTGCATAGCGGCCGTGCTGCAGAACTGCAAATCTGCTCCTATTCACTTGAATAGGAGCAGAGCTGCAGTATTGCAGCTCGGCCTCTATCCTGTGACTGGAGCCATCTGCTGTGTGTCAAGAGGCAGTCAGAGCAGCTTATCGGTGTAGGATCCGGGTGTCGGACCCCCACCGAAATACACTGATGACCTATCCTGTGGATAGGTCATCAATTGTCCGTGCCCGGACAACCCTTTTAAGGTCTCGTTCACATCTGCGTTGGGCTTCCGTTCATGGGTTCTGGTAGACCTTTCCGTCCGGGCAACCCACGAATGGAAAGCCAAATGGAAACCATTGCTTCTGTTTGCATTACCATTGATTACAATGGTAATGCTTTAGTTGCAAATTGTTTCTGTTTGTCTCCGTTCCGTAAGGTTTCTGTTTTTTTAGCGAAAACAATAGCGCAGTCCAACAATAGCGCAGATGTGAACAAGGCCTAAGAGTATATATGCAGCTTTCATATACAGTCATCAGCACTATATGGCCTGGCTTCATAGAATTATTGCAAAAGCATGTATTCAGACAGTGTATGAATGCAGCACACTGCCATAGAATATTATCTCTAGGGTCTAATTTATTTATTTTATTTTGTGGTCAAAGTGACTTAAATCTGGGGTTTGATTCCGAGCAAGGAAGAGGTACATATAGTATGTGTGTATCATACACATATCATACACCCATATTATATGTACTGCCTCATTGCTCAGAATCAAACCCCAGATTTAAGTCACTTTGACCACAAAATAAAATAAATAAATCAGACCCTTGAGATAATATTCTATGGCAGTGTGCTGCCTATGTATAAATGTACCTGCTCCGCTCCTGGCTGCTATACTCCCTCTGGGCGCCAGTTACTGTGTCCTGACGGTACCCAGTGTACACTACATCATGACGCTGACAGCATCAGGAAGACCAGTGCGCGTGCCCGGACTCGGAGGAGGCCTGAAAAGCAGTAACAGTCAGGTAGAGTGTCTCTACCATAGAATCAGAATGGAGGAGCGCCGCCGGATCGCAGATATCAGGGTTAATATGATATGATAGGCCCAGGCAGCTGAACAGCAATGCTGAAGGAGGGGGTCCCTTTTGGGATGGGGGCCCTGGGCAATTGCCCAGTTTGCCCCTCCCTAACGCCGGCCTAGCTCTGAGGGGCCTTATCTACAGGGGACTCTTTTAGGGGCACTATCTACAGGGAGATCTAAGAGGGGCACTATCTACAGTGGGCACTATCTACTAAAGACAAATTGTGAGTGGCACCATCTACAGGGGGGCTTTGTGGGGGCAATATCTACAGGGGACTCTATGGGGGGCACTATCTAAGGGTCACTCTATGGGGGCATTATCTACAGGGGAGTCTATGAGGGACACTTTCTACAGGGGACCTATATGGGGCACCATCTACAGGGAACATTGTGAATGGCATTATCTACAGGGATCTATAAATGGGGCACTATCTAGTTGGCATTGTGAATGGTACTATCGACAGTGGGCTCTGTGCAGTGCACTATCTACATGGGGCTCTATATGGGGCACCTTCTACAGGGGACGATGTGAGAGGCACTTTCAACAGGTGGCACTGTACAAGGGGACTTTTGAGATGCAATAACTACAGGGAAGACTAAATATGTTTATGTGGTGCTTTACTTTACAATGTTTGACACAATTGTATTCAGTGGCGTAGTGTATGGCGTTATTATATTTAGAAGGCTTGAGAAAACAAGTTTACGCGAAACAGCTGTTGCCTGATTTAGTCTCCATCTTTCCCTGCTGATTATGAACTGGGTGAGTGCAGCTCTCTTTCTTTTCTCTACAAAAGGTTATTATATTTAGGTGCATAGTGTGTGGCACCATATTAATTTTATATGCGTTTATAGCTGTGGAAATGTTGGAAAAGTGAGAAGCCAAAGATATGAATGGCAAATTCTGCAGAAAAGGGTCATGGCCATGAGAAATCGTCATGAGGTCTGGGCGAGATGGAGAAGAAATGAAAAAAAGAAAGACTAGAATCTGAGAAGACTTTACCTGTGAATCACTTGATTTATACAGAATCTGTCACCTCTCCTGACATGTCTTTTATAGGATATCCTTATATTCCACAAAAACTCTTTGTGTAGCCCCGGACTAATAGACAAATGGGTGTTACCATTCCCCTTGTCAAGAGAATGTGTCCTACACAGTGGGATACGGTCAGCGATGGTTGGAGTCTGTCAGTATGTAGGGACACAACCCTTCCCTTCAACAAGGGGAATCGTAACACCAGCTGTTAATGCTAGCACAGAAAGGTGGTGTTAACTATAGACACGGCACAGCAGGGCGGTGGTGGTGAAGCAGGGCCCAAGTTTGGGGAACAATTCAGTGCCTATGGTCTACTTAATACGCCACTTAGGAGGGGTATGGAAGAGGATCTGGCAACGACCTGGCACAAAAAAACATTTTGAGGCACACAAGTCTCCAATACACACACTTTGATAGACTCAGTTAGATTGTATATCTCTGGGGTACAGTTTTGGCGTTCCTACACCATAGGTGTTGTCACAATCCTTGGGTATATGGACCCACTGGGCCGTACCGCCATAGTGGAGTAGCAGCTGGCCAAACAACAGTCTATATAGTCTATGCAAAGTCATAGCATAAGAGTACCTGTAATAGTCCAGACAGTAGCAGAGGCTTAGGCACAGCTGGAATTTAAAGAGACCTTGTCACCAGATTTTGCAACCCCTATCTACTATTGCAGCAGATCGGCGCTGCAATGTAGATAAGAGTAAAGTTTTTTGTTTTTTTTTAAAACGAGCATTTTTGGCCAAGTTATGACCATTTTTATATTTATGCAAATGAGGCTTTCTAAAGTACAACTGGGCGTGTTTAAAATAAAATTACAACTGGGCGTGTATTATGTTCGTACATCTGGGCGTTTTTACTTCTTTTACTAGCTGGGCATTGTGAATGGGTGTGTATGATGATGACGAATCAGCATCATCCACTTCTCTTCGTTGTAGCTTCGATGTAGCTACTTACCTGCAAACGCTGATGCTGCTGCAGAATCAACTGTAGCCTCTGGTGCCGATGTGTCCTCGCTCGTCTGGCACGATGCAGGACCTGGGGCAGGAAGTGAGTGACGTCACAGCGTGATCTCTCGAGAACACGCTGTGTCTGTGCACTGCCAGAAGCTGGGTGTTAACGAAGAGAAGTGGATTCGTCAGTATCATACACTCCCATTCACAACGCCCAGCTAGTAAAAGAAGTAAAAACGCCCAGATGTACGCACATAATACACGCCCAGTTGTACTTTTACTTTAAACACGCCCAGTTGTACTTTAGAAAGCCTCATTTGCATAAATATAAAAATGGTCATAACTTGGCCAAAAATGCTCGTTTAAAAAAAATCAAAAAACGTTACTCTTATCTACATTGCAGCACCGATCTGCTGGAATAGGAGATAGGGGTTGCAAAATCTGGTGACAGAGCCTCTTTAAAGGTAGATGACGCCACACGTGGCGGATGATATCAGACGTGGCAGGGGACAGCAGATGTGGTGTATGACAGGAGGTGTGACAGATGGCACAACACGACTGCAACACTAGAAGAGGCACAGAAACAAATACAGCACGGGATACAGGATACAGGTAGCAGGGCACGGGAACACTGGGAACAGGATACGACTAAGGGACCATTTGCTAAGACTAAAATGGGAATACACAACAACACTCAGACAGGGCCCTTTTTATAGTCCAGGGTGATCTGGGGATAATTAATTAATTATTTACATGTGACCTAGTGGTCACTGCTGGGCAGACTGGCCAGGTGTGCTGGCGTCTCCGGGGACTGAGACGTCGGTAGAAGGAGAGAGGCCTGCGGTCGCGGCTGTCAGCAAGTAAGGAGAGGCGGCGGTTAACGAGGGTAGGGGCATAAAAGTTCTCTTCTGCTTCCCAGGACCTCTTCTCAGGGCCAAACCCTCTCCAGTCCGCCAAATAGAAAGTCCTTATTCCTACCCCCTTGAAGTCCAGGATCTCCTTTACCTTGAACACATCAGAAGAACCGCTGGGAGCAACTACAGGACTAGGGGTCTTACTGTAGTGGTTCACAACCAGAGGTTTCAGGAGGGACACATGAAAGGAGTTTGGGATTCTGAGGGTAGGAGGCAGCCGAAGCTCATAGGAGACAGGTTTTATCTGTTGCAGGATCTCAAAGGGTCCGAGGAACCTGGGAGCAAATTTGTATGAGGGCACCTTCAAACGAACGTCCCTTGAGAACGGCCAGACTTTGGTTCCCGGACAGAACAGACTTGGCTCTCTTCTTGGTTTATCAGCTTTTTGCTTCATGCAATCGACTGCTTGCAGAATAGAGGACCTGGTCTGCTGCCAGATTTGTAAAAGGTCCCCAAATGCAGTCAGCTGCGGGTACCTGAGATGTAGCAGGAATAGGAAGATGCATTTGTGGATGTTGGCCATAGGCAATGTAGAATGGCTTGGAAGTAGTGGACTCACTTGTGTGGTTGTTATAAGAGAACTCGGCCCATGGAAGATGCTTTATCCAGTCATCATGCTGCACGGAGATGAAGTGACGAAGATAATTCTCCATGATTTTGTTAATCCTCTGGACTTGACCATTAGACTGAGGATGGTAGGCCAAGGAGAAGTCCAATCTCACATTGAGAAGTTTGCAGAGGGCTCTCCAGAACTTTGTGGTGTACTGAACCCCCCCGATCAGACACGATATGAAGAGGCAAGCCATGTAGGTGGAAGATATGTAGGATGAAGAGATTTGTGAGGAGCAGAAGGAAGGCCGGTCAGCAAAATAAAATGTGCCATCTTAGAGAACCGGTCCACCACCACCCAGGCAGTATTGTATCCTGCTGAGGGACGAAGATCTGTGACACAGTCCTTTGCAATATGCTGCCAGGGAGCATTGGGCACAGCCAGAGGTTGGAACAAGCCGGCAGGTTTGGAGTGGGCAACTGTATTAGAAGCACAGACCGTGCAGGAAGAGACATAGTCCACAGTATCTTTGGGCAGAGTGGGCCACCAGAAATGATGAGCTATCAGGTCTCGAGTCTTACGGACACCAGCGTGCCCAGCCAGTTTGGAGATGTGTCCCCAGCGAAGAATTCTCTTCCTGTCTGCCAAATGAACAAAAAATCTCCCCGGAGGTATGTCTCTAACTTGCAGAGGATTAGCAGTAATAATGCACGACAGATCTATGATACATTGAAAAGTCTCCACAGTGTCCTCTGCTTCAAATGACCTGGACAGGGCATTGGTGTTCACACTCTTGTCAACGGGTCGGAAGTGGAGCACAAAGTGAAAACGGGTGAAGAACAGCGACCACCTGACTTGACGGGGATTTAGCCGTTGAGCCGACTGGGGATAGGTGAGATTTTTGTGGTCGATGTATATCAGGATGGGATGACCTGTGACCCGTAGCAGATGTCTCCACTTCTCCAGTGCCAGCTTGATGGCCAATAATTCCCGATCCCCAATAGAGTAATTGCGTTCTGCAGAAAAAAACAGCTTAGGGTAATAGCCACAGACTACTGCCTTTCCCTTGAGGCCTCTCTGGAACAGAAGTGCACCGGCACCAACAGAGGAAGCGTCCACCTCCAATGAGAACTGTTGAGATACATCTGGATGATGGAGGATCGAGGCTGAAGTGAAGGCACTCTTGAGGCTATTAAATGCTCATTCTGCCTCCGGAGTCCACATCTTGGCGTTCACACATTTCTTGGTAAGGGTTGGTATTGTGTTATCTGTGGTGTTACATAGGACTGCAGGTGACATCTACTGCATTATCTTTACTCAGAGAGTTATCACTGTGATATCTGTGGTGTTACATAGGACTGCAGGTAACATCTACTACATTATCTGTACTTGGAGGGTTATCACTGTGTTATCTGCGGTGTTACATAGGACTGCAGGGGAAATCTACTACATTATCTGTTCTCAGTTATCACTGTGTTATCTCTGGTGATACATAGGACTGCAGATGAAATTTACTACGTTGTGTGCACTGTGAATTTATGTGCCCATGTGGGTATATATGGGTCTGTATGTGAATGTGTCTATGTGCCTATATATATATATGTGCCTTTATGTATTTGTATATGTTCCTGTATGTCTATATATGTGCCTTTATGTATTTGTATATGTTGCTGTATGTGTATTTATGTGCCTGTGTGTGAGTGTGTTTGTCCGTGTGTCGATATTTATATATATATATATATATATATATATATATATATATATATATATATATATATATATATATACAGTGAAGGAAATAAGTATTTGATCCCTTGCTGATTTTGTAAGTTTGCCCACTGTCAAAGACATGAACAGTCTCGAATTTTTAGGCTAGGTTAATTTTACCAGTGAGAGATAGATTATATAAAAAGAAAAACAGAAAATCACATTGTCAAAATTATATATATTTATTTGTATTGTGCACAGAGAAATAAGTATTTGATCCCTTTGGCAAACAAGACTTAATACTTGGTGGCAAAACCTTTGTTGGCAAGCACAGCAGTCAGACGTTTTTTGTAGTTGATGATGAGGTTTGCACACATGTTAGATGGTATTTTGGCTCACTCCTCTTTGCAGATCATCTGTAAATCATTAAGATTTCGAGGCTGTCGCTTGGCAACTCGGATCTTCAGCTCCCTCCATAAGTTTTCGATGGGATTAAGGTCTGGAGACTGGCTAGGCCACTCCATGACCTTAATGTGCTTCTTTTTGAGCCACTCCTTTGTTGCCTTGGCTGTATGTTTCAGGTTATTGTCGTGCTGGAAGACCCAGCCACGAGCCATTTTTAATGTCCTGGTGGAGGGAAGGAGGTTGTCACTCAGGATTTGACGGTACATGGCTCCATCCATTCTCCCATTGATGCGGTGAAGTAGTCCTGTGCCCTTAGCAGAGAAACACCCCCAAAACATAATGTTTCCACCTCCATGCAGGACAGTGGCGATGGTGTTCTTTGGGTCATAGGCAGCATTTCTCTTCCTCCAAACACGGCGAGTTGAGTTAATGCCAAAGAGCTCAATTTTAGTCTCATCTGACCACAGCACCTTCTCCCAATCACTCTCAGAATTATCCAGATGTTCATTTGCAAACTTCAGACGGGCCTGTACATGTGCCTTCTTGAGCAGGGGGACCTTGCGGGCACTGCAGGATTTTAATCCATTACGGTGTAATGTGTTACCAATGGTTTTCTTGGTCACTGTGGTCCCAGCTGCCTTGAGATCATTAACAAGTTCCCCTCGTGTAGTTTTCGGCTGAGCTCTCACCTTCCTCAGGATCAAGGATACCCCACGAGGTGAGATTTTGCATGGAGCCCCAGATCGATGTCGATTGACAGTCATTTTGTATGTCTTCCATTTTCTTACTATTGCACTAACAGTTGTCTCCTTCTCACCCAGCGTCTTACTTATGGTTTTGTAGCCCATTCCAGCCTTGTGCAGGTCTATGATCTTGTCCCTGACATCCTTAGAAAGCCCTTTGGTCTTGCCCATGTTGTAGAGGTCAGAGTCAGACTGATTAATTGAGTCTGTGGACAGGAGTCTTTTATACAGGTGACCATTTAAGACAGCTGTCTTTAATGCAGGCACCAAGTTGATTTGGAGCGTGTAACTGGTCTGAAGGAGGCTGAACTCTTAATGGTTGGTAGGGGATCAAATACTTATTTCTCTGTGCACAATGAAAATAAATATATATAATTTTGACTATGTGATTTTCTTCTTTTTTTATATATAATCTATCTCTCACTGGTATTTCGCTGTATTTACCTTTATGTACTGTATGTATATATTCCAGAATGTGTGTATATATATATATTTTCCTGTTTCTCTAAAAATGTGCCTTAATGTTTGTACTCTAAATATGTGCGTGTCTATATATGTGGTTAATTTTGGGTTTGTGGAGGGCAGCAATAGATCGTCCCACACAGGGCGCCATCCAACCTAAGGCCGGCCCTGTGTGGACTCCCTGGGCCGCACTGCCATAGCGAAGTAGCAGCTGGCCAAACAACAGTCTATAAAGTCCATGCAAAGTCCTAGCACAAGAGTACCTGTAATAGTCCAGACAGTAGCAGAGGCTTAGGCACAGCTGGAACTTGAAGGTAGATGACGCCACACGTTGCAGGATGATATCAGACGTGGCAGGGGACAGTATATGTGGTGTATGACAGCAGGCGTGACAGATGGCACAACACGACTCCAACACTAGAAGAGGCACAGGAACAAATACAGCACGCGATACAGGATACAGGTAGCAGGGCACGGGAACATTGGGAACAGGATACGACTAAGGGACCATTTGCTAAGACTAACATGGGAATACACAACAACACTCAGGCAAAGAGTGAAAGGGCAGGCCCCTTTTTATAGTCCAGGGGGATCTGGGGATAATTACTTAATTATTTACTTGTGCGCGCTGGCCCTTTAAGGCCAAAAACACGCACCCTAGTGGTCAGAGCGGCCAGATGTGCTGGCGTCTCCGGGGAGGGAGATGTCGGCAGGGGGAGAGAGGTTTGCGGTCGCAACCGTTAGCAGGTAATGGGAGACGGCAGTCCGTGACCATTACAGGCGTAACTTGAAGCTCTCTGTCAGAATTCTAGGGGAGTGTGAAAGTAGTTTATGGAAATTTTACACGTAAACCAGGGTTAAGTATGTATTTGAAGTAAAATTAAGGAAACAGGAGGAGCACTTTCCTGTGACCAATGAAGCTATGCTCATGACCCATCAATGGTTTGGTCCTAGGGAATTAGACTGAGTTTTCATAGTATGTTTCTTGTTATTTGGTGTCCATGAAACACTAACCTACAGATTAAAGGGAATGTGTAATTTTAAAAAAAATAACCTATTGTTTAACCCCTTAACCCCTTCCCTCTTTGGCCACTTTTGACCTTCCTGACAGAGCCTCATTTTTCAAATCTGACATGTTTCAATTTATGTGGTAATAACTCCGGAATGTTTTTACCTATCCAAGGGACTCGGAGAGTGTTTATTCATGACACATTGGACTTTATGTTACTGGCAAAATTTGCCCGATACATTCAGTATTTAATTGTGAAAAACACAAAAATGTAGCGAAAAATTGCAAAAATTAGCATTTTTCTCAATTCAAATGTATCTGCTTGTAAGACAGGCAGTTATACCACACAAAAATGTTGCTAACTAACATCCCCCACATGTCTACTTTAGATTTGGCATCGTTTTTTGAACATCATTTTATTTTTCTAGGACGTTACAAGGCTTAGAACTTTAGCAGCAATTTCTCACATTTTCAAGAAAATTTCAAAATGCTATTTTTACAGGGGCCAGTTCAGTTGTGAAGTGTCTTTGAGGTCCTTAGATATTAGAAACCCACAATAAGTCACCCCATTTTAAAAACTGCACCCCTCAAAGTATTCAAAACAGCACTTAGAAAGTTTCTTAACCCTTTAGACATTGCGTAGGAATTAAGGCAAAGTAGAGGTAAAATTTACAAAGTTCATTATTTTTTTCCAGAAATTCATTTTTAATCCATTTTTTTTTTTTTTACCACAGAAGGTTTTACCCAAGAAATGCAACTCAATATTTATTGCCCAAGTTCTGCAGTTTTAGGAAATATTCCACATGTGGCTCTAGTGTGCTACTGGACTGAAGCACCGGCATCCAAAGCAAAAGTAGCACCTAGTGGATTTTGGGCCTCCTTTTTATTAGAATATATTTTAGGCAGCATGTCAGCTTTGAACAGGTCTTGTGGAACTAAAACAGTGGAAACCCCCCAAAAGTGACCCCATTTGGGAAACTACACCCTTCGTGGAATTTATTTAGGGGTGTAGCAAGCATTTTGACCCGCCAGTTTTTTTGCAAAAATTTTTGGAACTAGGCCATGAAAATGAAAATCTATTTTTTCAAATAAAATGTAGGTTTAGCTAATTTTTTTTCATTTCCAAAATAACTAAAGTAGAAAAAGCACCACAACATTTGTAGATCAATTTCTCCCGAGTAAAACAGTACCCTACATGTGGTAATAAATGGTTGTTTGGACACACGGCAGGGCTTAGAATGGAAAGAGCGCCATTTGGCTCTTGGAGCTCAAATTTAGAAGGAATGGTTTGCGGAGGCCATGTCGCATTTGCAAAGCCCCTGAGGGGACAAAACAGTGGAAACCCCCAACAAGTGACCCCATTTTGGAAACTACACCCCATGAGGAAATTATCTAGGGGTACAGTGATCATTTTGACCCCACAGGTGTTTTACAGAACTTATTGGAAGTAGGCCGTAAAAATGAAAATCTAAATTTTAAAAATGTAGGTCTAGGTATTTTCTTTTTCATTTCCACAAGGACTGAAGGAGAAAAAGCAACATAACATTTGTAAAGCAACTTCTCCCGAGTAAAACAATACCCCACATGTGGTCACAAACATCTGTTTGGACACACGGTAGGGCTCAGGATGGAACTAGCACCATTTGGATTTTGGAATGGTTTCTGAGCGCCATGTCACATTTGCTGAGCCCCTGTAGTACTAGTACAGTGGAAACACCCCAAAATTGACTCCATTTGGGAAACTGCACCCCCTGAGGAATCATCTAGGGGTATAGTGAAAATTTTGATCCCAAAGGTTTTTTGCTGAATTAATTAGAATTAAGCCATGAAAATGAAAGATATTTTTTTTTTCCAACAAGATGTAGTTTTAGATCAACATTTTTCATTTTTTACAAGGAATAGAGAAGAAAAATCCCCCCAACATTTGTAAAGAAATTTCTCCCGAGTACGGTAACACCCCATATGTGGTTATAATCAGCTGTTTACATATATGGGAGCATTCAGAAGAAAAGGAGCGGTATTTATCTTTTGGAGCGTAGATTTTGCTGGAATGGTTTGCGGACGCCATGTTGCATTTGCAAAACCACTGATGTACCAAACAAAAGTGACCCCGTTTTAGAAACTACACCCCTAAAGGCATTTATCAAGGGGTGTAGTGAGAATTTAGACTACACAGATGTTTTTCAGAAATGAATACGCAGTGGATGGTGCAAAGTGAAAATTGCAATTTCTCCACTGATCTGCCCATTCACCACACAATATGTTGTGCCCCTAGAGAATATTACCCCATAAATTGTTAAGCGGGTTCTCCCGGGTATGGTAATGCCTTACTTGTGGCCATAAATTGCTGTTTGGGCACGCTGTAGGGCTAAGAAGGGAAAGACCGCCATTTTGAGCATGGATTTTGCTTGGTAGTTTTGTTTGAGTTTTACTGGTATTTCAGTTTATAATGTGGTGGCATATGTAATCTGTGCGGACTACATCAGGGCATAATAAGAGGGTATAATAATGGGGTAAATAATACAATTATCCATAGATGTGTGTTACCAATGTGAAGCGATCCATTATGCACAGGCCGGTGTCACACTGATAAACGGTTTTCTTTCTTATCCCCCTTTTGTAACGCTCTGCACCTTTTGGTGACTTTTTCTCCTTCGTAGTTTGGGAAATATTACTGGGAAAGTTTTGCGCTGGTATAATACAGGCAACCTCGCTTCCAGCGGATGTGCTATTTCCATTCCCTTTCCTAGTTCCTAAATACTAGGGCCCTGAAACTGAAGGAATGTTCCCCTCCGGCCTGGGCATTGAGATGTTTTTTCATCACCGCATTACTAGTGCCATAACTTTTTTATTTTTCAGTTGATTGAGTGGTGTGCGGGCTTGTTTTTTGCGAGACGGGCTGTAGATTTTATTGGTACCATTTTAGAACACATACGACTTTTTGATCACTTTTTATTTCATTTTTTGGTAAAGGAAATTACCAAAAACAACCACTTCTGGAATAGTTTTTTATTGGTTTTGTTTTCGGCATCCACAGTACGCCCTAAATTACATGTTAGCTTTATTCTGCGTGTTGATACGATTACGGCGATACCAAATTTATATAGTTTTTTTTATGTATTGCAGCTTTTGCACAATAAAATCACTTTTTTTATAAAATCATTTGTTTTCTCTGTCGCCATATTCTAAGACCCATAACTTTTTTATTTTTGCGTGCACAAAGCGGTGTCAGGGATTATTTTTTGCGGGACGGATTGTCATTTTTTATTAGTACTATTTTGGAGTAAATGTGACTTTTTGATCACTTTTTATAGCATTTTTTGGAAGGAGATGTGACCTAAAAACAAAGATTCTGGCGTTGTCTGTCATGTTTTTTTTTTACAGCGTTCACCGTGCGGGATAAATTACATAATTGTTTTGTAGTTTGGGTCGTTACGTACACGGTGATACCAATTATGTATAGTTTTTTTATGTATTGCAGCTTTTGCAAAATAAAATCACTTTTTTTATAAAATCATTTGTTTTCTGTGTCGCCATATTCTAAAACCCATAACTTTTTTATTTTTGAGTGCACAAAGCGGTGTCAGGGATTATTTTTTGTGGGACGGATTGTCGTTTTTATTAGTACTATTTTGGAGTAAATGTGACTTTTTGATCACTTTTTATAGCATTTTCTGGAAGGAGATGTGACCTAAAAACAAAGATTTTTTGAAACGTGTGTGTTTTTATTGTTTTACCACATTTTTATTAACTTATTTTTACTTTTTGGACTTGTCCCACTAGGGGACTTGAGGGCCTGATGCCCCGATCGCTACTCCACTACATACGGAGTGCAGTGTATTAGCGCTGTCAGTTATTCACTGACACCAAGCCTATGAGGACACGCCACAGGCGGGTCCAGATCGGCTCCCGTACAAGGCAGACTCGGACGCCATTTTCTGGCGTCCGATTGCCACAGCAACCCAGCGATTGCGTCACTGGGTTGCCGGTCGGGTGAAAAATCTATCAGATGCTGCGCTCTATTGAGCGCAGCATCTGAGGGGTTAATCAGCCGGATCGGAGAATAGCTCCGGTCCTGGCAGTTAAAGGAGGGTGCCAGCTGTATAATACAGCTGTCACCCCGCGGTGATGGTGCCGGCTCTGCTTCTGAGCCCGCACCATCACCGCGCCGTAACTGTACTGCGCTTTGCGGGAACACCTTCCCGGCAGCGCCATATATATATGGCGGATGTCGGGAAGGGGTTAAGGACGCAGGCTTGTTTTGGCCTTAAGGCTGAGAGCCCATTTTTCAAATCTGAGATATTTCACTTTATGTAGTAATAATGTCGGAATGCTTAAACCTATCCAAGCGATTCTGAGATTGTTTTCTCGTGACACATTGGGCTTCATGTTCGTGGTAAAATTTGGTCAATATATTCAGTGTTTATTGGTGAAAAATTGCAAAATTTAGAGAAAATGTTGAAAAAATAGCATTTTCAGAATTTAAATGCATCTGCTTGTAAAACAGACGGTTATACCACCCAAAATAGTTACTAGTTCACATTTCCCATATGTCTACTTTAGATTGGCATCGTTTTTTGAACATTCTTTTATTTTTCTTGGACGTTACAAGGCTTAGAACATAAACAGCAATTTCTCATATTTTTAAGAAAATTTAAAAAGCCTTTTTTTTAAGGTACCTGTTCAGTTCTGAAATGGCTTTGAGGCGCCTATGTATTAGAAACCCTGATAAAACACCCCATTTTAAAAACTAGACTCCTCAAAGTATTCAAAACAGCATTTAGAAAGTTTTTTAACCCTTCAGGCATTTCACAAGAATTACAGCAAAGTGGAGGTGAAATTTGCAAATTTCATTTTTCTTGCTGAATTTCAATTTTATTATTTTTTTTTTCTGTAACACAGAAGGTTTTACCAGAGAAATACTACTAAATATGTATTCGTCAGGACCCACTAGGCTTCCGTCGATGGCATAGCCGGACGCCATTGTTTGGTGTCCGGTTGCCATAGTCATCATCGCCAGCCGCTGGCGATTGTAGCTTAACCCCTAAAAAGCCGTGATCACTATTGAACATGGCTTTTAAGGGGTTAATCAGCGGGGACACAGCGATCGGTCCCCGCTGTAGGAGCTGTGGCAGCTGCTGTACGAGACAGCAGCTGTCACAGCTCCTGCATGTGTCAGGAGGACGGCCGTTACTCCCGTGACATAATATTCAGTCGCTGAGCGCGAACGTATTGGTTAGCGCGACGGAATATTACGTCGCTGAGCGCAAAGAGGTTAAAGACTTTTTGTTCAACATATTTTTGAAGCATTTTTGGTGATGCAATTTATTTTAATTTATTTTCCTTAATAATATTTATAATGGCCCCTTGGACATGCAGCCAATTTTTGATTTTTAATTTTCTATTTTCCTTCCTGCCTACCAAAAGCTATACCTTTTTTATTTTTATATCCACCTAACCGTATTAGTGGCACCATTTAATGTAGGATATAATGTACTTGGAACCAAAAAAAAAATTCCATTGTTTTTTGGGTTTTGTTTTTACGGCATTCACCGTGAGGTAAGAATGACATGTTCAATTTATTTTGTGGGTCGACAAGATCAGAGGCACGTCCTAATAGATTGCCTGTCAGATTTAGGCCTAATTTACACGAGCGTAATATACGGGCGTGCGACGCGCGTGCTTTTCACGCGTGTTGTACGCACCTATATTACTCTATGGGGCAGTGCAGACAATGCGTGAATTTTGCGCAGCGCGATTGCGTTGTGTAAAACTCACGACATGTTCTATAATCGTGCGTTTTTCGCGCATCACGCACCCATTGAAGTCAATGGGTGCGTGAAAAACACGCATGACACACGGACGCTCCTGCGTTGCATGCGCGAATTTGCGCATCACTTGTTATGTCCATGAAAAAGAGTTTATAAAGCTGGACAAAGCAAACAAAAACCAGGAAGTGCTTGCGTTTTCACTGCGAGTGGGCAAGCCTGTTGACACAGAACTTTCCCTCCACTGAGATCTGCTGCCATGCCGCATGGGATTGACGTCGAGCGCCTCATCACCCTGGTCCAGGGCCATGGGGCTATTTGAGACACTCGCGCGGAGGCGTACCACGACCGCACGGTCAAGGAGGACGCCTGGGAGGAGGTAGCGAGGGAGCATTTTGGCGAGGAGTGGGAGAGTGGCCGAACCCGGGACCGCAGTCGGTTGGGTGAGTACCATGCTTTTTCAGGCAATGCAATGTCATCCCTATTGAAGAACTGGGGCCCTGTAAGTGTCTTCCGCGCATTTGCCCAATGACCTTTTGTGGAGCAGGCGCATCACCGTGTACCATGTCATTGGCAGGGCAGGGCCCCTCATTTTAGTGAGAGGGCATAGTTCTTATGGCGTTATATTTGTTTTTACTCCAACAGTCCAAGATATCAAAACACGGTGGCGGAGCTGCCGGGACCAATTCCGCAGAGAAATGGGGGAAAAGGGACGCAGCAGAGATGGGGGCTCGCGTAAGCGCCCCTACATGTACACAAAACATTTGATGTTCCTGAAGGACATAATGGAGATGCGCACGTAAGAGATTCTGCTTTTGCATGTGTCTAATGTGTGTTCGCCCATGTCCTGTTTGCCATCGTGTTGTTGTGGCCATTGTTCTATATTCTGTTCTTACGCAATTTTCCAATTATAGAACCACCAACAATTTGGAGGATACGGACATCGGAGAGTCTCTGCCGGAACCTCCTGCTGCCCATGTCCTGCCCCTTAGCCCCGAGCTGACACCCCTGGACCCCGCCCCTGTCCAGTCTGCACGGGCCGTCGCCTCTCCTGCTGAGGAGCGCCCCGTGCGTGCCCCCACTCGCCGGCGCCGTGCTCCACAGGCCTCCGCTGGTGGGCAAGTTGATAGCCGGGTACTTGAATATCTACGCCGAGCCGCGGATGAGGACGGGAACGACTTCTTTGGGCGGAGCATAGTTCCCCTACTCCGGCTGGTCCCCATGGATCGCATGGCCCGGCTGCAAGCGCCGATCATAACCTTGATCGACGCCTCCACACCCCCCCACAATCCAAACCACTGCTTCACGGCCATAGAGTAGTGGCGCGGATTAGCCATGCCGGCCACCACGCCCCAGATGCCGGCAACATACCATCCAGCCCCCTAGATGGCACGGCCGCACCCCTATATGCACCCTATGGCTCCCCACTTCCCTGCCCCAACGTACCACGGACAACATCAGCAGCTCCAGGTCCAGCATAGTGGTGCTGAAATGCCGGCGTATTCCTCCCCGGGCCACCACTACCAACACCTGTGAGTGTGTTGGTGTCGTGATATTTGGGCGGCCAATTTGTTTTTTATTAAGGGATGGCAACTCGTCCTCTCATGTAGGTTACACCATGTTGGTGTTCTTTTGTTGCTACAATATGTATGTGTATTTTACTGACCACACCATGTTTCCGTTGTGTGAATTCCGAACACATTAAAAACATGGATGTTGATTGTTTCTATTGCGTGTTGTTTTTATTTTACACCCCTCAACTCAATGTTTGACCCACATTTCTTTTGGCTATACCCTCACACACTGGCCTTTGGGCCCAATGCATGCACATGTGATATGAGGTTTTAGTTAATCTCTCGGGGTTTGACATTGTTTGCAAGAGGTGCGAACGTTTGGGTGCTGTCATGGGCCCCGAAGCACACTAAGTACACTTGCAATTGGACTTGCCTAACTTTAGGCCGGCCATCATTCTATCTCCAGAAAGCATGTTGCCAAAAGTCAAAAGTCCTGCTCAAACCCGACAGATGTAAGCTCGCAACCCGCGTCAAGGGTCCTCATGTTTTGCGAGTCCCTAACCCAACATGAACTCCAAAAACTTCTAAAAACCCTGGCCACATGTGACGTGTGTAGTGAAGCCTCAAACAACAGTCAACCCTTCAAAGGTCATCACGCCCCCACGGTGCGGCTCCTGATGGGCACTCGAAATATGCCGCCAAAGTATCCCGCACTCGAAGGCCGGATGAGAGAGATCGGCCGAGAGGAATAACCGGGACAGTGTGGCTGCTGCCTGCATGTTTTAGGATATATTCGGCATCAAAGGTAGCATCATTAATGCGGCAGAAGTTATGCAGAACGACACACGCTTGTATAACACGTGTCACATTCTGCATGGACAATTGCATTGTCGTCATAAAGACACGCCACCTGTTCGACATAATGCCAAAGGCACATTCCACACATCGACGAGCTCGGCCTAGGCGGAGATTGAACATGCGCCGACGGTCATCCAAGCCCCTTCTCGCAAAAGGACGCTTGACTTGCCTTGTCAGGGCAAACCCCTCATCCGCCACGATGACATACGGAATTGGGGGTCCGCTGGAGCCCGGGAGGATGGAAGGTTCCGGCACCGCCAGTAGATTATTCACGAGTCGCTTCCCCATTCTTGATGAACGGAATATGCGGCATCTGCCGAGCTTCCATATGAGCCGATGTCAACAATAGTGAAACAATAATTTGTGTCCGCCAAGGCTAACAATACCATGGAAAAAAACTGCTTGTAGTTATAGTATTGCGAGCCACTGCGTGGGGGCTTTCTCACACGAATGTGTTTGCCGTCTAGGGCACCAATGCAATTTGGAAATTCACTTGCTCGAATAAATCCCTCAGAAATTCTTAGCCACTGTTCTGTCGTGGGCTGAGGCATGACCATGGTCTTTAACCTCTGCCACAACACGACACAGGTGGATGTGACAATGAACGAAATGGTGGTCACTCCCAAAAGAAATTCAAAATGTAACGAATGATAACTATTGCCTGTGGCCAGAAATCTAGAAAACCAAGAGAAAGAAAAAGAAAGCCACAACACATGTTAGGGGGGGCTGGTAAAGCAGACAGCGTCATTGACTAAGTAATAGCAACTGCACACATACCTCAAGGTCACAAGCAGACGTTCCTCGGGCGAAATGCAGTGTCTCATGTTGATATTCTTGTAGGTGAGACCAGAGCAAATCTGCTCAAGCAGAAGGTCAAATGTGTCCACAGACATGCGGCAGAAGGCTCTAAATTTTTCAGGATGCCGTCGTAAGTCCTCATACAGGCTATGGAAATGGCCTTTCTTCGTACGTTGGGCCACAAGTGGATGAACCCAAATGCGACATCTTACAGGCGTCTGGTGCTGCAGCATGGGTCCACGCTCCCCAAAACGACGTGAGATCATCCAGGCAAGAAGCACACGTGCCAGCGACTGAGAAGGCATAAGTGTGCCGTGCAAAGCCAATCGCAACTTCAATGGAGAAACACACACTGGGGTTTCTGCAGAGGCGGAAATAAGGTGAAAAACCTGCTTCTCCCAGCAAGCAGGGGTTGGGCCAGCTGGCCTATTTGTAGGCTGGACTCTCATGAATCCCCTCTGCGTTTTTTACGCGCGTTGCAAACGCTAGTCGTGCGTGCGTTAAAAATGCAACAACGCTGCGTATATGCAGTGCAAACGCAATGCCAACGCGCACAATATGCTGCGTTTTATTCGCGCGCAAAACGCACACGCTCGTGTAAATGAGGCCTTACACTGACAGGTAATAATGCTTTGGTATACTAAATTTACCAAAGCATTATATCTGCGATCAAAATATTGCACAGTGAAGTCCCCTAGTAGGACTAACAAAATAAGTAATTAATGTTAAATAAAAATTATTAATAAAGATTAGAGTAAAAAAAAACAAAAAACTTTTTTTCCATAAAAAGTGGTTTTATTTAGTAAAAGTGTAAAGAAGAAATAAAAGTATACATATATGGTATCGCCACGACTATAACAACCCAAACAATAAAGTTAACATGTAATTTAAACCCCAAGGTGAGCACCGTAAAAAAAAAAACCACAAAAAACATGGCGAAATTGCTATTTTTTCCCAATGCCCCCCAAAAAAGTCATAATAAAAGTTAATCAATAAGTCCCATGTACCCCAAAAAAGTACCAATGAAAACTATGTCTGGTCCCGCAAAAAATAGGCCACATATCACCCCATTGACGGAAAAATAAAAAAGTTACGGCTCTTGGAAAGCGACGATGCAAAAACAAATCATTTTAGTTCAAAGGAGTTTTTATTCTGCAAAAGTTGTAAAACATAAAAAACCTCTACATATGTGGTATCGTCGTAATTGTACCGACCCATAGAATAAAGGAAAAAAATTATTTGCACCACACGGTGAACGGCGTGAATTTAAAACACATAGAATTATGGTGGAATTTCAGGGTTTTTTCTTATTCCCCCAAAAAAAAGTTAATCAAAAATTATATGTACCCCAAAATGGTGCCATTAAAAAGTACAACTTATCCCACAAATAACAAGTCTTCATACAGCTATGTCGACAGAAAAATAAAAAAGTTATAGCTCTTTGATTGCGACTACAGACAAACAAAAACAATTGCTTGGTCATTAGGGCCTAAAATGGGCTGGGGTTAAAATAGTTCAGACTTTTACAGACCAATTATGTTATTTATTTATTTTTTTTACATACTTTAACCCCTTCGATGCTGTCATGTACATGTACGTGACATGTCGCCAAGGGGTTAAAAAATTATCCTGAGTATTGCAGTTTCCATCACCATTGATTTCAATGGTGGTGGATCCGGTGCCAATGGTTTCCGTTTGTCTCCATTGTGCAGGGGTTCCGTAGTTTTGACGGAATCAATAGTATAGTTCGCTACACTATTAATTCCGTCAAAACGACGGAACCCTTGCACAATGGAGACAAACTGAAACCATTGGCACCGGATCCGTCACCATTGAAATCAATGGTGATGGAAACGGAAACCTCTGGTTTCTGTTTGTGTCAGTCAGGGCTCCGTTCCGATGGAAAGCTCAGACGGAACGTAGGAACGGAGCCCTGACCCAGATGTGAACGCAGCCTTACAAAGGATCAACCATTTACAATAGGTGATGGACACGGCTCACCTCCTCCCCCTCCATGCACAGTGACCCTTAAAAGTCTCTCCCATAGAAGTCAATGGGTCATCTCCGGATTATTGTTTCCTATGGTCCATGGGGCTGCTGTATAGCATATCTCTGTATGCTGTTAAAAGATGCCGCTCCCATAAACATGTACAGATAATATAATAAAAAAGTATGAATAAGAAAATAATAACAGGTTAGAAAAAAAAATCTGGTTGTAATTAGTAAAAAAAAAATATATAGGTGATACATTCCATTAACGTAAGATTTCTCCTGAAACACTCTGAGGTAACTTCTTTTTATTGGTTGGCGAAATACCTAATGACATTAGTATATGGTTGTTATGCCATTTGTTATTTAAGTTTGCTGTGTACAGTTTGTTGATCATTATATATCATTGTACAGTTAGAATATAGTTGGAAATTGATAAATTGACCTCTGTGTTTATTCAATCCATATATCTCATGATGTTTTTACTTACTAGAGAAACATTTATGAAGTAGAAAGACTGTCTATGTTGCAAAACATATCTATAGAGGCAGACAAATCACTGAAAAAGAACGCCTACTATTCATGAGGGGGGTGGCTGCTTAGTATTATCATTGCACACAAATGTAGCTTCCATGAGAGTGTCAGTAACATGGGCGCATGTAGTGCGCCATGCTGGCTTACTGCCTATTAGTCACGCTCATAATATTAGACAAGGCGGGCAGCCCAACACCTTCCAATATACTGACCAACCATTCTCCCCCAGCACTAGACCTGGCTGCATCTTGAAAAGATATCCATGATACATGATAAATATCAATGATAAACATGAGATATTAGTAATATTTAGGCCAACATATGCAAGCTGGCAACCTGCATCAAGGGTCCCTATCGTATTACGAGTCCCTACACCCCTATTACAAACAAATCACTGAATAATAACTATATTAATTTAAAATCACTGAACAGGCCATACTCACTCATGAGGGAGGTACTCACATACTCACACCACCTCCCAACAGAACGCAGACAAACCACAATGCTACATAGAGGGAGATTACACAGGTGCAATATACTGATGGACACCCACTCACACGCCTACTATTCATGAGGGGGTGTCTATGTTGCAAAAGAGATCTATAAGTGGTCTGAAGGGCGCGAAGGGAGAGGAAGGGAAGTGTGGAGAGTGGAGCGGCGGTGGAGAGAAGCGGCGGGAGAGTGGAGCAGTGGAAGAGAAAAGCGGCAGGAGAGAGAAGCGACGGAGAGACCAGTGTGAGAAGGGAACCAAGGCAGGCAGCTTCGGAGAGGGGGTAAAGAGAAGAGAAGGACAGCAAAGAGACTTGCCAGACGAGTGGTGTAAGGAGGAGGCCGCAGTGAGTACCCAAGCCCCCAACCCGGCAGCCAGCAGCACTAGCCAACCCAGCAGCCAGCAGCACTAGCCGCCCAGCAGCCAGCAGCACTAGCCGCCCAGCAGCCAGCAGCACTAGCCGCCCAGTAGCCGTGCAGAGGTCCAGCCGTGCAGTGGTCCAGCCGTGCAGAGGTCCAACCGTGCAGAGGTCCAGCCGTGCAGAGGTCCAGCCGTGCAGTGGTCCAGCCGTACAGAGGTCCAGCCGTGCAGAGGTCCAGCCGTGCAGAAGTCCAGCCGTGCAGAGGTCCAGCAGTCCAGTGGTGCTGCAGCCAGACCTTGGACACTAGCCGCCCAGCAGCCAGCAGCACTAGCCGCCCAGCAGCCAGCAGCACTAGCCGCCCAGCAGCCAACAGCACTGGCCGCCCAGTAGCCGTGCAGAGGTCCAGCCGTGCAGTGGTCCAGCCGTGCAGTAGTCCAGCCGTGCAGAGGTCCAGCCGTGCAGAGGTCCAGCCGTGCAGAGGTCCAGCCGTGCAGTGGTCCAGCCGTGCAGAGGTCCAGCCTTGCAGAGGTCCAGCCGTGCAGAGGTCCAGCCATGCAGAGGTCCAGCCGTCCAGTGGTGCTGCAGCCAGACCTTGGACGCAAACCCAAGGACGAGGGAGACGAAGTGGAGGAGCACAGGTACTGGACTTGTTTTCCCCTAAGCAAGGACAAGGAAGCGTAACTCCCGTAGTCGCGACAGTGCACCAGAGACTTTCCCATACTGAGGAGACAGAACAGACATTGAGCTGCGCACTTCAACGCCCCAACCTTTTGCCTGCGGTTACCTCCTGGTCGTGTTCCGGCGCTCAGTTATAAGGACAATTGTTACCGAAGTTAAATGTTTTAACCATGGAAGAAGAGATCCGATTCTGATTTTCCACAGTAAACAACAGTTAACCCAACCGCAGTGTCGTATCCATTGCAAACCACAACATCACCCACCTACAACCAGTCAGGATTTGTTCAAGTACCCAACCCAAAGCAGATCTCTAGCCCAAATGGATTACTTGTTTGTAGGGATACAACCTCTAGGAACCCCTCCAATTCCCAGTTGTAGACAATTCTTGTTGTTTCACAATAGCTGCTGTGCAAACACAGTCTTTTGTGTACACCCTGTAGTTGAAGGTGACAAATGGACAACAGAAGCCAGTTTCACCCTGTACTGTTGACCAGTCCACTTTTATCTATTGTAACACTGAGATGGACTAACAGTAAGAGATGCTTGGAAACAGAGTTTCAGCTTTGGTGCTTTTAGAGGTTTTATCGTCATAACTGCATGTCCTGGAAACTGCCCTCCAACACAGCCTAAGGCCTTATTTACACGAACGTGTGCATTTTGCGCGTGCAAAAAACGCTGCGTTTTTTGCACGTTGCAGCTCCGTGTGTCATAAGTGTTTTGTGCGTGGCTGCGTGATTTTCGTGCATATGCTTATGACACGCGGTTTTGAGGTTTAGAAAAAGAAATGAAGGAGGCGGTTTTATTTTTCCCTTTATTTCTTGATCTACTGTTGCGCGAATCACGCGCAGCACACGGAAGTGCGTCCGTGTGCTGCGCGTGATTTTAACGCACCCATTGACTTCAATGAGTGCGTGATGCGCAAAAAACGCTCAAGTATAGGACATGTCGTGAGTTTCACGCAGCGGACACATGCTGCGTGAAAAACACGGAATGTCTGAATGTCTCCATTGCCTTACATAGGTCCGTGCAACGGGCGTGATTTTCACGCGCGTATCACGGACGTGAAACACGTTAGTGTACATAAGGCCTAATTCACAGTTCCAGCCCTCCAGTGCTGCCCACAGCTTCTCCTATGCATCCTGTAATGTGTCACAAACATAATTCATCCCCCCATAGAACACATAGAACCGATTCAAAAGAGAAAGCAACAGAAATCTGTGTCCCCAAAGGTCCAGGGTAAGTCGCACATGAAAATATGTGTGGACCACTGGGTTGATTTCAGGGCGTGAAACCCTAACAGCATCAGAAAATGCAAATAGAAAACCAAAAGAGAAGGATTGACACTGGGAAGCAAAGAAATAATAAATGTACAAAAACTTTATTTAACGATAGTAGCACAAAATAAAAAGAATCCAAAAAAACACAGTAAAAACAGGGATCATTGGCTGGTAAATGAAATCAGACCATGCGGCTATGTGAGAAGCAGGTAAATAAAGTGCATATGCGTCCTTTAAATGATATATGTAAATACCTGTAAGATAATAGTCTGTACACAAGATAATACAGTAATAAACATCAATAGATATAGAGTGTTTCAGACTATGTAGATGTATTCAGATGGTTTAATCATAATAAGGCAACAGATATAGCAGCACAAGTACCGAATAACATGATGAAATATCAAGGATCGGAAAATATGCAACCCAAAATACATGAAAATTGCTGAAGGAATAAATGAAATCTCACATACCCATGGTGATTGAACAGGATGAATACAGCCAGAATCCACCCCAACGCGCGTTTCGGCGCTAATGCCTTCGTCTGGGGGTGGTGTAGGGTTGAGGTCAGGGGTCCTTTATTTGAATTTGGGCCAATGAGCTGGAAGAGATGCAGCTGTAACATGATTGCATCTCATGTGTTGTTGTTACCCTGTGTAATTACAGGTCGCTGTCTCACTGTGGTCGGGATGAGGCAGCCACGTCAGTGCCAGCGACGGAGAACCCGAACCGGAAACACGTGACCGAGTCAGCAAGACTCGGTCACGTGGATCAAGCAAGGCTCGCCGCGGATGACACTGGCGGGGGCCGGACCCGAACCTCCAATGGGAGAGCGACACAGGGAAACTGATGTAATACATGAGGTATGTGAGCGACATAACAGAATTATATGCAATGTGACACAAAGTGCAGAGTGCAGAGTCTGGAATCGCAACCAAAGTTGTATATATGAATTTGATCGAGGACAATAAATATGTGTTTTAAAACAGCAAGTTCATAGTTAATATGTTGCGGATAGATATATAAAAAGTGTATATTTAAAGCAAATATATACTAAAGTTTTAGTTATATTTAAAAAAACGCAGTGTAGATGAAAGACGCAACAAAGCCAATGTGACTAAGGCTTTATCAGTATTAATGAAATAAAACGTGTAAATGAAATAGTAACTACGCTGTTGGGCAAGGAAAAAGTGAATAAGAGCAGATATATTTGTGCTTATTGAGTGTAGGACCAAGATGAATGAATGAAAGACATATTTGGATTATAAAATGTGAATAAGGATGGGATAAAATAAAATCGCAAGTAAATGGAGACGTGGGTAGTGCAGATATAGTAGCAAAAATATACAATTAATATTGATGGTGTGAAACAAAGGGGAATGAGAATTGGAAAAAATTAATTTAATAAGGGTGATTGAGAAATATAATAGGAACATGGTGCAAGAATATGTGAATAATAGTTTACAACGACTGTTATGATGTCTTGTACATAAGGGGTGCAATACACAAAATTGATAATTAGTTGGAGTGACAAAAATATTGGTGTAAGAACAAAAAATATACATGTGAGAACCCCTATAAGAGTTTTTTTTAAAAATCATGTCATAGTTATAAGATAATAACCACATAAACATAAATGTAGTCTAAAAAATAACCGCATAGAGAATCAACAGTAAACTGCAATGGCGTTAATGAGATGACCAAAAACAGACATTCTCATACGTCATTGTCAGACAGGAATTGGAAATAACAAAAATGAAGTTGCTTGTCGTCAGGCATAGTTGATGTCCAAGTTATATGGAGGAATCCAGATGGAAAGGAACAGAAAGAGCTCAACAGTTAGGGTAAGTATATTGGTATACGTCTCATCTGTGTAACGAGAGAAATTTTTTTTTTAAATCATGAAATGATAAAATACAAATTGAAACACCCAACACCACTAAAAATAGGCGAGCAATCAGAGAAAGGCAGAGAACCCGGCGGTTTCATTGAGGCCTTTAGGCACCATCGTTTGGAGTCTCCAGATCCATTTACATTCTTTTTGAAGGAGACGTTGCTTTAAATCTCCACCTCTCATATGTGTATTGATGTGGTCAATGCCACATACTTTGAGTAATTTGGAGTCACATGCATGATGGGAAAGGAAATGTCTGGGAATTGTTTTTAAAGCTTCAATGTCAATCACTGTTTTTGCATTGTCAATGTCTCTGACATGTTCTCTGGTTCTTGTTTGGAGTTCTCGAGTAGTCATGCCAATGTAGATTTTGGGACAAGGGCATGTAGCATGGTATATTACTTCTTTTGTTCTACATGTAATGGGCCAACAGATTTTAAATTGGCCTTCACCGCTAGAGTCAGTAAAAGACTGGGATCTTAAGATATTAGGACAGCTAAGGCAGTCACCACACGGTTTACATCCCCATTTTGGGCCCTTTGTACCAAAAACTTGCCCTGGTTTGGCTGGCGTCAGATAACTATGAACGATGGAATCACGAAGGTTAGGCGCTCTACGGGGTGCCATAGCGGGATAATTAGGTAATATTTTCTGTAGTGTGACATCAGTTAGAAGGACAGGCCAAAATTTTGACATGATATCGCGCATTTCCACCCAACGTGAGTTGTATGTAGTCACAAATCTCACCTTTTGTTCTCGCTGATTTTTAGCAGATGTTTTTAAAAGTTGATCTCTTGGGGTTTGTTGAGCTCGATAATGCGCTTGACGGATATTCCGGTGGCTATATCCTCTCTGAGTAAATCTGTCCTTTAATTCCTTAGAGCGGATTTTGAAATCCTCAATGGTTGAGTTTAAATATGAATCCATTACCACAGGGGCGGGCAATCAGAGCAATCTCAGAGAATCACAGCACATGTTCAAAAACCTCATCCATAAGCGGATGAAGGTGTGGTGGAACCGTGCTTTCTTAGAAAATTATTTGTCACGTGGTTTAATTCCACGAGGTTTGCGAATCCAGGTCTTTCCGTCATTCCCCATTGACGATGAAAACTTCACTTCCTTATGGGAAGACAATTGCAATCTATGTTCACGTCGTATGATGGAATTACTAGTAGACCTCAATCACAA
Source organism: Rhinoderma darwinii (assembly GCF_050947455.1). NCBI lineage: Eukaryota > Metazoa > Chordata > Amphibia > Anura > Rhinodermatidae > Rhinoderma > Rhinoderma darwinii. The sequence goes on from NC_134689.1 coordinate 117,015,125, forward strand.
ATCTATAGAACACATGGACAGCGAATTGGAGAAAATCCAATTACGATTATAAACAGAAATGTCCATTGATACCCTTGATATTTTTAATAAACAACTAGACCAGCAATGTACAATATGGGAAAAGGAGATTGAGTCTGTTAAGATTAAAAAATTCAGCAGGGACAATGAGGATTACACTTCTAAAAGAATGTATCGGTAGAATCAAAAGCTACCCCATATGCCACTCGCCCGCTCCTCATCTATATCTTCAGCTTCATCACTTAGTGATCACCATGAGATGACTCTAAGAAGTACAGGGGGCAGACAGACCATTAGTAGACAAAAACGCAAGGTCAACTATATTAACTCTATCTACCCCAAGAGAAAAACCAATAAAGGAGCAGAATTCACGTCTAGATATGATGAACATGAACCTATTTTGGGCCAACGAGGATTAAAGGTAATCAACCTAACTGATCATTCTTTAACTGAAAGTGACTACTCCTTATTGGAGAAAGGCCTGACATTTTCGCCCGCTTCCTAGCAATAAAAGATCTACAATTGTTTGCAAGATCCCTGATCTTTAAGAGGTGGTACTTCAAAGAAGAAGATACCATATTTACTACCACCCAAGAAAGGGAAACTTTGAAAATCTTGGAAGCACTATACAACCAGGATGAAACAACATCTGCAGGTAAGGTACCCGAGTGCATAAGGCGCAAATCAACTAAATTCCCCCCCCCCCTCACTATCTGTCCTGCTGTAGACCTATTTGTCAAACTAGTTTCAAACGAATGGGCCACTATCTCCAGCAAAATTAAAAATGATAACTTGCCAAGAGATGAAAGAAAAAGTTTAAAATTAATTAAATCATGGCAGGACACAGTTATCAAACCAGCAGACAAAGGGGGTAATGTGGTATTGTGGCCCCGCAAAATATATGTGAATGAGGCCAACCGTCAACTCAGAGACCCAGTATGTTACAAAAAACTGACGTTTAATCCCCTATTATCCTTTAGTTCAGAACTCATGCTGATCTTACAACGGGCCAATGACAACGGAATCATCTCTAACATCTTGAAAGATTCTTTGTTTGTTGCTGAACCAACAATACCAACGCTATACCTTATGCCAAAAATCCACAAAGACACCAAAAATCCTCCAGGTAGGCCTATTATTTCAGGTTCCGGGGGACTAACTGAAAAGATCTGCAAATGGATTGATTTCCACCTTAAGCCACTCGTCGAATGCCTTCCATCCTATCTTAGAGATTCAGCTGACCTCCTATTAAAAATCGACGGGATACATTTAGACCCGGATCACATCCTTGTCACCTGTGACGTCGAATCTCTCTACACGAGCATCCATCATGTTGATGGATTGCACGCTGTGGAGAGCTTTCTACATATGAGTAATGTTGAGAATGAGGTGTCCCTTTTAATTTTAACGTTATTGGACTTCGTCCTGAAACATAATTTTTTTACCTTTAACAACTCTTTCTACCTACAGCTCCAGGGAACGGCAATGGGGGCAGCATGTGCTCCCTCATATGCCAACCTTTTTCTGGGGCTGTGGGAGAGAGACCTCTTCATGTCAGATCAGATGCCATCGATGAATCGAGTACTTTTCTGGGCCCGGTTCATCGATGACATCTTCTTGATCTGGCAGGGTACCGTTGACGAACTTTCCTTTTTTATTAGGACACTTAATCAAAACACCCTCAACATAAAACTCACATTTAAATGGAGTCGAGAAAATATTGATTTCCTAGATATTTGCATCAAACAAGATCTTAATGGTTTTTTGCAGACTGACTTGTACCGAAAAGCCACATCGACCAATTCCCTGCTGCACGCAACCTCATCACATCCACGCCATGTCATTGAGGCAATTCCTACGGGCCAATTCCTCCGTGTGAAAAAAATCTGCTCAACCGTTGAGGATTTCAAAATCCGCTCTAAGGAATTAAAGGACAGATTTACTCAGAGAGGATATAGCCACCGGAATATCCGTCAAGCGAATTATCGAGCTAAACAAACGCCAAGAGATCAACTTTTAAAAACATCTGTTAAAAATCAGCGAGAACAAAAGGTGAGATTTGTGACTACATACAACTCACGTTGGGTGGAAATGCGCGATATCATGTCAAAATTTTGGCCTGTCCTTCTAACTGATGTCACAATACAGAAAATATTACCTAATTATCCCGCTATGGCACCCCGTAGAGCGCCTAACCTTCGTGATTCCATCGTTCATAGTTATCTGACGCCAGCCAAACCAGGGCAAGTTTTTGGTACAAAGGGCCCAAAATGGGGATGTAAACCATGTGGTGACTGCCTTAGCTGTCCTAATATCTTAAGATCCCAGTCTTTTACTGACTCTAGCGGTGAAGGCCAATTTAAAATCTGTTGGCCCATTACATGTAGAACAAAAAGAGTAATATACCATGCTACATGCCCTTGTCCCAAAATCTACATTGGCATGACTACTCGAGAACTCCGAACAAGAACCAGAGAACATGTCAGAGACATTGACAATGCAAAAACAGTGATTGACATTGAAGCTTTAAAAACAATTCCCAGACATTTCCTTTCCCATCATGCATGTGACTCCAAATTACTCAAAGTATGTGGCATTGACCACATCAATACACATATGAGAGGTGGAGATTTAAAGCAACGTCTCCTTCAAAAAGAATGTAAATGGATCTGGAGACTCCAAACGATGGTGCCTAAAGGCCTCAATGAAACCGCCGGGTTCTCTGCCTTTCTCTGATTGCTCGCCTATTTTTAGTGGTGTTGGGTGTTTAAATTTGTATTTTATCATTTCATGATTTAAAAAAAAAATTTCTCTCGTTACACAGATGAGACGTATACCAATATACTTACCCTAACTGTTGAGGTCTTTCTGTTCCTTTCCATCTGGATTCCTCCATATAACTTGGACATCAACTATGCCTGACGACAAGCAACTTCATTTTTGTTATTTCCAATTCCTGTCTGACAATGACGTATGAGAATGTCTGTTTTTGGTCATCTCATTAACGCCATTGCAGTTTACTGTTGATTCTCTATGCGGTTATTTTTTAGACTACATTTATGTTTATGTGGTTATTATCTTATAACTATGACATGATTTTTAAAAAAACTCTTATAGGGGTTCTCACATGTATATTTTTTGTTCTTACACCAATATTTTTGTCACTCCAATTAATTATCAATTTTGTGTATTGCACCCCTTATGTACAAGACATCATAACAGTCGTTGTAAACTATTATTCACATATTCTTGCACCATGTTCCTATTATATTTCTCAATCACCCTTATTAAATTAATTTTTTCCATTTCTCATTCCCCTTTGTTTCACACCATCAATATTAATTGTATATTTTTGCTACTATATCTGCACTACCCACGTCTCCATTTACTTGCGATTTTATTTTATCCCATCCTTATTCACATTTTATAATCCAAATATGTCTTTCATTCATTCATCTTGATCCTACACTCAATAAGCACAAATATATCTGCTCTTATTCACTTTTTCCTTGCCCAACAGCGTAGTTACTATTTCATTTACACGTTTTATTTCATTAATACTGATAAAGCCTTAGTCACATTGGCTTTGTTGCGTCTTTTATCTAAACTGCGTTTTTTTAAATATAACTAAAACTTTAGTATATATTTGCTTTAAATATACACTTTTTATATATCTATCCGCAACATATTAACTATGAACTTGCTGTTTTAAAACACATATTTATTGTCCTCGATCAAATTCATATATACAACTTTGGTTGCGATTCCAGACTCTGCACTCTGCACTTTGTGTCACATTGCGTATAATTCTGTTATGTCGCTCACATACCTCATGTATTACATCAGTTTCCCTGTGTCGCTCTCCCATTGGAGGTTCGGGTCCGGCCCCCGCCAGTGTCATCCGCGGCGAGCCTTGCTTGATCCACGTGACCGAGTCTTGCTGACTCGGTCGCGTGTTTCCGGTTCGGGTTCTCCGTTGCTGGCACTGACGTGGCTGCCTCATCCCGACCACAGTGAGACAGCGACCTGTAATTACACAGGGTAACAACAACACATGAGATGCAATCATGTTACAGCTGCATCTCTTCCAGCTCATTGGCCCAAATTCAAATAAAGGACCCCTGACCTCAACCCTACACCACCCCCAGACGAAGGCATTAGCGCCGAAACGCGCGTTGGGGTTGATTCTGGCTGTATTCATCCTGTTCAATCACCATGGGTATGTGAGATTTCATTTATTCCTTCAGCAATTTTCATGTATTTTGGGTTGCATATTTTCCGATCCTTGATATTTCATCATGTTATTCGGTACTTGTGCTGCTATATCTGTTGCCTTATTATGATTAAACCATCTGAATACATCTACATAGTCTGAAACACTCTATATCTATTGATGTTTATTACTGTATTATCTTGTGTACAGACTATTATCTTACAGGTATTTACATATATCATTTAAAGGACGCATATGCACTTTATTTACCTGCTTCTCACATAGCCGCATGGTCTGATTTCATTTACCAGCCAATGATCCCTGTTTTTACTGTGGTTTTTTGGATTCTTTTTATTTTGTGCTACTATCGTTAAATAAAGTTTTTGTACATTTATTATTTCTTTGCTTCCCAGTGTCAATCCTTCTCTTTTGGTTTTCTACCCCCATAGAACACGTTTTCACTGCTCCAGATTCTATAAAGCCATGAGGCCAGTCCTTACATAAAATTAAAGGGATTTTTCCATGTATCTGTTTGGAATGATCAGTGATAAAACGTTTATGTTTATTAAAGAAGCATCTTATAGTAGAGAGAATCTAAGAAAGTTTAATGACCTATAGTTGTTGTCTATAAATGGAAATAAGCACGTTACAACTTTATATCTTTGCAAAAAATTATTGTTTCTATTATCAAAAAGATTAATATCATATCAGATGAAATACAAAAAAATCAGATATCACCCAAAATGTCAAAGTTTATAAGGTATCCGGATGAATTCTTTCCGGTAGGTTTTATGAATCTTTTTGCAAGCACTCCACAAAGAGGGAGAATTGGAGTCTTGCTACACCGATGCAACGTTTCGGGGGTTCGCCCCCTTTCTCGAAAAATACGTAGTGTGTCCCAACAGCAGTTTAAATAGTCGTACATATTATATATTACTTCTAGAAAATACAAATAAAATAATACAATTGAAGTGTATTATAAGAGATTGAGGTGGAAAGCAGCATTATAACCGCCTATAACATGTATTATTTTAGTGCAAATAATGTTGTTGTATGTTTTAATTAGATGCACTGTACCTGTTTCCTTTAGGCCTCATGCACACGACCGTGCTCGTAATTACGACTCGTAATTACGAGCACGGCCGGGCATGGCAGGCCACGGGCAGCCGGCCGTTTTTCCGAGCCGTGCTCCCATTATAAAGTATAGGCCCGTAAAATAAAAAAATAGAACATGTTCTATCTTTTTAACGGCACGGGCACCTTCCCGTGAGAAAACGGGAAGGTACCCGTGGCCAACAGAAGTCTATGGGCCCGTTATTTCGGGTCGTAATTACGACCCGTAATAACGGGTGTTTTTACGGTCGTGTGCATGAGGCCTTAGGCTATGTTCACACGGAGTATTTTGGGGGAGGAATATCTGCCTCAAAATTCCGTTTGGAACTCTGAGGCAGATTTTCCTCTCCCTGCACGGCGATTTTCGCGCCGTTTTTTGCCTGCGGCCATTGAGCGCCGCGGGCATAAAACAGCACGAAATACGCTTTCTCTGCCTCCCATTGAAGTCAATGGGAGGTCAGAGGCGGAAGCGCCCGAAGATAGGGCATGTCGCTTCTTTTTCCCGCGAGGCAGTTTTACTGCTCGCGGGAAAAAGACGCCGACGCCTCCCATTGAAATCAATGGGAGGCGTTCTCGGGCCGTTTTTGCCGAGTTTTGCGACGCGGTTTCCGCGTCAAAAAACTCGGCAAAATACCCCGTGTGAACATAGCCTTAAAATTCCATTTGGAAGTTTGAGGCAGATTTTCCTCTGCCTGCACGCTGATTTTCGCTGCGTTTTTCGCCCGCGGCCATTGAGCGCCGCGGGCATAAAACGCAGCGAAATATGCTTTCTCTGCCTCCCATTGATTTCAATGGGAGGTTAGAGGCGTAACCGTGCGAAGATAGGGCATGTCTCAGAAATCAATGGGAGGCATTTTCGCCTGGTTTTTGGCGAGCTTTGCGGCGCGGTTTCCGCATCAAAAAACTCGTCAAAAAAGCTGTGTGAACCCAGCCTTAGAAAGGATAACTATTTATTGTGTTAATTGTTAAATGTAATTCAAATCAACAGTCGATTATTATTTAAATTATTTCTCCTTTTAACCGTTTCCCGACCGCCGGCTGTGTATTTACAGCCGGTGGTCGGGGTCCTTGAAACCCGCGCTATAGACTATTTATGGCGTGGGTTTTAGCTTGTTGCCCGAGCGATCGGGCAGCTGAATGTCGGGTCTCGCTGCTTCTTTCTTCTCTGAGCTCTTCTACACAATGTGCTCTCAATAAGCGCTGTGTATATGAATAGAGGAATCGGCATAAAAGTAAAAGTAAATAAAAGTAAAATAAAGTGCAAAACAAATTAATAATAAATACACATAAAATACCCACCCAAAAAAAAACTTTCCCCCCGCCAATCATTATCGTAACGCTAGCCCTGAGCCAATTACCCTAAAATAGACATGTAATATATTAAAATTTACAGTAGACAATGCCGATCACAAATAAAAGGTCTATTTTAGGGTAAAACTATGTTATTACCAGAAAAAAAAATAGCTAAAATGTAAAAAAGCTTATTTTTTACTATTACTTTCAAATTTTAAGCCTAAAGACTCTAAAATAGCAAAAAGGATGTATATAAAAATTATAAAAAAAAGAAACCGGCATTGTCTACAAAAAAAAAAACATTGCACAAATAACGTCGTTAGCCCAACAAATAAAAAAGTTATAGCCGTTTAACGCATGCTAAAAATGGCTAAACGGAGCTGGTCCTGGGCTGGGCTGGGCTGGGCTCAAAATAGCCCGGACCTGAACCGATTAATCTTTATTACAGATGTATTCCACGGGTTAAATATCGTTCTGCAAAGCATCACTCATTGTCATCATTGTCAATAAGGTCTAGAATCCAATAACAAGCAAAAAATAAAACAAAGTAGCCATATAACTACAACATAATATTTACAGAAAGGATGCAAAACTCTGTGATAAAGAGAGATAAAGTGTCCAACGTTACAGTCCACTTCATCTCCTTACGTAAAAGGTTTTTAAAGATGTCACCCCCACGATTGCCTGGGTAGATACGATCAATCCCTTTCACTTCGAGCAACCTCCAGTTGCTGCCATGGTGATCCCTAAGGGTATGTGCACACAACCTTTTTTCAGACGTAATGGAGGCGTTTTACGCCTCGAATTACGCCTGAAAAGATGGCTCCATAACGTCGGCAAACATCTGCCCATTGCTTGCAATGGGTCTTATGATGTTCTGTGCAGACGAGCTGTCATTTTACGCGTCGTTGTCAAAAGACGGCGAGTACAATTACGGCCGCGTCAAAGAAGTGCAGGACACTTCTTGGGACGTAATTAGAGCCATTTTTCATTGACTCATGAAAACCAGCTCCAACTACGTCCGTAAAAGATGCCGTGAAAAACATGTGCATTTGTAAAAACTTCTGAAATTCAGGAGCTGTTTTCTCCTGAAAACAGATCCGTAATTTCAGACGTATCGTTGTCGTGTGAACATACCCTAACATGTCTTGCAAGAGGTTTGCTCCTATCACCAAATTCATCTTTATCCAGAATGCCCTTAATATCTTGAATGTGCTCCATCACGTGCACTTTGAGCTCCCTCGAGGCCATCCCAACATAAATTTTACTGCAGGGACACTGCACATAATAGAGCTTATTCCTGGTGTTACAATTTATAAAGTGCACAATCTTGTACATCCTAGTGCAATCTGAGCCCAGGAATGAATCAGTTCTCTCCATTACCTGACAAGCCCCACTTCTTCCACATGATACATTGCCCCATTTAGGCACCTTAGATTACAAAATGTATTGGTTAATGACTCCGAACGAGCATGTCACGTAGATTCGGGCTACGACGAGGTGTCATAGCTGGATCATGGGTCAGTATTTTAGACAAACGTTTATAATACAGACCAATGTTTATGGAATATATCACGCATAACATTCCACTGCTTATTATACCCAGAAATAAATCTTACCATGTTTTTATCAGACCCATGTCTTGGTCTAGGTTTCAGAAGATCTATCCTATTCTTGGTCTTTGCATGTTCATACTCTCGGATCACATGAGTTTTTCATAGCCTCTATTGAGGAACCTCTTCATCAGATCTTTGGATCAATGTTCAAAGCAGTCATCAGAAGATCAAATTTTTCTAGCTCGAAGAAATTGCCCTCATGGGATGGCCCTGATCACATGTCTATGGTGGGAGGAGTCAGCCATCAGATAGGATAGGATGATTCTGCCTCAGTCACATGGGCTACAGCGTCATCCAGGGAGGCCGAAGCGGACTGCGATGGAGGGACGCTTCGCCATAACAACGATCTACGTAAGTATGAGCGTTTTTTAACGCTGCTTTTCGCAGCGGAAATTCTGTCAGAAAAATGCACCACAATTCCGTCTGAATAAGCCATTAGGCCCCATGCACACGACCGTAAAAAACCTCCATTTTTGCGGACCGCAATTGCGGTCCGCAAAAACGGAGCGATTCACTTTCATTGAACACTGACACCTTTCCATAGCACTACGGAAGGGTGTCAGTGCCGTGGAAATTTTCCGGGAATTATGGAACATGTCCGTTCTTTCGCATTTTGCGGGCCGTGCTCCCATACTTCGCGGGCCGTGATTGCGGGCACGGTCGTGTGCATGGGGCCTTAAAGTGTACCTAATTTCTCAGGTGTCTTTTCAGAATTAGCTGTCATATGAGTGTACATGAGGAATAACACTATTTCTGGCCATTTTATGCTTTGTATGTGGCATTATTTAGCAGTATTCCCCTCTATAGGCTCTATCTCTGATTCTCAGTTTTCTTTAAGCTAGTTGGTGGAGCCTAACTGCTATAATGTCTTCTACACTGCACACATAGAGGAGAATCTTGCTCACCTATCTAACGCATTTATATGGAAGCTGCAGAAGCATGGAGGAGATTATACAGCAGTAAGGAGCAGTGTAGCTGAGAATCCAGCACTGGGGTGACATATATCTCTTACCAACGGCCTTTTTCTCCTTTTTGCTCCTGCTCCCGGCTCCACAGACTTCTATGGGCAGTGTGTCTATGTCTTTCTATCCCTGCCCCTCCCCTCTCCACAGACCTCTATAGGAAGGCTGCACTCCCACTTCCTGCAGCCCGTCTCCTCTGCTCTGTAACTAGGGACGGATTTTGCCTGACAACATGGGTGTACAGCAGATAACAGGATGGGAGACACCTAGTGGCAGGAAATTCACACAGAATTTGCATGGATAAAACAACCAAATGTTTACAGTAAGTAAATTACAAATTTTATCTATATCAGGAATACTATTAGATTAGCATAAACTGTTTGAAAAGTTATTGTCCATTTAAAAAAAAGAAATGCATCAAACTTCGTGTGGCCTAATGGGATCTGATTTGTGAAAGGTGCTTGCTGCTTGAGTATACAAGTAGGAAACGGAACACTTCTTGATATTATGCAATTGTTTATTAATAAAACAGAGACTCAAACAGAGATATTTGAATTCAAGCTCAGCAAATACAGAATCAAAAATCTCTTATTCTCCTTGCTAAAGACAGACATTTTGGAAATTTGCCTGGACTTTTCTAGGAAATGCCTCCAAATACATCTACAAGCCAAAAAAAAATCCCAGCATTCTGTTCGTTTTTATATTGGGAGTGAATCTATGACATTCTGGGAAATGTTAAACTGAATAATTATCATGCTAATGTATTTGTAAAAGGTGGCTCATGTTTACACTAAAAGCATACGGCAAACTGCTGACATTCACTTGATATTATCTTGCTGCAGATTAATAGCTGTCTGGAATTCATTTGAGTAGAACTGTAATTGTTTAAAGGGACAACTCACCAATATAATAAAAAGTTAATTCCACACAAATACAGTGACTCTTGCCTTTTAAACTCTCAATTGACATATAAGCTGTCAGAGTGATGGATTAAGTGAGTAATATTTAGATATTTTATTATGTTTATTTTTAATACAACCATAGCCGGCCTTAGGTACGCACGACCAGTGCGGTTGCACAGGGCGCAAGCCGCCACACTGTAAGGGGGGCACCAGCGGGTGTGCATGCCCCGCGCTGTGGCCATTACTCAGGGCGCCAGTTGGTCAGGTGCCACCCACTAACTGCACTGACCTCAAAGCTGGCTGCCCCGGTTGAATTGCCGTCCGCTGTGATGACCATTCGTGCATAGTGAAGTCACTTCCTCTGCAGTGATTGGTCGTTGTGATCACATGATGTATTCTCTATTCAGTAATGCAAACACTCACACTTCTTGATCTGCGTCCCGAATGACGAGACAGACGTGATGACAATATTCAGAATGCAAGACAGGGAGGAGATACCTATGCATTTCATGGGCTGGTGGGGACACCGAAGAAACATTTTTCTCCAGGGCGGCTCCAGCTCCAGCAGCACCAGTGCGCAGTGTTTGTGAGAAGCCCAGCAGGTCAGTCACTGAGTGTGGGCTTTAAATTAATCCCCAGCCACAGAGTCGGCAATGCTGTGCATGGGGATTCAGCTTCAGGAGTTGCCCCTGATGTCACTGTCCATATATGGACAGGGACATCAAGCGGAGCATTCCAGGAGCGGAATCTCTGGCCACATGGGGAGTCCGCTCCTTCAGGGAGCTACAGTGGCGCCATCTACAGGAAGGAGGGTGCTATCTACAAGGGGGCTGTGGGCTGTGTTGCACTACCTACCAGGTGGCTGTGTGGCACTACCCACCAGGGGGCTGTGTGACACTACCCACCAGGTGGCTGTGTGGCACTACCTACAAGGGGGCTATATGGAGTGTCACTACCTATAGGGTGCTGTTTGGCCCTACCTACAAGGGGGCTACGTGGAGTGGCACTACCTATAGGGTCCTGTTTGGCACTACCTACAGAGGGCTGTGTGGCACTAACTACAGGGGGCTGTGTGGCACTACCTACAGGGGGCTGTGTGGCACTACCTACAGGGGGGCTGTGTGGCACTACCTACAAGGAGGCTGTGTGGCAGTATCTACAGGGGGCTGTGTGGCACTATCTAGAGGGGGCTGTGTGGCACTTTCTAGAAGGGGCTGTGTGGCACTACCTACAAGGGGCCTGCTTGGTACTACCTACAAGGGGGTTGTTTGGCACTACCTACAAGGGGGCTGTGTGGCACTACCTACAAGGGGACTGTGTGGCATTATCTACAAGGGACTATGTGGCACTACCTGCAGGGGGCTGTGTGGTGCTACCTACAGGGGGCTGTGTGGCACTACCTACAAGGGGCTGTGTGGCACTATCTACCGAGGGCTTTGTGGCACTACCTACAAGGGGAATGTGTAAGTGGGGGGGGGCTGATGATCATTTTACTGTGAGTGGGGGCTGATGATCATTTTACTGTGAGTGGGGGGCTGATGTTATTTTACTGTGAGTGGGGGGCTGATGGTCATTTTACTGTGAGTGGGGGGCTGATGTTATTTTACTGTGAGTTTGAGCTGATGGTTTTGAAGTGGTTTCTCCCTCTGAGCTCCAATTGAAATGGATAGGAGACAGAAAATACCTGCGTGACTCGTTTGGAGCTTTTTTGCCTGCGTCTTTTGCAATATCTCCAATGGCTTAAATAATTTTAAAAAAAAAGTCAAACAACGCTGTAAATTCCTGAAGGAATTTTGAGGCAGATTTTTTTTGCCTTACAAAAAACACTGTGTGAACATACGCTAAGAGTGTAGTGCTTGTTTTTAGCCGTTTTCTGTCTTTCTCGAAAATTTGGTAGGGGTGCCCTGAGGAAATTTCATTTTTCCAGTTGTGCCTCGAGTCCGAAAAGGTTGGGAAGCTCTGTACTAGGCTACAGGATCACGCCAGCCTACGCAAGGAACGTGGAAACTGGGCCTAGGTGAGTACAATTTTTTTGTTTGGGGGCACTGTCTACAGGGGGAGGTGGGGGCTGTATGGCACGATTTACAAGGGGGATGTGGGGGGATATGGGGGGATATATGGCACTGTCTACAGGCAGGCTGTATGGCACAATCTACGGGAGGCACTATCTGACATTATATTGTGTATGGGGTACTACAGGTGGCAATATACTGTGTGTGTGGCACTTAGGGAGCATAATACTGTGTGGGCTCAATTAGAGGACAAAATACTGTGTCCTTGAAGGGGTTATAATATATTATATTATTATTGTACTGTACGGGGGGCACCAAAGGTGCATTATACTCTGTGGGCACTATATAGGGCATTATACCGTGGGGGGCATTATATTGGTTTTATGGGGCATTTTTTTATGATGGCGTTGGGCGCCGAAAGATAATTTCGCACCTGGCGCCATCTATCCTAAGGCCGGCCCTCAATACATCTCAATCTATGTTTTTTTTATTTTCGGTAGTCTACCAATAACACCTACCAATTTGTAACTATTTATCATAAATCTGTATAATCAAGCACACAGCCATATATTACGGAACCATGTTGTACAGATCCATACTACAGTGCCCATAGACTGCTATAGGCCCACATTAAACTTCTGTATGGGAACATTTACATGAGATAGTTTGGCCATGCTATAAAACTGCAGCAAAATCACGGTTTTGCTAATCTGTTTTCACTTGTGAGTTTTTTACAGGTGAAACTGTAAAAAAAATATGTTTTACCTGTGACAACCACACTGGTTTAAACCGCATCGCTAAACGCATGGCTTTGTCACAATTTGTTATGCCGTTTTTCACGCAAAGTCAAAAAGTCTCATGTAAATGCACCCTTTGCCTCCATATAAAATTGGTTATTTTCTCATATTTTTTTGTCATGTATTCACATGAAATCCGTAAGAAAAAAAATTATGGCACATTCCATCGCATGGCATATTATGGAGGTATTCTCTATTGGAAGTTATGCTTCTATGGGGAGAATATTGTGTTGTATGGAGGAACCCTGTAGCTGCAAACTGAGAGGCCCCATTTTACAGAAGCCTAGAGACTGCGTATTTTGCGTGTCTGGATAGATTTTGTTGAGTTTTAAAGTGTTGTTTTTTTTTTTTTCTAAAAGTAATTCATTGGTTTCAGCACAGTCATTTTATTGCACAACAGATGGAACACTAAGAGCTTAAAAGCTGATTACGACCTTGATAAAGATTAAATTCACACATGAAAATAAACTGAAATCAGATAGCCGCTAACTAGTCCAGCTGTCAAGCATGTGATCTGGGTAGTAGTTAGCTCTCAAGTGTCTGTAATGGCACCTAACAGTTTACATTGCTGTAATAAATGGGACCTGCATTTTAGAGGCAGCATCTTCACACATGCCACAGGATAATACCTGTAAGACGATGATCCATAGATTAGGTGACTCATGTAAGCTGCTTTGTGTTCTCGCTCTATAATTAGCACGCTCCACTTTGGGATTTTAATGAAAACATCGCTCATTAAGAAGCTGTAGAAGACGCATTTTTTGTTTCTTTGACAATTTGGAAACTGCCAAACTTGGGTCATCCTGATCTGAAGTTTATTGCCCGTTGAAAGATACAATAAGTGAAAACAGCATTAGCTTCCCCCTATCTGAGAAATAAACTATCAAGATGTCATTCTTGTTCAACTACTCAGTGATGCTGTTATTCTGTGAGAATAGAAATTATTGACGGATCAGGTTTTAATCAGTTTTATTCTTAAATTTTTTCTACTGTCGAAATTTGGGCTATAGTGAATAGGATTTTTGAAATCCTATTTACCCATTTGTAAAAGATGTTGTCCAGTCCTAAGAAATTGATGGCCTATCCTCACAATAGTCCATCAATACCTGATCGGTGGGGTTTCAGCTCCTGGCACTCCGCTGATGAGCTGTTTTGAAGGGGCTGCCGGGCTCGCCTTCATTCCTTACCTGCCCATTTTGTGAATCGCCGACACACTTATATTCACACTATTTTCCCATTCACTTCAATGGGAGAAGGCTGTAATACTGTGAACCGCCACTAAAAGTGTGTCAGTGATTCACAGTATGAGCAGTATGAAATAAAGGGGAAGCAGCGCTCTGACCCCTTCGAAACAGCGGGGGTGCTGGGAGGTGGACCTCTACCAGTCAGTTATTAATAATTTATCCTGTGGATAGGCCATCAATTTCATAGGACTGGAAAACTCCTTCAACTGCAAGGTTTTCAAAGCATGCTGCATTTAAAAAAAAAACAAAAAAACTGTAGGATGCACTATTGATTGTGGTTTTAGGGTCAGTTCACACAGAGTTTTTTGGCGCTCATGTTGACACGGATACCGCATTGGAATCAGCGCCAAAAAATTGCCTAAATCGCCCTCCTTCCCTCATTGATTTCAACAGGAGGCAGAGGCGTTTTGTCCTGGGCAGCTTTTGGCCGTGCACGAAAAAAAAAAGCGTCATGCTCTTTTTGTTAGCGGTTTCCACCTCTGAACTCCCATTGAAATCAATGGGAGGCAGAAATGCCTGTAGTGCTCATTTTGAGCGTTTTCTTGCATTAGATTCAACGGCCGTGGGCAAAAAAACGCAGTAAAAAATGCAATACAAAAACGTCAAAACAACGATGGCAATTCAAAATCTGACTTAAAATTCCTAATGGAAAAAACTTTGTGAACTGTACATTCTGTGGTTACCCTCTGTGTGGTTCCTCCATGAGGCCTCATATTCTCCCCTACAAGCAATGCTTATAGGGTAGATTATTTTTTGCATTGGAACATGCCACAATTTTTGAATTGTGGATTCTCACTAAATCCATGAGTAAAAGACCTTGTGTTTCTCTATATAAAACTGGAGGCACATAAAAGTACAATGTAAGCCCATAATAGACTATGGGTGTCATATGGATCCATACAGCACAGATCTGAAATATGCCAGTGTGTATGAGGCCTTAGAAGAATGTAACTGCAAAGTAAGGGCTTATTCAGACTAATGCAATATACGTCCATGCAACACGCGTGATTTTCGCGCGCGTCGCACAGACCTATATTAGTCTATGGGGCCGTGCAGACATGTACGTGATTTTTGCGCAGCCTTAGTCCGCTGCGTAAAAGTCACGACATGTCCGTTCTTTGGGCGTTTTTCGCGGATCATGCACCCATTGAAGTCAATGGGTGCGTGGAAACCACGCATGCCGCACGGAAGCACTTCCGTGCAAACTGCGTGATTCGCGCAACAGCTGTCAAAAGGATGAATGAAAACAGAAAAGCACCACTTGCTTTTCTGTTTACAAACATCCAAATGGAGTGTCATAATGATGGCGGCTGCGCGAAAAGCACGCAGCCGCGCATCATATGCTGCTGCCACACGGGGCTGTTAAGTGTCTTTTGCGCAGGCAAAACGGCGCGTGATTTGCGTGCGCAAAAACGCCACGCTCGTGTGAATCCAGCCTTATGCAGAGTCAAATCCTCTCTCTCCTATTGTTCTACAGTGCACACTAAAAAATTTAGGCGTTGCCTATAAAACAAATCTAAACTAACTTGCACTAGACAAATGATAACTGAAATATAAAGTGATAGTTAAATACTTTTGGCAGTGACCATAAGAACAATAGGTCACGCTGGGCCATTTTGCATGAGTTTTAGGCCCACTTCAAACAGACATTTTTTTTTTTGCCTAGTTAAACTGCTTTAAATAAAACGCTTCTAAAACACTAGGGTTCTTAAAATGTAACATGTTTTTTTATGGCGTTTTTAGTGGTGTTTTGGTAGCGTTTTTCAGTTAGTGTCATTTACATGCTTTTTTTGGGGGCGTTTTTTTAGGTCTTAGGCTGGGTTCACACGACCTATTTTCAGACGTATACGAGGCGTTTTTTGCCTCGTTTTACGTCTGAAAATACGTCTCAAATACGTTGTCAAACATCTGCCCATTACTTTCTATGGGTATAACGCTGTATTGTTCCCACGACGCGTAATTTTACGTGTCGTACGGCAATTATGACGCGTAAAATTACGCCTCGTAAAAAGAAGTGCAGGACACTTCTTTGGACGTTTTTGGAGCTGTTTTCTCATAGACTCCAATGAAAACAGCTCCGAAAACGGACGTAAAAAACACTGCGAAAACGGCGCGAAAAACGCCGCGAAAAATGCGAGTTGCTCAAAAAACGTCTGAAAAACAGGGGCTGTTTTCCCTTGAAAACAGCTCTGTATTTTCAGACGTTTTTGGTCACTACGTGTGCACATACCCTTATAAAGAAGTCTATGGGTAAGACAGCTGAAAAAAAATGCCATACCCAGCGCATGCTGCGTTTGGGAAAATAATCACCTATTCCGCGTTTGGGATGCACTATTAGGGTATGTTCACACGAGGGCGTCCGTAACGGCTGAAATTACGGGGATGTTTCAGCCTGAAAACATCCCCATAATATCAGCCGTAACGGCATGTGCAGGCACTTGAACGCCGCGTCCATTACGGGCGTAATTGGCGCTGCTATTCATTGGAGTCAATGAATAACGGCTCCAATTACGGCCAAAGAAGTGACAGGTCACTTCTTTGACGCGGGCGTCTATTTACGCGCCGTCTTTTGACAGCGGCGCGTTAATTACGCCTCGTGTGAACAGACAAACGTCTGCCCATTGCTTTCAATGGGCAGATGTTTGTCAGCGCTATTGAGGCGCGATTTTTCGGACGTAATTCGGGGCAAAAACGCCTGAATTACGTCCGTAAATAGGCCGTGTGAACATACCCTTAGTTTTGGCTTTCAAATACTAATGCAAAATACTGCCATATGAAAGAAACCTAAAAAAAAAAAAAAAAAAAAAAGGCAAATATGAAGTTTGATTAAAAGTGAAAAACTTTCCTTGATATTTCTGCTCTATTTTACATTTATTCCTGAGGTTTTTCTTTTTTAAAAAAATTTGAAAATATATAAATATCAAAAGTGCAACAAAACTGAAAAAAGCCCAAGGAGATGATAGAGATAATTGGGAATTTGTCTGACAGGAAGCAGCGTTCCCAGCACTCAGATAGGAAGAGGTGGCATGCCTGCGGGGAAAATATAGGTTGTCATGGAAGTAACAATGAGAGGGAAGACAGAAAACCCCTTTGTCAGTTAAATTATGAATGATCAGTCTGGCCAATCTGAGCTGCTTGCAAGTGTAAACAATTGCACTATTTTGTCTGGAAGCATGGTATAATCCACCATGGTTAGTGCCGTAAAGAGGTTTGTAAGGGTTACATTATACTATTTCTGTGAACACAGTCATGAATTTAAGAGGCCTACTTAGTAGGAGGAACACTTGTCACATGCGTCTCTGCTGACTGTTGGATTAAAATATACTGCTATATGCAATGGTCAATAGAAATATAGCTCTATAAGGAAATTCAAGTTCAGATTTATATACCAGAAGCTGGTTATAACTCCACAGATATTTTAACCAATACATACATTGTGCCCAGTAGTCTCTGAAAAGGGTGGATCTTGTCCTTTATGGGGTAACGTCATATTGTTGAACTTCTTAAAGGGGTATTCCGAATGTAAACATTTATGGCACATCCATAGGATATGCCATAAATATCTGAAAGATGCGTGTCCCAGCCCGCACCTATCTCTAGAACGGGGTAGCACACAGGTCTAAAAAATAATGGAGAGGTGGCCGGGAATGTGCGCGGCTCTCTCCATTGATTGCTATAGGAGTTATGGAACCAGCCGAGGAACCCGTCACTTTTCTATTTATTCTCCGCCCGGATGCGACGGCTGCCTCACCAGGTGGGACAGGGGTCGGGTGACCGCATCTATAAACATTAATGGCATATCACGTGGATGTGCCATAAGTGTTTAAGTTGGGAAAACCCCTTTAAGTCCAGGAGTTAAAAATCATGGCCTCTCTCTGCCAGAAATGCTACAACAGTGAGGGAGGTATCTTCCAAATAACTCATCTACATATGTCCCTGTACTTTAATCAAGTTTAATAAGTACATGGACCCTGTTCAATATCCTTCAGGCATTAAAAGTATGTAAGGAGTTACTTTTACTTAGCACTAAATATGAAAAAGTGACTTGATAGCTAAAAACAGTAACACCAAATTTGAGAAAATTTTTAATTCCAATACTTTCCAATAGCTGGATATTCTGGAAGTGTCCCTCCAAAGTTACTCTCCCGTCCGATCTGACATCAGGCATGGAGAGCCGTAACTGCACGTTGGGCTGTACAGTTACCGAGGCAACCGTACGGTGCTTAGTGAGTATCGTGCACAGGTCCTATTTTAATTAATAGGATCTGTGGAGGATACTCATACTGTTGCCTCGGAAACTGTACCGACCCAGCGTGCATTTGCAGCTCTCCACGCCTGATGTCAGATCGGACGGGAGAGTAACTTTGGAGGGACACTTCAATTTTCCCTGATAATGGTTACATCTCTGATGATCTAAGGTAGTGAAAGTGTTAACAGTAATAACCCTTGTAGTCTAGGGCAGCAAAGGAGTCTATAATATTCCTGGTGGTCTAGGGCAGTGAAGTGATTAAATGCCTGTGCAGAGGATAACTACCTGTACTATAGGCTACAGGACTTCCTCCTATTGATTCTCCTTCTGTGGCTGTAAAATGCTCAGACAATTAGTGATTGCAATCTGTAGGGGTACGATAAGACTATTATCACCTACCCTATTGATAGGTGATAATTGGCGATTCTGGGAATACCCCTTTAACAAGTGGTGTAACCACAGCCGTAGCGACTGCTACGGGGCCTGTGTCGCCCGCCGGCACAGGCCCCCACCATGGCCGCAGGCTCCGCTAGCAGCCGCTATGGCTGCTACAGCGGGACGCCACTGAACACTACGGCAGAGCAGGGAGGTATCTCCCCGCGCTGCCATTAAACAAAAGACATGTATCCCCTAGGACACACTATAGGCAGTGGCGGATTAAGTAGACCATGGGCCCTGGGCTGTTACCCAAACTTGGGCCCCCCTTCCTCACCGTAACTATTTTTAACACTACCTTTTTGGGCAAGCATTAACAGTGTTACGATTCCCCTTGTCACAGCGCGGTGTCCCTACATACTGACAGGATCACACTGTGCAGGGACACAACCTTCTGACAAGGGGAATTGTCTATCAGTCCTGGACCGCAGAAAGACTTTTTGTGAAATACAAGGATTTCCTATAATAAACATGTCAGGAGAGGTGACAGATTCTCTATAAATCTAGTGACTCACAGGTGACGACGTCTCAGATTCTAGTAGTTTTTTTCCTCTTTTCTTCTCCATCCGGTCCAGCGCTCATGACGACTTCTCCCGGCCATGACTCATTTCTGCAGAATTTGCCACTTAGACGTCTCCTCACTTTTCCAACATTTCCACACCTATAAACGAAAATAAAGTTATCATGGTGCCACATAGTGTACCCCTAAATATAATAGCACCAAACACTGCGCGCCTGAATATAATACCACACACTGTAAAACACCATACACACAGCCCCCTGTACATAGTGCCACACACAGCCCCTGTAGATATTACACACCCCCATAGATATCGCCATACACAGCCTCCTCTATATATCACACATCCCCCTCGTAGAGAGCGTTACACACAGCCCCCTATAGATAGTGCCATACAGCCCCCCTGTAGAGAGCGCCACACAGCCCTCCCCCTCTTGTAAATAGCACCAAAAAGCCCCCCCTATAAAGAGCGCCACACACATACCACGGTGGATAGCACTACACAGCCCCCCCTTGCCTCACAGCGCTCCCCCTTGTATATAGTGCCTCACAGCGCTCCCCCTTGTATATAGTGCCTCACAGCGCTCCCCCTTGTATATAGTGCCTCACAGCGCTCCCCCTTGTATATAGTGCCTCACAGCGCTCCCCCTTGTATATAGTGCCTCACAGCGCTCCCCCTTGTATATAGTGCCTCACAGCGCTCACCCTTGTATATAGTGCCTCACAGCGCTCCCCCTTGTATATAGTGCCTCACAGCGCTCCCCCTTGTATATAGTGTCACACAGCGCTCCCCCTTGTATATAGTGCCACACAGAGCTCCCCCTTGTATATAGTGTCACACAGCGCTCCCCCTTGTATATAGTGCCACAAGGTTATGTACACATTTAAAAACTTTATATTATAATTATATATATATATATATATATATATATATATATATAGTATGTCTGTGTATCAGTGTGATTGATTGATTTTATTAAAAAATATTTTTACTTTTTGAGATACGGCTGCTTTGTATCCTGTATCCGTCAGGTCAGCAGGACTGACGGGATCAGTGACACGCAGGATCCACCTCAAATCTATCACATCTAAGATTATAATTTAGCGCAGGGCCCGTTTCACTGATCCCGTCAGTCCTGCTGACCTGACGGATACAGGATACAAAGCAGCTGTATCTCAAAAAGTGAAAATATTTTTTAATAAAACGTAATTACAAAGTTGCACCAAACACACATTTTTATTAAAAAAAAATAAAACCGACGTTATTTTTGCGACGTTTTTTCCGTAGACAATGCAGGTTTCGTTTTTTATCGTTTTTATGCACACATTTTTTGCCATTTTAGAATTTTTATTCATAAAGTTTGAAAATAATAGTAAAAAAAGAAGCTTTTTTACGTTTCAGCTATTTTTTTTTGGTAATAACATTGTTTTACCCTAAAATAGACCTTTTATCTGTGATCGTCATTGTCTACCGTAAATTTTAATATATTACATGTCTATATTAGGGTAATTGGGTCAGCGCTAGCGTTACAACAATGATTGGCGGGGGGGAACGTTTTTTTTGGGGTGGGTATTTTATGTGTATTTATTATTATTTATTTTTTTTGCACTTTACTATTTTTTATTACTATGTTCTGATCCTCAAAGGTCAAAAAAGACCTTTGGGGAACTTTATATCTACTTTCTCTTTGTTTTACACCATGTTTTTCCACTGTAACTGGAGCTGCACAGCAGCCCCAGTTACAGGGGAAATCAGCCCTCTCACAGTGACGATTGTCACTAATAGGGCTGTGCTGGGTCTAGTAAGACCCAGCAACAGTCTGCCACTAACGGCACCCGGCGATCATGTGACCTGTCACATGATCACCGGGAGGAATAGAGACAGCGCCGCTGCTGCTGTCTCTATTCCTGTCGGAGAAGACAGAAGCAGCGAAAGCTGCTTCTGTCTTCTCCTCAGGGTCCCCGGCAGTCACTGACAGCCGGAGACCCGACATTCAGCTGCCCGATCGCGCGGGCAGCAAGTTAAAACCCGAGCCGTAGAAAGTCTATGGCTCGGGTTTTAAGCACCCGTCCCTGACCGCTGGCCGTAAAAATACAGCCAGCGGTCGGGAACCAGTTGGGCAGGAGGATAATCCTGTACTGACCTCAGCGCCGGTGACCGCCCGCCGGCTCTTCTCTTGCTGCTTTGGAGTAACAGAACAGCCGTCCGTCGCTGTTCTGTTACTCAATGGCGGCGGCCCGCACTGTCAGGGAGGCGTGTCCTACCCCTGGATCCCGGCGAATTCCCTGCTCCTCCCCATCTTCGGCCGTTAGCAGCGCTAGCGCGCTGAATAGATTTACGAGATAATGTGCGTTTCGGGCTGCCATGGGCCCCCTGGAAGCCTCGGGCCCCGGGCGGCCGCCCGAAACGCCCATATGATAATCCGCCACTGACTATAGGTCGCACTTTATTTGGGGGGAGGGGCTGTATGGCGTTACCTACAGGGGGGGGGGCGCTGTATGGCGTTCCCTGCAGGGGGGGCGCTGTATGGCGTTAGCGCCATACAGCCCCCTCTGTAAATAACGCCATACAGTCCCCCTGTAGATAACGCCATACAGTCCCCCTGTAGATAACTCCATACAGTCTACAGGGGGGGCTGTATGGCGTTATCTACAGGGGGGGCTGTATGGCGTTATTTACAGGGGGGACTGTATGGCGTTATCTACAGGGGGGACTGTATGGCGTTATCTACAGAGGGGGACTGTATGGTGTTATCTACAGGGTGGGCCATTTATATGGATACACCTAAATAAAATGGGAATGGTTGGTGATATTAACTTCCTGTTTGTGGCACATTAGTATATGGGAGGGGGGAAACTTTTCAAGCTGGGTGTTTACCATGGCGGCCATTTTGAAGTCGGCCATTTTGTATCCAACTTTAGTTTTTTCAATGGGAAGAGGGTCATGTGACACATCAAACTTATCGAGAATTTCACAAGAAAAACAATGGTGTGCTTGGTTTTAATGTTACTTTATTCTTTCATGAGTTATTTACAAGTTTCTGACCACTTATAAAATGTGTTCAAAGTGCTGCCCATTGTGTTGGATTGTCAATGCAACCCTCTTCTCCCATTGCGTAATCGGCCCAAATCTGCACCAACATTTGCGGCGGAAAAATTCCACCACGTCTGAACGTGCCCTAAATTTGATATTGTTTTTTTTCAGCAGAAACAGGGCTTTATTTTGGTGGTATATACTGTAGGTTTTTAGTTTGTTTTTTTCAAAATCTAACAGAAATGTAAAAAAAATTGGGAAAAAAATCAGTTTTCTTCAATTTGTTGTGTAAAAGTTTTTAAATAAATAATGTTTTACTTTTTCATGCCTCTAGATTTATTTCTGTATTTGTTCTGATTTCATGGATACAAAATATGTTGGTGTATGTTATCTCACAGGCACTTTGCAAGGCCTCAAACTAAAGGTGTCCAATTTGGCCTAAAGATGACTGTTTCCAAAGCTGATTTTTAGGCACCATAGTGTCCCCCCCAGACGAAGGCATTAGCGCTGAAATGCGCGTTGGGGCAGACGTTTTCTGTGCTCTCTACTCTTGCATCTATCATGGGTATGTTAGTTATATCCCTGTAACTTGCTTTAGCACTTTTCTGTGCATCATTAACTTACCTGCTGTTTATATGGACTTCATAACTTACTTCATTACCACCTTTATATGTAATACGTTTATTTGGTACATAGCTATATACATGTGGTCTTCAGTATAGTCCATAGTTAAACTTAATGATAGGTGTGCTTTCGGCACAATTTTTGCACTATTTGCCTACTTGTGAGATGCATGGTCAATCGTCCCTTTTTTTTAACCTGTCGGTTTATGGATTCTTTTTACTTATTGTATGTCATTATATTTTAATAAAGTATTTCTCTATTTTTGCATATTCTCTTGATTCTCAGCATCTTTTTCTTCTAGGTTTTATATATATATATATATATATATATATATATATATATATATATATATATATATATATTCTTGATGCTTTTGGGTATACGCCCTAGGATCTAGCCCAGACTAATTACATATATACTGATTGCTGCTTTGCACGTCGGGTTGTTAAATCCATGCTGTATTTTTGGTTAGACCATAGTGTCTTTGCAGAGGCCATGTGGTGTCGGATCATACAAATACACCTAAAATGACCCAATCTGGGAAAGAAGACCCCACGGGGTTTTTACCTATTGGTATAGTTTGTGCCTAGGACTTTCAGATTTTTTCAGCATTTTGATGAAATCTGACATAAAATATATATAATGTTCATGAATACTATGTATTATCATAGACCTGAAGATATTCATCTAAGGGTACAGTGAGAATTATAAAAATATAATCTTTTTATTCCCTAAAAGATCTAGAGTTCCCCCCACCAAGAATAATCATTCTGACAGGTTCACTTTCTCCTAAGGAATACCTTCCTATTTTGGCTCTCCCTATTTCAGTAATTTGCTACTGTATGTTAGGTCTCAAAGCATGGGTAATTTCACAGTCCTGGTTTTGAAGGGCAAAAGGGGCAAAAAAATCGTATATATCCCTTCTTCTGCCATTTTTTCGGCAAGCTTTGCATCTCTTCTGCGGATACCTTTGCGCGTCCGTGGCAGGGACAGAATGTAAAAAGTCCCTTGACATCTTCTGACTCATGGAGTCCTACTTCCACTCCTTCAAATAAAAGACGTTCAATAAATTTTTTCTTCCTTTTTGTATATTATATAGGAATTAAAAGTAGAAACCTGCATCAGATATATTGCCACCTTCTTGTACCAGGTTCTAGTTTTCCTTTTGATCAAATAAGGTTGGAGAGCCTGGTCTGAGAGGTCGACGCCACCCATGAACCTGTTGTACTCTGTAATACAGAGCGGTTTCTGTCTGTCCGCAGTAGCGCCTCTATCTCTGACAGTGACTTTGGTGTCAGCATGTATAGTGCTCGGCATAAAAACCCCTCTCCGATCATTGCACTTAAGTGCAAGAAGTTCATCACTTGCGAAGGCAAATGATTGCCCCTTTACCAAGTGCATTGAGAGAAGTTGTGGTGGCAATCCTTTGAGGTTTCTGTCAACCGTCCCTCAGGCCCCTATTTTGTCTGCGTGAAGGCTTTTGAAAAGTGACACACAAGAATAAAAATTGTCAGTGTATACTCTGTAGCCTTTTTGAAGGAACGGCTGCATAAGGTCATAAACGATTTTTCCACTGACACCAAGGTTTTGTGGGCATCCTGGGGGATTTATTTCACGGTCTTTGCCCTCATATATATTTAAGCCGCATGTGTAACCGGTGTTACTCTCACATATTTTATATAGCTTTACGCCATATCTTGCTATCTTTGAATGTATGTACTGCCTAAAACACAATCACCCCTTAAAATTTACAAGGGATTCATCCACACCTAAGTTCATGTCAGGAGTGTAGGATTTTAGAAATTAATCTTTTAGCAAAGTAATAAAGGGCCTCAGCTTGTGAAGGCGATTGTGCCCGGGATCCCTTCTTGGCAGGCTTTCTAAATTGTTATTAAAATGCAGCAAACGGATTAATGCCTCGTACCTGCTCTGGGACATTATTGAAGGAAAAACTGGGGTTACATGAATAGAACTTGCTGCCCAGTAAGAATGGGTGGACGTTTTTATTACAATGCCCATATTCAGAATGAGCCATAATTTTTTTTTTATCTCACGGACATTTGTAGGAACACAGACCCTTGCATAACCACATGCAAGCTTTTGCGTCAAAAACTGCCTCGCATAGAGGTTTGTCCGGTCCACAATTAATTGCAAAAGCTCACCCATAGAAAAAAGTATGAAAAAAATTGTGTTGGGCAAAATTAGTGGTGTAAATGTTTATGCCCGAACTTGGCATAAATTGGGGCACCTGAGAGATAAAATTTGCTGCAGGATCCCAAAAAATTGTCAGTACTATAGGATTTCTAGCCCCCGCATGTGTGCCTGTTGCTTCGGCAACAGCGACATCCTCCATAGGGGGAGTTGTTACGTAAGAGCCAGAAGCAGTACTGGTAGTGTCATCATAACATATTTCCGCGTCTGAAGCGGTTCCTGTTTCACTGCCTGAATCAGGGCGCGCGCCATTCTAATACGTATCCTAATAATAGTTTTTTTAACAAAAAATTGTTGATAATTTTTAGCTTTATTGAGTTTTTTTAATTTCTTTTTTCTTTTATTTTTTATGAAAGTTACTGGAAAAATGTAAATTTAGAAACTAACACTAACTAATATAATCCTAAAAAAAAAAGGGGGGGTTATTACAATGTAATGTATTTTATGTGTTTTATTTCACTTTGTAACTACTCTCTTCACAGGTCTCTGTCTCTCCTCTCACGAAACCACAACTGAGGGAGAGATCAGAGGAGAGGGAGCCCGCTGTTTACATTCAGCAGGTGGTGATCGCTGTGATAGGATGTCCACATCGATCACGTATTCCTATCAGAGGGTCCCCTAAAGTTGTCTCCATGTCCCCAGCTGTAACCTAACAGCTGGGGAATGGAGATATAAGTGCGATCTCGTTCTAAAGCGCCGCCATGAAAAGGCTCTAGAATAAAGTCCATTAATAACCGCGTGAAAAGGCATATCGGCGGTCATTATGGGGTTAAGGACCCTGGTTGGCCATCATCTCATGTTCTTTTCTGCATCTTTCAGCGTCCCCTTTATATATTTTGGAGTACTGTCAAAAATAATAAAGATTATATGAATACTTTTTCTTAGTCTCCCAATCCTGAAATGGAATTGTTCTAAACTATATAAAAATATATAGACTGACTTGTCTTGTATATTATGATAAAATGAAGCGTCAGTTTCCCAAAAGGAAAAGGAGGATACAATAATTGCAGGAAACAGGGAAATGAACACTATATAGGTCTGGCTCATATGACAGGAAGTGCAGCAATTGCCCATCCAGATGTATTATCAATAGAATAAAGAGGGGATACATACTGGGCAATAGTACACAGAAATCCATTCTCTATAGACATGAGTCAATGAAATACTTTTATGTCATACAATTACAGACATTCACAAAAGTAATTTTAGAACTGAGTTGAATCTAGTTAGACATCACAAACTATCTGCTAATAAGTAATAGTCATCACAGAGATTAAAATGAAAAATTTTTTTCTTTATTAATACTATCTATACGTGGGAAAGTGCATATATTTTAACCAAATGCTATGCATCACATTAAAGAAGAGCTCTCATTAAATGTTTTATTTCTTTGCCCGTTTTTAATGGGCTCTTGTACATCTAAATTATATTTATTTGCTCACCGAGAGTCTATTATACAAAACGCAGGCTTTGTTCGGCTACCCCGTGTGGGAGTTCTTCTTTAAACTACTGCTCACAATTTGTTAGATTGCCAAACCCACAGGTCTCAAGCTCATGGAGCCTGTACGGCAATACACAGAGTCTTTATGGGTCCATGTTAAGGAAACGTAGGTACAACACGTGCTGCTGTATGGTGCCTCCGTGTCGCACTGCAAAACTTCACCTCTGTAATTTGGCATGAAGTAGGCCCAATGCAGGTTGTCGTGTTGTGGAATGGATGGTATCAATACCAGAGTGATTGCAAAACATGTCTTTGCTTTCAGACTAGTGGTAAAGGTCATACACACAGCCACAGCAAACAATTACAAGAATTCATCTCAGTAGCCACTGAGAGGCACAGTCTTAAATGTGATGATTTAGGCATGCAGATGATGGCTGGTTCTCTGTATACTTGTTGCAGACAGGGCCAAAGTTGCCCCTTTCTTAATGCAAAGGATTGGTCTGGCAAATCCATACTTGCCAACTGTCCCGAATTTAAAGAGACAGTCCCGGCAAATTACTGTCCCGGGACTAGTCCCGGCAACTGCTACATTCAATTGTATCTACATCCTCAGGACGCAGATACAATTGAATACTTATCCGTTTACTGCTCTGCCATTCCGCTGCAGGAGGTGCCACTGACCTCACTGCCCTTATATGGACATTGAAGTGAGGGCTCTCTCTATGAGCTATATGCAGGTGGAGTATGTGTCACTATCTACAGGGGGGTTTTGTGTGGCATCATCTACAGGGGGTGTGTGTGGCTTCATCTACAGGGGTGTGCAGCATCATCTAGAGGTGGTGTGTGGCATCATCTACAGGGGGTGTGTGGCATCATCTACAGGGGGTGTGTGGCATCATCTACAGGGAATCAGTGTCGCATCTATAGGGGGACTTCGTGGCATCTACAGGGGGGCTTTGTGGCACTATCTGCAAAGGACATTGTGGTATTATCTACAGAGGGCACTGTGGCACTATCTACAGGGGGGCCATATGGAACTATCATCAGGGGGCACTGTGGCATCATCTACAGGGAGCAGTGTGTGGCAATATCTACAGGGAGCAGTGTGTGGCAATATCTACCAGGAGCAGTGTGTGGCAATATCTACTGGGGGCAGTTTGGAGAACCATCTTTAAGGGGCACTGAGTGTGGCACTATCCACGCTGGTTATTATGCTACCAGTATTGGTCAGCTCATATCACCTAGTCCTAGTGATAAAGTGAGACATCACCTGCCTGTAAACAACTAGATAACCAGAGACATGCCGGCCACAATAGTAGTTGTCAGCATAATTAGTGCAGAATATTTTGTATTTTTTTTGTATGCAGAAATTCTGGAAAGACACACACTAAGGCTGGGTTCACACGAGCATGTTCGGTCCGTAATGGACGGAACATATTTCGGCCGAAAGTTCCGGACCGAACACACTGCAGGGAGCCGGGCTCCTAGCATCATAGTTATGTACGATGCTAGGAGTCCCTGCCTCGCTGCAGGATAACTGTCCCGTACTGCAATCATCTTTTCAGTACGGGACAGTAGTTCCACGGAGAGGCAGGGACTCCTAGCATCGTACATAACTATGATGCTAGGAGCCCGGCTCCCTGCAGTGTGTTCGGTCCGGGACTTGCGGCCGAAATATGTTCCGTCCATTACGGACGTAACATGCTCGTGTGAACCCAGCGTAAGTGTCCCTGGATTTTTTTTTTTAAAATGCTTGCAACTATGCAAATCAAGCCTAGTAGGCCACAAAATGGTGGCTGCTGGCTAATTCACTTCAGGCCTAGTGCCCCTTGAAATGATGGTTGCTGGTTGCTGATTCACTGGTCTATATAGGCCTAATTTGGGACCGTCTCTTCCCTTAGCGCTCATTCAGACATGCATGTTCCTCGTCCATGAGCTGTGCGTTGAAATAACTCACAGCACACGGATCCATTCATTTCAATGGGGCTATTTAGACATGCGTGAGTTTTCACGCAGCGAGTGTCCGTTGCCCGAAACTCACTGCATGTCCTATATTGGTGCGTATTTGCGCACCTAGTCGCCCATTAAAGTTTATGGGTGCGTGAAAACAATGGACAGCACACGGACGACATCCGTGTGCTGTCCGTGTTTCACGCATCAGTTAGAGCCTGTTCACATCACCGTTCACTTTCCGTTCCGGGGTTCCATCGGAGGTTTCCGTTGGGTGAACCCCGCAACGGAAAGTGAAACTGAAACCACAGCTTCCGTTTCAGTCACCATTGATGTCAATGGTGACGAAAACATTGCTAATGGTTTCCGTTCGTCACCATTCTGGCAGGTTTCCGTTTTAACGACGGAATCAATAGCAGAGTCGACTGCGCTATTGATTCCGTTGGAAAAATGGAAACCTACCAGAATGGTGACAAACGGAAACCATTAGCGATGTTTCCGTCACCATTGACATCAATGGTGACTGAAACGGAAGCTGTGGTTTCAGTTTCACTTTCTGTTGCGGGGTTCACCCGACGGAAACCTCAGACGGAACCCCGGAACGGAAAGCGAACGGTGATGTGAACAGGCCCTTAGGGTGCGTTCACATATATCAGTTGCATCAGTTTTTTGTCTCTCAAGTGATCACAACTGATGCAAAAACTGATGCAAAAATGTATCAGTTGCTATCAGGCTTTTTCAAAATTTTTACTACAAAACCTTCAGTTGTCATCAGTTGTCATTAGTTGTCATCAGTTTACCATCCGTTTTTAACATCAGTTTTTACCACAGTGGACCGCCAAAAAGGTAGTCTAGGGTCTGAAAATGTGGCAATTCTATCAGAGTCGTGCATAGTTTGTAATAGGTTCGCTACACTGAAGTCTGACACACACATTGTAATGTCACGTGTGTCATATTCAGTGAAGCGCCAAGGACGATGCTGAGAGAGAGAGCCCAGAAGGCAGATGCTGTTCACTGACCTCACCTCAGATCAGATCTTCGAAACAACCTTGTGAGCCTGCAAAGACGTCAAACACTAGCCCTAACTTCAGGGAGTAGCTAGTTTTTGGCGCCTTTACACCTACCCAATCCCACCCCGCATCTCCTACCCACCCACACAGCACCCCCTGTAGATATCGCCATTCAGCACCCCTGTAGATAGCGTCACACAGAGCCCCTTGTAAATAGTGCCACACAGCGCCCCCTGTAGACAGCGCCACCCTTCACTGTATAAAGTGCTACCCCCCTTCCCCTGTGGATAGTGCTACTGAAGCTCCCTCGAGCAGTGGAATCCCTGGCCAGAACATTTCCGACACTGTGGCTGGGGATTCCCTCTAGGAGGAGCCCCTAATGCCACAGTCCATATATAGGGTGGGTGGCGCTATCTACAGGGGGCATGCGTGGCACTAAATTCCTATATGGAAATACCTCTTAAGGGTTCTTGGCTTCTAATTGTGCCCTGATGTACACCACCAATACGATTTAGATATAAAGAAACAAAGAGGAAAAGGGAATTGTGGGGAAAAGAAGGGCAAGAAGCATTGGGATCAAAGGATCTCTAGATAAAAAAGATACTGGACCAGCTTAGAATGTTGTACATAACAGGGATAGGGTGAGCGGTCCTTCATTAAGAGCACCCTATTATATTTTCAAATCCCACTTGGCGTGTGTCACCAAATTGATAGTAAATTGGGAATAAAGAGGGAAGGTGCATGGATCAAATTGCTGCAGTACGGTGCTTACAGTGGCAGAACCAGATTGTGGCGTTTATCTCCCTGGAGCACAACACCACATTGGTTAATGGATTGCTCCAGAATTTAGCTATTATTCAATTATGTTCCTCAGACCTGTACTTGCTAATGTATGGTGTGAATTTATCAGATATGTCCTTGGGCAATTGACTGCATAGCCCAGTCTTGTTGCTCTAATTATTGAGCACTGAGTCTATTGTTTTAAGTTACTAGTAGTAAATACATATAAATGCCTCTGTACTCTATGTATTTATTCTATATTTTGTTTGTAACAATAGCAGTATTTATTATGAAGATCTGGGAACATAGACCGCTATAAG
This sequence comes from Rhinoderma darwinii, assembly GCF_050947455.1. NCBI lineage: Eukaryota > Metazoa > Chordata > Amphibia > Anura > Rhinodermatidae > Rhinoderma > Rhinoderma darwinii. The sequence goes on from NC_134689.1 coordinate 117,045,869, forward strand.
GTGGAAACAGCCTGGGGAACACCACTCTTCCTCCAATTTTTAGAGAGAGTGCACCGCCCAATATCAAATTGGGTTTAATAAGTCGTAGTCATTCCTGTCTGAAAAGACTTCACTTAAAACTACAGGATTAATGCTTTACTCTTGTGTTCCTTTATTTTGAAACAAAGTATCTCTCGTGCGGGCAGCACTCGCTGCTCTAATGTAGCCACTGAGAGCATCAAGATATCTCTATGCTGTGTGTGGTGTTGTTTACATCCACACACTCAGTAGCGCGAGTGCTCCGAGCTCTCGGCTCACTGTGCACTGCGTGCCGAGAGTACAGAGCTCCGTTCTCGTTCCGATGCCCGGCTGTGATGTCTTACATCTGATACACACACCGCGAATCAGTCGTTGAGTGAAAGCAGTAATGAATCACCGCTACCACTCTCTCACTTGGCGGTCACATCGGTTACGAGCATTCTGGTGCCCTGCTGAAATTCTCTCATTCTCAGGTAATCGCATTAAACTGAGCATGGATGCGCAATGACACCCTAACTTTTCCCTCGATTGTACTATTCCTGAACTAAAACCGGATTGTCCCGACGCGCGTTTCACTGACGTAAGTCGGCTTCTTCTAGGGGCCAGAAGAAGCTGACTGACGTCAGCGAAGCACGCGTCGGGACAATTCGGTTTTAGCTCAGGAATAGTACAACACCACAATCTGGTTCTGCCACTGTAAGTACTGTACTGCAGCAACTTGATCCATGCACCTATCCTCTTTATTCCCACTTTACTATCAATTTGGTCACACATGCCAAGTGGGATTTGAAAATATAATAGAGTGCTCTCAATGAAGGACGGCTCACCCTATCCCTGTTAGGTGCAACATTCTAAGCTGGTCCAATATCTTTTTTATCTAGAGATCCTATGATCCCAAATGCATCTTGCCCTTCTTTTCCCCACAATTCCCTTTTTCCTCTTTTTTTCTTTATATCTGGCACTAAATTCCTCTCCTGCTCCCCGGCCAGAGTGTTGGCAATGTTCTAGCCGTGGATTCATACGTCGGGTGGTGCCGGGAGGTGGAGTCGGCAGCACCCGGCGTTGAACTTGGGAACAATAGATTAAATAGGATACAGTACTGGACCTCCCAGGGACCCGGACACAAAACTGCTGCAGGTAACGTTTTTGGATCCGGCTCCTGCACAGGTCCTGCTCCGTACAGCGGCACAATGGATGTCCCATGTACAAGAACAGATCCCATAGAAAGTTATGGAATCTGTTCTAGCATCAGTTTCCCTCCAGCTGTTCTACGACATGCCAGAGGGAAACGGACGGGGACATATGTGAACGGCCCCCGACAAAGAAATGCAGAGAAATAAAATTAAAAAAAATAAGTGCCTGCACGGACGTGAAAAGCGCATGCCAGACGCAAAGCACACTGATGCCAATATGCAATGCACACTGATGGCCCACGGACATGAAATATAGGGAAAACGCTGCAATTTTTCTGTGCGAAAATCGGACACGCTCGTCTGAATGTAGCCTTAGTATTGCACAATGCTTGCCACTGCATGTACACTTCTTTCTGACTAGCCTGAACATTTCCTTTACATTGCCACTCTAACCGCCTAGCTAGCTCTCTGTACAGTGTGGGGTGCCACCCGATCACTGATCGCTCTTTAGGACCTGCAGCCACTACAGGCCCAATGATGGATTGTTCTCACCAGTCTCTTTTAGGCTACTTCGTTCGAGTCTCTGTCCAGTAGGTCTTTCCGGCTTATTTCTGTGTACTCCAGTCACTGCCTAGCTTGCAGTCTCAGATCCTCAGTCAGTCTCTCTGACCTGGGAAACACGCGGCACAGTTCGTTTTTGTAGTCATAAACCCAGCCAGACTCCCAACCAGTATATCTGACGTGTCTACCTCCAACAGCAGCCTCCTCAGTCAGAGCTCTTTCTCTCCCTCACTGCTTCTCACTTATCTGCAGCTTCACCTCTTCCAGCAGCTTGTCACCATCAGCAACATATCACTGCTTCCATCTCTACCAGCACTGCATCTTGTCATAACGCCTCACTCCTTCCTACACAGATTTGTTACTTCTTGGGCCTTACTCCACACTCTTAACCTGTTTGGTGGGCTCCCTGTTTTTTTGCAGTACTAAGCTCCGCCCCCAAAGGGCACTCGGGCTGTGATTCCCAGTGCCTACAATTAAGATAGAGCCAGCAAGCCAACCATCTCTTGCCGGACTTGCAAGGGAACAGAGCTAAATCAACATAAAATTAGCACATATATAGAGTGCAATATACACCATGGCCGGACTGACCACTCCTCCTCCAATGCTGTCATCACAGTAGTCAGACTGACAACTGACTGGACGCCACCTAGTGAGGAAAAGACACAAAAAAGCATATAACATCACATCTTAAAAGTACAATGCACTATTATACTTGCATACTATTTAGAATGCCACAAGGAGCCCAAAATACAATAAAACATGTAATGCAACATTTCTCTGTAATTTGAGAATTTATTACCTCACTTTACAGACTTAGGCCTCATACACACGAACGTATTTTTTCCTCCCGTAAATACTGGTGTAAATACGGGTCCTTTGTCACACATATTCGACCCGTATTCCACCAGTATTTACGGACCCGTTTTCTCTGCACTAATCGGCTGCCCCTTCTCTCTATCAGTGATGGAAAGAGAGAAGGGGCAGCCCTTTCGGGCAGAGTTTCCGCAGCGATTGAAAGTAAAAGAAGTTCATACGTACCGTTGTCTTGGTGACGCGTCCCTCTTTTGACATCCAGTCCGACCTCCCTGGAAGACGCGACAGTCCATGTAACGCTGCAGCCTGTGATTGGCCTGTAATTGGCTGCAGCGGTCACATGGGATGAAACGTCATCCCGGAAGGCCGTACTGGAGGAAGAAGCAGGTAAATTAACTTTTAATACTCTTAACTCCAGCGGTAGTCACTGTCCCGGGTGCTGAAAGTGTTACTGACGATCAGTTAACTCTTTCAGCACCCTGGACATTGACTATCCCCTTACTTCGCCTAGCAAAGCTCCCGTAATTACGGGTGCACACATGTAGCCACCCATAATTACGGAAGACCTATAGACTTCTATGGGCCTGCCCGTGCTGTTATTACGGCCTGAAATAGGACATGTTCCATATTTTTCAACGGAATGGGCACCTTCCTGTAAGCATACGGGGAGGTACCCGTGGCCAATAGTAGTCTATGGGCCCGTAATTACGGGCCGTAATTATGGCTCGTAATTACGGGCGTTTTTAATGTACGTGTGCATGAGGCCTTACAAAAAGAATAGCACAGACCCTAGCAGCTGGCAGGGATAAGTTACATACGAAAGCAAATTGGTGTGCATAAGCACTGTTGATCCCAATTTCCCAGCTGCTAATGAGTTATGATTTTAATTAAAACGTAACATTTATTTTGTAATTTAGAAATGAAGCGCAGCAGAGAAGAGAAAGACGTTCAACATGAAGGTGAGTAAAAATAGTTCCAAGTTGGTTAGCGTGATTGTAGAGAGCCAATGTGTATTAGGGTCTCATATGAATGGAATGGCAGGCACGACCAGTGGCTGCAGTCTGCTGGAGAGCCTCTTTGCCATACAGATTAAGTGCAATTGCTAGTGCCGACTTGGATTTTAAAAGAGCGCTAGCCCCCCCGACATGTTTCGCTGCTACAGCAGCGTCCTCAGGGGATAAATTCGGGGCCCCAGCATCTGTACATAAACTTCTCAAGAGTACGGAAATACCCTATATGTGGTCATAAACTGCTGTTTGGACACACGGCAGTGTTCAGAAGGGTAGGAGCGTCATTTGGCTTTTGGAGCACAGGTTTTGCTGGATTGGTTTCTGTGTGCCATGTCACATTTGCAGAGCCCCTGAGGTACCACTACAGTGGAAACCCTTAAAAAATGACATCATTTAGGAAACTACATCTCTTGAGGAATTCATCTAGGGGTATAGTGAGAATTTTGACCCCACAAGTTTTTTTCTGAATAGATTAGCATTGGGCAGCGAGAATTAAATTTTTTCCAATAAGATGTAGTTTGGCTCAAAATGTTTAAATTTCACAAAGAATAAAGGAGAAAAACCACCCTAACATTAGGGCGCAGATACTATTAAACACTATGGCAGAGCAGGGACAGGATCGTTGTATCACGCCAGCCTACGCAAGGATCCCATCGGCGTTGTGGACCAGCACCATTCTTTGCGGTGTGTATAATTTTTTAATTTTATTTGTTTGGGGGCACTGTCTACAAGAGAAAGGTGGGGGGCACTGTCCACAAGGGGAAGGTGGGGGCTGTATGGCACTATCTACAAGGGGGATGTGGGGGGCTGTATGGTACTATCTGCAAGGGGGAGGTGGGGGCACTATCTACAAGGGGGCTGTATGGCACTGTGTTTAAGGGGGAGGGGGGCACTATCTACACTGGGCTGTGTGGCACTATCTACAAGGGGGTGTGTGACTCTATCTACAGGGGGAGGCTGTATAACTGTCTACAAGAGGGGGCTGTATAGCAGAATCTACAGGTGGGCTGTATGGTATAATCTACAGGGGAGGGGCTGTATTGCACTATGTACAGGGGGGCTGTATGGCACTATCTTCAGGGTGGTTGTATGGCAGAATCTACAGGGGGGGCTGTATTGAACAATCTACAGGGAGGCTGTATGGCACAATCTTCAGGGGGCACTAACTACAGGGGGGACTGTGCTTGGCACCCACGGGAGGGGGGCTCAGTCAAAAGTATGCTGTGGGGCCCAATCTTTCCTAGTTACGCCTTTGATCGGGGCATAAAAAGAGGGTATAATAATGGGGTAAATAATACAATTATCCATAGATGTGTGGTATGCTTTAAATCCATTATGCACAGGCCAGTGTCGCACTGATAAACGGTGTCCTTTCTTATTCCCCTTTTGTAACACTCTTGACCATTTTGGGAGTTTTCCTCCTTTGTAGTTTTGGAAATTTTTATTGGAAAGTGTTGCCCTGGTATAATACGGGCACCCTCTCTTCCAGCAGATGTGCTATGTCCCTTCCCTTCGTGGTTGCTAAATACTAAGGCCTTGATAACCACTTCTTGAAACTGAAGAAATGTTCTTCTCCGGCCTGCACAACAAGATGTTTTTTCATCACCGCATTACTAGTGCCATAAATTTTTGTTTTCGGTTGATGGAGCTGTGTGAGGGCTTGTTTTTTGCGAGACAAGCTGTAGATTTTATTGGTACCATTTTGGAAAGCATGTGACTTTTTGATAACTTTTTATTTCATATTTTGGTAGAAGGGATTACCAAAAAAAGCAATTCTGGAATAGTTTTTTATTGTTTCTTTTTTCGGCATTCACCGTGCGCCATAAATTACATGTTAACTTTATTCTGCCGGTCGATACAATTACAGCAAGGACAAATTTATATAGTTGTTTATTTCATGTACTGCAGATTTTGCACAAAAAAAAAAAATCATTTGTTTTCTGTGTCGCCATATTCTAAGACCCATAACTTTTTTAATTTTTGCATCGACAAAGCTGTGTTAGGGTTTTATTTTTTGCGGGATGGGCTATCGTTTTTATTGGTACTATTTGTGTGTAAATGTGACATTTTGAGAGAACATGTGACCTAAAAACAGCGATTTTGGAATATTTCCTTTTGTTGTTTTTTTTACATAATAGTTTTATAGTTTGGGTCGTTACACATGCAGCAATACCAATTATGTATAGTTTTTTTTTTCTTTTTTTCCAATAATAAAAGACTTATTATGGGAAAAAAGGCAATTAGAGGTTTTTTTAACTTGAAACTTTTATATACTTTTCTATTTTTACAACATTTTTATTAACTTTTTTTTTTGTCCCACTAGGGGACTTGAAGACCTGCAGCAGTGATCTCTGCTATAACACATTACACTACCTACGTAGTGCAGTGTACTGGAGCCAGAGGCGTAGCTAGGTTCTTCAGCACCCGGGGCAAAGATTCAGTTTGGCGCCCCCCCCCCCCAACCTCTTTCCCGACATCTCCTTCCCCCTCGCCGTGTTTGTTTTCTCTACCAATCGACGTGTCATTGCTTTTTATGTAACACATTTGTACATCTTACAAGCAATATGGTTCTATACACAACACCAGAACCAAGCTCAGTACATAGATACAGCACCAGCACAAATACAGCTCAATTTAGTGCAACCCCTGCCGTATAGGTGTGTACGGCGTAAAACTACAGCTCCCAGCATGGCCCGAACAATGGTGAGGATATACTGGGAGATGCTGTTTCACAAAAATAAATCATATCATAATCATCTCGCTGCAGATCATACAGTGACTACATTACTGATTAGAGGCAGAATAAACATTTACATTAAGTGACTCACCGGTGACAAGTCAGATTATAGTTCTTTTTCTCCATCCGGTCCAGACCTGTATGACGACTTCTCCTGGTCCATTTCTGGAGTTTGCCGCTCACATGTCTTCAGCATCTCACTTTACCAACATTTCTGCACCTATAAATAAATATAACGTTATCATTATACCACACACTACACCCTTAAATATAATAGTGCCATACACTGCACCTCTAATTATAATAGCACCATACACCGTGTCCCACACAAACACTGTGCCCCCTGTAGATAGTGCCTGCCATAGAGCCCCCTGTAGATAGTGCCCCCATATAGCCCACCCCTGTATATAGTGTCCCACAAATAACTCCCCCTATAGTGATCTACAGATAGCCCACCCCTGTATATAGCCCCCTGTAGATATAGCCCAGCCCTGTATAAGGTGCTCAACGTATAGACCGACCCTGTATATAGCCCCCTGTAGATATAGCCCACCCCTGTATATAGTGCTCTACAGATAGCCCACCCCTGTATATAGCCCCCCTGTAGATATAGCCCACCCCTGTATATAGCCCCCCTGTAGATATAGCCCACCCCTGTATATAATGCTCCAAATATAGTCCACCCCTGTATATAGTGCTCCACATATAGTCCACCCCTGTATATAGTGTTTCACAGATAGCCCACCCCTGTATATAGTGCTCCACATATAGCCCACCCCTGTATATAGTGCTCCACATATAGCCCACCCCGGTAAATAGCCCCCCTGTACATATAGTCCACCCCTGTATATAATGCTCAACTAGATAGTCCACCCCTGTACGTAGTGCTCTACAGATAGCCCACCCCTGTATATACTATATACAGGGGTGGGCTATCTGTGGAGCACTATATACAGGGGTGGACTATATGTACAAGGGGGCTATATACAGGGGTGGGCTTTCTGTGGAGCACTATAGGGGGAGATATTTGTGGGATACTATATACAGGGGTGGGCTATATCTACAGGGGTGGGCTATATCTACAGGGGGACTATATCTACAGGGGGACTATATCTACAGGGGTGGGCTATATCTACAAGGGTAGGCTATATCTACAGGGGTGGGCTATATCTACAGGGGTGGGCTATAAACTATATAGCTCCCCCTGTAGCTATAGCCCACCCCTGTATATGGTGCTCCATAGATAGCCCATCCAAGTATATAGCCCCCCCTGTAGATAGACACCCCCCCCCGTAGATAAAGCCCCCCTCGTGTAGATAAAGCCCCCCCCGTAAATAAAGTCCCCCTTGTAGATGAAGGCCCCCCCGTGAAGAAAAAGTCCCCCCGTAGACAAAGTCGTCCCCCCTGTAGATACAGCCGCACACTTTTATTACAATTTTAAAAAAAACCAATTCAAACTCACCTTATTCCCGCTCCCACGCCGTCCGGCAGCCATGGAGACCTGCTCTCTTATGCGCAGGTCTCCTGGGGGTTGAACGCAGCGTCTATGAAAGGCGCTGATTGGCTGGGCACGGAACAAAAGGTTCCAGTCGCTTCATTCGTGGAAAGGCGCTGAATGGCCGGGCACGGAACTTGCCCGGTCATTCATTGCTTCTAATTATACCCGTGTCCTTGCGACACAGGTACAATTATAGTGCAGGAGGTGGTGGCGCTGGCGCCCCCCTCTAAACTGCGCCTGGAGCACATGCCCCGCCTGCCCCCCCTAGCTACGCCCCTGACTGGAGCTGTCAGTGTGACACTGTCAGCAAGGCTATCAACGGGTCCTCATAGGCTTCCATACTTGGCAGACCCAGAGGCCTTTGTTAGGCCTCTGATTGCGATACCAACCATCGGCAACCCAGCGATCGCGTCGCTGGGGTGCCAATTGGCTACAAAACCCCCAGATGCTGCGGTTGCTATTTAGCGCGGCATTTGAGGGGTTAATCGGTCAGATGGGAGACTTGGTCTGGTCCTGGCCGTTACAGCAGGGTTTTAGCTGTAATTAACAGCTGACACCCTGGCAGTGATGGTGCAGGCTCAGTTTCTGAGCCTGCACCATCACCGCGACGTAACTGTACTGATGTTTGCGGGAACCACTTCTTTACAGCGCCGTATATACACTGTGTTCCAAATTATTATGCACATTGGATTTAAGTGTCATAAACATTTAATTATTAGTTTTTCAATTAAACTCATGGATGGTATTTTGTCTTAGGGCTCTTTGGATCATTGTAATCAATCTCAGACACCTGTGATAATTAGTTTGCCAGGTGTGCCCAATCAAAGGAAAACTACTTAAGAAGGACGTTCCACATTATTAAGCAGGCCACAGGTTTCAAGCAATATGGGAAAGAATAGGGATCTCTCTGCTGTCGAAAAGCGTGAAATAGTGCAATACCTTGGACAAGGTATGAAAACATTGGATATTTCAAGAAAACTTAAGCGTGATCATCGTACTGTGAAAAGATTTTTGGCTGATTCAGAGCACAGACGGGTTTGTTCAGATAAAGGCATAATGAGGAAGGTTTCTGCCAGACAAATTAATAGGATTAGGAGAGCAGCTGCTAAAATGCCATTGCAAAGCAGCAAACAGGTATTTGAAGCGTCTTGTGCCTCTGGAGTCCCGCGAACCTCAAGGTGTAGGATCCTCCAGAGGTTTGCAAGTGTGCATAAAGCTATTATTCAGTCTCCCCTAAACAATGCTCACAAGCAGAAACGGTTGCAGTGGGCTCAGAAATACATGAAGACTAATTTTCAAACCGTGTTGTTTACTGATGAGTGCCGTGCAACCCTGGATGGTTCAGATGGATGGAGTAGTGGATGGCTAGTGAATGGCCACCATGTCCCAACAAGGCTGCGACATCAGCAAGGAGGTGGCGGAGTCATGTTTTGGGCTGGAATCATGGGGAGAGAGCTGGTAGGCCCCTTTAGGGTCCCTGACGGTGTGAAAATAACCTCTGCAAAGTACGTAGAGTTTATGACTGACCACTTTCTTCCGTGGTACAAAAAGAAGAACCGTGCCTTCCGTAGCAAAATTATCTTCATGCATGACAATGCACCATCTCATGCTGCAAAGAATACCTCTGTGTCATTGGCTGCTATGAAAAACTAAAAGAGAGTAAAAAAGACACAGCGCCACATAGTGCAAATAAAATCAGGATAGAAATGGAGCTACTAATATGATAGAAGTGCTCACCTTAGATTGTAAACTCTGGCAAGTGTCACAACGGGGAGATGTAAAAATAGCTGCTGCCGGGTCTGTAACACAACAAAACAGTGTTTGTTGTCAGGAAATGGTAAAAAGGAGTGGAAAAAATGTACCAAAGGCGCTGCTAGTAATGGCAAGGTTAGGTAATTCAAAGCATAAATACTATTTATTAAAGATGGATAGGCTACGCGTTTCAACGCCGGACCGGCGTCTTCATCAGGCAATACAGACAAAGGTTTACAAAGATTTAAATACAAATAAAATGAATAACAATTAGCTGTCAATCACAGAAAAAAAAACGCTATTAAAGGGAATGTGTCGCTAGAAATTATTATTTTTTTTTTTAGTTAAACAGTTAGTGTATAAATGATTAAACATTGTTCTAATTTTTTTAATTTTTTCACGAGTCAGGAAATATTATAAATTAGATTCTAATTTATAACATTTCCCAGTGCTGGTCACTAGATGGAGCAATTCCCAAAATTGCAGCATTGGCATGTGGTAAAGCAACCACATTGCTTTATGCTGCAAAATTTGAGAAGACACACTCGCTCTAGTGAGCTCACAGAATCCCCCCTCCCTTATCCTGGCTAGTGCCAGGAGAAAGGAGGGGATTGAACGTTCAAACCTCCTACACTGTGTGTCGCCATTTTTTGAGCGAACACACAGTGTAGTAGGTTTACTTACAGTAGTAATCACACACTAAAACACGAACAAACACAGACATAACTTACCTGCTCCTGCCGTCGCCGCTCCCTCTGGCCTGTCTGCTCCGTCTGCTCCCTCCGCTCCAAGTGCTTGCATTAGAACAGAAGTCCGGAAGCCGTGACCGGAAGTAGTAATCTTACTGTCCGGCCGCGGCTTCCGGTCCACAAGAAAATGGCGCCGGACGTCGCTCGGCCGAAGACCTTCAATTTGGACTGTGTGTGAGCGGCGCATGCACCGTTCCCACACAGATGGCGTACAGCATAGTGAATGGAACGGGTCCCGTTCGCATTCACTATGGGGCTGTATGTGCCGTATTCCATGTCTGTATGTGTCGTTAATCGACACATACAGAGATGAAAAAAAAAATGGCAGCCCCCATAGACAAGAAAAAGTTCAAAAGTAAAAAAAAGTAAAACACAAACACACAAATAAATATTTTTTTTTAAATAAAACACTAAAAGCAAATTGATATAAATTTTTTTTTTTTTCGCCACACCCTTGCTTTCAATTTCTCAACGTTTTGGCTCTCCTATATGTAATTATAGGTTTAGCAGGAAGTATTGATTTTAAAAAAGGATTGATTTTAAAAAAGGATCGTTAATAAGTATGTACATACTTATTAACGATCCTTTTTTAAAATCAATACTTCCTGCTAAACCTATGATTACATATAGGAGAGCCAAAACTTTGAGAAATTTAATAGCACGAAGTAAACTAAACAATATTACACATAAGGTCCCTAAATTACTCACAGTAAAAAATGGCTCTTATCGTTGTGGCCATAATAGATGTCTTTGTTGCATAAACATTACAAACAAATGCACAGACTACTCTTCTACAGTAACATGTGAAAAATTCCCTATTAAGAGTTTCCTGAATTGTGGAAGCGATTTTGTGATTTATTTGCTGCAATGTACGTGCAACCTGCAATATGTGGGACGAACGACCCAAACACTAAGGTATCGGATCAATAAACATAGATCAAATGTCAGGAATGTTTTTTTTAAAACAAAGTGTTTCACGTCATTGTGCTCTTAAACATGGTTGCAACTTCGATAGTATAACCGTTACCCAAATTGAACAGATCCTATTAGATATACCTAATAGATTTATTAGACTCAAATAAAGGGAAAACTTTTGGATCTATAAGCTTGTGACTCTACATCCTAATGGTTTGAATGACCACTCTGGAATAATAATAACGCTAATGATATTTTTTATATATTTTTTATCTCTTGCTAATATTTTCCTTGGTGTACCATTGAGTTTTACATATTATTTTTTCGAATTCTATTGATTACTAATGATGTCTACTATTCCTCATACAATGTTTTTTTCTGTGCTGCCGATCTTTATTGCTAGGGCTGCTATTATACGGTTTTTTCCTCTACTGAAATACTTATATATGTATAGTGATGTTTATGCCTTTTATTATTATATTTATTTCTGCCCGTTATTACTTACAATTTTTGTCCATTTTTAATTCTTTGCTAATTAATTTTTAATCACTACATTTTCTGTTATGCTTATATATTCCTTCAAGACATTGGTTTCAATTGGGTCTAATGGATTGTAATTACTTACCTATTGTCTTTGCCATCTGTTCCCCTTCATATCATCGTTCACTCTCCTCTTTTCATTTTTGCGTACCACCTTGCGTGTCATCTTGTCCTTTTTAGTCCTCCTCGGCCACCGTATCTTTTTGGTTGCCTAGATGCCAGGGACGCTTTTCAGCGCCGCTTGTATCCTTTCCGTTTTGGATGCTACATCAACACTTTTTTGGATTAGTATCTTTTCTTCCTGTCCTTCCCTGCCATTCTCTGGGTGAGTACATCTTTTTAATAAGAGATATTTTTTTGTATTATGTAACCATTCCCTAAGTATTAACACAATTATCGATTTCTTTGGTTTTTATTTATTTACTGTCTTTTTCCATTCAGGTTCTCATATGTGTTTTTTACTTTCGCTGATATTATTGTTTAGCATATCTGAACATCGTTTTGATGTGATTAACTGTTTTTCTGCAGTACTGTGTTTTGTAATGCAATGCTTGACATTTGACTTTTGACACTTGACTTTTGGCAGTTTTTTTCTGTGATTGACAGCTAATTGTTATTCATTTTATTTGTATTTAAATCTTTGTAAACCGCATTGTCTGTATTGGCCTGATGAGGACGCCGGTCCGTCGTTGAAACTCGTAGCCTATCCATTTTTAATAAATAGTATTTATGCTTTGAATTACCTAACCTTGCCATTACTAGCAGCGCCTTTGGTCCATTTTTTCCACTCCTTTTTACCATTGGCTGCTATGGGCATAAAAGGAGAGAAACTCATGGTGTGGCCCCCATGTTCCCCTGACCTCAACCCTATTGAGAACCTTTGGAGCATCCTCAAGCAAAATATCTATGAGGGTGGGAGGCAGTTCACATCAAAACAGAAGCTCTGCGAGGCTATTCTGACATCCTGCAAAGATATTCAAGCAGAAACTGTCCAAATACTCACAAATTCAATGAATGCCAGAATTGTGAAGGTGATATCAAAGAAGGGGTCCTATGTTAAAGAGGCTCTGTCACCACATTATAAGTGGCCTATCTCCTACATAAGGAGATCGGCGCTATAATGTAGGTGACAGCAGTGCTTTTTATTTAAAAAAACGATCTATTTTTACCACTTTATTAGCGGTTTTAGATTTATGCTAATGAGTTGCTTAATGCCCAAATGGGTGTATTTTTACTTTAGACCAAGCGATCCTGTTAGATCGCTATGTGCTGTCTTATACTAACACATTAACAATACTGAAGTGTTTCGAGAGTGAATAGACATTCCCCGGGATGTCTATTCACAATCTTTGCACTTCGTTACTGTTTCTATGGTAGTTACAGCAGAGGAAGCGTGATTTCGTTGTAACCTGTCATTTACTGCGTAATCTCGCGTAATCTCACTTTAAAAAAAATTCGACCCTCCTCCATTATTTAGATATCGGTGCCGTTATATTTGGTGCCCGATATTTAAATAATGCCCTGAACTGTCAATGGGGCGTGTTACTATGGCTGTGACACTGTCCAATCAGATATGGACAGTGTTACAGCAAGAGCGAGGATAGAGGAGAGCGTGCACTCTCTCACTCTCACTCTTCAGCTTTCAAGATCAGTCTTCTGCCGAATTGGCAAGGGGGCATGTCACTGCTACGGACAGCGTTAAAGCTGTGGAGAGGAGAGCGTGCATGTGCGTTCTCATCTTCTCAGCTCTTGCGAGAGATCATTCTTTGTCTGCCAAACTGGCAAGGGGTGTGTCACTGCTACGGACAGTGTAAGAGCTGGGGAGCGCTTGCAATGTCCGTAGCAGAGACATGCCCCCTTGCCAGTTCGGCAGACAAAGTACAAGACTGATCTCTCGCAAGAGCTGAAGTGATGAGAGCGCACATGCGCGCTCTCCTCTCCACAGCCCTTACACTGTCCGTAGCAGAGACACGCCCCCTTGCCAGTTCGGCAGACAAAGTACAAGACTGATCTCTCTCTAGAGCTGAAGAGATGAGACAGCGCATGTGCGCTCTCCTCTCCCGAGCTCTTACACTCTCCGAAGCAGAGACACGCCCCCTTGCCAGTTCGGCAGACAAAGTACAAGACTGATCTCTCGCAAGAGCGGAAGAGATGAGAACGCGCATGCGCGCTCCCCTCTCCACAGCTCTTACACTGTCCGTAGCAGTGAAATGCCCCCTTCCCAGTTCGGCAGAAGACTGATCTTGAAAGCTGATTGGACAGTGTCACAGCCATAGTAACATGCCTCCTTGCCAGTACACGCCCTATTGACCGTTCAGGGGGTTATTTAAATATTGGGCGCCAAATATAACTGAACCGATATCTAAATAACGGAGGAAGGTAGAAAAAAATGTAAAGTGCCCCAGAGTTTGTGTAGTCCTGCCCATTACATGCTGCACTCAGCTGCACATGTATGGGGAGGTGAAAGGTTCTCTTTAAATCTGAATCTGCACTTAAAGAAGCACTCCAGCAAAAAAACAAAAACAATCTGCACATATATTGCTAACTCACCAACAATATTCTTGCAATGTCATTTGTTTATTTTCAGCTCAGCTGCATTTATACATGTTGAACCCTTTCATTATAGGTAGCTGTGTCATGTGATCTCAGTCTGGCCACCAAAATAGACCAAGCTCTCATGTGTAGACAGAAGGTTAGTCTCTCCTTTGTAGCTGACTTAAGGTCCTATTACACCAGCCGATTTTGGCCGGCGCAGCAAGCGCCGATCAACGAGACAGCTCGTTGATGGGTGCTCGTTTGCTCCTGTCACAAGGAGCTATGTATGGGGATGAGCGGTCGTTACTCCGATCGCTCGCTCCCATACGTTATTATTATGTCGGCAGCGCGTCTCCCTGTTTACACAGGGAGATGTACTGCCGACAACGATAATGTTACTTTTTTTAAAACGATATGATCAGCAGATGAACGAGCGTTTGTTCGTTCAACTGCTGACTGCTAACCTGTTTACACAGGGCAATTATCGTCAACGAGCGTTCTATGAACGCTTGTCTGCCCGATAATCGCCCAGTGTAAAACCACCTTTACTGTGAACTACAGGATTACATCATCATCTATCAAATCCCTACTGGCAGCTCTAAGACACCTTCCCTACCCACCCAGCTTCACCATCCTTGTTCTTCTGTATGTCACCCTTTCATATAGTGCTGCTGAAGAGAACATTTCTGCCTTAAATAAGGGACTAGGCGTGCAGTGAAATAATAAGTAAGTACAATACAATACAATAATTAGCTGCAAAGTTATAAATCTCCCCTGACTCACACTCACTGTGTATACTATCTGTGAGTGCTGTGTGCAGAGAGTGCAATGTATTTCTATAAGATGCTGCTTCTCACTGCTTCATGTGTAAAAACTGACATGGAGAAGTCAATACCATGCAGGAGTCAGGCTGAAGCTGTATCACATAGGATACACTGTGAATCTGCAATGTGAGTACAGAAGTTCTTTGTCACCTGTCTATTACTATCAGGAGGTAGAGAGAACAGTGTAAAGCTGCATCACCTAGCAATACACTGAGACTCTGCAGTGTGGTGACAGATGTTCATTGTCACTGATCTATTACTTGCTGCACTTAGATAGGACTCAGAGCAAGTGCAGTGTAATGAGACTCTGCCCACTTTGCCTCTGCAAAGCCAGAAGCATCATGAGAAATGTAGGCTGGATTAGGGAAACCATATCAGAGGTTAAGAGGGAATCAGGATGGGAGACAAACCATAAATGGCATATTAAAAAAAACAGGTATACACAAGGCATACACAAGAGCCTCTACATTATTATTTAATAATAGCCTATGCTGCACTGTGTAGGCAAAAAAAATAATGTGCTGGAGTGTTTCTTTAATACTAATCTGTGTGCAGCGGAAAACAAGGTGCTGGTTTCTAAACAGTGCCTGCTTTGTTCTGCCTCCCTCTGAATAGTTGGACAACATTTGTCTGGACAACTTGTCCTAGTGTTTGGGCAATTGAAATAACTATTCAGCTACTGTTTTCAGAATAAACAATGGCAAACCTCCCAACTTTCAACTATCGTATTTTTTTTTTATCGTTACAACCTGCCTCTAACCCTGCCCAATCTCTGTCCGGACAAACCTGGTTCCCTTTGTGACCTCACTTAGTAATTGTGTCCTACCTTGGGTAGTGAAGAAGTAGTGCTCCTTTGGGCCCCACACTTGCATAATGTCCTCTTTGAATGGGACATAGTAATAGTTTCAGGAGCTCCAGGAGTAGCCCCTGACGTCATTGTCCATATATGGATACTGATGTCAGTGGCTCCTCCTGAAGCGGAATCCTGGCCAGGTAGTTGCCAACGCTCTGGCCGGGGATTCCGTTACTAGAGGACATTGACGTCAGGGGCTCCTCCAGGAGTGGAATCCCCGGCCAGAGTGTCAGCAATGCACTAGCTGGGGATTCCACTCCTAGAGGGAGCCCCAATGGTGCTATCTACAGGAACATACCACTATTTACGAGGGGGTGTGGGTGGCACTATCTACAGGTGGGGCATGGGTGGCACTATCTACAGGGGGCTGTGTTTCGCTATTTACAGGGGTGTGCAGTGCTTTCTACAGGGGTGTGTGTGTGTGTGTGTGTGTGTGTGTGTGTGGCTATCTGCAGGGGTTGTTTGGCACTATCTACAAGGGGCTGTGTGGTGCTATCTACAGGCGGCTGTGTGGCACTATCTACAGGGGGCTGTGCTGTAAAAGTGCCAAAATTTAGCTCCTCCTTGAAGTTACGGCTAGTGTTTGGCGCCTTTGCAGGTTCACAAGGCTTCTTCGAAGAGCTGATCTGAGGTAAGTGGACAGCAGCTGCCTTCTGGGCTCTCCCTTTCACTGAAGATGACACACGTGACATTACAATGTGTGTGTCAGACTTCAGTGTAGAGCCGAGGCTATAGCAGAGAAGGAGAGCCTGACATGCCAGGATCACATTAGAAGTTTTGTGATATGACAAGTACACAATATGTATCTAATCTAACATGTATACAATCTATCACAAACTATGCACCACTCTGATAAAATTGGCACCGTTTCAGACTCTAGACTACCTTTTAGTGGACTATTGTGGTAAAAATTGATGTTAAAAATGGATGGTAAAAACTAATGACAAACGATGACAATTGATGGTTTTGTTGTAAAAAATTATATAAAAAAAAACTCATGGCAACTAATAAATTTTTTAATCAGTTTTTGCATCAGTTGTAATCACTTGAGAGGCAAAAAAACTGAACCTGATACAAATTATATATATGAACGCACCCTTAGGCTATGTTCAAATCAGCATTCCTTTCTGCTGATTGGTTCCGTTGCAGGTTTCCGTTGAGTTAACCCCTCTACGGAAAGGCAAACTGAAACCTTAGCTTCCGTTTCCCTCACCATTGAACTCAATGGTGACAGAAACCTAGGTAATGGTTTCCGTTTGTCACTGTTGTGACAGGGTTCTGTCATTTTGACTGAATCAATAGAGCAGTTGACTGCGCTATTGGTTCCGTCAAGAACAACGGAACCCCGTCACAACGGTGACAATTGGAAACCTTTAGCAACGTTTCCATAATCATTGAGATCAATGGTGAGGGAAACGGAAGCGAATGTTTCCATTTGCCTTTCCGTTGAGGGGTTAACCTGACGGAAATCTCCGATGGAACCCCTCAACAGAAGGGCTACGCTGATATGAACAGGCCCTTAGTCACGCCCTTCTGTTAGACCATGCCCCTTTTCTTTCACCCCTTAACGCATTATATTAAGCACTGCCTTGAAAGGAGCCTGTCAAAATAATGATGTACTGCAATACATTAGTATTGCAGTATATAGTGCCAGTGATCCAACATTTTTACTACTAAAAAGAGTTAAATACAGTTAAATAAAGTTTTTTAAATACATAAAGAAAAATATATGTTAAAAAAACAAACCTTTCCCATTTTCCCTCAAACACAATGTAAAAAATTTAAAACATTAACATATCTAAAACAAATCACAGAGAAAATAACTATATTAATTTAAAATCACTGAAAAGGCCATACTTATTCACAAGTCCGAACTATTACAATATAACATTATTTAACCCGTATGGTGAAAACAGCGATTCTGGAGTTTTAATTCTTTTTTTTATGGCGTTAACCATAAAACAAAACCCCCCCAAAAATTATGGAATCGCTGTCTTTTTACAATTTCACCCCATAAAGAATTTTTTTACAGTTTCCCAATAGATTATATGCTACAATAAATGGTGTCATGAAAATCTACAACTCGTCCCGGAAAAAACAAGCTCTCATACAACTATATTAATGAAAAAATTAAAAAGTTATTGCTTTTGGAAAGTGGAGAGGTAAAAACAAAAGTCAAAATCCCAAAAATGGCTGCGGAGA
This sequence comes from Rhinoderma darwinii, assembly GCF_050947455.1. Classification (NCBI taxonomy): domain Eukaryota; kingdom Metazoa; phylum Chordata; class Amphibia; order Anura; family Rhinodermatidae; genus Rhinoderma; species Rhinoderma darwinii. The sequence continues at coordinate 117,064,009 of NC_134689.1, forward strand.
GAAGAAGTTAGGCCACTTGTCAAACAAGGCACAAAAAAAGTCTAAAACAGTTAATAAATGCATGCGCCAGAATTCTGGCTCAATTTTAGCCAGAATTGTGGCACATTTTGAATAGTAAATCTGCGCAAATGAGTTTCCAATCTGCGATTTGTGTTTATTTCGACCATAAGGGTACCCACACACGTAGTGGATTTGTTGCAGATTTTTCTACAGCAAATCCGATGGATATGCAGCAAAATCCACAGCAACATACGCAGAAAACTCTGCATATAACACATGCCGATTCTGCTTTAAATTTTCCTGGATTAGCAGCGGAAAAATCTGCCACAAATCCGCTACAACATTTAGATTTGTTCAGATTTAATCCACATAGCTGGTACTGTAATGCGCTGCAGATTTTCCATGCGCGCAAAACTGGTTTCCGTCATACGTCAGATCCGGCAGCTCTAGTTTCTCGTTGTTCTGCTCCATTTTCTGTTTTAACATTTTTGTTACTTTGTTTTGCCATAGAAACAGAATAACCAGAAAAACAGAAGCGCCGGATCCGTGACATGACGGACACTACGGTGCATGACAGAACCAGTGGCGGACACAGACTGCAAAAGGCCCCTGTGCAGATAATGTGCCAGGGCCCCCCCCCCCCACCCCGCAAACTTCTCATGGCCGACGGTCCGCTTTCAGCTGCATCGCTGGGTCTCCTAAGTGACCCAACAATGCAGCACTAGCAGCCGGGGCGTCACTAAGGCTGGGTTCACACACACACTATTTACGGACGTAATTTGGGCGTTTTAGCATTGAATTACATCCGAAAATGCGGCTCAAAAGCGTCGGAAAACATCTGCCCATTCATTTGAATGGGTCTTACGATGTTCTGTGCCGATGGTCATTTTTTTTTACGCGCCGCTGTCGAAAGGCGGCGCGTAAAAAACTGCCTGTCACTTCTTCAGATGTAAATGGAGCCGTTTTCCATGGACTCCATGGAAAACCAGCTTCAATTACTTCCGTAGTGGACGCAGCAAAAGACGCCTGCACATGCCATTACGGCTGAAATTACGGTGCTGTTTTCTCCTGAAAACAGCACAGTAATTTCAGCCGTAACAGACGCTGCCGTGTGAACATACCCTCAGGGCTTAAAATGTCCGGGAAATAGCCCCAATACATATGTGTCCGCCCCAAAAAAAAGTGTGTGTATAGGAGACAGCATAGCATATCTATAGCACTACGACCCTATAAACTATGGATAGGATTAGATACAGTGGCTGAGCAGACAGTATCACACATGATAGGATTAGATACACAGCTCAGCAGACAGTATCACACATGATAGGATTAGATACAGTGGCCCAGCAGACAGTATCACACATGATAGGATTAGATACAGTGGCTCAGCAGACAGTACCACACATGATAGGATTAGATACAGTGGCTCAGCAGACAGTACCACACATGATAGGATTAGATACAGTGGCTCAGCAGACAGTATCACACATGATAGGATTAGATACAGTGGCTCAGCAGACAGTACCACACATTATAGGATTAGATACAGTGGCTCAGCAGACAGTATCACACATGATAGGATTAGATACAGTGGCTCAGCAGACAGTATCACACATGATCGGATTAGATATAGGGCCCAGCACAGTATCATACATGATTGGATTAGATACACAGCTCAGCAGACTGTATCACACATGATAGGATTAGATACAGGGCCCAGCTCGCTGACATTGCGGCTCCAGCGCTGGACCCAGGAAAGGTAAGAATAATAATTTTGCTTCTTTATGTGTTACTGATTATTTTTGTGTGTTTGTGTTTTTTTTACAGGTTCGGTTGTTGGACTTCGGATACGAGGACTTCAATGACGGCGTTTTTTTTATTCTCAATAAAATGGTTAATGAGGGTTGTGTTTTTATTTCAATAAAAAAAATTTCTATGTGCTTGTATCTTTTTAAACTTTATTATCACCGCCTTAGTAATGGCCGCTGGCTGATTGACAACCTCCATTACTAAGGCGAGGCTTAATGTTAGCCGGTGCAGAGTCTACACTAACCCCCATTATTACCCCGGTACCCACCGCCACCAGGGGTACTGGGAAGAGCCGGGTACAAACCAGTACCCGACCAGCTGTAGTGACGGGCAGGCACCGGGGTGGCCGCAGGCTGGTAGTATTAGGCTGGGGAAGGCCAAAAACAGTGGCCCTTCCCACCCTTGTAATGCTGCCTGCTGCTGCTGTGTTGTATCTGGCTGGTTATGAAAATTGGGGGGGACCCGACATCGTTCTTTCCAATTATTTTTTAAATGACGTGGCGTCCCCCCCATTTTCATAACCAGCCAGATACAATAAAGCAGCAGCAGCCTAGCATCACCAGGGTAGGAAGGGCCACTGTATCTGGCCTTTCCCCTCCTGATAATACCAGCCTGCGGCCACCCCAGTGGCCGACCATCACTACAGATGGTCAGGTACTGGATCGTACCCGGCTCTTCCCAGCACCCCTGGTGGCGGTGGGTACCGGGGTAATAAAGGGGGTTAGTGTTAGCCTCTGCACCGGCTAACACTAAGCCCTGCCTTAGCAATGGACGCTGTCAATCAGCCGGCGGCCATTACTAAGGCGGTAGTAATATAGTTTAAAAAAAACCACAAAGACATAGAAAAAATATTTTATTGAAATAAAAAAAAAAAACACAACCCTCATTAACCATTTTATTAATAAAAAAAAAAGCTGTCATCGAAGTAGTCCTGGAATCCGCCGTAGTCCAACGACCGAACCTGTAAGAAAACACACAAAAAATGATTAGTAACACATGTGTTAGGGTATGTGCACACACACTAATTACGTCCGGAATTGACGGACGTATTTCGGCCGCAAGTACCGGACCGAACACACTGCAGGGAGCCGGGCTCCTAGCATCATAGTTATGTACGACGCTAGGAGTCCCTGCCTCGCTGCCGGACAACTGTCCGGTACTGAAAACATGATTACAGTACAGGACAGTTGTCCCACAGCGAGGCAGGGACTCCTAGCGTCGTACATAAGTACGACGCTAGGAGCCCGGCTCCCTGCAGTGTGTTCGGTCCGGTACTTGCGGCCGAAATACATCCGTCACTTACGGACGTAATTAGTGTCTGTGCACATACCCTAAGGCTTAGATACAGGGCCCATGTGTGATACTGTCTGTGGGACCCTGTATCTAAGCCTACCACAAGGTAGGCTTAGATACAGGGTCCAGCAGACAGTAATCTTATACAGTATAAGATTACTGTGTGCTGGGGCCCTGTATCTAAACCTACAGTGTGGTAGGCTTAGATACAGGGCCCAGCAGACAGGATCACGCATGGGCCATGTATCTAAGCCTACCATGTGATTGGCTTAGATACAGGGCCCAGCAGACAGCATCACACAATCTGTGATCCTGTCTCATGGGCCCCCTAAGCCTGCTACATCGTAGGCTTAGGGGTTGTGCAGTCCCTAAACATTGATGGCCTATCCTCAGGATAGGCCATCAATAGCTGATGTGTCGCCCGGGACCCGCAAATCAGCTGTTTTGAAGGGGCCGCAGCACTCGTACGAGAGCTGCTTCCCCTTCATTTCACTACTCGCCCACACTGTGAATCGCCGAAACCGATTCACAGTGTGACCGGAATGAAGTGACAGGAATGAAGGGGAGCAGCTCTCGTACGAGTGCTGCGGCCCCTTCAAAACAGCTGATTGGCGGGTCCCAGGAGTCGGACCCCGCCAGTCAGGGCTATCTTACCTTCCTCTTCGGCCGCGGCGGGAGTTCTGTAGTCTCGATGCTGTGCGCGGCGGCATAGCGCTGTGACGTCATGCGCTGCGCACAGCGCCTGACGTCAGGACCTCCGCTGCGATCCGGAACCAGGAAGGTAAGTAAAGTATGTTACTATAGTAACAGGGGCCCGCGGCCCGAGTTACTATAGTAACTTTTTATTGATGTGGTGCGGGGGGCCGTGGGCCCCCCTGGCTTCGGGGCCCGGTCGCAATTGCGACCGCTGCGACCCCTATAGCTACGCCAGTGGTCCACGGGCCTCTGTCTCAGTCCTCAGCATCGCGCAGCTGAGAACTGAGTCGGCCAGCAGAGGAACGGGCCCCCTTCCCACGCGGGGCCCTTGTGCAGCTGCACCGGCTGCACATGCGGTATGTCCGCCCCTGGACAGAACCCATTGATTTTAATGGGTTGCTGTGCTATACGATGGAATTTGTGACTGAGACTCCTACCAGAGATGTGAGCAAAGCCTAAGCTATTAGATTTAGACTGTCTTATTTTCTGTCCTGTTGAACAACAGGCGGATTTGTTTTTCTATACAATGCAAGTCTATGGCTATAGGAAGCTACAGGATAAGGCTGGGTTTACATCTGAATCAGAGGCTAAAAACGATGGACGCCATGACGGAAACCCGTTGGTGACATTGGTGTCCGTTATGCGACGGATCCGTCTCTTTGTTTTTCTCATTGTTCTGCTCCTGTGACAGAGCAGAACAATGAAACAAAAAAACGCAGATGTGAACCCAGCCATAGGCATTCTGTTGCACCATCCTGTTTGACATCTTTTTTTTTACATGATTTAAAGCAGGATGCTTCAACGTGATGTGAACCAAGCCTAACAGAGCATCACAAATGTAATTCTTACAGTACATCACATGAAGGGAAATCCTGTCTAGCAGCTCAGAGTCACGTTCTATTCAGATTTAAGTGACCTATCTACCATTGATTTTCTGTGACTCCAAGAAAAGAAAATAGTTCGGGACACTTAGGCCCCATACACACGACCATAGAGTTCATCCGCAATTACAGACCGTAATTACGAACCCATTAATTTCTATATGTATATTTACGGGAAGTTGTCCGGGCCGTAGAAAGCTTCCTTATAAAGTAGGACATACTTTATAATGGAAGCACAGCCCGCAAATGCGGGGGACTATCCGCGGACGGCCGTGCCTGTAACCACGGACTGTGATTACGGGCACGGATGTGTGCAGGGGGCCTTAGCATGGCACAGATTCACTGGGGCAGATTTACTAATACTATGTATATGTCCTTTTACACAGGCAGTTAATCTGCCCTGTAAACAAGCGCAGATAGACAATGCAGCATGTTGATTGGTGCTCGTTTGCTGCATTCAAACGGAGCAATGATCGGCATGTATGGGAACTAATACAGTATAATTAGAGTATGTTCACATGCAGTGGTTTCAGGTGTATTTCGGGGCGTTTATGCCTGGAAGAACGCCTCACAAAACGCCTGAAAAGAAGCCTCAAAAGAAGCTCCAAATTAAAAGAAGCTTCATTTTCAGCTTCGAAAACGCCTGAAAATCAGAGGCTGTTCTTTCTGAAAACAGCTCCGTATTTTCAGACGTTTTTTAGTAAGCGTGTGAACATACCCTAACATTTGCACCTTGTCGGCAGCACATTCGCTTTTTACACAGGGAGATGTGCGGCAGACCTGCAACCTTTTTTCTGGCCACATAAAAGATCTGATCAGCCAACAAACAAGAGCCTGTTCGTTTGTCTGCTTATCGCTGCCTTGTTTACACAGAGCAATGATAACCGCTCGTTCGCCCAATCATTGGCCCATGCAAATGGGCCTTTATATTCAGGCAGTGTAAACTTAAACAACGCAGTCAGAAGATATGCCAAATATATCAAAGTGGTGCATGCTGTATGATAAATTTGGTGCATCTAGCTACACATGTTCGAATTTTGTCTTCCTTACATCACCTTTTTGTTGACTTAGTTTATGCCAGTTTTTTTTTTTGTACCTACATTTTAAGCCATGCCCCATTTTGGTATAGGCCACGCCCTGTTGTTGAGCAAGGTGCAAAAGTGTCTAAAACAGTTAATAAATGTGGTGCACGGCATGTGCGCTAGAATTCTGGTTCCATTCGAATAGTAAATCTGCCCCACTGTATAATATATTTAACACATCTTTCTTTGGCTGAGTTCACATTGTGCGTTTTTGTTGCGTTTTCAAACGCGTGCTAAAGAAACGCATCTAAAAATGCATGCGTCTTTTAAAATATCCATGTGTTTTTCAAAGGGTTTCAGCTGTAAGCCTATAACCATTTGAAAATGCAACAAAAATGCACCAAAGCGAGCAATGTAAAGCCAGCCTTTAAAAACCTTATGGGGTTAATTTATTAATGCATTCACGCCACAATTCTGGTGTTAAAAAGTCACGCACACAAAATATATGCAAAAATTTGTGACTTTTTGGTGTTTTTCGCTTCTCTCGCCACTTTTCAAAAGCGGTGAGAAAAAGGCGCAGGGTTTAGATAGATTGTAATTGCTGGTACACACACGGACAGCCGAAGATGCACCAAATTTATGGTGTGAGCCACTTAATAAGTTTGGTGCACTTTACTCTAACGGATTTTGGCTTTAGATTGCCTTATGAAATGCAGTCTAAGCAAATCTCCCCTTGGTTGACTTAGTTCACACCAGGTTTCTGCGTCAACACTTTGTCAAAATTTGGTAACACCCACAGGAAGGTCACATGGTCGGGATTCACCATTTACTATTGCTGTACAGCATAGAGAGAGGTTGGTGTGATTCCTGTGCTTGTTGTTTTGGTATTTTATAGTATTTTATTTGTGTGAACATGACATCCAAAGATATGGACCATGTTCTAATGTTGTGGCTCATCTCTCACACGTATGGAGAACTACGCCATATGGTGGAGGAAGAACCGAGGAGGAGGCAGCATTGGGTTCATCCCATTGTCTGCCAACGTACTCACAAAGGGCACTTCCACACCCTTTATATGGACCTGCGTCTGCATCCGGCAAAATTTCATACCTTCTCTCGGATGTCTGTCGCAACTATTGATCAGATGCTGGAGGAGCTGCGTTCCGGCCTAACCTTCAGAAATACCAACATGAGACACAGTATTTCTCCTGAGGAACGTCTCATCATCACCCTGAGGTAAGAATACATACTGTCTGTTTTAATCTCCTGTGTTCTAATGTAGAACTAAGATAAAATTAGCAATTAGAAATAAGTTTATGTTAATAATTTTCATTATTTTATCTTCAGATTCCTTGCAACTGGGAAGTCATTTATGTCCCTTCATTTTGACTTCCTAATGGGGACGTCGACCATTTCTGGAATTATCAGGTCCACCTCTGATCTAATCTGGCGTCAATTGAAAGAGACCCTGCTGCCTCAACCCACAACAGAACATTGGCTGAGTATAGCAGATGGATTAATGAACAACGCACAATTCCCCAACTGCATTGGGGCGCTGGACGGAAAACATATCCGGGTAAGGAAGCCGCAACACTCAGGGTCCCGTTTCTACAATTACAAACAGTTTTTCTCGGTAGTACTGTTGGCCTTGGCTGACAGTCAATACCGGTTTGTAATTGTAGATCGGTTCCTATGGAAGCACTGCTGATGCTGGCATCTTCAGGGCTTTCAGGATGGGTCAGCGGCTTCTAAGCAACCAGCTATGCCTCCCTGAACCCCGCCTACTGCCCAGATCTTCTGGACCCCCTGCACCATTTGTGATAGTGGCAGATGAGGCCTTTGGACTATCCACACATGTTATGCGGCCCTATCCTAGGGGTGCATTGGATGACCGAAGGCGGATATTCAATTACAGGCTTACCAGGACTTGTCGCTATGTGGAGTGCGCCTTCGGGATTAAGTCAAACAAATGGAGAGTGTTCATGTCAACAATACAATTGGATGCAGACAATGTAAATTTAGACATCAAAGCATGTGTCATCCTGCACAACTACACACGAATGTACGACAGAGCAGCCGTTGGTGACGTGGAACACCTTATGCCCACTGGATCATTGACTATTGACAATATAGCGCAAGGAAGACCTGGGACATCTGGCCTCCGCACCTGGGAATTGTTTGCAGATTATTTCCAGAGCCCTGAGGGCACAGTTCCCTGGCAGTAGGACGCTATCCACTAGATGCCACCCGTGAAGTGTTCTTCATTATTGTTTTAGTTTATGTACATTGTTATTGAGTTTTATTCATGATTGGTTTAGTGTAGGGCCTCGCAAGACAATGAGGACCCTTGACGTGGGTTGCGGGCTTTCATATTTAGGTAAAATAAAATTGCAACATTTGTACAATGTCATTCAGAAAAAATTCTCAACCTTTATAATAACATTTTTTACCTAAATATCAACTAATACTTCATTACTTTTTTATATATATGTTTTATTAATAAAATAATTTTAAATGGAAAATGTGAGATAGTGTTACTCGTTGTTGAATACACAGAAAATAATGTTCCAAAAACCAAGTAAAAACACAAAGCCAATAATAATCTTTTTCAAAGCAATACTTTATCAGAAAACCTAAAACAGACCATAAATAACAGTCCAAACCTGAGTCAGTTATAAAATACAAATAAACTTTTCTGCTTTACTTACAGATCAAATTACAAATTATACAAGTCGGGAGAGGATGGTGAAACAGTGCATGAACTTGCCTCAATTCGGTCAGAGGGAGGTTGCACAGCAGGTTGCCAAGGAGGTGGATTGGCGTAAGGCTCTTGTGGATGGTAGTACCCACCACGATTAAAATTTTGAGGTTCTGGAGCTATCTGCCGTTGAAAATATGGACGATGCAGAGGAATAGGAGGAGGTGGCGATGAATAGCTCTGTGGAAATTGTGACTGAGGAGTAGTGTGGCCAAATAGCCGTCAGTGCTCCAATGAAGAAAATCACTCAATAGGATCATTGGGGGGGGGGGGGGATGCTGCTTCCAATATGATCATCAACGCGGATTGAGTTCTCAAGCGACGCTCCATAGGGATACAACGCGAAAAAGGAGCCATGGACCTAACAAATATGTCCACCTCATCCTCAGACTGATGTCGAGACAAGTAATCTAAAACCCTTGTGTCCACCTGCCTCGCTGTTGATGGCTCCACTTTTTTTTTTCTTCAGGGTGCATTTCTGGAGCTAGAAGTATCCTCTGGAGTGTTTGGGCTTTGAACACTTGGCCCAGGTGAAGTCACAGGAATCTTACAATCCTGTTGTTGTACCAGTTCTGGACTTGTGGTATCTTCCCCAACTCTCCTCTCCACCATCTCTGTGCTGTTGTCTTCCTCTGGATCGCCCACTAGGTTGTCCTCAGAGCTGATAATTAAAGAGAATTTATATATTTTCATATTACATTGACAATATTGTTTTGGCATTTGGATTAAAATCGGAAAATGTTGTGTCCAGGGGACCACTTAGACATTGGTGCAGGTGGAGTGAAACAAATATTTCTGACACTCATTACATATTTGGTGCGATATTGAATTCTTCCCCCGAGCAGGGGAAACCTTGAAATGACAAATTTTAAATATTTTAACTGATACTTACGCCCAAAGTTCAAAAACTGGTTTCAGAAATGCTAACTGGCGTGAGAACTGATATGGCCTTTTTTTTGGTGGGAGCCGAACCACTCTTCCCTTTCGTGGTAATTTCACGCCGGTATTGGTCCCTCGTGCTTCTCCACCTGACTTTGACATCATCAACTGTAATAACAAAAATAGGTACTGTAAAGTCCTGAAAAAATAATGTGAACATCTACTATACGTCCCACATTTATTTTCTTTCTTTCAAATGTTGTACTCCGTCTCTATCAGGGCCACATGCTACACAAGTACATTATTGACCACACCCTTTATCAACAGCGACACATGACACACGTGGAAAAATGATACTGTGTCTATAGGGACAACATGGCTTGAATAATAAAAAATAGTCATTTTTGTAAAAACTAGGGCACCTACATACATAGACTAGGCTTCCATTTACCAATGTTGTTCCATTCTGCACGACTCGCACTACTCCACTGGCTAAACATACTTTTAGAAACAACCTTCCATGCCTTGTCTTTCTTGTGACGGTCATGGTATAAATCAGACCTGCTGTCCCACAACTCAGGCCTCTCCTGTACCAAAATAATCAGTCTCTCCACGTCTACAGAGTGAGGCATCCTAAAGTTTGCTGCGCACAGGACTGAGCTGTTCCACCTTCTCTGTTCCTCCTCTGCTCACGCTGCAATCAAACACTTCCTGTTTTTTGTTATAAAGTCCCAATGTGCTTTGCAACTCTGCGTGAATAACGCATTGATCTCAGATCATACAAGTGTTCAGTGCATTGTTTTCACGCACCCATAGAAATCAAAGGGCGAGTGAGATGCGTAAACACGCACCAATATAGGACATGCAATGAGATTCACACAGTGCACTCACGCTGCGTTAAAAATCACGCATGTGTGAATGGCCCCATTGAAAGTAATGGGTCCGTGTGCTGTGTGTTGTTGCAACGCACTGCTCACGGACATGATTCACGCTCTTCTGAATGGGGCCTTAGGAAAACGTTTCAATTGGTTACTATTGGAACAAAATTAGGCTCCCTTATGCATTGTTTGTACAGTACTTTGAAATTATTAACCTACTATTTTCACACCCAAATAATTATACCAACTCAACTACCACTCCCTGCATTACAAACAGAAAAACTGGACTACACTGCAATTACCATATCAGATAGTTATCAGATAGTTATCAGACTTACCTGTATTCTACAGCAAAGTCATGTAGATCGAGCTATCAAAGTTGAATTATGAAATTGTAGTTTGGTAGATTATGTCCGTTAAATTATAATACCAGGACTGGCAATTAATATGATGAATTATGTAAAGATTTCAAAGTCTACGTCTGAGCTGTATTTATTCTGCATGAATGCACTTAACATCACATTCCCATCTTAATGGGTTCTCCATTGATAGTGTACTTTCACGGCATGAATGGGAGTTATTTTGACCTGCTGGACTTGGGAATAAATTGTTCTCATCAAAGCTATTTTTTTTCATCCATCTAAACCCAAATGTTAGCTTGAAGTCAATATGGAATTATTAAACGCACTACAAACAGTGCATGTTTTTTAGTGGCTTTTCTTTTTATTTTGCCTTGCATTTTTTGGTTCAATGGTGTTTTCTCAAAATTGCAGTAAGCCTGGCTTTGCCATTTTTTTAAGACTTAAGTGCCCTTTTTGTCCTATAGTCCTCCATAGGTATGTTTTGCCTCTTTAAAAAAACGCGAGAGTCAATGTGTGTTGCGTTTATTTATGGCGTTTTTTGCTGCGTTTTTTCAGAATTTATCATGTTTTGCAAAGGACGAATCTTTGCGTCACATGATTGGTAATGTGAAAATCTCCATCTAAAAAAAAACCACAGGTAGTAAAACACACATTTACCATAAACGCCACCAAACATGCCATAAAATAAATGCATTTATCAATTTTTTCTTTGCAGTTTTTTTTATAAAAAAAGTCACACACAAAGTGTATGTGAAGGAAGCCTAAAGGAGTTTTACAACCCTGTCCTTGAGATCAAAACCCCCACTTATCCCAGGGACAGGGTTCTTGTGTCCCCAGTTGTCAGAGGAGAGGTGACCTTACATAGAGGGGCAATCTCCATTTATGCTCCATGGGAGATGCAGAAACAACTGAGCGCACTCTCTCAGATGTTTCTTTGCTTCTTAATCTTTTATAGTGGAGAGTGCCCGTTCATTTGAGGCCACTTGTCTGCAAACAAGGTAAACATATCCTTGGGATTGGTAAGGGTCCTAATGGCCCTACTATTCAAACATTTATTGCATATCCTATCATTATGCCAAAAGGATCACCTGCAGGTTAGAACAGTTATAGGTTGCAGAAAACTTTCATAAATGAGTCACATTTGGAAAGTTACACCCTCTACTACCACCACTGCCATTATCAAAACTGTCCTGTTATGCTGCCAGTTTTCTCCCTGAAGAGCCAGTAAAAAAAGGCTGGTGAAACATGTTGGAGCAGTGAAATGAATATAGGGACTATCTACCAGAATAGTACAGAAGCTCTGTGAGTCTGGAGGCCGCTATTGTCAGAGCAAACCAGCAGCCTTCAACATATACAGAGTAAGGGCATGACCAGACGTGGTGTGTTTCCGCTGACACTGTCCGCATCAATGCCGCACATAATCTGCGTTGCAGATTCTGTTGCGGCTCTGCCTAGAACGGGCAGGAAATTGATGCGGATTAGCCATTGCGTCTTCAGGTGAAGAGTACTTCCCTTCTCTCTATCAGTGCAGGATAGAGAGAAGGGGCAGCCCTTTCCCTAGTAAAATAAAATTCATACTTACCCGGCCGTTGTCTTGGTGACGCGTCCCTCTTTCGTCATCCAGCCCGACCACCCTGGATGACGCGGCAGTCCATATGACCGCTGCAGCCTGTGATTGGCCTGTGAGTGGCTGCAGCCGTCACATGGACTGAAACGTCATCCAGGGAGGCCGGACTGGAGGAAGAAGCATGGAGTTCTCGGTAAGTAGGAACTTCTATTTTTTTTACAGGTTGATCTATATTGTGATCGGAAGTCACTGTCCCGGGTGCTGAAACAGTTACTGCCGATCGTTTAACTCTTTCATCACCCTGGACAGTGACTATCTCCTGATTTCAATGGGAGGCAGATGCGTTTTTTTCCCGGCGTACGGTAAAAAACGCTCACGGGAAAAAGAAGCGACATGCCCTATCACGTCCTGCCACTATTGTATATTATTTAGCCCAGTATGACAATCAGTTAAGTGAACACTACTACAATCACTTAACTCGTTAGTGACCGCCAATACGCCTTTTAACGGCGGCCACTAACGGGCTTTATTCTGATGCATACGCCTTTTCACGGCGCTGCATCAGGATAAAGTAAACAGAGCTGGGAGTGTCAAATCTCCCTGCTCTCAGCTGCTAGAGGCAGCTGAGGGCTGGGGGCGTCCCTGCTCTGCCGGGTGAGATCGATATTAGTATCGATCTCACCCGTTTAACCCTTCAGATGCGGTGCGCAATAGCGTGCACCGCATCTGAGTGGTTTTGGAGAGAGGGAGGGAGCTCCCTCTCTCTCCCACCGACACCCGGCGATACGATCGCCGAGTGTCTGTGTCTCCAATGGCAGCCGGGGGCCTAATAAAGGCCCCCAGGTCTGCCTGGAGCGAATGCCTGCTAGATGCCGGAGGCATGATCTAGCAGATGCCTGTCCGTTTTAAACGGACAGGCAGTAATACACTGCAATACAAAAGTATTGCAGTATACTACAATAGCGATCGGAGAATCGCATATTAAAGTCCCCTAATGGGAATAGTAAAAAAGTAAAAAAAAAAGTTTAATAAAGTTAATTTAAAAAAAAATGTGAAAAAAAATGAAAAACCCAGCTTTTCCCCTTACACAATGCTTTACTATTAAAAAAACAAAATAAAGTAAAAAAAGTTACACATATTTGGTATCGCCGCGTCCGTAACGACCCCGACTATAAATGTATTTCATTATTTAACCCGCACGGTGAACGCCGTAAAAAATGTAATAAAAAACGATGGAAAAATTGCTGTTTTCTGTGAATGATGACTTAAAAAAAATGTGATAAAAAGTGTTCAAAAAGTCGCATCTACTCAAAAATGGTACCAATAAAAACTACAAGTCTTCCCGCAAAAAAAAAGCCCTCATACAACCGCATCGGCAAAAAAATAAAAACGTTACGGCTCTTCAAATATGGAGACACAAAAACTAATAATTTTGAAAAAACAGCGTTTTTACTGTGTAAAAGTAGTAAAACATACAAAAACTATACAAATTTGCTATCGTTGCAATCGTAACAACCCGCTGAATAAAGTTATTGTGTTATTTATATCACACGGTAAACGCTGTTGATTTAAGACGCGAAAAAGAGTGGCGAAATTTCAGTTTTTTTTCTATTCCCCCCCAAAAAAAAGTTAATAAAAGTTAATCAATAAATAATATGTCCCCCAAAATGGTGCTATTAAAAAATACAGCTATGTTGACGCAAAAATAAAAAGGTTATAGCTCTTGGAATGCCACGATGGAAAAACGTAAAAAATGGCTTGGTCATTAAGGTCTAAAATAGAATAAGTACAATTACCAGCACAAATGAGGACTATCGTTTGTGTGGTAAAAGTGTTGGGTATAAATACTATTAATTTTACAGCCAGTAAACCAGAAATATGGCAGCATTTCTGATTTACTGGCTGTAAAATTAATAGGTTATGGCTGCAAGGTGCAGAACAGTGTACCTCTCTCCCTGGCACTGACTTTGTTAAGAATGGATCTGCAATTTCATTCCAAGGCTGGGTTCACACGACCTATTTTCAGACGTAAACGAGGCGTATTATGCCTCGTTTTACGCCTGAAAATAGGGCTACAATACGTCGGCAAACATCTGCCCATTCATTTGAATGGGTTTGCCGACGTACTATGCCGACGACCTGTAATTTACGCGTCGTCGTTTGATAGCTGTCAAACGACGACGCGTAAATTGACTGCCTCGGCAAAGAAGTGCAGGGCACTTCTTTGCCACGTAATTTGAGCCGTTCTTCATTGAACTCAATGAAGAGCAGCTCAAGATATATGAGCGTCACAGACGCCTCGCATAATACGAGGAGCAGCATTTACGGCTGAAACGACGCAGCTGTTTTCTTCTGAAAACAGGCTGTCATTTCAGCCGTAAAAGCCAGCTAGCGTGTGAACATACCCCAATGGATTCTCCTGGGACACATTAAATCAAACTTTGTATGCTACTCCTGGCACGTGACATTGCCATATAACTTTTGAATCTAGATCATGTATATTGGGATCTGGTGGAAATGTTCTTGCTTGCAGATGATATATAATGTCCTCACATATAAAATTGTTAAGTTTGTAGTATTGCTCATTCAGGTACACTTATATACAGGTATAAGTGACTCGTGCTACCTTTGCTTATGTTTGACCTATATGTGCTCTTAATATTTGCCTTTGTTACACATTATATACTGTGACTGACTTATAGTCACAAGAGGGTCAAGTACAAGATAGTAAAGATAGTAAAGTTGCTTTGTTCACTTTGATCTCTTTGCTCTTGATCTTTACACAGAATGCTGTACCCAAATTGGAGTTCATTTCAGTTCATTTAACTCCAATTTGGGTACAGTATTGCAGGAGTTCACTGTAAGATATATGAAAAAACTGAATTGCATTTCTAAAAAGTTCCAGTGACTTATTTCAACATCACCTCTCACAACACATTGTAGCAAAGCATACCCAATGGCTACTCTGGCAGCCACAGAAGCATTGATAACAGTGCCCAACATAGAAACCAGAGTGAATGCCAGCCACTGATTCCCCCATAACAATGTACCAGTCAATGATGTACATTACAATGTGCCAGCCACAAAAGCCCCAAAATGAGATGCCAGCCACAAAAGCCTCTATAAGTGCTAGCTACAGAGAATGCAATAACAATGTGCCACTGTACCTCTGTGTAGCACATCATACGTGGCATCCTGAATACGAGAAGCAAAAACTTTCTTTCATTTGGAGGGATTTTCTATACTTGTAGGGTCAGTTATTTGGAAACATACTTTAAGTAAAAAGAAACTCATAAATAGCAATATATAATTTGCTAGAATTTATTAAGTACACTTGAAAGTCTTGGGAAATCCTTGGGTGCACAGAAAGGTTGTCTTGGTTAGTTTAGTAAACATATCTGCTCCCAGTAGATGCCTCCATACTGAGCATAACTACTGTATATGAGTTTAACTAAAAATCGTCATGGTGTAAATACCGGAGTTTTTTCAAGGATAATTTGGTGACGGTTTTCACTGTATAGGCAAACGGTAGTGCATTCAGTGTTGCCCCAAGTTTTCGGCTCAAGGGGCAAATAAATAAAGTTACTTAAGCGTTCGTATTCAATTGAATGGAAAAAAAAAAACTTTTATGGAAACATTGTTTTTTTTTAGCTTTATGCATTTTCCTCATAAAATAAGTTTAATGCGACATATATTTTCCCCAAGAATGGTTCCTAAAATATCTACAAATTATTCTGCAAAACGCAAGACCTCATATGGCTACATTGATAGAAAAAAAAAAAAACATTATGCCTAAACTAATGCAGAGGGTTCAGCAATTTTACTTGTCCTTAAGGCCAAAATCAGCAACATCCTTAAAGAGGTTCTGTCACCACATTATAAGTGCCCTATCTCTACATAATGTGATTGGCGCTGTAATGTAGATTACAGCAGTGGTTTTTATTTCGAAAAACTATCAATTTTGACGGAGTTATGACCTATTTTAGATTTATGCTAATTACTTTCTTAATAGACAACTGGGCGTGTTTTTACTTTTTGATCAAGTGGGCGTAGTAAAGAGAAGTGTATGACGCTGACCAATTAGCATCATACACTTCTCTCCATTCATGTACTCAGACATCATGATCTGTCACTTACTCACACATTAACGTTACTGAAGTGCCTTGAGAGTGAATAGACATCACCTCCAGCCAGCACGCGATATCTATTCACAATCCCGACACTTCGGTAACGTTAA
The DNA here is from genome assembly GCF_050947455.1 of Rhinoderma darwinii. Classification (NCBI taxonomy): domain Eukaryota; kingdom Metazoa; phylum Chordata; class Amphibia; order Anura; family Rhinodermatidae; genus Rhinoderma; species Rhinoderma darwinii. The sequence continues at coordinate 117,080,391 of NC_134689.1, forward strand.
TGTGTGCGTAAGTGACAGATCATGATGTCTGAGTACACGAATGGAGAGAAGTGTATGACGCTGATTGGTCACTGATTGGTCAGCGTCATACACTTCTCTTTACAACGCCCACTTGATCAAAAAGTAAAACACGCCCAGTTGTCTATTAAGAAAGTAATTAGCATAAATCTAAAATAGGTCATAACTACGTCAAAAATCATAGTTTTTCTAAATAAAAAACACTGCTGTAATCTACATTACAGCGCCGATCATATTATGTAGGAGATAAGCCACTTATAATCTGGTGACAGAGCCTCTTTAACCCCTACCCGCACGAGTAAGTAACTATACGTCGTCGCGGGAAGTTACTTCCCGCACAAGGACGTAAAGTTACTGAGTTGCACCGGGAATCGGGTGGTCAGCTGTCGCCAACAGCTGACACTCCACTCTTGCCGGCCAGCGGTCCTTTGCCGCTGATTTAGGCGAATTAACTCCTTAAATTCGGCGATCGGTTGCAATCGACGAATTTTAGGGGTTTCTAGCATATCGGCAGACCCCGGTCCGAAATCGTTAAATAGTTAGCATAGCAAACGGAAGCCAAACAATGGCTTCTGTGTCTGCCATGGACAGAAGCCCATCAGGACCAACCTTCGGCTGGTCCTGATAGGCTTCCTGTCAGAGTGACAGGAAGTCACTGTGTCGTTCCCGATGCACACTGTCGGACAAGGTGTGCATCGGGAACTGGGAGATCAGGTGGTCCCCGACAGCTGACACTCCAGTGTTGGTTTTCTTCCTAACTCTCTGACTGCTCATTCAGTGTTTCATCTGCTGGCTCGTCTTTTTCTCTTCCTCTTCTTTAGGGATCAGTCCTAGGTCCTCTCCTCTTTTCTCAATACACAGTCACTATTGGAAAAACCGCAGATTTGGCTTCCAGTACCATCTCTACGCTGATGACACCCAATTATATACTACTTTCCATGACATCACCCCTGCTCTAATACAAAATACCAGTGATTGTCTGTCCGCTGTCTCTAACATCATGTTCTCGCTCTCTGAAACTAAATCTTTCAAAAACTGAACTGCTTGTGTTTTAACCATCTACTAACCTACCTACCTACCTGAGGCTTCCATTTCAGTGTATGGTACTACTGTAATGTATGGGAGATGCATCCCAATAAAATAACAAAGGGAAGTAGATTGGCCTAACAGTGTCTTTAGTGATAACCTTGGCCCTTTATATGTATTTGCTACATATCTGGCTTACTGTGCCTTTAAGTGCTGTTGTACACTGTTATATGCTGTTTTGTTTGTTGCAGTGTATTCTTATTCCCTGCACTACAGGTGAACCTTACATATTGGTTGAAACGGCCATTGTCTGACAGCTGTGATGTTCTGCAGTGGAGAAGACGTGTGTCTATCTATCAACGAAGATGTCGCAAACAAATTGTATTGCTTGTATTTTGTGTTGACCAGATAAGGCAGGAGCTTGGCTTGTTTATCTTTTAAATTTAGGCGCCCGGAAGAACAGCCCAGACACAATTTTGTGGATGCATTGTAACAGTGTGATGGCAGATGCATGCGCGTGCATACGTTATCACACCAGGGGCGGCTTAGTGTTTAAAATAGGGATGAGCCCACCATTTTTGGGGTTCATGCCGGGGACGAAGTTTAGAGTGACCTGAACTACTGCGTACTATAGAGAGGAGAGATGTTGTTGTGAGAGGGGAAAGAGATAAAAACTTCTGTGGAGGTGAAAGGAGGAATTGTATCACCACCTATAGTAAGGCTGAAACTGCGGTGCCAGGGTTTGACTGGTGAGGACCATCCTATTATTATGATTGTCTATTTTAATGCGCCACTAATTCCAGGGAATTCTACATGAGGCGTTTATGTACGTGAGATGAGACAATACAAACAACAAGTACAATAAACATGAGCTTAACGAATGACACAGGAATGGTACAGGGAAGTAAGAAAGAAGGTGAGGTTAGAATCTCTACATCTGGTTGAGTAGTGACAGCAGGGTTGTAAGTTTTCCTGAAGAGGTGGGTTTTCAGGTTGCTTTAGAAGGTTTGGAAGGTGGGAGAGAGTCCGATGTTTTGTGGGGGGGGGGGGGGGTTCCAGAGTATTGGGTATGCATGAGAGAAATCTTAGAGATGTTCATGTGAGGCGCAGATAAGAGGAGGTCTTGAGAGGACCAGATAACGTGTGGGGAGGTATCGGATATAGGGCAGAGATGTATGGAGGGGACAAGTTGTGAACAGCCTTGTACGTCATTGTTAATATTTTGAACTGAATTTTCTGAACAATGGATAGCCAGTGAAAGGATTGGCAGAGGGGAAAGGCAGAGGTGAAATAAGGGGAGGTGGATTAACCTGGCATCAGAGTTCAGGGTGGATTGTTAAGTTGCAAGAGTGTTAGATGGGAGGCTAAAGAGAAGGTTGTTGCAGATGTCTAGGTGTAATGTAAAGAGGGCATGTACTAGCATTTTTGAGGAGGTTGAGGATAGAGAAGATGCTAAAAAAGTTGGAGGCAGCTAGAGGTGGAAAGGGCTTGGATGTGCGGTTAGAAGGACAGGGCGAAATCAAAGGTGACGCCGAGGCAGCAGACATTTGAGACTAGGGAAACTGTGAAGCCATTAAATGTAATTGATAGTGCTGGTAAATGGGGTCGAGTGAGATGGGGGAAAGATAGTGAATTCAGTTTTCTCCCCGTTGAGAGATGATGAAATGAGGAAATGGTGTGCTAGTGGGAGAAACTAAATGTTTGGTTAGTGAGATATGAGGAGATCTAGGAAAGTGCCAAGTCTGTGATACCAAGGCACGAGAGAATTTGTAGCAAGAGGGTGAGGTCAACCGTGTCGAAGACCGAGGACAGGACTAGGAGGTGGAGAACAGAGTAATGTCGTGAGGCTTTGGCAGTTAAAAGATCATAAGTCACTTTGGTTAGGACCATTTCAGTAGAATGGTGATGTTGATGGTTGAAGAGAGAGATTGTAGATGGTCGAAAAAAGAGTTGGATGAGAGGTGTGAAGACAGTTAAAACAGTCTTAAATCAAATGGGAGTATGAGGCGATAGTTGGACAAAGAGTATGGTTCAAGGGATGGCTTCTTAAGCAATGGGTGTGATGGCTGCATGTTTGAATGAAGAAGGGAAGATACCAGTGGTTAGTGATAGGTTGAAGGGATGGGTTAGGGCTGTGATAAACACAGTAGTAAAGTTAGGGATGAAGTGGGATAGAATTGGATCAAGTGAATATGTGGTGAGGCAGAGACGTAGCTAAAGGCTCATGGGTCATGGTGCAAAGGTCCTTCTTGGCACCTCCCAAACTTTTTTTCCAATGATTTATTTAAAAAAAAAAAAAATTACATGGAGTCCACCCCATTTTTTATAACCAGTCAGATACAACATAGCAACAGCAGGCTAGTATTACCAGGGTGGGAAGAGCCACAGTTTCTGGCCTTTCCCAGCTTAATAATACCAGCCTCTGGCCGCCCTAGTACCCGACCATCATTACAGATGGTCGGGTACTGGATCGCACCCGGCTCTTGCCGGTACCCCTGGTGGCGGTGTGTACCGGGGGTATTAATGGGGTTTAGTGTTAGTCCCTGCACTAGGTAACACTATGCCCCGCCTTAGTAATGGACGCTGTCAATCAGCCAGCGGCCATTACTAAGGCAGTAGTAATAAAGTTAAAAAAACTACAAAGGCATAGAAAAAATATTTTATTGAAATAAAAAAACCCACACAACCCTTGTTAACCATTTTATAATAAAAAATAAAAAAAGCCGTCATTGAAGTAGTCCTCGAATCCGACGTAGTGCAACAACCGAACCTTTAAAAAACAAAAAAAAAAAACAAAACTATTTTGGCTTATCTTGGGCGCGTGTGCCACTTAAAAAACCTAGTGTGGGGACTTCTTCAGATACAAAGGAGTCCCTATGCTAGGAGTTATTAGTGATCATTCCCCTACTTTCAAAAGTGGGTGAATGATCACTATTAACTCGGTAAGGCCCTGTTCACATCTGGGTTCGGCATTTCTTTGTTCTGCTCCATCAGAGGAGCAGAACAACGAAAATGCCGGAAGTTCAGGCGACAACAGGTGCCCGACGGAACCCATTGACTTTAATGGGTTCAGTTGGGGTGCCCATGGTTTTACTAGAAGCAATAGCACACCATGCTGCACTATTGTTGCCTAAATTTTCGGTTGAATCTGCGACGGAGGCCCCTAACGGAACCTCAAACACAAATGTTAATTAGGCCTGGTATAAGCTAAACGTATACCTTGGGAGCTCCCGACATCACTGTCCATATATGGACAGTGACGTCGGGAGCAGTGCTGGAGTCCACGGGCAGAGCACTAGTGCCTAGTGGCAAATATGGGCCTGGATACAGTCTCTTGGACCCAATATCTAAACCTACCACATGGTAGGCATAGATACATAGCCCATGTGTGATCCTGTCTGCTGGGCCCTGTATCTAAGCCTACCATTTGGTAGGCTTTAAAAAAGAGTCCCAGCAGACAGTAATCTTATACTTACCCTCTTCTTCGGCTCTGGGCACAGCGGAGGTCCTGATGCCATTCAGCGCCACAACGTTGTGCGCGGCGCACATAGCGTCGTGATGTCAGGACCGCCGCTGTGCTTTGGAATGAGGAGGGTAAGTATACTGTTACTATAGTGACAGAGGCCCGTGTAGTTTATTACATAGGTCCCAGTTACTATAGTAACTATTACTAGACGTGGTGCGGGGGGCCGCGGGCCCTCTGGCTTCGGGGGCCCGATCGCAATTGTGACCGCTGCGACCCATATGGCTACACCACTGTGGTGAAGTGCGATTTGGAGAGTAGGGTGGAGAGCTTTCCATTAATAATAGTGGAGAAGAAGGTTATAGGGAAAAAGAACTGCGCAGTTGTAGAGAGGGGTTGCGGGGACTGTAGATTGAAGCTTTCTCTAATTTTGACAATCTTGTGTTTGAAATGTGTAGCAAAATCCTCAATTGAGATGAAAGATGTGGGAGGGGGACAGAGTAGGAAATTAATAGTGTTAAATAATTGTTTTGGGGTTGACCTAGTCAGTATCACATTGGACCTGGTGTGTCAACAGATCCTGAAGAGCGAGCAGGGATGCTGTGAGGTGCCACTGTACTGATAGCTGGGCTGGGTGGTCAAGTCACTGAACTTAGAAGAAGCGTGGCCCAAGACAAATGAGGTGAACCAGTAGTAGCCAGCAGTAGTATATATTCAATCACTTCTATGTTCCTGTCACCTTCACCTCAAAAACATCTCCATAATCGGCCATTTTCTTACTGCGGAAACCGTAAAAACTATCATTGTCGGTCTGATTCATTCTCGTCTTGACTACTATAACTCATTACTAATCTGTCTTCCCCTCACTAAATTCTCCCCTTTCCAATCTATCCTGAATGCAGCAGCCAGGCTCATCTTTCTGACCAACCACCACACCGATGCCTCTACCCTGTGTCAGTCACTTCACTCGTTGCTCATTCACTTTAGAATTCAATTTAAATTGATTGCTCTCTCCCAGAAAGCTCTCCACAGTGCTGCACCTTCTTACATCTCCTCCCTCATCTCTGACTACCACCCTACCCATGCTCTACATTCTGCCAACAATCTAAGACTAACAACCTTCATAATCTGTTCCTCCCACTTCCATCTCCAATTTTTTCTCGTTCTTCACCAGTTCTCTGGAATGTGATACACCCGACAATCAGATTAATTTCCAACATCCACAGTTTAAAGCATGCCCTGGAAACACATCTTTTTAGACAGGCCTATCACATTCCCTAATCTGACTGTGAAATGGATGTGGTTTTTCAAGGTTTTTCTTTTCATATTGCAATAACAGTTCAGAAGCGGAATCTGATCCAAGATAAGGCATCACGTTGTTTTTTTCCACCCAGAAAAAACCCCAAGATATCCAATCTTTTGGCGCTGAGTGAGACGCGGTTTCCGCGTCAAAATCAGCCCCACAAAACGCTGTGTGAACTGGGCCTTAGAATAAAGATTTTGACTGTGAGCTAATGTAAAAACATAAATTTCCATTTACACATGCAGGATATTTATTATTATTATTATTATTACTAATAATATTATTATTATTAATATTAGTGGTGTATCATAAAAGCAGTGTGCCAATCTTACCCTCAGTGCTTTGTGCGCCATCAACAGGGTAAAATCCTCGTCTATGAATTTGCTTTAGGCAAAAAGCTCCAGGTCGAACTGTATTTTTTTTTCTAGAATAGTGAAAGAAAACTTTGATAAATAAAGCTCTTTTTTTTTGGTGTGTTAGGTGCAGGATTAGCATTTCAAACCATAGTAGGCAAATTTTGAGGAGTGACTGCACTTTTAGCAAACTTTTGATATGAGACATAAAAATACGTTTGAAACGGTGGGGTCCGGGTGCTGAGACCACCACCATCGCTGAAACAAAGGTGCAGAAGCGCTCAGCTGTGCACTATGCACCTTCGGCTGTGATCGGCACTTCTCGCTAGGATGAAGACACCTATATAGACATTCTATCTGAGCGTCTCCTGCCTGAGGGTATGTTCACATGCAAAATCAAAAACGGCTGAAAATGACAGAGCTGTTTACAAGGGGAAACAGCCTCTCATTTTCAGCTGTTTTTGTAGCCAATAAAGTTTTTTGAGGCGTTTTATTGAGCTGTTTTTGCATTGATATTATGAAAAACAGCTCCACAAAATGACTCAAGAAGTGACATGCTCCTTCTTTTTACAGGCCGTATTTTTAAAACAGCAGCGTAAAAAAACGCACGTCTGAACTAAACGCCATTTTTCCCATTCAATTCAATGGGCAGATGTTTGTAGGCGTTTGGCTAGTGTTTTTCAAGGCGTATTTCGAGCCGTTTACGCCCCGAAGTACGCCTGAAAACTCTCTGTGTGAACATACCCTAACAAGTAGTGCTGATCACAGCTGAAGGAGCATAGCGCACAGCTGAGCGCTTCTGCACCTTAGTTTTAGCGATTCCCACTGATCCAATCTTCTGATATGTCTCTATAACATATCAAAAGTTTGCTAAAAGTATGGTTACTTTTAAAATAAAAAGTACATGTAAATAAAATAAAAGTCGTCTATCAGTTGTTTGTAAACATAAAAACAGTGTCATAATGATGCCAGCTGCGCGAAAACCACGCTGATGCCACATGGACCTTTTGCGTGCGCAAAACGCAGCGTTTTTTTGCGCCCGCAAAAAAGACACATCTGTGTGAATAAGGCCTTAGGGTATGTTCACACGGCCTATTTTCAGCCGTTTTTCGGACCGTAAACGCCCGAAAAACGGCTGAAAAATCGGAAGCAGAACGCCTCCAAACATCTGCCCATTCATTTCAATGGGAAAACTGCGTTCTGTTCCGACAGAGCGTTTTTCGCTGCGTTTTTTTCCGAGTAAAAAAACAGCAGCGAAAAAGAAGTGCAGGACACTTCTTGGGACGTTTTTGGAGCCATTTTCCATAGACTCTATTGAAAAAAGCTCCAAAAATGGCCGTAAAAGACGCAGCGAAAAACGCAGCGAAAATAGTGAGTGGCACAAAAAACGTCTGAAAATCAGGAGCTGTTTTCTCTTGAAAACAGCTACGTATTTTGAGACGTTATTGACTCTGCGTGTGAACTTACCCTTGGGTCTCATGCACATGGTAATTCCATGTATATGGAAACATATACCAATGCATGTGTGTATGGACTGCAGTATGGACCCATACTGCACTTTGTGTGCCACCGCATGGTATCGCCATAATGCCCATGTCCTGAGAAAAACTCTGCTTGTCCCCATGTTTTATCAGAGAGGTAAAGTATGGGATTCTAGCCGGCGCCATATTTGGGATCCCGAATACAGTTATGTGCATTAGATCTATAAAGTGTCAACAGAAATTTTACTTGAAGCATAAGTCAAACCATCAGGTATGACATAGTATATCAGAAAACCAAAATTATACCTGATGTAACAAATAACACCACGTAAAATATGAAAATAAAATATGTAAATCTTTATTACCCCATACGGGAGAAGTTACCCACAAAAAACATACATCTAAAATACAAAAAACTAAAAACACCCCAGAAAGGAATGTGTATCACGTCCTGTGGAAATGACCATATAATGTAGCAGGATAATAGCATGAGACATATGAGTAAGTAGCCACAGGATCCAATGTCTAAAATAATGGCAAAATATGACTCAAAATAATGCAATGTATCAAGTTCTACAAACAATCTAGGTATCTAAGTAGATAGTCATTTACCCAAAGTGGACATGATAGGAAACACACTCCGATCCAAGGACCACCTCGACGCGCGTTTCGCTTCCTTTTAGATCTATAAAGTGAACTATAAATATAGGGGAGTCCATATGCAAATACTTAGTGGGGAGAATTTATGAAGCTCTATGCCAATTTTCCGGAGTAATAAAGTTGCGACTGTTCTATTTTTAGGCCGCCTTCACTACTTTTAAAAAGTGGGTGGGGCTTATTGGGAGGGGTGGACCCACTGCAGCAAGATAAATTTACTATAGTTTACGCCAGAAAAGTGGCGTAAATTATAGTGCAAATCTACTTCCGCTCATAGCTGGACTAGATTTGAGTTTGTGCACCTCTTAATAAATTAGGCGCCTCTTGCTCCAACTTTCTTAAGATTTAGGCCATGTTCAGACGTGGCGGAATTTTTCCGCTGCAAATGTTGGTGCAGATTCGGAGCAATTACTCAACGAATCTGCAGAAACATTTGCATATTTGACAGGTAATTCAGACGTTGCAGAAATCACAGCGGACTTGCCTCAGCTTTCAGTTTTTGCATTGCAAAGGCTGAAATCCGCAGTGAAATTCCGCTACTTCTCCGCAATGTAATGAGCATGCTGTGGAGGGAAAATTCTGCACCGCAGCCTGATTTCCGCACAGTTATTTTCCGCAACGTCTGAACTAAGTTTCCTAAAAGTGTATAGAAACAAATGTAAAAAACGGCTGCTGCAGAATTCCACTGTGGACTGTCCTCAGCGCAATTCAACAGCAATTCCACCACGTCTGAATGTGCCCTAAGACAGGCGTATGAAACGCCAGTCTTAATAAATTGCCCTGTGTGAGTTTACGGCAAAACACAGGGATATTTTTACATGTAAAATATGAAACACATCAAGGAAGTCACAAGTATGGTGAAGATATTTTAAAGATAAATTGCAGGGAGATTTCTTGCAATCTTCAGAGCCCTTTTACTATATTAATTTGTCATTCATTATAACATTGAGGCGGCTGCCATTCCTTATAGCTGGTCGTTGTGCCACCACAGGACCAGTCAGAGCTGAATTGGCTCCATTGTCTCTGAGGAGTACAGAGTGCCCCTGTCCTGCGCTTGGCAGGACTCTAGCTGAGTACACGTCGTGCCTCAGCCCGCACTATGTGCCATCTCCTCCCCATATGGGTGTAGTTACACCTCACTTGTTGAGGCAGTTTCCCGCCCCCCCGTGTGCAGGACAGCCCCATGACAGCTGCTGCCTCCTTACCAGGGCCATAGCAACCACCCGCTCATGTCACAGCGCACAGAGCAGGGAGCCCGGTGAGTACCAGAACATGACCATAATAACTGAAGGGCAGTGTGACAGCCCCATGACAGGGATATAGCAGGCAGCTCTGTGCTGTGTATGAGCTGGAGAGTGCTTCTGTGGATTGTGCAATAAGTTGTAGAAGTTGCTGAGCTGTAGACAGAAGAGTTCTGTAAGTAGTGACATTACCTCAGCGCAGGACATACGTTCTGGAGCTTGTACTTATTATATGACTATTATATGTATATAACCTGTGCTATCTTATCCTTACACGGGGCTGAGCAGCGAGACAGGGGGCGGGGCTGAGCGCTAGTGAATGACAGCCGCTCTAAATAAGGGCACTCTATGCCAAACGTGGGCACAGCTTACCCTGCAGCACACACAGGTACCAGGATTAGGAAGCATGCTGCTTTATATTACACTATATCTAATACTGTATACTCATTGTGACTAGACAAACCAGTTTTTGTTATCATTATTATACTGTATATATATATATATATATATATATATATATATATATATATATATATATATATATACACACATACATTAATCAGGCCCCTTGGGCACCATTTGGTTCCGTCATACAATGGATCTGGCACAGTTTATAACAGAAGCCATGACACAGATGTGAACAATGCCTTATCCTTGATGGAAATTGTTTGCTCCTGCATAAAATGAAACATTTTGATATTTTTCAATGTAATTGGTTTTCTTCTGACTTTTCAATTAGCACAACTCATTGTGATCTCATAGTGTATTATGTGTGGTTTTTCCATGTAGTACTGCTGTTGTTGTTCTTTATTGAAAATTCAGTATGTAACAAATGACACTAAATAAAAAATGCCACTGAAAACGCATGTCAAAAACGGAAGTTAAAAAAAAAGGAGGCCTAAGTTTGAGGGGATCTTGTTGCGTCTTCGATCACCCGGATACTGATCTGCTTCAGGACTGGGGGAAGAAATGTGTCATACTTCATACTAGACATTGCTAGATTCAGTAAGTCAGTATTTTATTTCTCAGGAAACGGGGGAAGCATGACAGACCTGGAAGGCTATGTTCACACGCTTAGCAAAAAAGTCTGAAAAAACGTTTTTTTAAGCAACTCGCGTTTTTCGCTGCGTTTTTTACATCCGTTTTTCAAGCTGTTTTTCTATAGAGTCAATGAAAAACGGCTCCAAAAACGGCTCAAGTAGTGACATGCACTTCTTTTTTGCGGGCGTTTTTTTTACCAGCCGCGTAAAAAAACACCCCGTCAGAATAGAACGCCGTATTTCCCATTGAAATCAATGGGCAGATGTTTGGAGGCGGCTGAAAATAAGCCGTGTGCACATACCCCAACAGTTCAAGAGAAGCCGCTGGAGCAACGTAGATTGAACAGAAACCCCATCACCAGAGGATGCCACGTAAATAAGTTCTAGAGGGTGAGGGGAAAGTTTAATTTCATTTTTGCCCAGAATTATCTTTTAATATAATGGTGCCCCAGAGGCTGTTAATCGGATGGGGCGCTACTTACTTATATACAACCCATTTCTCCCTCTCGATACTGATTATGTGAAAGGGGTTATATAAGAGCAAGTCCTTTATGTCTCCTTTACATAAAAAACTAAACATAGGAGAGCATATGCAGGGCATATTGCTGACTGCCCACTTCGTGATCAGTGTGGAGAGGCAGAATCCTGGCTGTACCCTCTTCCCGGTTGCTACCTCTGGGGCACTCAGTGTTAAATGGGTTCTCCAGGAGTAAATTATTGTTGCCAGAAATGAGCTGATACTTTGTAAAGGAAGCATATTACCAATATAGAGTTATTACTAATTATGCCCCTAGACCCTACTGTAAAAACTAATGATCATAAGTTAACCATATGGCTCTAGGTAAAGGTTGTGCATGTGACATCACATCCATGAGATCTCACGCATAGAGCGCATATAGAGGGGGTTTTATTACAGCAGGGCAACTGGATAATACTGAAGCATGCCACCTCTGACAATCGGCTGATATTCCAATCAGCTGATCAACCCCTGCGATCAGCTATTATCTCTGAGGTAGCTGCCGGTGCCCGCCTGATTGCGCCAAGTCCATTAAGGCAAGAGCAGCTATTTTCAGCAGTTCTTCGCTCTGGCAGATGGCTAATATGGTTATGACATCAATATTCCCGAACATGGCAGACGGACAGGGATTGTCTTATTGCGGCATCTCCCTTAGTGCACGTTCAGGCATGGCATTTGCTGCGGAATTCCGATGCGGACATGCAGAGTTCTTTCTATTGCTTTTTAGGTAACTAAGTGCAGACGTTGCGGAAAATTACAGTGCAAAAAATAGCTTGCGGTGTGGAATTTGCATTCCCCAGCATGCGCAGTCTGTTGCGGAGAAGCAGCAGATTTTCTCCTTGTAGATATCAGCCTTTGCAGTGCAAAGGCTGAAATCTGCAGCAAATCCGCTGCAAAATCCGCCACGTCTGAACAAACTGTCAAGTATGCAAATCTTGCTGTAAATTCGTCGTGTAATTGCTGAGAATTTGCGGCAAAATCCACAGCGGTAGATCTACGCTACGTCTCAACGTGCCCTTAAAGGGGTTTTTAATATTGTATATGATTATATAGTATAGCTGATCATTGTGCCTTTTTTACCACTAGTTACCCACATTAGCTCTCTTCAATCACCAGGGAAACACTGACGTCAAACAAGGGAGCTGAGTTGAAAAAAAAAAAATCATCTCACCCAAACAGACCTTGAATTTTCACAATAGACATGGATTCCCATAGGTTGCTGAGACCCTGCCACTTGTAAGAGATAACTTGAAAATTTCAGAGTGTGTCTACGAGGCTCACCACATTCATATTTGAGACTTATCAAAAAAAGATATTGTCATGGACAAATAACACCAATAAGAAAACCTGTTTACACTTGTCACCACATTATAAGTGGCCTATATTGTACATGATGTCATCGGCGCTGTAATGTAGATTACAGCAGTGTTTTTTATTTAGAAAAACAATCATTTTTGACGGAGTTATGACCTATTTTAGCTTTATGCTAATGACTTTCTTAATGGACAACTTGGCGTGTTTTACTTTTTGACCAAGTGGGCGTTGTGGAGAGAAGTGTATGACCAGTGGCGTAACTACCGCTGTAGCATGGCCGGAGGCTCCGCTAACAGCCGCTGTGGCTGTTACAGCGCGACGCTACTGAAGGGGTTGTTCCTACAAAAGACATGCATCCCCTATCCGCAGGATAGGGGATACATGTGTGATCGCTGGCAGCGATAAGGGGAACAGGGGACCGAAAGTCCCCCGAAGTTCTCCATGACAAACCTCGGACTTCCAGAGTCTGTGTCGGCAGCCCCATAGAAATGAATTGTGCACCAGTTGCGCCTGTGCGCATGAGTGACCTGCGCTCCTTTCATTTTTATTGAACTGCGCAGACCCCGGAAGTCCGAGGTTCGTCATGGAGAACTTTGGGGGACTTTCGGTCCCCCGTTCTCCTTATCGCTGCCAGCGATCACACATGTATCCCCTATCCTGTGGATAGGGGATAAATCTCTGTTGTAAGGGCAAAGCCCCACGTGGCGGAATTGCTCTTGAATTCCGCTGCGGACACTCCGCAGCGTTAATCCGCAGCGGGCCCGTTTCTCCATTGCCTTCTACTGCTTTTTAGTAGGGTTCGTTTAGACGATGCGGAAAATTCCGCTGCGGAGCATAGGCTGCGGTGCGGAATTTGGTGTCCGCAGCATACAATGGATGTTGCGGACGTGTGGCGGACTGGTTGCGGACTCATTGCGGAAGTTCTCCATTGACTTCAATGGAGATTCTAAATTCCGCAATGAAGTCCGCAGATGTCATGTACATGTTATGTGTGCTGCGGAGCGTATTGGTTTTTTAACATGACATTTATTCATTCTGGCTGGACCTATGTATTTCTAGGTCTACAGCCAGACTGAGGAAGTCAATGGGGCTCCCGTAATTACGGGTGACTACGTGTGTGCACCCATAATTACGGGTGACTACGTGTGTGCACCTGTAATTATGGGAGCGTTGCTAGGCGACGTCAGTAAATAGTCACTGTCCAGGGTGCTGAAAGAGTTAAGCTATCGGCAGTAACTGTTTCAGCACCCTGGACAGTGACTACCGATCACAATATACATCAACCTGTAAAAAAAATAGAAGTTTATACTTAACGAGAACTCCCTGCTTCTTTCTCCAGTCCGGCTTGCCAGGATGACGTTTCAGTCTAAGTGACGGCTGCAGCCAATCACAGGTTGCAGCGGTCACATGGACTGCCGCGTCATCCAGGGAGGTCGGGCTGGATGCCGAAAGAGGGACGCGTCACCAAGACAACGGCTGGTAAGTATGGAATTCTTTTACTTTCACTAGGGAAAGTGCTGTCCCTTCTCTCTATCCTGCACTGATAGAGAGAAGGGAAGTACTTTCACCTCAATACGCAACGGCTAGTCCGCATCAATTTACTGCACATTTTGGGCAGATCCGCAACAGAATCTGCAATGCAGATTCTGTGCGGCATTGATGCGGACAGTTGCGGAAGAACTACGCCACGTGGGGCCATGCCCTAAGACAAACTATAGGTGGTGGCTGTATGGCGTTATCTACAGGGGAGGGGGCTGTATGTCGTTATCTACATACGAGGGGGCTGTATGGCGTTATCTACAGGGGAGGGGGCTGTATGGCCTTATCTACAGGGGGTTTGGGTGCTGTATGGCGTTATCTACAGGGGGGTTTGGGGCTGTATGGTCTTATCTACAGGCGGGGCTGTATGGCGTTATCTACAGGGGGGCTGTATGGCAATATCTACAGGGGGGCTGTATGGCGGTATCTACAGGGGGGCTGTATGGCGTTATCTACAGGGGGGTTTGGGGCTGCATGCCGTTATCTACAGGGGGGCTGTATGCCGTTATCTACAGGGGGGGCTGTATGGTGTTATCTACAGGGGGGCTGTATGGCGTTATCTACAGGGGGCTGTATGGCGTTATCTACAGGGGGGCCTGTATGGCGTTATCTACAGGGGGGGCTGTATGGCGTTATCTACAGGGGGGCTGTATGGCGTTATCTACAGGGGGAGTCTGTATGGCGTTATCTACAGGGGGGAGCTGTATGGCGTTAGCTACAGGGGGCTGTATGGCGTTATCTACAGGGGGAGGGCTGTATGGTGTTATCTACAGGGGACTGTATGGCGTTATCTACAGGGGGGCTGTAAGGCGTTATCTACAGGGGGCTGTGTATGGTGCTATCTACAGGTGGTCTGTATGGTGCTATCTATAGAAGGCGCTGTGTGGTGGAATCTACAGGGAGGCACTATCTACAAGGGGGGGTTCTGTGATACCCAGGGGAGGGGGGGCCCCAGTCAAAAGTTTGCTATGTGGCCCAGTCTTTCCTAGTTACGCCCCTGTGTATGACGCTGACCAATCAGCGTCATACACTTCTCTCCATTCATTTACACAGCACATAGTGATCTAGCTAGATCCTGCCACATACACACGCATTAACGTTACTCAAGTGTCCTGACAGTGAATAGACATCACTACCAGCCAGGACGGGATGTCTGTTCAGAATCCGGACACTTTGGTAATGTTTGTGTGAGATTTACAGCACAGCCAGCGTAATCTCGTTTTAAATGACAGTTTACAGCGTAATCTCGCGAGATTACGCTTGCTGTGCTGTAAATCTCACACAAACGTTACCGAAGTGTCAGGATTCTGAATAGACATCACGTATTGGCTGGAAGTGATGTCTATTCACTGTCAGGACACTTCAGTGACGTTAATGTGTGAGTAAGTGACTGCACATAGTGATCTAGCTAGATCACTGTGCGCTGTGTAAATGAATGGAGAGAAGTGTATGACGCTGATTGGTCACTGATTGGTCAGCGTCATACACTTTTATCCACAATGCCCACTTGGTCAAAAAGTAAAACACGCCCAGTTGTCCATTAAGAAACTCATTAGCATAAAGCTAAAATAGGTCATAACTACGTCAAAAATGATAGTTTTTCTAAATAAAAAAAAACACTGCTGTAATCTACATTACTGCGCCGATCATATTATGTAGGAGTTAAGCCACTTATAATCTGGTGACAGAGCCTCTTTAACCCCTACCCGCACGAGTAAGTAACTATACGTCGTCGCGGGAAGTTACTTCCCGCACAAGGACGTATAGTTACTGAGTTGCACCGGGAATCGGGAGGTCAGCTGTATGGCGTTCCCTACAGGAGGGCGGCTGTATGGCGTTCTCTACGGGGGGGCTGTATGGCGTTCCCTACAGGGGGGGCTGTATGGCGTTCCTTACAGGGGGGGCTGTATGGCGTTTCCTACAGGGGGATTGTACGGCGTTCTCTACAGGGGGCTGTATGGCGTTCTCTACAGGGGGCTGTATGGCGTTCTCTACAGGGGGGCTGTATGGCGTTCTCTACAGGGAGGGCTGTATGGCGCCCCCTCTGTAGATAATGCCATACAGCCCCCCCTGTAGATAACGCCATACAGCCCCCCCTGTAGAGAACGGCATACAGCCCCCCCTGTAAGTAACGCCATACAGCCCCCCTGTAGATAACGTCATACAGCCCCTCCTGTAGGTAACGCCATACAGCCCCCTCTGTAGATAGCGCCATATAGCCCCCCTGTAGAGAACGCCATACATCCCCCTGTAGATAACGGCATACAGCCCCCCTGTAGATAACGCCATACACCCCCTCTGTAGGTAACGCCATACAGCCCCCTCTGTAGATAGCGCCATACAGCCTCCTGTAGAGAACGCCATACATCCCCCTGTAGATAACGCCATACAGCCCCCCTGTAGATAACGCCATACACCCCCTCTGTAGATAACGCCATACAGCCCCCTTTGTAGATAACGCCATACAGCCCCCTCTGTAGATATCTACAAAGGGGGCTGTATGGCGTTATCTACAGGGGGGCTGTATGGCTGTTATCTACAGGGGGTCTGTATGGCGTTCTCTACAGGGGGGCTGTATGGCGTTCTCTACAGGGGGGGGCTGTATGGCATTCCCTACAGTGGGGGCTGTATGGCTTTCCCTACAGGGGGGGGGGCTGTATGGCGTTCCCTACAGGGGGGGCTGTATGGCGTTCTCTACAGGGGGGGCTGTATGGCGTTCTCTACAGGGGGGGCTGTATGGCGTTCTCTACAGGGGAGCTGTATGGCGTTCTCTACAGGGGGGGCTGTATGGTGTTCTCTACAGGGGGGGCTGTATGGCATTCTCTACAGGGGGGCTGTATGGCGTTATCTACAGGGGGGCTGTATGGCGTTATCTACAGGGGGGCTGTATGGCGTTATCTACAGGGGGGGGTGGCCAAAAAGGGCACTATCTACAAGGGGGAGTTGTGTGACACCCAGGAGAGGGGGGGACCCCAGTCAAAAGTTTGCTATGGGGCCCAGTCTTTCCCTAGTTACGCCCCTGTATCTAAGTACACAGTCCATTTGTAAGCGGGTGCCGACGGCGGTGTTTAACGTACCCTTTCCTCCATGGATACTGAGGGATCGTGTAAACATTTTTACCAACTGAATATGGCTGTAAAGAATTGTGTACAACTTGCCTAAAGCGCCTCTAGATGTGAGTTGTGTATCTGACCCTAAATCTACAGATTATGACTGCAGCCATTTCTCTGGATGTCCCGACATCTTGGCTATAAGATCATACTTGTTTGTGTTACCAATGCATTTAACTGTGAGATGACTCAATGGTATGAGTAAGGAGATACATTTGTGCTGTATGAGGATGATTGTTCGTCCTCATACATTGCAAACATTGCTCCATGTAAATGGAGCTAAATGAGTGCCAATCGACATGCTATATCGTCGATCGTCTATAGGAAACCTGCCCTTATACAACGACCCTTCACAGTTAGCTGTCATGTGCATGGCAATGCGATGTTTACAGACCTGTCTGGTGGGTCTATATGATAGATCTGTAGTCACTCTGTGTGCCACTGTATGGTTCTTCCATGAGGCACAGTTTTCTCCCCTAGAAGTTTTGCCACATGCATGCCATGATCTTTTTTCTCACACAATCACTGTATGCCCATATTTTTGTGTGGGTACTGTATTTGGAATCCATGTGACACAGTGTTGTGCATGGGGCCTTAGAGTCAAGCTGTGAGCTAACATGCCTGACAGTGGAGTACAGATAAAGTCCTGTCGTTGGCAACCAGCAAAACGTTTACAGCTTCTATGTATGTGAATGTTGGGAATGATGTAAAAGAACTAAAAAAAGGCACAAAATCGGCACAGGATACAGGTAGCAAGGCACGGGAACACTGGGAACAGGATACAACTAAGGGACCATTTGCAAGACTAACATAGGAATACAAACAACGCTCATGCAAGGAGTGAAAGGGCAGGGCCCTTTTCATAGTCCAGGGTGATCTGGGAGTAATTAGTAAATTCTTTACATGTGTGCGTGCTGACCCTTTAAGGCCAGAAATGAGCTCGCACGAGCACCCTACTGGTTACTGCAGGGCAGGACGGCCGCATGTGCTGTCATCTCTGGGGAGGGAGATGTGGGCAGGATGAGAGGGGTCTGTGGTCCGCGGCCTTTACAAGTATAACTACCTTGTGTCTTGTTGCTGTGGTCAGTTTTGCCATGGTGGACCTCTGACATGAAACTGTCTTCCACAACCTTACCTTTGTAGCAGAGTTTCGCTGTTCCTCAGGCCAGTTTTAAGCCTCCTTCACAGGTGTTTCTTTTACTGGTAAATGGCACCTGTAACGACTTTGATTCAACCTACATCTGAAAATGATGATCATTATCACCTGTTTGGTATAATTGGTTAATCATGCACCTGACTATAATCCTACAAAATCCATGACTTTGTGCAAGTGTACTTAGAAGAATTGATTCTGTTATGAAGGCAAAGGGTGGTCACACCAAATATTGATTTGATTTAGATTTCTCTTCTATTAATTCACTTTGCAATTTGTTCATTGATAAAAAAAAACTGTTAACACTTCTATTTTTTAAAGCATTTAGTATGCAGTGTTTTTCCACAACTGCCTAACACTATTGCACAGTACTGTAATGTATATCGTTTTTTTTATGGGGGATATTTGTTTATGTTGGTTGTGTCCTCATGTTTTGATTTCATTAGTTAGTGGATTGTGAAATCATTTATATTTAAAGGCTATGTACACTTTTAAAGACATTTTTTTTTTAAATGAATGAATCATTTTGAATATCCTTTGAATGGGTTTTTATATATTTTTTTTACTTTTTGAGATATCGTTTCTATGTATCCTGTATACATAGAAGATGTATCTTGCGGTCAAAGTCGAAACCATCAGGTCAGCTGGACTGACGGCTCTGCGGAAAGCTGGCCCTGTGTGTTTCTGACACGCAGGATCGAGCTATTATCAATCACAGGATATATAGAAGCTGTATCTCACAAAATGTTTTATTTCTTTTTTTTTTTAATAAAAAAACAATTTAAAAGATGTTCAAAATGAAAAAAACATAGATTTATTTGAAAAAAATTATTCCTTCAGAGGTGTACATAGCCTTTAAAGGGGTTGTCTCTTTTTAAAAATACGCTGGCTCTGACTTCTCTATTCCCCGGCCATCCCTGGCAATCAGCTGTTATCATTGGAGGAAGTCATGGCCAGCCACATCATTCACAAATTTAGCATTACATTCCAGCAGTTCAAATGCAATGGATGGACGCGACCGCCAGAGTTCTGTTCTGGCACATAGATGGGAGTCCCTGATCGGGGAAGAGACTAATTTTTTATTTTTATGCTTTTGTTTTTTCTTCCGTGCCTTCAAAAGGTCTTAACTTTTTTCTTTTTCCGTTGACACAGTCATATGAGGGCTTAATTTTTACTGGGCAAGTTGTACTTTCTGATGGTACTATTTAATATTATGTGTGATGTACTGGGAAGCTGGAAAAAAAATTCAGAATGGGGGGGGGGGGATTTGAAAAAAACAGCAATTCCAACATTTTCTAATGGGTTTCGTTGTTACGGTGTTCAGTGTGCATTGAAAATGACACATTACCTTTATACTGCGGGTCAGTTCTTGTTATGTTTTAGTACCTTTAAAGAATGTAAAAATGTGAAAAAAAAAAACTAATTAAAATTTATTTGCATCGCCATATTGTGACCCTTGTAACTTTTTTATATTTCTGTGTACAGAGCTGTGTAAAGCGTCTTTTTGTATGTGGAAAGATGTAATTTTCATTAATACCGTTTTGGGGAATGTCTGGCATTTTGATTACGTTTTATTAAAAAAATTTTGGGGCTTGAAGTCCATTAGATCGCTTATACCATAGACTGCAATATCACAATATCTGAGTCCAGCATCTGAGAGGTTAAATGCTTTGGTTCAGAAATTTTTCTGATCGCAAGCATTTCCGCTGGGTCCCTGCTGTGCAACACAGCAGAGACCCGGTGGCTATGGCACGCGCTTGGCTTCTGAGCATGCGCCATTTTTAAAAACTCTTTCCCGACGTAAATAGGCATAGTAGCGATGGGAAAGTTTTAATAGGGCGTACGGACTGAAGTTCTTGTAAGGCAAACTTATTAATCAATCCTGACTTCATAAAATTTATTGCAATGTTACGCATTGTGTAAATAATAGCTTGTTTACTGTGTGCACTGCGTCAATACTTTTATCCTGTAATTATTTTTTCTGCACCACAGCCCTATGTATTATCTTGTTTTATGTTCATTTATGTGACGTGGATCAGTGATTGATGTTTTTACTGGTACTTATCAGAAGATCAGTCTGAGGTTTTAGACGAGACTTCCTCTTATGTCCGTCCACGCATATTGTTCTACAGGGAAATAGCTACTGCAGTTGTTTTCTAGCAGAATCTATGACAGTGTATTTGTGTGGTTGTATTTTTGTAACTTGGGGGCCTTCTATGTGAAGCTTAGGTACTTTGCGCTTTTTGACATTGTAATGGTGATGCAGCATAATCTATTTTGTGTGTGTAAAAGTTCACTGAATTCTAGTTCATTGTTTGCTTTGTAGCACTACGTGGCTGTATGAACAGGATGGAGAGGGTTATGCAATTGTCGTCAAACATTAGCTGTACAAAAAAGTAGATCCTTTTCAGAGGGAAATGCTAAAAAAAAAAGTTACTCAAAATCCTAAAAAAATAAAACGTTCTAATTTTCTTACCTTTAAAATGTGATACAATTCTTATGATGCCTGTAACCAGGGTCCCCTCCACTGCCTATTTTTATGTCTGCACGGTGACATGTTGCCGTCTTGACCATGCCAGCCAACAATCAATGAAACCATCATCTAATAACCATCTTATATGGTAACATCGCTCAAGGCGTGGAAACAAGGCTTTGTCTGAACATATGTTTCATCTTAGCTTTATGTGTCATGTACAAATAGGGAATAGTGTCCAGAACAAGGTCCCGCAGCTGGTAATGGTGGCATTCATAATGGAAGAAGGAACATTTGACGATACCTTTGATGCTTAGATACCTGGAAATGATGCCATTTTTTACTCATGCCTGTTAAAAGTTAACAGTAAAACAATTGCTGTTAAGCCAGGGATAGAATATACAATGTACTGGGAACTTGAGTCTGCTTTCAGTTACATTATTACCATTATATTAGGAAATTGCGATTTGACGAATTAAGATATTCTCAAGAGAATGTAGGAGGTATTATTAAGTAAAATATATTACACCGATATCACTAATGCTCAACTTCCTAAACTGAAGACCTCATTCTTTTATCAGGACCCCAAAGGGAAAGGTTTCCAATATAGTATATTTCATACTTGTATAAGCCCCAAAAAAACTCTGGCATGTCACCCTAACCTACAAGTAGCACTTTGTTCTGAAAGACATGGTGGCTCGATATACACAGTAGTTATACATCTGATGAAACAATAAACGTTTGGTGGGGTTTATGCCTTGTGAAAATTACACTTGCTCAATAGTTTGTCATGTTTTTTTCCCACCAGTGGGGGATGGGAAAAGAGGGAATTTTTAAATCCAGCAGCTCCAAGCAAATTGTATTAAGATACCTCTGGCTGTTAGTTAGAACTTCAGTCTCAAAATAATTTAATCTATCATGGCTGAGCAACTTAATCTGGTAAATGGTCCCTGCCCCTGCCACATAGATTCAGACCTCCAGGCCTTTCCCGTCACATTATGCAAATGACTACACTTGTAAGATATTGCTCCCTGTGGACAGGCTCGTGTTTAGGGTACAGGCACACGTAGCGGCAACTGTGCTGTCAATGTGTTGTTAATCTGTTGTATACCTGCAAAAAGCATGTGGACATTAACAATCATTTTAAAAAACGTGCAAATTTGCAGTAAAACCGCATGCCGGCTCGGTGCTCGTCTGCATTGCGGACGCACCTGCACTTTTTGGGCAGTAGAGCAAATGACCAACTCCTAACATGGACAACTTAAGGGGTCAGTCCAGTAGTGGACAACTTAGTTTGGACTTTAAAGTGCAGTTAGACCACTCTAGGAGCCAGTTACAGGAGACCGGGGGTAAGAACTTCCATAGACCTCAATAGAAAACCGCAAAAGTCAGGACCCAGCAGCAAATTTCTTCGCACATTGGCTACCTGGCTTCTCGCATTTGTCCAGCCCTGGGTCAGTCTTGTTCATAATTTTGTAAAAAAAAGATTCAGTGGTCTAAATTTTAGGAATTGACAGTGACAGGAGCTCCTGAGTTAAACTGCCCATACGCTAGTCGTAGACAGCTGGAAATTATAATTTCAACCATTTGCTGCCAAATATTTGTGTTCTTTGGTGGCAAAAAGAGCATGGCAAATGCAGATAGAACACAGATGTATGCTAGAAAGTGGATCTGATGTGTACATCATTTTTGCTTGTTGTCAGGTGCACATTTAAAATTTAATTAATAACAAAAGACAGTCTGACTCCAGTTGCCATACGCCAACTGTGGCAACCTCATCAACATTCACCCAGGCTACATAGCAAGATAGAGATTGATCTGTACATTGCCAGTGATTTTTCGATGCGATGTCCAGCCGAAAACATTTACAGACCAACTATACCATCTACAATCAATAGTATATGGCCAGCTTTACTGCTAGCCTTACTTGTTATATATATATATATATATATATATATATATATATATATATATATATATTTACTATTGTTTAACCCTTTGAAGACCAATCCAGTGTAGCGTTCACTACACTACAGGGCCAGGTGTGAACTTGCCTAGTACGCTGCCTGGCCCCTGTCAATCAAAGGAAGCAGGGAGGGAGGGGGATTTAACTGGGGAATGATGAGAGAGCATTTTTGTGCAATGGTGTTGCCCTCTTTGCTCCAAAATGCTCATTTGCATAAATGTAATAAAAGCTTTTTCTCTTCAAAAGAGGCACTCTGGGGAAAGACATAATACATGTCAGAATCAGGTTAGCATGTTGGTTGTTCAAAACGGACTTCTGGTGATAGACAAAAGTTGCTTTTTTTTTGCCTCTCGACGTTCCAGCGGTAATAATGTTTTTATTTTTACTGTGGGAATGAATAAATATCTGCCTGAATGAACGCTTAAAATATTAAATTTATTAGTTTCACTTTTTTTTAAAAAAAACTAGCCACAAAGGTTGGGTTCAAACTGTGCGTTTTTGGTGCATTATTAGCATTCATGTTTTTGTTTTGGTTGATGAACTCCCATTGAGAGACATTTATCTACCAAAGCAGGAAAAGCATGTTAAAAACGTAGTTGAACTATGTCCTTGGTTGAACTTGATGGACTTATGTCTTTTTTCAACCGTACTATGTAACTATGTATTTACAGTATGTAACTATGTAGTGAGAAACAGAGCTGATATGAGCCCTACCACTGATAATTGCTAAACCTCCCTGGTTAGGTTAAATATTAGATAGACTCTCTGCCTAGAAAAGAATAGCTATCCCACCAACTTTTGGTGTTTGGTGTGACAAAAATGTCAATTCTAAGGATGGGTTCACACGACCTATTTCAGACGTAAACGAGGCGTATTATGCCTCGTTTTATGCCTGAAAATAGGGCTACAATACGTCGGCAAACATCTGCCCATTCATTTGAATGGGTTTGCCGACGTATTGTTCAGACGACCTGTAATTTACGCGTCGTTGTTTGACAGCTGTCAAACGACGACGCGTAAATTGACTGCCTCGGCAAAGAAGTGCAGGGCACTTCTTTGCAACGTAATTTGAGCCGTTCTTCATTGAACTCAATGAAGAGCAGCTCAAGATATACGAGCGTCACAGACGCCTCGTATATTACGAGGAGGAGCATTTACGGCTGAAACGACGCAGCTGTTTTCTTCTGAAAACAGGCTGTCATTTCAGCCGTAAAAGCCAGCTAGCGTGTGAACATACCCTTATACAATAAACAAAAACGAAAGAAAAACACAAATAGTTGCCCTAGGGTTGTCACGATACCAGAATTTGGACTTCGATACGGATAATTCGTGTAGTGTTGTGATACTCGATACCTAAACGATACTTTGCCAACAATAATAAAAAAAATAAGTTCTTCCATTCTCTGATGTGAGGCACGTGGTATGAATTTTGAATCTCCATGTGCCTCACATTAATAGTAATTAACCTCATCATGCTCCTCAGTCATAATCGACAACATTGGGTTAATGTGTCAGGTCCATGATGGGGTTAATTAGTATTAATCTGAGGGACATGGAGGTTCAACGTTCATAATACCTCGTGCCTCACATTAATAAGTGAAAGCAGTTTCTATTTTATTTTTTTAACAGCGTAAACATCATGTGACGCTATAAATTTGTTATTATGGTCGCGAAGATACCGAATGTGTATATTTTATGTATAGAGACTTTTATTTTAATGTTTATTGTAAAAAATGTGTGTATTTTTTTTCTACTTTTTTATTTTTAAACTTTAATGTACTGGCATATATCTATATGCCAGTACATTAGCCTGTATGCAGATAGTACACAGGCAGTTGTTAGGACATACTTAGGCTACATTCACACGACAGTGAAAAACGGCCGACACACGGCCATTTTCAGAACAATTAAGTTCTGTGTGTGTATTCACATGGCCGGTTTTTAACTGCCCGTGAATATTGGCCGTCAAAAAATAGGGCATGTACTATTTTTGGACGTTTTCACAGCCAGACGGCTCCCTTAGAAGTCAATGGATTCGTTTTTACCGGCCTTTTTTTAGGAAACAATCCTTGTAACGGCTGGTAAAAACTGATCCTAGCCGAGGACTCCCCGCACACAGCGCTACATAGAAGGACAGTGATGTCGGGCTTTCAACAATTGAATCCCTTGCCAGGGCATCACAAGAGCTCTGGCCGGGGACTTCAGTTTTCTAGCACCCCTCCATGTAGATAGCAAGCCCCCCACCCATACCCTGTAGATATCGCGCCACTGTAGCTCCCTGTAGGAGTGGAATCCCCAGTGGCCAGACCCCACTCTGGCAGGGGATTCCGCTCCTGGAGAAGCCCCTGGCGTCACTATCCATATATGGACAGTAACGTCAAGGTGTTACTCCTAGGGCGGTATCCCTGGTCCACTCTGGCAGGGGATTCCGCTCTCCTGACGTCACTGTCCATATATGGACAGAGACATCAGGGACTCCGCCTATGAGTCGAAACACCGGCCCGCTCTGGCAGGGGATTCTGCTCTCCTGAAATCATTATCCATATATGGACAGAGACATCAGGGGCTGCATCTATGAGTGGAATCCCCGGCCTGCTCTGGCAGGGGATTCCGCTCTCATAGCTTCACTGTCCATATATGGACAGAGACGTCAGGGGCTCCGTCTATGAGAAATCTCGAGCCAGAGGGGCTCCACCCCTACAATAAGCTACAGTGGCGCTATCTACAGGGGAGGGGGTGGTATCTACAAGGGGGGGGGGTGCTATCTACAGGGGGGCGTGCTGTCTACAGGGGGGTGCTATATGGGGGTGTTGCACTATCTACAGGGGACACTGTGGCGCTATCTACATGGGAACTGTGGCACTACGTGGGCTCTGTGGCACTATCTACAATGGGCACTGTGAAACTATGTGGGCACTGGTACTTTATATGTGGGCACTGTGTCACTTTATATGTGGGCACTGTGGTACTATGTGGGCACTGTAGCACTATCTATAGTGGGTACTGTGGTACTATGTGGGCACTGGCATTATTTGTGGGCACTGTGGCACTATCTACAGTAGGCACTGTGGCACTATCTACAGTAGGCACTGTGGCACTATCTACAGGGACATTGCAGCACTATCTACATGGGCTGTGGTGATTTCAGGGGGTTGGGACAAAAAAAACCCTGAAAAATGAAATCAATCCTTTTTTTAACAGCTATGAAAAACGGATGGCAAACGGATGAAAACGGCCATTGAAAACGGAAAGACGGACTGGAAATGGATGAAAATTTAGTGTATGTTCACACGCTTAACAAAAAACGTCTGAAAATACAGAGCTGTTTTCAAGAGAAAACAGCTCCTGATTTTCAGACGTTTTTTAATCAAACTAGCGTATTTCGCTGTGTTTTTTACGGCCATTTTTGGAGCTGTTTTTCTATTGAGTCAATGAAAAACGGCTCCAAAAACGGCTCAAGAAGTGACATGAACTTCTTTTTACGGGGCGTCATTTTAAGTTCTGTTTTTTGAAAATTAGGTGTAAACATACGCCTTTTCGGAACAGAACGCCGTATTTCCCATTGAAATCAATGGGCAGATGTTTGTAGACTTTCTGCTTCCGATTTTTCAGCAGTTTTTCGGGACATGGGGGTGTTTTGTAATGCGCCCACCATGTTCTCTGTCTTCAGGGCCGGCGATCATTAGTGCAGCGCTGGCCGCATCACATCATGCTGACCGTGCGCGCACACTTGTCAGTATTCAGGAGCGGGGCAATGGCTGTATTACACAGCCTTAGCCCCGCTCTAACTACATTCATGTATTACAATACTGAGCAGTGCGGCCGCACAGCTTAGTATCGAAATACATGAAATAACGGTATCGAACCGTTTAAGGGTGCACGGCAACTAAATAATATTGGTATTTCGATGCATCGTGCAACCCTAATTTGCCCTAGTAGGCGACAGGTCAATTTTATGACAAAACACAATTTGCCTATAAGGCAACTAACCCTATTCTCCAGACTACCAACAGAAGGTAGTGAATTGTTCTATTCACATAGCTCCTAACAACGAAAATAACCTTTATTAAAGGCACATAGCCTATATTCTGAAAACAACACGAGCCCAAAAACATCACTCATATAGATGTAATGGTCAGTTTCTGCTAACAGCAGTAGAATTTGTATATTATCTATACTAGTCGGAAGCGTCTGCAGACCGCTATCCCAAAATTGATACTAAGCTGATGGTATGTTAAAAACATTCAACAAAGGCCCCCCCCCCATGGCATGTTTCGCTGAGATGGCGTCCTCAGGGGTACAATGGGTTAATGACTGAATGCCACCTGACACGTTTCTGCACCGAGAAAAAAGCCCCAGTGCGTCATCAGAGGTGTATTACAAAAGTCAAACAATGGGGAAGGTGCTATAACAATTGCACTGTAGAGTGCTAAAACACCAACATCATTTTCTACAGTATGTCGGCCCTGATGTATGGACGCCGAAGCTGTATGAAGCCTTGTGTATTGCAGGACAAGTTGTACTTTATTTTGTTGCCGTTTGCAGTACAAATATATTAGTAATTCATTTATATTAGTTGATATGTTAAAATAAATGTTACTTACGTTTTAATCTTTCTTTTTTTTTACGCCATGCATCAATCATCTTAAATAATGTTGTTCATTTATAGAACAGCTTGTTACGGTCATGATGATACCAAATATATGTATATTACTTGGTGTTTAATAAACGTTATTAAATGTACATAGCAAACTTTTGACTGGGCCCCCGCAACCAACGCCCTCCCGACAATGAACATTTATTAGTTCTGTGGCAATGTAAAAATACAGCTAGGCTGCTTAGTTGTAGATCAGCTACTCCCCCCACTTTATTAATAATGATCCCATTTCCCCCTGTAGATAGAGCCCATTACACTCCCTTTTATATAGTGCCACACACAACCCCTTTTAGAATGTGCCACACACTGCTACCTGTAGATAGTGCCACACACACCCCCTTGTAGATAGTGCCACAAAGCCCTCCCTTGTAGATAGTGTCACACGCCCCTTTGTAAATAGTGCTATACAGCCCCCCTGTAGATACACCCAAATTGTAGATAATGCCACACAGTCCCCCCGTGTAGATAGTGCCACACAGTCCCCTCGTGTAGATAGTGCCACACAGCCCCACCGTGTAGATAGTGCCACACAACCACCTCTTGTAGATAGTACCACACAGCCCCCCTTGTAGATAGTGCCCCCCTAAACAAATAAGCCTCTTCAGCAGCGTATGAGACACCGAGATCGGACCCTTTGCGTAGGCCGGCGTGATACAGTGACGTCATTGTGCCGGCCTGCGCAGGGATCCTGCCCCAGTGCCTTATAGGCTGCAGGCCTAACGTGACCTGTAGCCTAATGAATTGTAGAGCAGGGAGCTAGGTCCCTGCTCCACCATAGAATTCAATTGTATCTAAGGACGCAGATATAATTTAATGTGGCAAACGATTTCTCTTTTGTTCATTCAGTTTGCATTGTGTTAATTGATAAAAAAAAAATCTTAACACTTCTACTTTTGAAACCATTCTTATATATATATATATATATATATACAAAAATATTTAAATGAAGAAGCACTCGTGTAATTAAGTGTTGGGTGCAAAGTAACTAGTAAAATGTTCCACGGTGGAATTTAAACTTTGCTTGGCTCTAAACGTGGGCAAATAAAACCACAGATTTTCTTACTGGACCTTGCTGGAATGCAGCATTCTCTTTTCTTGTATATATACACATATATATGCAAACCTGTGTACTGATAAAAAAAAACACAGGCATTTGTAAGGGCAAACCAGATCTGTAATACAGCAGTGTATTACACTTGTTTCCCTGCTCGTTATCGTGTGGGCACAGTGGCATTGCCCATGCAATAGGTGCGCTAAAATAGTATGACGCAAATCTTCTGAGAACTCCGACCTGCGCCATACTATTACAGTACTGGTCCCATAGTGGTTACGTTTTTACCGCCGTCCCATTAGCTACCTGTGAATACTTTATGTGAGAATCTCAGGGCAACTGAGGGAATTTTACATTTCCTAGGCTGATTGTAGGAGCAATTCATTGTAACATTGTAACATTATAATAGGGAAGTGCTATTTATAAAATCACCCAATATTTTATGCAAAGTAGTCTTTAAAGTTTTGGAAACAATAGTTTTGTTCGTCACGGGATAAAATGCTGTAAACTTGAATAGGGGACTGTATTATGCTTATGTTGGTAGTAAATACGTATGTGTACTTACTTTTATTGCAGCTGTCATTAAGGTCTCATATATGTGGCAAAGATGGGCACTCCGTGTGCCACCATTTGGTGCCTCTTTATCATATTTTTATGGCATGTCTCCATGATGCATGCATTGGTGATGATCCATACAACACAAATCTATAGTACGCCAGTGTGCCTGAGGCCTAAGGCCCCATGCACACGAACGTGCTTTTGCGGCCGCAATTCCCCCGAAAATCCACGGGAGAATTGCGGCCCCATTCATTTCTAAGGGCCAATGCACACGACCGTGGTTTCCACGATCCGTGCATGGCCCAGGAGCCTGGACCTCAGAAAGAACAGACATGTCTTATTACGGCCATGTTCTGCGGGGACCAGGCTCATGGAAAATAATGGACGCACGGCCCGTGATTTGCGTGTGGCTCGCGGCTGACACTCCGCGGCCGTGCACATGGCTACGGTCGTGTGCATGAGGCCTAAGGCTATTTAAAAGGCAGTTGTGCGATTTCAATAGATTACCAAGCAGGCATTTTTACTTTGTGAAATATATCGTTTAAGATGGAGAGTATTTACAAAAAGTAGTAAGACCTGCACAGAAAGGTATTACTACTAGAACAGGTTTGAAATATGTTCAACCCGTTTATTAGATCTGGCAAAGTGTCAATGTTAAGTTGTGGTTTTTAAACATGTTATACATAGTTGCAGTAATATAATAACTGTTGTTGTTTTTGAAGATGTATAATGTCAATAGATGCTGAACATCTGTACAATGTATATTCTGAACATGTTGCTCTGTTTAATGTACAAGGTATCTATATACAGATAATGCTGAGCTTTTATACTGTTGCGGCCTAGGCGTAAGGAGTTCATTGCTGACAACCAGTATACAAAGATAGTGTCCATACTGTGTTTGTGTTAGGCTAGAGTCACATCATGTGTTATCATCCATGTAAAAATAACAAATGTCCATGGTGTAACAGGATGCAACAATGATGTCAGGAGCTTCTCCAGGAGCGGAATCCCCGGCCAGAGCGTTACCGATGCTCTGGCCAGGGATTCTGGAATCTCAAGTTCCTAACGTCACTGTCCATATATAGACAGTGACGTCAAGGGCTTTACCAAGATAGGATTAAGATAAAATAGGATTACTATTCTGTATATCATTCTCATTGAAAAAGCTCACCTCTGCCCAGCTCTCTCAGAATACACAATTTAGCAGCTTCTTCTACATGCTGACAGCTGACTGACCTGTCACGTGACCTTACATACGCTTTTATCACATGACATTCTTCCTATGATAAGACAACAAACTGACACTATGTTAGTAAGTTTCAGTAAAGTGTCGGTTTGTAGTCTGTTGCTAAAGAGCAATTCTTGTGATCCATTTACAGTCTGAGGGTATGTGCACACGTAGTGACCAAAAACGTCTGAAAATACGGAGCTGTTTTCAAGGGAAAACAGCCCCTGATTTTCAGACGTTTTTTGAGCAACTCACGTTTTTCGCTGCATTTTTCGCGGCATTTTTTAAGTCTGTTTTTGGAGCTGTTTTCATTGGAGTCTATGAGAAAACGGCTCCAAAAACGTCCAAAGAAGTGTCCTGCACTTCTTTTGACGAGGCTGTATTTTTACGCGTCGTCGTTTGACAGCTGTCAAACGACGACGCGTAAATGACAGGTTGTCTGCACAGTACGTCGGCATTTGAATGGGCAGATGTTTGCCGACGTATTGTAGCCCTTTTTTCAGATGTAAAACGAGGCA
This sequence comes from Rhinoderma darwinii, assembly GCF_050947455.1. Taxonomy (NCBI): domain Eukaryota; kingdom Metazoa; phylum Chordata; class Amphibia; order Anura; family Rhinodermatidae; genus Rhinoderma; species Rhinoderma darwinii. The sequence continues at coordinate 117,111,057 of NC_134689.1, forward strand.
TAATACGCCTCGTTTACGTCTGAAAATAGGTCGTGTGAACCCAGCCTTAATACTAATCTAAAAAGGCTCCGCTGGGATTTTTAATGCTAGTATGAGATTTTTTCAAGAGGATCATGTATATGGTGCCTGCCTTATGATCCCCTATGATAAGAGAAAAAGGAAAAGATCCTGTTCACATGCCCAATGATTTGTTCCCCTTGACAGGTACCATATGTGACTGGCAGTCACTCATCCACATCTCTATTGAGACAAGCAGGCATGTAAAGCTGGTCTAAGGCCGGATTTACATGAGCGTGTGCGTTTTGCAGGCGCAAAAAACGCGGAGTTTTGCGAGTGCAAAAGATACTTAACAGCTCCGTGTGTCATCACCATATGATGCGTGGCTGTGTGATTTTCGCGCAGCCACCATCATTATGACACTCTGTATGTTTGTAAACACGTGGTGCTTTTCTCTTTTCATTCATACTTTTTACTGCTGTTGCGCGAATCACACGCGTCACACGGAAGTGCTTCCGTGTGCTGCGTGTGATTTTCACGCACCTATTAACTTCAATGGGTGCGTGATGCGCGAACAACGCACAAATATAGGACATGTCGTGAGTTCTACGCAGCGGACATACGCTGCGTGAAACTCATGGACAGTCTGCACGGCCCCATAGACTAACATAAGTCTATGCGAGGCGTGTGAAAATCACGCGCGTTGCACGGACGTATTACACGTTCGTCTAAATAAGCCCTTAGTGTGCAAGATATCACGCAAGATATCTTTATGCCTTAAAGAGAATGCATCATGTTAAATATTTTATTTTTCTAAATAACCCATTCAGGACATCCAAATCAGCATAGGTGACTCATTAAAAAATAACTTTACTAGTGTCTCTTAAAAAATTGGGCACGTATGACAAACAACAAATAAACAAAGATATATATGATCACCAAGATTACTCACGGAAGAGATAAGGATTGATCAACTCAAACTACCAGTCATATTGGCCAGTAGGATATGACATCGGTCCAGTCATTGGTGCAAAGCAATAGGTACACGTAAAGAAAAATTGGAATGAGCTTACCAGATAAGTTCCTAAAACGTGAGTCAAAGAGGCTCAGGTGACTCCTACAGGAAATAACAAAAACATTAAAAAAATAATTGTTTTTCTTAATGCACAAAAGCAGTAGACATAAAAAAAACTATGCAAAACTGTATGAAAGTTATACTACAAATTATATTTACAACAAAATGGTGCCATTATACAACTCGTACCGCAAAAAAAAACCAAGCCCTTGTGGTTAGTCGACGAAAAAATAAAAAAATGTATGGCTCTTAGATTGCGATAATGGAAAACAAAATCGCCACTACCTTAAATATAAACTACACTTTCGTCAAACTTTTGCTGAAACAAAGGTGCAAAAGCACCCAGCTAAACGCTTTGCTCCTTCAGCTGTGATCAGCGCTCCTCATCAGGCTGAAGACGGCTCACACAGCCGTCTATGTAAGCCGTCCTCTACTTGACAGGGAGCGCCGATCACAGCTAGAGGTGTAGGGCGCTCAGCTGAGTGCTTCTGCACCTATGTTTCAGCAACGGTGGGGGTCTCAGCACCCGCACCCTCACCAATTCAAACTTGGTTGACATATCAAAAGTTTGATGAAAGTGCAGTTACTCTTTAAGGCCAAAACTGGCTGCGTCTTTAAAATGATCAAGAGCTCAGGTAATGTTGTTCTTGTCCAGCCTTCAAAATTAATGAAATGAAATTTGACCACCAAATAGGCCCACCATTTTGAAAACACTACAGCACTGCGTTGTACTTGTATTGTGTCATGTATTAGAAGAAGAGTCATACCCTGCTGTGTTCATCTTTATGAGTATGCACATGCTGGGGTTCGGGGAGAAATTAGCCAGTGGTCAGTCCTCCCTTCTTCTTGCATTAGCTAGTAACTCAGTAGTTCCTGCCAACAGGACAAACATATGTATGGGCCAGTGGCCACTCGCATCCCGCCATCTTATGCGGCCAATTGTCTCTGCCTGCGCCTCCTAGGTTTGGGGAGATGTGCCACTGGGCATCCCCTTCTACCCCAGTTTCTCCCTGTCCGGCTCAGCTTGATTGACAGGTCTCTATTTGAGTATATATACTTATTAAAACTAAGATTTCTCTAAAACGCTGCAGCGATATAAAGTAAAACATCGTTGAATAAAGGCACTTGTCAGTAAATCAGGCTGCCGACGGTTAGGGCAGCATGAACATGCTGACAGGTTCTCTTTAACTGAGTATTAAGTATGTTCTGTAGTATAATTTTGTATCCATTTTTATATTGAGGTCTCCTTAAGTAGTATAATCTAAGAATGTGGCCCTGGAGCCAAAGGTTGTACATCCCAGTAATAGGAGAAGCTTTGACAGTCCCAACATTATACAAAAATGTTCTAAAAAACAGGGTCACATCCACTTCTAATGTAAAACAAAACTGAAGAAAAAGGTCAGCGCCTATAAGTACGTAACTGTACAGTTGTGAAAAGAAAATACAAGTAATGATTTCATTTATCTGTCGTGCACTTGAATTAATGATGCCAGACTGCATTCCAAGAGTTCTAGGACAATGGGTCACTTGGGCACATATTATGATAGTAAGATTATACTGAACATTTCAATACAGAACTCACTTTGTCACACAGACTAAGCAAGGGAACACCCTAAGTGCCGTTCAGCAAGTTATTAAGAAGAAGAAACTGTCAAGAACAGCGACTGTCTCCTGTATTGTATAAGTTATAACCACCATACATTGTATCATGGACTTTACAGCTATGATTACTAAGCAGTTTCTTTTAGAAAACATCACAACCTTATCTTCTGCAAAATGACCACTTCTCTCAAGTATGGTTCTGCAGATAAGTTGCATACTCCTACTGATGATGTACAATTGCTAAAAAGATGCAATTTTGTGTGCACAGATGATTTTCTTATCATGATGCTTTGACAGTATACAAATAATGAACCAATATTATTGAGTTTCTGCTCTTCTGTAATCTCTAGTTAGGAAATGTGGACACCATTTTTTTATATCATTTTTTTAGATACATTTCTAGTATAGCCATTTTCTAAGTACATAAATGAAGAAATGTCATCAAGCTGTCAGGAAGGCCGTCAGTTTGAAGTCTATATTCACCTTAGGGCTTAAATCCGTGCAAAGCCATGTGCACAGACACTCTGTGGCTGCAAACTGAGTCCCTACAGAGTTTCTGATAGTCTATATTATAGACCAATAGGCACTCCATGTGCCACCATATGGTAACTTCATGACGCACTCAACCAACTTAGTATAAAGACGAAAGCACGGAAAAATATTTTTCAGTAGTTTTTTTCTTTTTATCAAAATATAGTATCAAAAGAACATACTCTTCATCAAAAATGTATAGCAAAAAGTGATATCACCCGTTTAGAGGATCCGATAGATTTCTTTGGTTTCCAGGATGCTTGAGAAAGGAGGAGTATCCCCGAAACGTCGCATCAGGTGTTGTGAGACGCCGACCACATCCTCCACGTGAAGTCTCTGCTGCTAGTTTTGTAAACTGAAGAAATCTAACCGGATCCTCTAAACGGACTATGGGTGATATCACTTTTTACTATATATTTTTGATCAAAAGTGTGTTCTTTTGATACAATTTTTTTCTGTGAATGAAATATATTTTGATAAAAAGAAAAAACTATTGAGAAACATTTTTCCGTGCTTTAATTTTTATGCTACGTTATTTAGAGACACAGGAGGTGTCTTCTTAGGCCAGATTCACACGAGCGTGTGCGTTTTGCGCGTGCAAAAAACGCTGCATTTTGCGTGCGCAAAAGGTCCATAAAAGCTCTGTGTGTCAGCAGCAAATGATGCGTGACTGCGTGATTTTCACGCAGCCGCCATCATTATGACACTCTGTTTTTATGTTTGTAAACAGAAAAGCACGTGGTGCTTTTCTGTTTTCATTCATAGTTTTGACTATTGTAGCGCGCATCACGCGCGGCACATGGAAGTGCGTCCGTGTGCCATGCGTCGTTTTCACGCACCATCAATGGGTGCGTGATGCGCGAAAAACGGGCAAATATAGGACATGTCGTGGGGTTTACGCAGCGAACATACGCAGTGTGAAACTCACGGACTGTCTGAATGGCTCCATTGACTAACATAGGTCCATGTGATGAAAATCACGTGCGTAGCACGGACGTATTATACGTTCGTCTGAATAAGCCCTTATAGTACATTGCACCCATTTGCCCATTTAAACAGGGTCTACAAATTATATTGCTTGCACTCATGATTCCAGCCTAAACTACTTAAGTTACTATGTGCTTAACCCCTTCAGGACTGAATTTAGTGGAATTATGCGGTGAAAACTTTGATTATTTTTATTCCTTTTTTTATGGTGTTCACCGTGCCTATAAATTACATATTTAATTTATTCTGCGGCGATACCATATGTATATAGTTTTATTATGTTTTACGGTGTTTTTTCACGATAAAATCACAGTTTTAAAAAAATTATTTCGTTTATGTGTTGCCATATTTTAAAAGCCGGAACTTTTTGGTTTTTCCATCAAAGCCGTGTGGGGGCTTGTTTTTTGCGGAACGAACTGTAGCATTTATTGGTACCATTTTTCGGTACCTGCGATTTTTCGATCCTTATTTATTCAATTTTGGGGGGCTGAAGTGACTAAAAATAGCGATTCTGGTATTGTTTTTTTTATTGTTTTTTTTAAGGCGTTCACCATGCGGGATAAACAAGATAATATTTTTAGCATTTAGGCTGTTACGCACGCAGCAATACTAATTATGCTTAGTTTATTTTATTTTTTTCTAAAAATAAAGGACTTTATAGGGGGAAAGGGGCGATTTTTTAAATTTTGTTACTTGGAACTTCTACTTTTTATTTTTATAAATTTTTTGTAACTTTTTTTTAAACTTTTTTTTTTAGTCCCATTAGGGACTTGAAGATCCAACTGTTGGATCATTGTTATAATACCCTGCAATACTAATCGCCTTCTGTAGATGGCAGACCCGGAGGCCTTAGCAACCATCAGCACCCCACAATCGTGTAGCGGGGTGTCGATGTTGTTGTAACTCCTTAAATGTGGCGGACGCTAGTGACCGCTGCATTTAAGGGGTTAATCGGCGGGGATCACGGCTGTGATCCCACCCAATGTCTTCCTTTAATGCTAAGGCTGCTAATAGCAGCCAGTACTGAGAGATCACGGGCATAGGGGAATGCCTGTGCGCACTGTTAGACGCATACGTAGATTAACGGGCTGCAGGCACAAGGACCAGCGCTGCAGCCTGTTAATCTACGTGGGCTGGTCAGGAAAGTGCTAAAGGATTTTTTTCGAAGAGAGAGAGAAAATTGATGGCCTATCCTCAGCGTGTGAGCATTTCTTCCCCTTTATTCCCTATACTGTATTGTCAAATGCAGACACACCTGTAGCAGCTATTCAGAGTATTACAGCCTTCTTCCATTCTAGTGAAAGGTAGTAGGCTGCAATACTCTGAACTGCCGCTACAAATGTATCACCGTTTGACAGAATTGAGCAGCGATCACCCCTTCAAAACAAAGATTGGCGAGAGTTGAGCCTCTACCGATCAGATATTGATGGCCTTTCCTGAGGATAGGCAATCAATTTCCGCTCTCCTGAAAACCCCATTAAAATATATTTACTTGGTTTTTGTTAGTTTTAACCCCTTCTCGACATTTGTCGTATGGATACGTCATGGAAAGCTAGTGCTTCCCGCATTTTGCCGTATCCATATGACAAAGGGTGGACAACGGCTCAGAAGCTAAGTCGGTGCCACCATCGCCGGATGTCAGCTCATATCCGGCTGTAATGGCGGGGACCGAAATTAGCTTCGATCCCCGCCATTAACCCCTTAAATGCAGCGCTCAAACGCGGTTGCTGCATTTAAGCTGTTTGCAGTTCATCGGAAGCCCAGCAATGGCAACGGGAGGCCTAATACTGGCTTCCTAGTCTGCCTAGCACGGAAACCTCCCAGGGCCCGCCCGGCGGCGGAGCCTGAAAGGCTTCCGTAGCTGATGGTAAGATGGCTCTGGATGTTAGCTGTATGTTACATCCACCTGTAATGGCAGGAACCGGAGCTAGCTCCGATCCCTGCCATTATCCCCTTCGATGCAGTGATCGTAAGCGATCGCTGCATCTTCGAGGTTGCTAGCAGATTGCCAGTCCTGCCATGCAATCAGGGCTGGCGACTGCTGCTATGGCAACAGGAGACCTAACAATGGCCTCCTGCTTTGCCATTACGGAAGCTGATTAGGCCCCGCCAGGAGGTGAAGCCTAATCGTCTATCTGTCAGTGAATTACTGACAGATCTAATACATAGGTAGTGCAATGTATTAGAAGAAAAAATCTGACAGTTGGACGTTCAAGTCCCCCGAGTTAACATGCCCACCACACCCTTAGGTTAATACCTTAAGTGGTGTAGTTTCCAAAACGGGTCACCTCTGGGGGGTTTCCACTGCTTTGGTCCCACAGGGGCTTTGCAAATGCGACATAGTGCCCAGAAACCAATCCAGTAAAATCTGCACTCCAAAAGCCACTCCTTCCCTTCTGAGCCCTACTGTGTACCCAAAAAGCAGTTTATTACCACATACGGGAGAAATTGCTTTACAAGTGTTGGGGTTCTTTTTTTCCTTTATTTGTTGAGAAAATGAACAATTTTGAGCTAAAACTTTGTCTTATTGATTAAAAGGGATTGTTTTTTTTTTCACTGCCCAATTCTAATAAATTCTTTGAAACATCTGTGGGGTCAAAATGCTCACTACACCCCTAGATGAATTCCCCAAGGGGTGTAGTTTCCTAAATGGAGTAACTTTTTTGGTGTTTTCATTGTTTTGTCCCCTCAGGGGCTTTGCAAATGCGACATGGCCTCCGCAAACCATTCCTGCTAAATGTGATCTCCAAAAGCCAAATAGTGCTCTTTCCCTTCTAAGCCCTGCCGTGTGTCCAAACAGCCGTTTATGACCACATGTTGGGTATTGTTTTACTCAGGTGAAATTGCTTTACAAATTTTGTGGTGTTTTTTCTCCTTTAGTCTTTGTGGAAATGAAAAAAAAAAATAGTTAAACTTACATTTTCTTTGAAAAAATTTAGATTTTAATTTTTATGACCTAATTCCAATAATTTCTGCAAAAAACCTGTGCGTTCAAAATGCTCACTATACCCCTAGATAATTTCCCCAAGGGGTATAGTTTTCAAATTAGGTCACTTATGAGGGGGTTTCCACTGTTTTGTCCCCTCAGGGGCTTTGCAAATGCCTTCATAAACCATTCCTGCTAAATTTGAGCACCAAAAGCCAAGTAGCGCTCCTTCTGAGCCCTGTTGTGTGTCCATCAGCCATTTATGACATATGTGGGGCATTGTTTTACTCAGGAGAAATACCGTATTTTTCAGACTATAAGACGCAGTTTTTAGCAAGAATAAATCTTGCTAAAAAAAAAAAAAGTTAGATACATTTTTAAGAGTGTAAAAATAAAAACCTTTTCCCATTTTTCCCCAAGCACAATGTAAAAAATAAAATAATTTCGTCCCGCAACAAAATAAGCCCTCACACCGCTCAATCAATACAAAAAAAATAAATAATTTTTTTCCTATTTTCTGTTGTCTAAAACCTGGGTGCGTCTTATGGTCAGGTGCGTCTTATAGTCCGAAAAATACGGTAGCTTTACAAATTTGGCTTTTTTTCCTTTAGTCCTTGTGGAAATTAAAAAAATTAGCTAAACCTACATTTTCTTTGAAAAATTTAGATTTTAATTTCTGCAATGAACCTGTTGGGTCAAAATGCTCACCGTACCCCTAAATTATTTCCTTGAGGTGAGTAGTTTCCCAAATGGGGTCACTTTTAGGGGATTTCCACTGTTTTGGCACCGCAAGAGCCCTTCAAACCTGACATGGTGCCTAAAATATATTCTAATAAAAAGAAGGCCCCAAAATCCTCTAGGTGCTCCTTTGATTCTGAGGCCTGTGCTTCAGTCTGTTACCACACTAGGGCCACATGTGGGATATTTCCTAAATCTGCAGAACCTGGGCAATAGAAATTGAGTTGCATTTCTCTGGTAAAACTTTCTGTGTTACAAAAAAAAAAATGGATTAAACGTGAATTTCTACAAAAAAAAAATGTAACTTTTAAATTTCACCTCTACTTTGCTTTAATTCCTTAATCTAAAGGGCTAAGAAACTTTCTAAATGCTGTTTTGAATACTTTGAGGGGTGAAGTTATTAAAATAATGTGACATTGGGAGTTTCTAATATATAAGGCCCCAAAGTCACTTCACAACTGAACTGGCCCCTTTAAAAATAGCCTTTTGAAATTTTCTTGAAAATGTGAGAAATTGCTGCTAAAGTCCTAAGCCTTGTAACGTCCTAGAAAAATAAAAGGATATTCAAAAAACGATGTCAATCTAAAGTAGACATATGGGGGATGTTAATTAGCAACAATTTTGTGTGGTATAACTTCCTGTCTTACAAGCAGATACATTGAAATTTAGAAAAATGCTAATGTTTGAAATTTTTCGCTAATTTGAGGTGTTTTTCACATTTAAATACTGAATGTACCGAGCAAATTTTGCCAGTAACATAAAGCCCAATGTGTCACGAAAAAACAATCTCAGAATCGCTTGGATAGGTAAAAGCATTCCGGAGTTATTACCACATAAAGTGAAACATGTCAGATTTGAAAAATGAGGCTCTGCCAGGAAGGTCAAAAGTGGCCAAAGAGGGAAGGGGTTAATGGTATGTAGTGTTGCTTGTTTAGTAAAAAATAGTATCAATACATTGATTACTAGATACAGCCAGTAGCCACCAGTATCTTGTATATTATGATATAATATTAATGTTTATGTGCCATGGTTGCATACAATTACAAACTGAATAACACAAACATTACATGAGTAATGTTTGAAGTATAATCATTATACGCATACAATATAAGTAATTAAAGCTGTTAGAAAAATCTGAGCCAAGTAGCTAGAACATCATCTATATGACAAATTGTTATTGTACCCTGAGGCTGTACCCACAACTTAGCCTTATATTAAAGGTATATATACACTATTAAGCGTGCATGGCAACTTATTTCTCTTTAATATATTTTATGAAAAGTTTGAGTGGCCTTTCTTGTTTTTCATATATTAAAAAGTTTGAAAAATTCAAATAAATTAAAAATCATAGTAAGAAATGTCATTAGAATAGCTCAGTAGTGTAGGCCTCATTCAGACAGGCTTTTTTTGTACTCATGTTCAACTTTTCGTATACTGGATGTGCTGTAAGCTCAGTTTAGTTTAACTAGAGGTATTACTTCTGGAATAAAGAAAGTTAAACACAATACAATACAATACAATACAATACACTCCTCTGAATGAAGCATTAGGCTCTTGTTATAACTTAAGGTGCTGATAACTCACCTCACAAATGAGATATTGAATTTGTTTTTTTCACATTTCTGTTGTTCACCGGTGGCGTTGCTAGCAGTGGGCATCAGGGCCTTGGATCTCTCAGTACTAGCAATTGCCACAATAAATTGTATATGTGTCCTCCCCCTCTGCCAGTGCCCTACTTATCTTTAAAGTCCGACAACACCTTTGTTGAAAATGTAGTATTATTTTTTAATTTTGACAACTTTTCCTGGCTCTGCCACAACTGCCATAGGACTGGAAATATCCTGCCTAATTCTGAGGACTTTTACCATGATGCCTCCTTTTCCGCCTGTTTGAGGCTAACCACTGTTCAGACTCGTGGCCACTGACTACACTCAAAACTAGAAACTCATGTGTGTTTTTAGTGGGTGTGTTCCTATTTCTTTATTTATAACAAAATGGTTGATGCGGTCGGCCATCTCTCCATTCATTTTCTGAATGGATTCAGAGCGTGGCGGCTGCCTTGGTTTCCTGGACGGCGATTGGGGGACCCCCGTTTTCTCTAGCCACACATATCACTCATTTATAGTATATCCTGTGGCTATGCCATAAATGTTTGATTTAGGAATACCCCTTAAAGCTTAACTTTTGGACATTATTTACCCAAAATGGAAATAATAAGGAAAAACCCTAAAGCATTTAAAAATATATATGTTTATTTGTAAAAATACACTACAATTGGCCAGAGGCAGCCACATATAGGAGGAGATGAAGAAGAGCGTTGCCCTCAGACATTTAAGTCTCTAGTAGTTACTAAATGTGCTCTGTTTTCATAACTCTCATAGGCTTCAACATGCGCCTCTCCAACTAATATACCCCTATATGCCGCTGCTGTCGGACATCTTGGTTTGCTGAATGACAGGGAGTGGGGTATATACATATTAGACATTGAAAACATTTTCCGTAAGACAGTTATCAGAAAACTGACAGGGTGTGTTTTTTTCAGGTTGATATTTGTATTAATAATTGTACCATTGATTCTTGATTTTTCAACATGACAAGACAAATTGACTTAAATTGATGCATTAAGATGTGTTATTATGGCTCTATATCAGTAACATTAACTATAACAAAAAATGAGCTACTTTTGCTGTAATTCTATTGATGACAATCTTTAAACCATTGGCAGTCCCGGCTGGCACATAATGTGCATCTAACTTTATAGCTGTGCTTATTAGCTTAAAAGATATTGACAGAATGTTTATTTTCTGTCTGTTTTTTAATTTTGTGAAAGTTCACTGTAGGATAAAATAGCAGAATATAAGGACATGGAATGAGTGTCTTGTGACGCTTTTTTATTGTACCGCAATCACTGTTGAAGTATGATTTTATTGTGGCTATGATATAGAGTAGCATATAAAATTTTATCAAAGAAGCATTCCCACAATTTTTTCATTCTCTGGCCCATTGGAAAGGCACATTATGTACATTGTGGTGAAGGTAATTTTGTTACCGGTGGCTGTATTTGTGAGTTATCCACTCCCTTCTGGTCCTCAGTTGTGTCATGTGACCAGCACTAGGACTCTCCAACTGCCACAGCGTCTCAAGTGTGGACAGGAAGTCAGTTTCCACATTCCTTCCTCCTTTAAGACTCACATCGAGGCTGTGATAGTAATGAATGAAGAAACTGACTTCCTGTCCACACATGAGACGCTGTGCCCATTGCAGAGTCCTAGTGTTGGTCACATGATACAGCTGAGGACCAAAAGGGAGTGGATAAGTCACGAATACAGCCACCGGTAAGAAGATTACCTTCACCACAATTTACATAATGTGCCTCTCTAATGGGCCAGAGAATAAAACATTTTGTGGGAGTGCTCTTTTAACTCACTAATGCAGGAAGGCGTCTTTCTTGTTGAAAAACATTAGCCTACATTCTTATTAGCAGAGTTTTGCACAGTGGTACACGTTAAGTGTATATGCATCTTAGGAACCATCTTTTCTTTTTTTGCTCCAATGCTTATAAAATAAAAAACTGAGGCAACTTGTTTAACTAGTCATGATTAAATATATCCTGGCATTTTGACTACACAATTCCTTTGTACATCAGGTTGCTGCAGTTGCTGCAGCATGGATACATACTACAAACAAACAAACAAACAAACAAACAAACAAACAAACAAACAAACAAACAAACAAACAAACCATGTGAAGAGGCATCTGAAGTCAGAGTACATCAGTATTATTCATACACAACATGTTATAATTCCCACAGCTTGAACAGGCTGGTCAATGTGAGTGATAGACGGGCCAAAGACACAGGTACACAGGCTAGAGCATTGTGAGAAGGGAGACGAAGACAGAGAGCATGCTTCACAGGGAACATCCACTGAGCTCTGAACTTGCAGCACCACAAGCAGCCATGTGACAGAAAGCTGGTCTTGAAAATAAATGAAGCAATACAGAAATATCCAACAATATAATACAATTTAAACCTCTACAGGTAAACGGATGGTTCAGTTTAATTTCAAAATCATTTTTCCCATGTCGAAGGTGCCTACCTGTAATGTACTCACCTTACCATGATCCAGTGCCGACCTCCTCTGCCAACCTGCCTAGTTCTGAGAGTTATGGTGGAGCTCGTAAGGTCTTCGAGCGGCGTGTGTGTATGGCTGCTGATCAATATGAAGGACACGGCCGTCCTGACTTCTGTGACAGTTATTAGTTTTCCTAAGCTGGTTCCTCTGCTGTCTATTACCTATTGAGAAGCTTACTTTCTGACCAGGCTTTTCTGCAAGCTTTGGATTCTCTTTCTACTTGTTGTTGCTATTTGTTACACCACTCTGGACTGTCTGACCGTTCACCTACCTTTACATTTTTGCACTAGTAGGTCTAGTGGTATTTGACACTTGGCCTGTCCCTGACCCTGCTTTTGTCTTATCCTCTAGTTTTGTCGCTCTCTTGGCTGATACCTGGTAATGACTACTTTCTCTCTCCAGGCAGCGCCTTTGCTCTACCTGCTCTTTAACTGCCAGTCGGCAACAACCCTGGGAGCTGCGACCTGGGGATTTCATGCTTCAAAGTCCACATCTCCGTACAGAGGTTAAAGCACAAAAACTAGGGATTCCTTAGACTCTGCACCTCAGCTGAGCCAGCGTCGATCTGACTGCGGTTCCAGCTATCACCAGGTAAGCTGAATATAACAGAATAAGTGACCCTTAAAATATGGATAAGCTCCAATTAGTTGTGGATCAAGTGTCGTCTGGCACATCAGGAGGCATCACAAGTCCTGGCAGTTGATGCATCATTTCTGTTTGTGAGCTTAAGTTGAATCTACTTGATCGTTTTTCTGGAAACCATAAAGAATTTATATCCTTCCAAGTGAGTAAATTATATTTTAGGCTCCATCCTCATTCCTCGGGTTCTGAACAACAGCGTGTTGAAATGTTGGTCTCCTTGTTGCAGGGGGATCCACATCAAATGTGGGCCTTCTCTTTGTTACCTGAATCCCAAGAACTGTGGTCTGTGGATGAGTTTTTATATGATGATCCAGATAGAGTTGCTGTTGCCAAAAATAAAATCCTCTCTCTCTGCGCCAGGGGAGACACTGGGCTACCGAATCTCAGTGGAATGATTCTGCTCTGCATTGTCAGTTCCATTTTGTTTTGTCTGATGCCATCAAAGATATGTTGATCAATCATCCACCTGCAATCTCTTTGGAATCAGTTATGTCCCTTTCTATTAAATTAGATAGGAGATTGCAAGAACATAGTCAATAATAAGCCTTGACTCTGCTTAAACGTCCAAAGGCTGAGGTGGCATTATCATCTTCTGAGGAATCAATTCAGATTGGGGCAACTCAACCATTTTCAGATTAGCAATCTAGACTCAGGAATCTCAGGCTCTACTTCTATTGTGGGGGATCCGGTCATCTTATGAACTCCTGTCCTAAGAGGCTGCCACCGGAAATCTCAAGCGCCTAGGTTTGTCCCAGAAAGTATTCCCTTTCAATTCTTCCAGAATATTATTGCCTGTTCAGTTGTCTGGTGAATCTAATATGTTTTGGGTTAGGCTTTCTCGACTGTGAATTGGCTGCTAACTTTACTGATATGAATATAGCGATACAAGTAAATTACCTTTGACTAGATTGCTGTGTCCCTTCAAGTTATTACTGTAGATAATATCCCTCTGTCACAAAATGTAATTGAATTTGTAACCCCTGAAATTTCTGTTCTGGTTGGGTCCCTACATTTTCAAATCATGTAATTTTATGTTCTCAAATCACTTTCTACTGCAGTTGTGCTGGGGTTGCCTTGGTTATGCAAACACAATCATGTGCCTGACTGGTGTGTGGGTGCCATAACCTAGTGGAACCCAGAAGATAATGCTTATTACCTGTCTGTTTCTCTGAGTTCTGTGAAGGATTTCTCTGATGTGTTGTCTGAGTAAGCTTGTGACAAGTTGCTACCTGATAGAGGATATGATTGTCCAAAATTGGATCCCTTCTGGATCCCATCTTCTTTTAGGACGATTCTATAACCTCTCACCCCCTGAATGCCAGTCACTTAAGAATTACATTGCTGACAGTTTATGGAAAGGGTTCATTAGGCCATCCTCTTCACCTGTAGGGGGCAGTATTTTTTTGTTTTTGCAAAAAAAGGTTTGTAGCCCTTTATTTATTTCCGATACCTCAATAAAATTACAGTTAGGAATCAAGACCCTCTGCACTTGATTCTAGACCTGTTTAATCAGTTACAAGGGACTATATACTTTAGTAAACTTGATCTTTGAGGGGCCTATCATCTCATCTCAATCCGACAAGTGGTAGACTGCCTTTAATATTCCTGATGGTCATTATGAGAATTTTTGCTTTTTTAATGCTCCAGCAGTTTTTCAAACTTTGTGAATTACATTTTCTGAGATTGTATTGGAAGGTTTCGTGGTGGTATACCTTTATGATAATTGAACTTTCTCTCCTGACTTTCGTTTGGTACTTTTGCGCTACATTGTCTCTGCTGCAGGTTTCACATGTATATACTATCGAAGATTCGATGCAAGCGAAGACCTTGAAAGGTTTAGGCTGTGTTCACACGACCTATTTTCAGACGTAAACGAGGCGTATTATGCCTCGTTTTACGTCTGAAAATAGGGCTACAATACGTCGGCAAACATCTGCCCATTCATTTGAATGGGTTTGCCGACGTACTGTGCAGACGACCTGTAATTTACGCGTCGTCGTTTGACAGCTGTCAAACAACGACGCGTAAATTGACTGCCTCGGCAAAGAAGTGCAGGGCACGTCTTTGCAACGTAATTTGAGCCGTTCTTCATTGAACTCAATGAAGAGCAGCTCAAGATATACGAGCGTCACAGACGCCTCGTGTCTTACGAGGAGGAGCATTTATGGCTGAAACGACACAGCTGTTTTCTTCTGAAAACAGGCTGTCATTTCAGCCGTAAAAGCCAGCTAGTGTGTGAACATACCCTTACAGAGGTGCGAACTACTACAGAAAGTTTAAAAATGGGTTCTTAGAGTTGGCAAAACCTCTAACTCATTTGACAAAAAAAAAAAAAAGCTAATGTTTCAGAATAGAAGGCTGAGTCTTTGGAAGATTTTGAGAAGCTAAAAAGGTGCTTCATGAAGACTCCAGTTTTAGTTCAACCCGATCCACAGCGACCTTTTATTGTAGAGATTGAGGCTTCTGAGGTTGGGGTAGGAACCGTTTTGTCTCAAGGTCAATTTACTTTAAACAAGTAATGTCCATTAACAGGCGCTGCCCTGACAAGTTTGGGAAGATTTGGTATAGATGGTTGGAGGCTTCGGACACTGCCGTTTAATGCTTGTTTGCCCTTCTGGATGGAATGGGAGCAATGCGGGATGACTGGAGCGCTTGGGTGAATGGTGTGTGCATGTGTGTTCTTTTAGTTGTTCTTAGGCATCTACTGTGGTCACATCTTCTGCTACTTGTTGGCAGCTAAGTATATCCTGTATTGTGATACTCCTTCATCTGTTCACTGCCTTATCTGTACTTGTAACCATGGTGCCTTGTTATTCCAACCAGTTTACGGGTTGGTACTTATGTTGTATTTACTTGTACTTTTGTACTTTGAAAATGAATAAATAAAACCTTTTAAAAAAACAAAAAAAAGTAATATCCAAGTGATTTTTTTTTTTTTGCACCTTTTCCTAAACTGAAAATAACTACAACACTGGTACACCGGGAAACTACTCTGGGAACGGCAACTTCGGGATTCTCTGCAGCAGCGTACAGAGATTAAGGGGGGGAAACCAGGGATAGCTTAGACTTCGCATCCCAGTTGAGCCAGCACCAAATCAGCAGGTTGGCTGAGCATAACAATACTTTCTAAAATTGGTAACCTAGATGGTATGTTAGCTATTTATAGGAAAGTTTAATAGATCTTAATGCTGCTTGCAATAAAGCCTACTATATAAAGCACTGTGAGGGCTGTGCTACTGTACTTATGTAAGTACATTCGATCACTAACTAATACAAGCTAAAACCTCCCCAACTGTATCATATAGCCAGAAATAATGCTCTTGTGTAGGATTGGCAGCAATCTATTTTTACTTTTCACATTATTATTAACATAAGTATTTACAATAATGTTATTTTTAATAATACAAATTCTGGACTAAGTGTAATTCATAGGAACCCCTATAATTATGTGAGTGAAAAGTTGGCCCTAAATGGCAGGATTTATTATGCAAGATTTTGCCTGACTAGAGCCAGCTATTCTGCAATTCGGAAGGCTTCTTTGGAAACCTTGTTGTGTAGTTTATAGATGACAAGCTAATATAAATTGTTTTTAGTCATAATTTAACTATATCCTATCATCTTGATTTTGAATGGATACTTATCGGGCACTTTCTGGCCATCCAACCAACAAGTATGTATCTTTCCAGTGTCTAAGATCAGGTTAAGTCATTGTCTTAAACTGACATGTCTGAATCCTGCCATAAATGACCCAAAAAAATGAGTTTAGAAAACCCATCTTCAAATACCCTATTAGGACATTTTTAATTAATTGGGACCTTCGTCATTTAAACAGAGTAGAGAGTGGTTTCAAAGAGAGTCTATCAGCACGAGTATGCACTACATGGACAGCCCTTTCCTTTTGGAGGACACCGTGTAATGCTTAATTTCCCCTCTCGTGGCACAGGGAATTAAATACTTGCTTGCATCTTCACTCATAAATTGAATCTGATTGCTGGGGGTCACACTGTGATCAACTTTTTTTGGGGGACCATTCTAACAAAAAGGGATTGCCAATATTGGACCAACCCTTTAGGGCTACTACTAATATATAATCCTATTGTGGATTATTAAGTAGTTGTTGGAATTTACAATGAATAAAAGTGTCATTTAAAGCATATGAATGTAAGTAATTTGCTTCTCTTTTGTTGGCATACATATGGATAATGTTGAGAAATGTGAGAAAATTATTCAGTTATACTTGTAGTACCACCTTTAATAGTATGTAAGTATATAGATATTCTCTTGGTGCAAAATCAAGTGTAAATAGAGGGTATACAGTAAAAGACCTTTAATCTGGGCAGGGTTTACAGCAGCTTACATAGCATAGATGGTTAAACCTCTCTAATGGGGAGATAATCACTGAATAACTGCATTGATCATGTTAACTAATGAGTGGAGACAGGAAGGAAATGGATTAAAGTATATTGCAGAGATATACATATGATGGTAATTTGTTTTTAATGAATAAAGGGGGTGTAAAAAATATTCATTAGTGCTTTTTGGATGCTGCTACAGGAAATAAAACCTTTTCTGTACATTATGTTATACTAATTCTTAAATGGGTTTCCCCTGATTAAATATTACATTTCTCTGTTAGAGCACGCAAAACATAATAATCTTTCAATTGGAAACAGCAAGTGAGCACACAAATGCCCAGTTGCTCAGTCCGACTGCCCAGATCCTCTTGTACATGGGCAGTGGAGTGATTGCTTCTATTGTTCAGGCCAGTGTCAGGATTTGAACCCATAAACTCCTGTGTCTACTGGTGCTGCTGAATATAGTGTCTAGGTTCTCTTGATTCTTGCCACTTAAGAGTGTTTGCCTTGATTACCTAATTACTCTCACCCTTTTGGTTTCCTATATTAGCTTGGCCCTTGCCCTCCCTCCTTGCCAAACTGTTAAGCTTTTTGTTTCTAGTCTAGTTCATTGCTCCCTTACTCTACAAACTACAGCTGCTTACTTGTGTATCAAACTTGGATTTTTTTCCTGACCACATATCTGTCCTACTCTGCAAACTGTTGCAGCTTATCTGTATACCAAACTTGGATTGTTTCCTGAACACACCTCTGCCTTATGCTACAAACTGTTTCTGCTTATCTTTGTATCAAACTTGGATTGCCTCTTGACCACGTTTCTATCTTACGGTACAAACCGTTGCCCCTTACCTTTGCACTGAACCTGGACTGTTATTTGACTGATCTTGCTATTACCAGCCACTTTACAGATTGTTTCAGCAACTGGACTCTGAATCTGCTTCCAGACCTTGGCAGCCAGCCTATAAGAATCGGCACACTAGAAAAGGTTACTTCGCTCCGGCAATAAACACATCATGTGAACGTTCTGAGAAGGTATGAAAAGAACACCAGGGTGCTGGAAAGTATGTAACAGCAAAATCTAGACACAGGAGACATTTTCTAATTGTTTACAATTGAAAAATTATAATTTTTTTGTGTGATCTAACAGAGAAAGTTAAAATGTAATCGTAGGACAACGCGTTTAAGTAGACTATGTATTAGGGCATGCCCCCACGTGGCGGATTTCCTCCGCAACTGTCCGCATCAATGCCGCACAGAATCTGCGTTGCAGATTCTGCTGCGGATCTGCCCAAAATGTGCAGTAAATTGATGCGGACTAGCTGCTGCGGACTGCGGTAAAAGTACTTCCCTTCTCCCTATCAGTGCAGGATAGAGAGAAGGGACAGCACTTTCCCTTGTGAAAGTCGAAGAAATTCATACTTACCGGCCGTTGTCTTGGTGACGCGTCCCTCCTTCGGCATCCAGCCTGACCTCCCTGGATGACGCGGCAGTCCATGTGACCGCTGCAGCCTGTTATTGGCCTGTGATTGGCTGCAGCCGTCACTTAGACTGAAACGTCATCCTGGGAGGCCGGACTGGAGACAGAAGCAGGGAGTTCTCGATAAGTATGAACTTCTATTTTTTTTACAGGTAGCTGTATATTGGGATCGGTAGTCACTGTCCCGGGTGCAGAAACAGTTACTGCCGATCGCTTAACTCTTTCAGCACCCTGGACAGTGACTATTTACTGACGTCTCCTAGCAACGCTCCCGTCATTACGGGAGCCCCATTGACTTCCTCAGTCTGGCTGTAGACCTAGAAATACATAGGTCCAGCCAGAATGAAGAAATGTCAAGTTAAAAAAGCAAAACGCATCCGCAGCACACATAACATGTGCATGACAGCTGCGGACTTCATTGCGGAAATTAGAATCTCCATTGAAGTCAATGGAGAAATTCTGCCATGAGTCCGCAACCAGTCCGCCACTGCTCCGCAACAGACAGAGCATGCTGCGGACACGAAATTCCGCTCCGCAGCCTATGCTCCGCAGCGGAATTTTACGCATCGTCTAAACGAACACTGCTAAATTAAAGTGGAAGTCAATGGAGAAACGGCTCCGCTGCGGATTAACGGTGCGGAGTGTCCGCAGCGGAATTTAAGTGAAATTCCGCCACGTGTGAACCCAGCCTTACACAGAATTGTGTCTGCCAAAAACTTGTCTTTTTCAAAACTGGTAAAGATGCAAAATATCAACTTTTACAAACACTACATTTTTGGGTTCGCTTCAGATAAACGTTTTTGTGCCACATAGCTATAGCCAACCGTTGCTAATGATTTTTCTAACAGTTCTTTCTGCTTGGAAAGTACTTTTTACACAGTATTTATAACTCTACATTTGTTTTTTGTCGTAGATTTAGCTTTTTTTGTCGTACATTGCAAAGAGTGAAATCTGCAGTTATAATTTGGAAGTCTCGCAACAGAATGAGCATGCTGCGGATTTTAACCCCTTAATGACCAAGCTATTTTGCACGTTAATGACCAAGGATTATTTTTTGTTTTCTCATGGTCGCATTCCAACAGTTGTAACTTTTTTTTTTATTCCATCAACATAGCCATATAAGGGCTTGTTTTTTGCGGGACGAGTTGTATTTTGCAATTGCACTATTTTTGGATGCATATAATATATCGATTAACTTTTATTAACTTTATTTGAGGAGAGAATTGAAAATAAGCAGCTATTCCAGCATTGATTTTCACGTTATAAATTTACGTTGTTTACTATGCAGCGTAAATAACATGTTACATTTATTCTATGGGTCGGCACGACTACGGGGATACCAAATATGTAAAGGTTTTATATGTTTTCCTACGTTTGCACAATAAAAACCCTTTTAGAAAAAAATTACTTGGTTTTGCATCGCCGCATTCCAAGAGCCGTAACGTTTTTGTTTTTCCGTCAATGTGGCCGTATATGGGCTTGATTTTTGCGGGCCAAGGTGTAGTTTTCCTTAGTACTATTTTGGGGTACATAGGACTTATAGATTAGCTTTTATTTTATTTTTTTATGTGGGGAGCTGGAGAAAATAAAGAATTTTGCCGTAGTTTTTTGCGTTTTTTTTGGACACCGTTCATCCGGCGGATTAATTAATGTGTTCATTTTATTGTTTGAGTCATTACAATAGTGGGGATACAATATATGTGTATGTGTTATTTGTTTTGACCGTTTTACTAAATAAAACCACTTTTTTTGGAAAAAAAGTGGTTTTATTATATTTTGACGGTAATATATGTTTTTTTTTTATAAACTTTATTTAACTGCTTTACAGTTTGTTTTTTAGTCCCACCAGGGGACTCACCATGCGATCTGCTGATCGCTTATACAATGCTTTGGTATACTTAGTATACCAAAGCATTATTGCCTGTCAGTGTAAAACTTTGTTAGGCCCCCGACTGCCATGGAAACCCAACGGTGCCCCGCGGTTTCTTTGTGGGGGCGCTGATGGGGGGACAGAGGGAGCTCCCTACCCCTGACAAACACATTAGATGTGCTTCGATTACGGCAGTTGTGGCAGGAATCAGGCTGTGTATAACAGCTGTGCTCCTGCCGCTGATCGCGTGGGTACACTGGCAGTACCCACGCAATCAGAGGACGGATATATCCGTCCTTTTGCGGGAACTAGCATCTACACAGGACGGATATATCCGTCGTTAAGAGGGCAAAGTCCTCAGCATGCCCTAAATTCCGCAGAATTTTTTTGTACATGTATTGTACTGTAAATTGTCGCATATTTTCAGTAAGGAATCCGCACCAGAGATCTGTTAAAATTGGTTTGTCAAGGTCTAGTAAGGCCTGTAGCTCTTTAATAATTCTTATGGAATCTTAAACGGGTTGTCCACCTTCTGACAACTGATGACCCTATCCACAGGATAGGTCATCAGTATGTCATCGGTGCAGTTCCGACACCTGGACCCCGCACCGATAAGCCGCTCCGGTGGCCTGCGGGCACCGGATGTTGTGGCACATAATGTTATTTACGGAGCCCGTAAGCAGTTAGCTCCGTACATAGCATAAAATCAGTGTTAAATGACCCAAACATTTTCAAAATAAAACAGTTTTTATTGAGACATGATAAAAATACAAAATACAATAATAGCATCAAAAATGGATTAAAATATAAGTCCTCACAGTAAGGAAACACTGCTTAACCAATTGTTTAGCTTTTCCCCATATGATGCATTTCCGTTTAATCTCCATCTCGGATTCATCATTTGCTATACTGACCTTCTTCCAGTCGTTGGATTGACACTCATTCCACCCAATCCCGATGGTTTTTACATTGATTCCTGCTCTCACTGAGTCTTTTATGACGTCTCCTATTGGATATCCTATTGGATATACTATTGGATATGGTGAGTTGCCACCCAAAATTAGCTCATATCAAATCCCTGTGGTTTTTATCCTTACCTCTGTTCTCACTGAGTCTTTTACATAAATTACCTCCCCAAATTAGCTCACTTCCGGTTTCGTGTTGACCTACTTCCGGTCGCCAGATTGATTGACACTTACCTCATCCAATCCGTGTGGTTTTTACACCTACCTCCGTTCTCACTGAGTCTTTTACAAAATTTCTTATTGGGTATGGGGAGTGTCTGCCCCAAACCAGTTCACTTCCGGTCTTCACAATCGTACCAACCATGCCTCAGGTAAATCCAATTAAACTAAGATTTGTAGACATATATATACACCTTATCCTGTCAAAGAGCCTTCATCCTTTTCCCCCTGACGAAGCCTGATAGCGAAACACGTTGGGTGTAAGTGGGCTCCTGGCACATCGCTACTCTTTACCCCATTGTATATCTGCATAGTCTGTCAACTTCTCTTTTATTCTTTTTTTGGCTACCTTACAAGTTCTGTCTATCGATTCTGATGGTCTATTTCACAATTGCTTATTTTTGTTATGTGACTCACCATGGCTGTTTATTTACAATGTACTTCTGTATGGTATAGATGTTATGGCCAGTAGCCCACTCAGTACCTTCCTTACTGTGAGGACTTATATTTTAATCAATTTTTGATGCTGTTATTGTATTTTGTATTTTTATCATGTATTTTAAAAACTATTTTATTTTGAAAATGTTTGGGTCATTTAACACTGATTTTCTGCATATGTGTTTAAACTATGACTTTGGTGTTTGACCAAATTATTCTATTGAGTCACTTTATGTGGTGTTTCCGTACATAGCATAGCAGCCGTGCTGCAGAACTGCAGGTCTGATCCTATTCACCTGCTCCTATTCTGCTCCTATTATGCTCCTATTCACTTGAATAGGAAAGAGCTGCAGTACTGCAGCTCGGACACTATTCCGTGGCTGGAGCTAACTGCTTCCGGCTTGGATGTCCGGTGCACGGAGGCACCGGACCAGCTGATCTGTGCGGGGCCCGGGGCATCAGTTATCAGAAGCTGGAAAACCCCTTTAAGTATATCCCATCACATTTCTTCCCACAAGGAATCCCTGCCTTTATTATGGGCAGTGTGGAGGTCTCAACCTCCATGGGGCTATGCATATATTTTATTAGCAAGTTTCACTAGAATGAACTGTGTCAATTATCACTATGTTATCACATTACTCACTGTTTTTGTTACTAAACTTCATCCAGTCTGAAAGATTTTTAACAGCTCAAAAATATTAGTTTTAGTCAACAATATAAATAGGGTACAGTCATATATCATAGTAACATAGTAAGGTTGAAAAAAGACATCCATCAACCTATTTTCATGCAATGTTGATCCAGAGAAAGGCAAAACCCCCTATAAGGCAGAAGCCAGTTTTCCTCATTTTAGGGGAAAATATACAGTCAAGTTGAGTTACTGTAACTTGTGGGGTACCATAGGGGTCAAACCTAATTTGCCACAACTCTGGGCAGTCCCTCATTTGCCATTAATTTGCTTCATTTGCCACTTCTCTATGCAATCCCTCTATAACGTCATTAATAAATATAATAAATAAGAACTGGGCCCAATACTGAACCCATGTGATATCCCACTACTAACAGTGACGCCATCTGAGTATGTGCCATTAATAACCAGCCTTTGTTTTTTATCACTGAGATAGTTATGTACCCAATTACAAATATTTTACCTTAGGCACAGTATTCTCATTTTATATACCAACCTTTTGTGTTGAACATTATCAAATGCTTTTGAAACTTCAAGGTATATGAAATCTATGTGGCGGGAATTCCCATGAGCTTCTCTAGTACAATCACAGACAAATACTATCTACAAATTCCTGTACAGAGTTGTATGATACAGAAACAATATGGTAAATCATGGACAAATGTAAATTGCTATTTTACACAACAGATTTGGGAAATTACTACATTTGCCATTCAGTTTTATTTTACTTTTTAACACTATCCTTAGATGAGCAGAAAGTTTTATGACTAAGCGTTATTCAGTCAATAACAGACCTTACTGTTTCTACTCCAGAGAAAGAGATCTTCATTTAATGTAACAATATGTCATGAAAATAACGTAAAATGCAGTACAGATTACTAAAAACTATAAAAAGAGGTGCATTTCAAGGCAAACCAATGAACACTCACAAATTGGAGTCGCTCTTGGGTTTTCCAAGCCTGAAACGCAAATTAAAGTTATATCCAGTATGTAGAGCATAGGGTTAATGAAAATTGAGCTATTGCAATCTATACCGGTTGTATCAATACAATGAAGCCTCACCAAAAGATCACCACCTTGAGAAGACCACCCCTGATTTAGACCGGATTTTTCTGTGACAGGTTTTCAATTCCTTTATATGCTCTGAGTATTGTCCTTTTTTTGAGAAGGTGACCCCCTCTAGAGGACCATTTATCACTGCCATTCTGGTTGGTCATCTGATAGAGGTTTCACTGTGTATAGTGGATCTTAGGTATGCACTGTATGTGACAGATGAGGTGTAGTGGGGAGGAATGGTATGCGTTTGAGAAAAGTGGCGTGGCCCCTAAAACATCACATGACTTAGGTGTTGTATGTGAAGGACTTGGCTTTTATAATTTAATTGGTTATAATACTACTATAAAATAAAGTATACCATTACTTCTACAAGTTCTACCAGCAATAGATTCATGTTATTAACCCCTTCTCCACGTTTATACTTACTGTCACGGTCACAGGGTATGTGGACCCACTAGGCCGCTCCGCCGTAGCAGAGAGGAAACTGGCCTAGTCACAGTCTATACAAGAGTCTATAGCAGTTCGTAACACACGGGTACCTGATCTAGTCCAGACAGTGGCCGAGGCTTCAGCACGGATGGAGGTGGGTGCAGCAGATTGCGCCAGACGTGGTGGATAGTACTAGACGTGGCAGGCGACACTGAATGTGGCAGACGACACTGGACGTGGCAGAAGACACTGGACGTTGCAAACGACAGCAGGTGCAGTAGGACACGACTCCAACACTAATAGGTTCAGGAACAAGAACACAGCACGGGATACAGGATACAGGTAATAGGGCACGGGTAACAATTGGAACGGGATAACACTAAGGGACCATTTTCAAGACTGACATGGGACACACTAACAACACTCCGGCAAGGATCAGAAGGGCAGGGCCCTTCTTATAGTCCAGGAAATCATGTGTAGTTGATGATGATTTCCAAATGTGCGCGCCCTGGCACTTTAAGACCGGGCACCCTACGGGACACAGCGGACCGGAGCGGAAGTGAGCACTGGCATCTCCTAGGAAGGAGATGCAAGCCAGCGCTCACAGATCCATGGCCCGCGTCCATGGACGCTACACTTACGTCATAGCCAGGTAGGAGAAGTATGTAGCGGGCTCACGGACTGAGCCTGCTCCATACTACGCAGGTGTCAGCTGTGATGATACAGCCGACTTTTTAGTGTATTGAGCGGGATCCAAATTGTTTAACCACTTGGTTGCTGCGGTCAAAAGCGTTAGAAAGAGGGGGGGGCAGACTCTGACAGCCCATCCCCCGCGATGCGATCGTGGGTTGTCGATGGTTGTCATGGCATGCTGGAGGCCTAATAAGGCCCCCAGGTCTTCTTTATTTGTACTCCTATTAAACACTGCCTCCAGCAGAATCACGATGTACTGCAATACATTAGTATTGCAGTGTATCATGTAAGCGATCCAACGATCGCTGGTTCAACTCCCCTAGTGGGACTAATAAAAAGTATAAAATATTTTTTTTCTTTATGTACAAAAAAATATTAACAGTTAAAAAAAATAAACTTTTCCCATTTCCCCATTTCCCCCCTAAAACATTGTAAAAAAAAAAAAAAAAAAAGACTAAACATAATCGGTATCAATGTGTCCACAAAAGTCAGAACTCTTGCAATTTAACATGATTTAACCCGCACGGTGCATGCAGTAAAGAATCAAATTGAATTGCCAGATTCGCTGTTTTTGTTCACTTCATCTCCCACAAATAATGGAATAAAAAGTGATCAAAAACTCGCATGTATCCCAAAATGGTACCATTAAGAACTACAGCTCGTCCCACAAAAAATAAGCCCTCATACTGCTCAATTGGCAGTAAAATAAAAAAGTTATGGCTCTCAGAATGTTGCGACGCAAAACAAAACTTTTTTTTAAACAATTTGTTTTTACTTGTAAACGTAGTAAAACTTAAACCCTTAATGACCGGGCCTGAAAAGACTTTAATGACCAGCTCAATTTTTCTGTTTTTGCCTCTCTGCGCTTCAGCAGCCATAACTTTTTTATTTTTTCATTGACGTGGCTGTATGAGGCCTTGTTTTATGTGAGAGAAATAGTATTTTTTTTACGGTGTGAATATAGGAAAAAGCGATTCTCGGAATAGTTTTTTTTATTTATTTTTTATCCCGTTCACGGTTCACGCTAAATAACCCATTAGATTAATTCTTCAGGTTATTACGGTCGTGTAGATACCTAATATGTGTAGGTTTTTTGTTTTTATTTAGTGTAGGGGCAATAAAATTTATTTATGCAAAATAAAGACTCTTTTTGGGACTTTTTTTAATTTATTTATTTGTTTTGTTACTTTTTTTTTTTAATCCCATCAAGGGATAACTTTATTTGTAACTTTTTTTTTTTACTTGTAATGTATTAGCATACTCCTGTAAGCTAATACATTACACTGTGTCACTATGACACCGGCTGCTGATCGGGCAGCACATAGTGTGCCCGAACAGCAGGCACATGGAACAGACAGCCCTGGGGTCCTTTGTAGGTCCCAGGGCTGACTTCAGAGGGATTCCTCGGTGTTAGATCGCATCACCAGCGTTCCGGTGATGTGATCAAAGAGGGGAATTCCCTTTGATCATGCCGCGGTCACGGACCGCGGTAATCAAAGGGTTAAACAGCTGGGGTCCGAATGTTTGCCGACCCCAGCTGTGTTCAGGAGGCTGCTCTAAGATCAGGAGCTGTAAGTTACAGCTCCTGCTTAGAGGATGTGCGCTCACACGAGACATCCCTGTAGACTAAGCACCTGCACCGCCTGACGTCGAAAGACAGTGGGCGATCAGAAAGGAGTTAAAAAAACTTGTCATCGCTGTAATTGTGTTGACTCATAGAATAAAGTTAACATGTCGTTTTTATTGCACGGCAAACGGCCTATAAACAAAACCCAAGAAACAACGTAGAATCCGTTTTTCTCCCATTCCACCCCAAAAATATATATTTTTTCCAGTTTCCTATATGGTACAATAAACGGTGTCATGAAAAACTACAACTCGTCCCGCAAAAATCAAGCTCTCATACGGCTTTATCGATAGAAAAATTAAAAAGTTATGGCTTTTGGAAGGTGGGGTGGAAAAAAACAAAAATTAAAATCAGCTGCTACGGGAAGGGGTTAATGCTACTTATAAAACATGTGTCTTAAAGGGAATGTGTCGCTATAATTATTATTTTTTTTAGTTAAACAATTATTATTTAAGTGATTACACATTGTTTTAATTTTTTCACAAGTCAGGAAATCTTATAAATTAGATTCTAATTTATAACATTTCCATGTTCTGGCCACTAGAGGGAGCAGTTCACAAAATTGCAGCATGGTCAATGTGGTAAAGCAATCTCATTGATTTATGCTGCAAATTTGGGGTGGACACACCCTCTCTAGTGTCCTCACACAATCCCCCTTCCCTTCTGGCTAGACTAAGAGTAAAAGTAAGAACAAAGTAAAAAGTAGAACATGAGAATACAAATAAATAAAATGTATGTTAATATCATATTAAAAGCAATATGATAAAAAAATTATAATTTCATGAAACCTTCTCTTTAAGTAAGTTATGCAATAAAAACGTAAAACTACACATTTATGTTAAACCAAAAAGGAATAATGTTGTGTTATTGAGTTGGTTCTCTATTCTTACTAGAGAATCAGTGAATAAATCAGGCCATAGTCGAGAGATTTTTTATCACCGGACCCTAATTTTTTTTTATTAACTGAATCCACTGATCTCACATCCATTGTCCAAAGTCATGGGACAGTTGAACTGTCCTCATAGACATGAGGTGGATCCATGGCCGGCCTTAGCTACGTTCGACCAGTGCGGTCGCACAGGGCACCTGCCGCCACACGGCAAGAGGGGCGCCAGCGGGTGTGTGTATCCCCGCGCCGTTGCAACTACCAGCGGGGATACACACACACTAACTGTAGTCGCCTTTCCACCCGGGCGCTTCTTAACTTAGTGGCCGTCGCTACCGCTGTAGCAGCCATAGCGGCTGCTAGCGGTGACACCGAGCATGAGGGCGGTGGCGCAGCTAGCAGCTGCTGCGGCTGCTATAGCGGTAGCGATGGCACTATAGCAGAGCAGGGAGATATCTCCCTGCTCTGCTGTCTACTAGCGCCACTGTAGCTCCCTGAAGGCGCGGAATCCCCGTGTGGCCCGGCATTCCGCTCCTGGAGCGCTGCTTGATGTTTCTGTCCATAATAAGTGGTGTACCCCAGGGTTCAGTGCTGGGACCACGATTATTCAACTTATTTATTAATGATATAGAGGATGGGATTAATAGCACTATTTCTATTTTTGCAGATGACACCAAGCTATGTAATATAGTTCAGACTATGGAAGATGTTCGTGAACTGCAAGCACATTTAAACATGTTTGGGCATCCAGTTGGCAAATGAAGTTTAATGTAGATAAATGTAAAGTTATGCATCTGGGTACCAACAACCTGCATGCATCATATGTCCTAGGGGGCGCTACACTGGGGGAGTCACTTGTTGAGAAGGATCTGTGTGTACTTGTAAATCATAAACTAAATAACAGCATGCAGTGTCAATCAGCTGCTTCAAAGGCCAGCAGGATATTGTCGTGTATTAAAAGAGGCATGGACTCGCGGGACAGAGATCTAATATTGCCACTTTACAAAGGATTAGTGAGGCCTCATATAGAATATGCAGTTCAGTTCTGGGCTCCAGTTCATAGAAAGGATGCCCTGGAGTTGGAAAAAATACAAAGAAGAGCAACGAAGCTAATAAGGGGCATGGAGACTCTAAGTTATGAGGAAAGATTAAAAGAATTAAACCTATTTAGCCTTGAAAAAAGACGAATAAGGGGGGACATGATTAATTTATATGAATATATTAATGGCACATACAAAAAATATGGTGAAATCCTGTTCCATGTAAAATCCCCTCAAAAAACAAGGGGGCACTCCCTCCGTCTGGAGAAAAAAAGGTTCAACCTGCAGAGGCGACAAGCCTTCTTTACTGTGAGAACTGTGAATCTATGGAATAGCCTACCGCAGGAGCTGGTCACAGCAGGGACAGTTGATGGCTTTAAAAAAGGCTTAGATAATTTCCTAGAACAAAAAAGTATTAGCTCCTATGTGTAGAAATTTTTATCCTTCCCTTTTCCCGTCCCTTGGTTGAACTTGATGGACATGTGTCTTTTTTCAGCCGTACTAACTATGTAACTATATGTAACTATGTAACTATGTAATTCTGAAGTAAGAGAGATGGAAATCAGCTTTATAGTTTAAAATGCAAAGCAAGGTAGGAGCAGCACCGTGGCAAGAAACCAAAACTGGCTGGTGCTATGCTTAAAATAATGAGGAGTGACCTCTCCCCATATGATGTATAGAAAAATAGAGCACGGAAGCAGCACTCAAAGCAAAAAATGTGAAGTTTATTCACCCAGCAAATGCAACGTTTCACTTCCTCAATGGAAGCATTCTCAAGCTTTATAGTTTAGGTACAGTTTCTGAGGAAGACCTAGCATTATTTTATTCTACCAATGATATGAAAACATTCCTTTAAAGGGGTTGTCCGGTGAAATAAAATTGTATTACGGCTTCCTCCCATTCACTTGAATAGGGGAAGGCTGTAATACTATTCTCTGCAGCTACAAGTGTGACAGCGTTGTACAGTATGGAACGGTGTAAAGAAGGAAGGTGAAGCGAGCTCTACGGCCTTTTCAAACAGCTGATCTCCGGGGGTACAGAGGGTAGGACCACCACCTATCAGATATTGATGGCCTAACCTGAGGATAGAACATTCATTTTATCTCACTGGACCACCCCTTTAAATTAATAAATAGTTTTGTTCAGCTGTAATATAATGCAACTATTCTGATCTTCCTATGTTACAGATATGGTGATATTTCTGGGATATGGCACTAAACAAACCTAACTATTAGTTCACACTGAGTTTTTGGACGCGGAAACCCCGTCAGAAAACGCGCCAGAAAACGGTTGAAAATGCCTCCCATTGATTTCAATGGGAGGCGTTTTTTTCCCGCGAGCGGAAAAACCGTCTCGCGGGATAAAGAAGCGACATGCCTTATCTTCGGGTGTTTACGTCTCTGACCTCCCATTGACATCAATGGGAGGCAGAGGAAGCGTATTTCGCGGCGTTTTTTTGCCCGCGGCGCTCAAAGGCTGAGGGCGAAAAACGCAGCGAAAATCGTCGTGCAGGCAGAGCAAAATCTGCCTCAAAATTCCAAACTGAATTTTGAGGCAGATTTTCTGCCTGCAAAAGACTCAGTGTGAACCAACCCTTAGTAGTTTCTGTATTATTGATAGCATTCTAATTCATGTTTTTTTTTTCATAGTTAAATGAAAAGAGATCAAGATGGAAACTGAGGATAATGGCAACATCAAAGCCATTCACCGCAGCCACCGGCCACCAGGGACCATATGTTTGGAAGAAAAAGAAAAGAAAACAATCCCCTTACAAACACGTTTGACTGAAAAGATAAGGAGAACCTGTAGCTGTTCCTCAGATAAAGCCAAAGAAACGCTTCTCAGTTTCCTGCCTGTGCTGCAATGGCTCCCAAAATACAAGCTGAAAGAATACTTGCTGGGTGATGCTATGTCTGGCCTTATAGTAGGCGTTCTGCTAGTTCCACAGTCAATTGCCTATTCACTTCTGGCTGGGCAGGAACCTGTCTATGGCCTTTACACCTCATTTTTTGCATGCATTATATATTCTTTTATGGGAACCTCTAAACATATTCATGTCGGAATATTTGGGGTGCTGTGCTTGATGGTTGGTGAAGTTGTGGACCGAGAACTGCAAGCTGCAGGTTATGACAAATTGCAAGACCAAGGAAGCCAGCTCTCGACAGTGGCTGGTTTATTAACCAATGGAACACTTGATGCTAATCAGACTTTAAGAATGACATGTGATAGAAGCTGCTATGCAATTACAGTAGGAGCCACCGTTACATTTATGGCTGGAATTTATCAGGTATGTTATGAGAAGGTAAAATAATAACTTTAAAGGGATTTTCCAAGCTTAGGAAAAATCCAAAAAAGTACCTATATGTATCTAATTGCTCACCAGATGATGCCACCATAGCTCAGAAGTAGGTATTTTTTTTATTATCTTGTCCAGCTCCGTATTCGGAATAGCATTTAGAAAGTTTCTTAACCCTTTTGGTGTTTCACAGGAATTAAAGCAAAGTGGAGGCGAAATGTACAAATTTTATTTATTTTTTTTCAGAAAATCTGTTTTAATTCATTTTTTTCTGTAACACAGAAGCTTTTACCAGAGAAACACAAATTCATGTGTATTGCCCAGATTATGCAGTTTTTAGAAACATCCCACATGTGGCCCTAGTGCGCTACTTGACTGAAGCATCGGTCTCAGAAGCAAAGGAGTACATAGTGGATTTTGGGGCCTCCATTTTATTAGAATACATTTTAGGCACCATGTCAGATTTTGAAGAGGTCTTGTGGTGCCAAAACAGTGGAACCCCCCCCCCCCCCCAAAAAAAAAAGACGCCATTTGGCAATCTACAGCCCTCAAGGAATTTATCAAGGGGTATAGTGAGCATTTTAATCCAGCAGGTTTTTTGCTGTATTTTGTGGAATTAGGATGTCAAAATTGAAAATCTAAATTTTTTTCCAATAAAATGTAGAAATCTTCAATATTTACAAGGCATAAAGGACAAAAAGCACCCCAACATTTGAAAAGAAATTTCTCACAATTACGGCAATACCCCATAAGTGGTAATAAACTGCTGTTTGGACCCACGGCAGGGCTTAGAAGGAAAGGAGCACCATTTGGCCTTCGGATCTCAAGTTTTGCTGGAATGGTTTTCGGTGCCATTTCGCATTTGCAAAGCCCCTGAGGGACCAAATCAGTGGAAACCACCCAAAAGCACAGCAACATTTAAAAAGCAATTTCTCTCGATTACGGCAATACCCCATATGGGGTCATAAACTGCTGTTTGGACACACTGCAGGGCTCAGAAAGGCAGGAGCGCTATTTGGCATGCAGATTTTGCTGGTTTGGTTTTTGGGTGCCATGTTGCATTTGCAAAACCCTAAGGTACCAAAGTAAAGTGGTAGCCCCCGAGAAGTGACCCCATTTTAGAAACTACACCCATCAAGGCATTTATCATTTGCCTGGACATATGACAGCGCTCAGAAGTGAAGAGTACTATGCGCATTTGAGGTCTATTTCGGTGATTTTCACACCATTGACCCACAATTGCAGGGCTCTGAGGTCAAATAGTAAAACAAACCCCCAAGTAGTGACCCCTATTTTGGAAACTACACCCCTTAAGGCATTTTAAGGGGTGTAGTGAGCATTTTGACCCCACAGGGTTTTTTTCATGAGAAATTAATGCGCAGCAGATGGTGCAAAGCGAAAATTGCAATTTTCCGCTCATATGCCATTTTACCCCCCATTTTGTTGTGCTCAGCCTGTGCCACCGAAGACAAATACCTCATAAAATTTTAAGTGGGTTCTCCTGGGTATAGCCATGCCATATATGTGGATGTAAACTGTTGTTTGGGCATGCTTTAGGGTTCAGAAGGGAGGGAGCGCCATTTGGCTATCAGAGTGCAGATTTTGCTTGACAGTTGTTCTGTTTGGGGTATTGCAGATATTTCAGTTTATGATGCTGGGGCATATGTAAACTGTTAGGGGTACATCAGGGTATAATAAGAGGGTATAATAATTGGGTAAATAAATAATAATTCATAGATGTGTGGCCAGTGTCACACTGATAAATGGTGCCTGATCTTATCCGCTTTTGGAACACTGCACATTTTGCATTGCCATTTTCTGAGAGCCAGAACTTTTTTATTTTTTCTCCATCGGAGCTGTATAAAGGCTTATTTGTTGCGGGATAATCTGTAGTTTTCATTGGTACCATTTTGGAGTACATGCAATTGTTTGATCCCTTTTTATTCAATTATTTGGCCAGTAAGGTGACCAAAAACCAGCAATTCTGTTATGTTTTTTATTTATTTTTTTCACGGCGTTCACCGTGGGCTATAAATGACCATTTTACTTTATTCTGCGGGTCGATATGATAACGATGATACCATATGTATATAGTTTTTTTTTTCTGTTTTGCAGCGTTTGCACAATAAAATCACTTGTTTTTTTTAATTTTATTTATTGCTTGTGTCGCCATATTCTGAGAACCATAACTTTTTTATTTTTCAGTCAAAAAAGCTGTGGGAGGGCTTGTTTTTAGCGGGACTAGTTGCAGTTTTTATTGGTACCATTTTTGGCTACATGAGCCTTTTTGATCACGCTTTATTCCATGTTTTGTGAGGGGTGGTGATAAAAAAAATAGATACTGGCATGCTTTTTTACTTATCTTTTTTGCAGTGTTCACGGTGTGGGAAAAATAACATTACAGTTTTATAGTTGGGGTCGTTACGGACGCGGCAATACCAAATGAGTGTACCTTTTTTAAAGTGTTAATTTTTTTCCTATAATAAAAGACTTATTATAGGAAAAAAGGCAGTGTTTGTTTTTATTAACTTTAAACTTTTAGTTTTACACTTTTATGAAACTTTTTTTTTTGTCCCACTAGGGGACTTAAGGTCCTACACCTCTGATCTTTACTCTAATGCATTGCACTACCCATGCAGTGCAATGTATTAGAGCTGTCAGTCATTCACTGACAGCAAGCCTATTAGGTCCCATCTGTGGGCGGGTCCTAATAGGCTATCGTATGTGGCAGAACATAAGGCTATTATTAGGCCACCGGTTGCCATATCAACGATCAGCATCGTCCCGATAACATTGTGTCAATACCGATCGCTGCAAACTACTAAGATGCAGGGATCGCATTTGATTGCGGCATTTAAGGTGTTAATGGCAGGGATCAGAGCTAGTTCCATTCCCTGCCATTACAGCATGGAGTCAGCTGTAACATACAGCTGACACCGGCGGCTGATGTCGCAGGCTCAGCTTCTGAGCCTGCGCTATCTTTCTTTAGCGTCCGGAAGCCTGTTAGGCCCCGCCTACGGGCGGGACCAGCAGGCTTCCGTATTTGGCAGATAGGAGGCTGTTGTTAGGCCTCCGGTCTGCCAGAACAGCCATCGGAACCCCCGTGATTTGCATTGCGGGGTTCCGATCTGCTAGGAAATACCATAGATGCGGCGCTCCCTTTTGAGCGCTGCATCTAAGGGTTTAATTGGCTGGATCGGAGGCTAGCTCCGGTCCTGGCCATGCAGCAGGGTGTCAGCTGTAATATACACCTGACTCCGGCTGGCGATGGTGCGGGCTCAGCTTCTGAGTCCGCACCAGTAACACAACGTACCCATACGTTCTGTTGCATTAAGTCTTTAACGACAACGACGTACCCATAGGTATGTCGTTAAGGGGTTAGGTTTACTATATACACCCACTAGTAATGCTGGTCTGACATGGCCCAATTTTAGCCCGATTAGATGTCAAAATCCAACAGTTGAGAATCAGACTATAGTGGGAAATATATTTTTATGTGTGAATTTCCAATTATCTGTGGACTCAAGCTAGTCAGTACGCATAGATTAGATCATTCAGGTCATTTGAGAGCACAGTTTTCAAGGGATTAGTATCAAAATTAGTTTTGAAAAGGCTTAACCCCTTCCTGCAAAATGACGTATCTGGTACATCGGCATTGCAAGTAACATAAAGCAATCCAACGTACTAGGCACGTCCTGTAGATGAAGCGGGCACAGGAGCTGTACTCGCTTTATCGTCAGTGGGTGTCGACTGTAATATACAGCTGACATCCCGCTGCAACGGCAGCGATCGCAGTTACCGCTGATCGCTGCCATTTAATCCCTTAAATGCGGCAGTTAATAGTGACTGCCACATTTAAGTGATTGACAGAGGGAGGAGGCTTTGTCTGTACCCCACAGCCCCCCCCCCCCAGGTGCGGAAGCTTATAAGCTAATTGTCAGTTTAAGAATAACAGTTACAATACACTGCACTACATTGCACAGAGGATCAGAAGATCAGGTCTTCAAAGCCCCAAATAAGTGTAAAAAAAAAAAGTTAACAAAAGTTTAAGAAAAATAAATAAAAACTTTAAGGAGTAAAAACAATAATCGCCTGATCAAACACTAATTCCCTGATCAAGTCATTTATAATTGAAAAAATGAAAAAAATATATATACATAATAGGTATCGCCGCATTCGTAACGGCCTGAACTATAAAAATTTAATATTTTTTTTCCTGGACGGTGAACACCATAAACAAATTAAATGAAAAACAATCACAGCATTTTTTGGTCACCTTGTCTAAAAAAATAAATAATAAAAAGTGATCAAGAAGTCACAAGTACCACAAAATAGTACCCACAAAAAATACAGTTTATTAAAACAAGCCCTCCCACATCAATATGAACTGAAAAATAAAAAAGTTATGGCTTTCAGAACATGACGGCACTAAAACATGATTTTTTTTTTAGAAAAGAGTATTTTTATAGTGTGAAAGTAGTAAAATGTAAAAAAAAATGATATCAATTTGGTGTCG
Source organism: Rhinoderma darwinii (assembly GCF_050947455.1). Taxonomy (NCBI): domain Eukaryota; kingdom Metazoa; phylum Chordata; class Amphibia; order Anura; family Rhinodermatidae; genus Rhinoderma; species Rhinoderma darwinii. The sequence goes on from NC_134689.1 coordinate 117,146,243, forward strand.
CTGTAATCGTATCGACCCACAGAATAAAGTTAAGATGTTGTTTATACTGCATGGTGAACACTGTAAAAAATAAAAAACAAAACAGTGCGAGAATTACTGTTTTTTAGTTTCCTCGTCTCCCTAAAAATGGAATAGTGATAAAAAAAATCGCATGTACGCCAAAATGGAACCAATAAAAATTACAGGTCGTTCCACAAAAAAACAAGCTATCACACAGCTCCATCAACGGAAAAATAAAACGTTCTGACTCTTGGAACGCAATGATGCTAAATGATGGCCCAGACAAATTTTTTAGGTACAGTAGTTTTTCACTAAAAACCCCACATCATCATTTGCTAGACCCCACAGCTGGACCCCATAGATGCAGCAGAGATGAGGACACTTCAGGGCCTTGTGCTGGTTATAGGGCTAGAGAAAAAGTCAAATATTAGGCTGGAGCGCAGATATTTTGTATAATACCCAAAAAGCCCGGCCTGTGCGTAAAGGATTGGTTCAAAGCGTACCACACCAATCCATGGATTATTAATTTTGTCATTCTTTCACCCCATTATTACATCATCCTATTATGCCCTGATGTACTCCGCCCAACTTAAATATACCCTGATGTATCCGCCCAGCTTACATACTGTATGCCCCCACATTATAAGCTGAAATACCAGTAAAACCCCAAACAAAACTACTACCAAGCAAAATCTGCACTCCAAAAGCAAAATAGTGGTCCTTTTGAGCATGGCAGTGTGTCCAAATAGCAGTTTATGACCACATATGGGGTATTACTGTACTGTATCTGTGGAAACATTTTTGCAAAACACTTGTGGGATCAAAATACCTCTAGATGAATTCCTTGAGGGATGTAGTTTCCAAAATGGGGTCATTTTTTTGAGGGTTTCCACTGTACTGGTACCTTAGCTCAATGCAACATGGTGTCAGAAAACTAATCTTGTAAAATCTCCACTCCAAAAACCAAATGGCGCTCCTTCCTTTTAGAGCCTTTCTGTGTGTCCAAATAGCAGTTTACGACCACATATGGGATATTGCCTTAGTCGGGAGAAATTGCGTGACAAATTTTGGGGTGTCTTTTCTCCTGTATTCCTTGTAAAAATGAAAAATGTTGAGCTAAAACGACATATTATTGGAAAAAAAATTAGATTTAAATTTTCATGGCCCAATTCTAATAAAATCTATAAAAAACCTGTGGGGTCAAAATATTCACTACACCCTAATTTAATTAATTGAGTAAAGTCTCGAAAATGGGGTCACATCTTGGGAATTTCTACTGTAATGGTACCTCAGGAAGCTTTTCACAAGCGCTCAGAAACCAATTCAGCACAATATGCGCTCAAAAAGTCAAAAGGTGCTCTTTCCCTTCTGAGTCCTGCCGTGTGTCCAAACAGCAGTTTGCGTATGGGGTATTGCTGTAGCTTTACAAAAGTTGAGGTGCTTTTCTCCTAAAATCCTTGTGAAAATGCAAAATTTTGAGCAAGGACTACATCTTATTGGAAAAAATAGTCTTTTTTTTTCACGTCCCTATTCTAATAAATACATCTAAAACCTGTACAGTCTAAATGCTCACTACAGCCCTAGATTAATTCCTCAAGGGGTATAGTCTACCAAATAGAGTCACATTTCAGGGTTTTTTACTGCACTGGTACCTCAGGGTCTCTGTAAATGCAACATGGATCCCAGGAATCATTCCAGCAAAATCTGCGCTCCAAATGCCAAATGGTGCTTCTTCCCTTTTGAGCCCTGCCATATATCCAAACAGCAGCTTATGACCACATAGGTATTTCCCTACTCTGAAGAAGTTGCTTTACAAATGTTGGGGTGCTTTTTCTCCTTTATTTGCTGAGAAAATGAAAAATTTTGAACTACAGCTACATCTTATTGGAAAAAGCAGCACGCGCCGATCAACAAGACATCATTGATTGGCGCTCGTTTGCTCCTGTCACACGGAGCTATGGATGGGGATGAGCGGTTGTTACTCTGATCGCTCGTCCCCATACCTTATTATAATGTTGGCAGCACGTTTCTTTGTTTACACAGGGAGATGTGCTGCCGACAACGATATTTAACTTTTTTAAAAGGATACGATCAGCAGATGATCGAGTGTTTGCTCGTTCATCTGCTGATCACTGACATGTTTACACAGGGCAATTATCGGCAATGAGCATTCTGTGAACGCTTGTCTGCCCGTTAATTGCCCAGTGTAAAACCCCCTTAACTAAACGTTTAAAAAACTTTTGACAAGTCATAGTGACATATCAGAAGTTTTGATTGGTGGGGCTCCAAGTATTGAGACTCCCACTGATCGCTAAAACGAAGCGACAGAGGTGCTCGGGTGGAGTCTGTGCCGTTCCGATTTTGATCGGCTTTCCTTGGAAAGCCGAATGAGTGGTGTTCAGATTCATACACTTTCTATTGAGCCTTTAAAGAGGCTCTGTCACCAGATTTTGCAACCCCTATCTCCTATTGCAGCAGATCGGCGCTGCAATGTAGATAAGAGTAACGTTTTTTGTTTTTTTTAAACGAGCATTTTTGCCCAAGTTATGACCATTTTTATATTTATGCAAATGAGGCTTTCTAAAGTACAACTGGGCGTGTTTAAAGTAAAAGTACAACTGGGCGTGTATTATGTGCGTACATCTGGGCGTTTTTACTTCTTTTACTAGCTGGGCGTTGTGAATGGGAGTGTATGATGCTGACGAATCAGCATCATCCACTTCTCTTCGTTAACACCCAGCTTCTGGCAGTGCACAGACACAGCGTGTTCTCGAGAGATCACGCTGTGACGTCACTCACTTCCTGCCCCAGGTCCTGCATCGTTGCATCGTGTCGGACGAGCGAGGACACATCGGCACCAGAGGCTACAGTTGATTCTGCAGCAGCATCAGCGTTTGCAGGTAAGTAGCTACATCGACTTACCTGCAAACGCCGATTCTGCTGCAGAATGAAATGTAGCCTCTGGTGCCGATGTGTCCTCGCTCGTCCGACACGATGCAGGACCTGGGGCAGGAAGTGAGTGACATCACAGCGTGATCTCTCGAGAACACGCTGTGTCTGCACTGCCAGAAGCTGGGTGTTAACGAAGAGAAGTGGATGATGCTTATTCGTCAGCATCATACACTCCCATTCACAACGCCCAGCTAGTAAAAGAAGTAAAAACGCCCAGATGTACCCACATAATACACGCCCAGTTGTACTTTTACTTTAAACACGCCCAGTTGTACTTTAGAAAGCCTCATTTACATAAATATAAAAATGGTCATAACTTGGCCAAAAATGCTCGTTTTAAAAAAAAACAAAACGTTACTCTTATCTACATTGCAGCGCCGATCTGCTGCAATAGGAGATCGGGGTTGCAAAATCTGGTGACAGAGCCTCTTTAAACCACTCGCTCGGCTGAAAGACAATCAGAAACTAAGCAGCACAGCGCTTGTCCGAGGGCCTCTGCCGCTTCATTTTAGCGATCGGCAGGGGTCTCAGTGCTCGAACCCACCAATAAATACTTCTGGGAAATCACTATGACATGTCAAAAGTTTTTTAAAAGTTTAGTAAGATAAAGGACACTTTAAAGGGAACCTGTCACTAGCATTTCACCTATTGAACTCAACTCATCCCTTGCTGGCCGCTGCTATCAAAAGTTCATTGCTGTTATCACCTCTGCTAAACTCCTCCTCTGACCATAAATAATGGTCTGCAAACATTTTGCGCCTTTTATGATAATCCGGCAGTCTTGTTCGTTTCTCTACTCATGCCCGCCCACCGCAAAAAACTGGCCCGCCCAGAATGTCGAAATCTCATCTGAAATATAGTTACTGCGCATGCGCATACACCAGAACAGGACATCTTTTCACGAGAGCGGGATATCATGTGTCTTGTGGGGAGGCGAAGAGCTGTCAATCAAAAGTAAGGAGGCGGGGTTAACTCGGAAAGGCTTCCGCATGGACCCTGCCAAGGTTCAGGCTATGGCTAAATGGGTCCAACCTGCCTCCCTGAAGGCGTTACAGTGCTTCCTGGGGTTTGCTAATTATTACAGGAGATTCATTGCTAACTTCTCGGTCATCGCTAAGCCTCTTACGGATCTTACTCGCAAAGGTGCTGATCTACTCCACTGGCCTCCGGAGGCGGTCCAGGCTTTTGAGATCCTTAAGAAGTGCTTTATCTCTGCCCCAGTGCTGATTCAGCCTAACCAAATGGAGCCATTCATTGTGGAGGTTGACGCCTCCGAGGTGTGAGTGGGTGCTGTCTTGTTCCAGGGTACCAGGTCCCTCACCCATCTCCGTCCCTGTGCCTACTTCTCCAGGAAGTTCTCGCCCACTGAGAGTAACTATGAGGTGGGCAACCGCAAACTCTTAGCCATTAAATGGGCATTTGAAGAGTGGCGCCACTTCTTGGAGGGGGCTAGGCACCAGGTCAACGGTCCTTACCAACCACAAGAATCTGGTATTCCTAGAATCTGCCCGGAGGCTAAACCCGAGACAAGCTCGATGGGCGTTGTTTTTTTACTAAATTCAACTTTGTGGTCACCTATAGGGCTGGGTCTAAAAATATTAAAGCTGATGCACTGTCGCGTAGCTTCATAGCCAGCCCTCCTTCGGAGGAAGATCCTGCTTGTGTTTTGCCCCCAGGTATAATAATATCCTCTGTTGATTCTGACTTAGTCTCCGAAATTGCGGCTGATCAAGGTACAGCTCCCAGGAACCTTCCTGAGAACAAGCTGTTTGTTCCCCTGCAATTCCGGCTAAGGGTACTCAGTGAAAATCATGACTCTGCACTATCTGGCCATCCTGGCATCCTGGGTACCAAGCACCTCATTGCTAGAAACTATTGGTGGCCTGGGTTGCCTAAAGACGTTAAGGCCTACGTCGCCGTTTGTGAAATTTGTGCTAGGTCCAAGACTCCCAGGTCCCGACCAGCGGGCTTACTATGTTCTTTGTCCATTCCCCAGAGACCCTGGACCCATATCTCCATGGATTTTATCACCGATCTGCCTCCATCTCAAGGCAAGTCGGTGGTGTGGGTTGTAGTAGACCGCTTTAGTAAGATATGCCACTTTGTGCCCCTCAAGAAACTACCCAATGCCAAGACGTTAGCTACCTTGTTTGTCAAACACATCCTGCTTCTCCATGGGGTTCCTGTCAATATTGTTTCTGACAGAGGGGTACAATTTGTTTCATTGTTTTGGAGAGCTTTCTGTAAAAAGTTGGAGATTGATCTGTCCTTCTCCTCGGCCTTCCATACTGAAACTAATGGCCAAACTGAGAGGACTAATCAGTCTCTAGAACAATATTTAAGGTGTTTTATCTCTGACTGTCAATATGATTGGGTCTCCTTCATTCCCCTCACCGAATTTTCCCTTAACAACTGGGTCAGTAACTCGTCAGGGGTCTCCCCCTTTTTCTGTAATTTTGGGTTTAATCCACGGTTCTCCTCCGTTCCACCTGGTGGTTCCAACAATCCCGAGGTAGATGTCGTTCATCGGGAACTGTGCACAGTCTGGGCCCAGGTTCAGAAGAACTTAGGGGCGTCCCAGAGCATACAAAAGACTCAGGCAGATAGAAAACGTTCTGCTAACCCCTTGTTTGTGGTCGGGGATCTGGTGTGGCTGTCTTCAAAAAATTTGCGCCTTAAGGTTCCGTTCAAAAAATTTGCTCCCCGGTTTATAGGGCCATACAAGATCATTGAGGTCCTTAACCCTGTCTCCTTCCGGCTGGAGTTACCCCTGTATTTTCAAATATACGACGTGTTTCATGCCTCCATCCTGAAATGCTGCTCCCCGTCCTTGGTTACCTCGAGGAAACCTCCGGTCCCTGTTCTCACCCCTGAAGGGGTAGAATTCAAGGTGGCCAAGATTGTGGACAGCAGGATGGTCCAAGGTTCCCTCCAGTACCTGGTTCATTGGTGAGGATACGGGCCTGAGGAGAGGACTTGGGTACCTGCCCGGGATGTTAACGCTGGGGTATTGCTCAGGAGGTTCCATCTTCGGTTCCCCAATATGCCAGGTCCACCTAGGAAGGGTCCAGTGGCCCCTCTTAAAAGGGGGGGGTACTGTAAAGGATCTGCCAGACACAGCTTCTGTGTCGACGCCCGTGGTTAATCAGTCTGCATCTGCTCCTAGGTCTGATAGAGTGACTCGATCTGCTACCACTCAGGCTGGTAGGCTGAGGAGTGGGAGAACCTATCACAGCCTGGCTAGACGGTTCTAGCTCCCGCCCTCGGTCTATGTATACCTTCATTTGCTTCTTGTCTTTGCCTGTGATTCTCTCTTGTTTCCTGGCTCCGCTGTTCCAGCTATTACTATTGACCTCAACTTCATTTTGACCCTGGCTTTACTGACTACGCTCCTGCTCTGTGTTTGGTACCTCGTACACTCCTGGTTTGACTCGGCTCGTTCACTACTCTTGTTGCTCACGGTGTTGCCGTGGGCAACTGCCCCATTTCCCTTAGCTTCTGTGTACCCTTGTCTGTTTGTCTCTCGTGCACGTATTGAGCATAGGGACCGTCGCCCAGTTGTACGCCGTCGCCTAGGACGGGTCGTGCAAGTAGGCAGGGCTCACCTGTCTGTCTCCGTACCCCATCATTACATTCCCTTTAAACTCTTTGAAAAAGTTATTCTGTGATAATAAGTGGTTTAATCCATTGGCAAAGTGTTGTACACATAGTTCCAGACATCCCTCATTACATCATGAGTTGGGCAATTGCTTGGAGGACTGGCCGAGTGGACATACAATAACTAATGGAAGGCTTGCTGGTTAGCATAACAGGCTTGTTGTGTAGCCGACCTCCATAGGCATGTCGGGGCTTTTAGTTGGTGCATTGTAAAAGATGCCCTCATTATATAGTTACTTATATGGTCATAGTTTTAGATCTGACTAAGACTAGGCACAATTATGGGAAAGTTTTATTCCTGCATGCAATCCTTCCAGGTTTGGCTGACGGTTGGTTTGATAGTGGAGCTACTGTTTGTAGTGTGCTTGGTTGAGGATTCTGAAGGGAAAATTGGTTGGCTGATTTGTGGGCACATTAGGGATATTCAGACACGGTATATTTGTTGTGGAAATTTCAGAGACTAAAAAACATTTTTCTGCAAATACCATTCAGATGTATGGGACAGTCACAGACATTTTTGTAACAAATCTACAGTGTTTGATTATACCCTTAAAGTGGTGAATGAATCTCTCTTAAACTGTAGTACTTTTCATGTAACCCTTTAATGACCAGTCCTATTTTGGCTTTCATTAGATGCAGCACTCACAAAGGCTAATGGTGAAAAAAGAGGGTGCTTTATTGACCTCACTGCACTTTTGGGGTCAATAAAGCACCCTCTTTTTTCACCATAAGTCTTTATGAGTGGTGCCTATTTACTGCTTTTTGTCTAACGGGACAGTGGTCAGTTCCCTAAGGCTTGCACCCCCTCCCAATTAAGCCTGTGCTTCTGGATTCTATTTTTGTGGATAGATAGATAGATAGATAGATAGATAGATAGATAGATAGATAGATAGATAGATAGATAGATAGATAGATAGATAGATAGATAGATAGATAGATAGATAGATAGATAGATAGATAGATATTAGATAGATAGATATTAGATAGATAGATAGATAGATAGATAGATAGATAGATAGATAGATAGATAGATAGATAGATAGATAGATAGATAGATAGATAGATAGATAGATAGATAGATATAGTCCAATTTCGACTTTTAATTTCCCGATGGGATCAATAAAGTCTCCATCTAATGACCAGACAATTTGATTTTTTGCCTCTCTGAATTTCAGCAGACTTTACTTTTAAATTTCTTCATTGACGTGGCTGTAGGAGGCCTTGTTTTATGCAGGAGAAATTGTTGCTTTTTTTTCACCAATGTTTGGGAACACATATAACTTGCCATGTAAGTTATAGCTTTTGTTTTTTTTTGTGGTGTGAATATAAAAGAAATGACCTGCTTTATGATGTTCTGTTGTTCTTTTCCATCACATGAGCAAAACAACAAAAAAATAAAAGCACCCATTCCGTCGCATGACGGACACCATTGACTCCTGATGGAACCCATAGTTTCTGTCGTGATTTCCTCCGTTTTCCTGGACAAAATAGCGCGGCTTGCTCATTATTTTGTCCAGCAAAAACGGAAGAATCTGCAACGGTTAAGAAGTTGCGAAGGTGGTGTAAAACGGCAATAAGTCGCAATTTGTATCAAATATGATGTGCGACTTTTGAACGCTATAATACTGGCATATAACTACAGTATTTAATACATTCCCCCTTAATGTGCACTTAGAACAGGCTTCCTGGACAGATAGCCGTTGGGTCCTTTCTAGGTCCTCAGGGCTGACTGCAGATAGTACCCCCAGTCTCCGGTCAGGTCACTGGAAACACGGGGATCTGATCAAGGGGGAGGGAGCACCCCTTGATCAGGCCGCAGTCATGGATCGTGGCAATCAAAGGGTTAGCCCGTGATTGGAGGTTCCTCTGATCCCTCCTATAAAGCAGGAGACTGCTCTAAGAACTGGAGCTGTTAATAAAAGCTCATTGTTAGATCAGAAGAGCTCAGGGAGCTTTTAATCTCCTCAACCTCCATTAACCTCCCTCTATTGCTTATTTGAATGTATTTGAATGTAACTATTCGTAATATAGACTACAGATGTGTCCCCACTAACTTATCCCTTAACTCAACATATCCCGAGATGTGTGGTGCAAAATGTTAAATAAATATGTAAGAAATGTATAGCTCCGATGGAAGCCTCCGACGAAGGCCATCCATCACCCATAGGTTTCCATGTAAAAAAAAAACAACTAAACTTTTTTTACTGATTGCCATGAGATTGTATTGAATTGGTATCATGACAAATTGGATGACCTAATGCAATTCAAGAAAAGTTATGTGTGGACACATCTGTGTAGATACAAGCAGACATATTTTTCAGCATGTTACATAAAGGGATTCCATATTCTACTTTGTTAGACTCTGTTCACATTACGTTTGTGAACTACGTTTGGCATATGTGACGGGAAATCTCACGGCACATACACTAAACATCCATAGGGCACAAAGGAGTGTCCTTTTGGCATATGCAAGGCTGGTAGGCCTCGACATACCATGTCTTTTTATTGTATAAAATAGTAGTAGTAGGCTACTGTAAAGGATCTGCCAGGCACAGCTTCTGTGGGCCCATAGGTAATCAGTCTGCACCTGCTTCTATGTCTGTGAGACTGACTCCATCTTCCACCACTCAGGATGGCAGGCTTAGGAGTGGGAGAGCCTATCACAGCCTGGCCAGACGGAGTTAGCTCCCGCCCTCTGTCTATTTATACCTGCCTTTCCTATTCCTCCTTGCTTGTGATTCTTCTCGTGTGGTTTCCTGGCCCTGCTGCAGCTTCTGAACTATTTGACCCTGCGTTTGGTACCTCGTACACTCCTGGTTTGACTCGGCTTGTTCACTACTCTTCTGCTCAGCGTTTGGTACCTCGTACACTCCTGGTTTGACTCGGCTCGTTCACCACTCTTGTTGCTCACGGTGTTGCCGTAGGCAACTGCCCCATTTCCCTTAGCTTTGTGTACCCTTGTCTGTTTGTCTGTCGTGCACTTACTGAGCGTAGGGACCGTCGCCCAGTTGTACCCCGTCGCCTAGGGCGGGTCGTTGCAAGTAGGCAGGGACTGAGTGGCGGGTAGATTAGGGCTCACTTGTCTGTTTCCCTACCCCCACCATCACAGCTACACTATTCTATACATAATACAGTAAAAAAACGTTTACCGTGTTGTATCCTCCCTACATATACCTACAATCGAAGGCTCAAGCCTAATGTTAACAGTGCCTTAGTTTGACATCAGCATCATTGGGATGTGACTTGCTGTATTCAAATCCAATATAAACTGTAAGGCCATGCACCATTACACTACATTCTACACCACTTCTAGCTAAGTTTAGTGCCGGCTACACACAGCAGAAATTGACCTACGGTGCGTATTTTTCGTACCGCAGCATGTCAATTCCTGCTGTGGAAAGTGGACTGAATTGCTGCGTTTTTCAGAGGAGACGTCACCATCACCCAACATTGAGAAAAACACAGCAAAATCCGCACCATTTCCTGCAGTAAAAGACGCAGGACATGCTTCGTTTTTTTCCGCAGCGGAAATCCTGCTAGTTTCTGCGGAATTGCTGCAGAAATTTTCTGCATCAATTCCGTTACGTGCGGAATGGTGTACCCCTCCTGCTTTGTTAAATCGCGTTCATGTGATCACCCCTCATGGAGCCGGTCATGTTTTCCAAAAGGAGAACACCCTGATCCTAAGTCCAGGGGCCTCAGTGGGTGTTATAATACCCACTAGCGCACTGTTATAATGCATTTAATATATTTTATTTATAGAGATATATACGGATTATGTAATCATATTTGGTTTCATCATTTATTTTTGTCCTTTTTATTTTGATCCCTTTGTTTGAGTTGGTTGCTCTTATAACTATTGTCAGAATATATTTTTCTGAATATGTTTGAAGTGTGTCTAAAAGCTGTGTAAAAAACGAATTAAAATAAAATTAGGAGCAATCTGATAAACATGACTGGTCATAGTGTAATAACATGTTTTTATAGCAGGCACATGTCTGTATTAAATAGTAATTACCAAATAATGGTATTTGGGAAATATGTTTTCTGTAGATGCCATTGACAGATAATAGGACTGGGTGTCCCTAGCTGTGACTGGCACATGACAGAAGAACCTGATCATATTCCTGTAATCTCCATCTAGCCCCAGAGTGACCTTCCAATGATTGCTGCCCAGGTCTGGCCCAGCATCCCTTTACTTACATACACACATAAATCCCCTGCTTTTTTTTATTCTAGTCCGACTTTAATCGGTGTAATCCGCTGATGACAAATATAGGAGAGAGGCAGAAGGGAATCACTACTGCGTCACAGGCTTTGCATACTGCAGACTCTTCTAAATGTTATCAGCGGCTGCCATAGCAATGCATTTACATAACATTCAGAAGGAGGAAAATGCCACAGCCATAACACGTCTGAGTAAACGTTATTCCTATTTATCTGATATTTAATGAAGAACATTATTATATTTAGAAATCAAAATCAGGTACGCATGGTCTAAAGCAGAAGAAACATTGTGACATGGCACTTCTCGAAGGGGCTGCAATAAACTTAAAGGAGAAGTCCAGTCAAAATGAACTTCTCATATGTCTGATTTCCAGAATTAAAGGCTCTATAGCAGTTGTGTCGAACCAGTGGTTTGGGAGCCACACGTGGCTTGCGACTCCCATCTATGTGTCTTGCTATAGGAGCCCTCAATAATGGCCATATGTACTGGTTACAATACGACATCCACAATGACAATATTGTAGACACGTCCTAATTCCTGAGCATTGTCAGTTTGGATGAATAGCAATGTGACAAATTTCACACTAAAATATCTGCAGTCATGATTTCTTAGTACTTTACGTTTTATGTCTTCCCTTCATTATTTTTATTGAATGTGGCTCCTGACCATCACTCAAAGTTAAATGTGGCTCAAAAGGTACAAAAGAGGGGGGTTTCTGGTCTTTAGAGTGCTCATTACCTTTAAGCCCCATGCACACGACCGTGCCCGTAATCACGGTCCATGATTACGGGCACAGTCATCTGCGGACAGTCATCCGCATTTGCAGTTTGAAAGGGGTTTGTGTGCTCTATAGAGCCCTTTTTTTGTGGGGAAATCCGTGGTGGTCTGAAGCAAAAAACGTTACTACTGTGATCTTTTCAGATTTATCTGTGATATATCAGAAAATCATTTTGACTTGATTTTCTCTTTAAGTTGTCAGTAAAACTTGACTTGAACATTGCATCCTCTGCAGATTTACTACTCCAAATTCTGTTGTATATGGCGTGCGCCACATTTATTAACTGATTTAGAAATTTTTTGTACTGCGCTTGACAATGGGTTGTGGTCTAGGGGAAATGGGGCATGGCTTAAAATGCGCCACCATGCGCCAAAATTGCAACAAAATTATGGTGCAAAAAACTGGCGTAAAGTCAACCAAGAGGTGGTATAAGGAAAGTGTCTAACATGTCTAGCTAAATGTCTCAAATTTATCATGCCCTCAGTGAGGGCAGCATATTGTGGATGACAGGTTCCCTTTAAATAACACAAACAGGCTTCAGGCCTTAGACACCACCTTGTAGCCTTTGCCTTAAAGGGCTTGTTCGGTTTCAGCAAATTACATTTATTTTTTGTACAATTAAAAGTGATATAATTTTCCAATATATTTACTCTATTTATTCCTAATGTTTTCAAGATCTCTGCTTTTTGTTCAGTAGGAACATTTTTTGTTACTTCCAGTGGGTAAAATTCTTTCCATGGTCATGTGATAGACACATAGGTGCTGGGCCTGTTACAGTATTTGTATCAGAGTTCTGTCTACTAGCGATCCCAGCACCTGTGTGTCCATCACATGACTATGGACAGAATTTTACCCACTGGAAGTAATACATAAATGTTCTTACTGAATTGACAACAAGCAGAGATATTAACCAGCCTATTTTAAACCTTAATGACCAAGCCATTTTTTACGTTTTTCCATTGTTGCATTCCAAGAGCTATAACTTTTTTATTTTTTGCGTCGACATAGCGGTATAAGGTCTTGGTTTTTGTGGGACAAGTTGTATTTTTTAATAGCACCATTTTGGGGGGACATATTTTTTATTGATTAACTTTTATTAACTTTTTTTGGGGGTGAATAGAAAGAAAAAAAAGAAATTTTGCCACTCTTTTTCGCGTCCTAAATCTACGCCGTTTACCATGTGGTATAAATAACACAATAACTTTATTCAGCGGGTTGTTACGATTTCAACAATACCAAATTTGTATAGATTTTGTATGTTTTACTACTTTTACACAGTAAAAACGCTTTTTTTTCCAAATTATTTGTTTTTGTGTCTCCATATTTGAAGAGCCATAACTTTTTTATTGTTCCGCCGATGCAGTTGTATGAGTGTTTTTTTTTTGCGGGAAGACTTGTCGTTTTTATTGGTACCATTTTGGAGTAGGTGCGACTTTTTGATCACTTTTTATCAAATTTTTTTAAAGTCAGGATTCATAGAAAACAGCAATTTTTCCATAGTTTATTATTTATTTTTTTACGGCCTTCACCGTATGGGTTAAATAATGTAATATCTTTATAGTCGGGGTCATTACGGACGCGGCGATACCAAATATGCATAACTTTTTTACTTTATATTGGTTTTTTAACAGAAAAGCAGTTTGTAAGGGGAAAAACTGGGGTTTTCATTTTTTTTCAAATTTTTTTAGTTAACTTTATGAAACTTTTTTTTTACTTTTTTACTAGTCCCACTAGGAGACTTTAATATTCGATCCTCCGATCGTTATTATAATACACTGCAATACTTTTGTATTGCAGTGTATTTCTGCCTGTCCATTTAAAACGGACAGGCATCTGCTATGACATGCCTCTGGCATGACCTAGCAGGCATTCACTACAGGCAGCCATCGGAGACACAGACACTCGGTGATCTTATCGCCGGGTGTCGGTGGGGGAGAGAGGGAGCTCCCTCCCTCTCTCCAAAACAACTCAGATGCGGTGCACGCTATTGCGCACCGCATCTGAGGGGTTAAACGGGTGAGATCGATACTTATATCGATTTCACACGTTCGAGTAGGGACGCCCCCAGCCCTCAGCTGCATCTGGCAGCCGAGAGCAGGGAGATTTGACGCTCCCTGCTCTGTTTACTTTATTCTAATGCAGTGCCGTAAAAAGGCTATGGCATCATAATAAAGCCCATTAGTGGCCGACGTGAAAAGGCGTATTGTCGGTCACTAACGGGTTAAAAATCTTGAGGAATTAGTACAGAAACTATATTTGAAAATGTAATAACTTTTAATTGTACAAAAAATAACATTAATTTACTGAAACTGGACATAATACAGATACTAAATTTTGCAGCTTTTATAGGTGCTTCCTTTAAAAGAGCTTCTAATATAATTCACACATATAAAGTATCTATAAATGTTTCTGAAAGGTAAACTGGACTCCCTGTCAGTTATCTCATTGAAAAACACCTGTCAATCTCACCCCAGCCTGAAATAGCTGATAACAGGGTACAAAAGATTGCACCAAATGTAGATAGGAGAGACTTTATGTTGAGTTTCTTTAATGCTAGTGGTACTGCTATAAGTAGATCCTTCCCTGGCCTTCCTCCCCCCTCTCAATTAACAATTCAGCAAATGATCATGAGCATCAATGATCAATGATGATCGATGATCTTTCTATCCATTTACATTTAAGCCACGTTTTCAGAGAATTCTGCTAACACTTTTCTATCAAAAAGTTTCAATTCTAAGTTGTTGTTTTTTGCAGTGTTGTTTTGCTCATTTTATGTCTGCCATCTGTGCCATTGTCTTACTTTACTGTCTTCTAAATTAGTTCCGCTAAATATAATTTTAATTGGGAGCCTTCTCTAGCAAATAACAATTGTATAGAGCAAATTTATGATAAAAAATACATATTGCTCACGATTTGAAAGGAATGTCCTTTTTTTGGTGTTCAGTGTTGGTTTCAAGACATATCATATCTGTCCAGATGCTTGAACACACTCATGCGCTGTGTCCATGGGGTCCCTATTGACCCAAAGTGCCCTTCTCTGCTTCACACGAGTTACAAGTCAGCTCCGCTGGTGACCACAGTTATTAGTGTTGCAAATATTGTAAACCAAATACTACCAGGGTCATCTAATGTGTGATCCAAGGATAGCAAAATTCAGGGCTAGTATGTAGACTACAGATCATTTTATATAGTTCTAAACCATTGCTGAAAAGGTAGCCATGTTTTTCCTGGGTCAGGGTGTGAAATAGGGCTTATATGCTTGTGGAAGGGGTCTTGGCTCCCCTGAAACGTTGCGTGGCCTGCTGTTGTGAATGCAGAGAACTCGGCTAATGGCCCAAATGACTGGGGATTGTGTATAAAAAAAAATAAAAAAAATCGAATCTGATGCCTCCCATACAGAAGACGTTTGTTTCATATTCTACCATGCTCCTGAATTATATAAGTAAGGTTTTGCCAAGTTTTTCCTGGGCATCTGAATAGTTTGCTTCTGGTACAGGCAAATATCTGTAATATCAGGAAAAATGGGTTTAAAGCACCAGCATCAGCTTTTCTAAACTCGCTACATCCTATTTTAAGGTGGTGTCTGTTTTAGGCCGCATGCACATAGCAGAGCCGTATGCAGGAGGCAGTTCGTAGTGCCGTGTGGCCCTTAGCTGCAGGGACTTTATGTGCCACCATATGATGCTGTACACAATGGAGCCATAAAACAGCTGTGTTCATGAAGAATAGCTTTGAACAGTGAGAACAATGTTGCCCAACCGTTGGACCATTGTTACCACATTGGGCTAGTTTCTTCTCGTCTATAATATTTATATAAGTAGATTATATCTAGATATATGCTGTTAATACATGGAGAACTCTTAGACAAAGCTGTATTGTTTCATTGAAGGATCAAGTAAAGAAGAGAACTGTGCATGCTAATACAGTAATCTCCCTAAGTGGCTTTAGTCATCTATACATAGCGTACAAATCATTTAATCAACACTGCACCTTCCGGCCTTGGAATAGTCCGTGTTTATGTCAAGCGCTTGAAGACGCGAGGCACAGTGACAATTATTTCATGTGATCTCTCTCATTTTATTGCATGGAGATTGCTGTTCCAATTAAATTTTAATTAAAAAAAATCACACTGTTTTTGTGTTGAAATAGCAATTTATATTAAGTCGACAACAGCAATAGAGGGAATTCTATATAGACTTCTGTTATTACCTGGTCGGAGCGAGACGCCTCCACAGTAAGGAGATTATACTGGAAATCCTGCCAGTGATTGGCTATTGAGTGAAGCTCTGTCTATAATTCATTTAGGAATGCATTTCTATTTACAGATAATTAGGTTTCTTATATTCATTAACTGCTCGTTCTTATCACTGCTCTGCAATTTAGGAAAAAACTTATTTACTCAAGGTTATATTTTTTTAATAGAATAATTATACTCAGGAAAAGCATAGTCAACCTCTGCTATTATAAATGTTTTAACATCAATCAATATATGCTTTAGTAGGAGATAAATACAGTGTTAAGTGCATAGGGAGCAAATTCATTATAAATACGTTAATACAGATGTGTCCTTACTTACCTTTCCTAGTATCTCCACGTATCCTGAGATGTGTGGTGAGAGATGACCATCTTTGAAAATAAACATGATTTCGTGATACTCAAAATGTCTATGCTAAATGTGTCTATGTGTGGCCACCCAGTGGCTGTGATGTGGATTGCAGCCTGTTCAGGGTTTTGCTAGCATGTCACGATATTGTATTGAATTTGTTTAATGATAAATTGGAGTTCATAACCAAATTCAAGCATAGGTATGGAAGTACACATCTGTATCTCTAAGATAAAGTGAATAAAAGGGGTTAAATTAATTTGGGAATATCCAGCCAAAAATGAAAAACTGGTTCATGGTGTGTCATAATATGGCCACATCTAATGTTTGTATTTTTCCCTACTACGCCATAGTATTCAATTATATATGCGTCCTGCACATAGATACAATTGAATGTAGCAGACGCCTGGGGATCCGCCCAGCGACAACACTGGTCCAAACAACTGACGTCCACGGTCCGCCTGTTATGTATCCCTGCTATAGGGATTTAGGTGAATTGCTCAATGAGACCTTTATAATCCACCATGCAAAGAGGGGATTCTAATTCCGTTCAGGAGAACCGCGTTGTGTTGATCTTGTATCTGTATTATTGAAGTTAAACTGGGCCATATAACAGCCATCTGACACCAGTCTTACTGTTTTTTTTCTTACACGTGAGATTAAAATGATTTATAATTTTTTTTAAATGTGAAGCAATCTATAAAATGATTTAAAAAAAACACAATTCCTTTATTATATAAAAAGAACATGTAGGTATTTGGATTGAAATGTAGTTGTCTATTCTAACTTCATGTTTGTTTTTCACCCCATAGGTAGTAATGGGAGTCCTACAAGTTGGCTTTGTTTCTGTGTACCTCTCTGATGCACTTCTCAGTGGATTTGCAACAGGTGCATCTTTTACAATCCTCACATCTCAAGTCAAATATCTTTTAGGCTTAAATATACCACGTGCCAATGGGATTGGCTCTTCTATTTACACCTGGATTTACATCTTCCAGAATATACACATGACCAATATTTGTGACCTTATTACCAGCATTATTTGCCTTTTAGTTCTGGTTCCAGCCAAGGAGCTCAATGAGTGCTTCAAATCTAAACTTAAAGCTCCCATCCCTGTTGAACTTTTTGTGGTCGTTGGTGCTACTCTTGCATCTCACTTTGGCCATCTCAAGGAAAAATATGGTTCCAGTATAGCAGGGGAAATTCCTACTGGATTTCTAATGCCAAAGCCACCAGAATGGGGTCTTATTCCTAATATAGCATTGGGGGCATTGTCTATTGCAATTATAGGATTTGCAATCACTGTCTCCCTCTCAGAGATGTTTGCCAAGAAACATGGGTATGAGGTAAAGGCCAATCAGGAGATGTATGCTATTGGATTCTGCAATATCATTCCGTCATTTTTTCATTGCTTTACCACAAGTGCTGCTCTTGCAAAAACACTAGTTAAAGAATCAACTGGTTGCAAAACCCAAGTCTCAGGAATCATGACCTCACTAGTCATTCTGTTGGTCCTACTGGTATTTGCTCCTCTTTTTTACTCTCTCCAAAAATGTGTTCTTGGAGTTATTACCATAGTGAACTTAAGAGGTGCTCTCAGAAAATTCATAGATCTTCCTAAGATGTGGAAAATCAATAAAGTTGATACATCTATTTGGTTGGTCACCATGTTTTCATCAGCATTAATTAGTACCGAACTGGGACTATTGATTGGCATTACCTTTTCTATGCTGTGTGTTATTGTAAGATCTCAGAAACCAGGGGTAACACTGTTAGGTAGGGTGGAGGCATCAGAGGTATATGAATCCATGACTGTTTATAAGGACCTAAACACCACAAAAGGAATTAAGGTCTTTCGATTTGAAGCCTCAATCTACTATGTGAATAAGCAATGCTTTAAATCAGCCTTGTATAAACATGTTGGTGTGGATCCAGTATTGGTGGCAGCAGCAGAAAAGAAAGCAGCAAAGAAGCAAGAGAAGTTGCAGAAGAAAGAGGGCATCACAGAAACTAGTCTTACTCCAGTGGAAACTGTACAGCGGCTCTACCAGGAGCAAATACCTCTTCACTCTGTAATCATTGACTTTAGTGCCATCCAGTTCATTGATACTACAGGGTTAAACACCTTGAAGGAAGTCTTGAAAGATTATGGTGACATTGGTATTCGTGTTTTGCTGGCTCAGTGCAGCAGTTCTATAAGGCATTCCCTTAGGAATGGGGACTATTTTAAAAGCGAAGAAGGTTCTATGGTATTTCATAGCATTCATCAAGCTGTCCAGTGTGCATTGTATGAGCAGGAGCAACTAGATGCTTGCATTAATGGGTCAGTAGTTTAAAAGACGTAAAGGTGAAAGTTTGCCTATCTTACCATTCTATAGGTATGATATTCATAGACACGTGCACTACCGAAGTATGCAGTCTGGAATTGCATATGAGATTCATTCATTCATTCATTCAGTCATTAATTTTCTAAATACAGCACAATACAAAAAGACAACACAATATATTCTCAACCAAAGAGCTATCAAGCTTATTGGATGATAGATGAAAATACTGCCAGATCACAGAACTATCTATGGCCACATACAGGAGGTACAGTTACACTTAGCTGAGGAGTCACTTGGGGACTTTTTAACATTTTGTACTTTTCATTATCCCAACACAATTGTTCCACTTTAGGACCTGTCACTAGGTCATATAAGTTGAACTGACCTGAATAGCGCTGTCTTCCTGATTCCAGCGCTGTTGTTTTTTTTTTTTCATTGGCCCCCTCTGTTCCAGAGATATGGGCCACTATTGTGTTGGCTCCCTATATGCTAATTTGCTGTATTTACAAACAAGGTGTGAACTACTCTCAAGCTGCCTCGTGCTGATTGGGTCATCATCAGAAGCAGGGAAGCTAGCTCCACCCCGTTGGCTAACTACAGCAAATTAGCATATAGGGAAGCCAACACAACAGTGGGCCAAATCTCTGGAACAGAGGGGTCTATGAAAAAAACAAAAAAACAGTTCAACTTATATGACCTAGTGACAGGTTCCCTTGGAATAGTCTGTTAATACCTTTAGTTGATCGCTCAGGGAAATAAATTATCATATTATCTTTCTTTTGTAAAGAAATATAATGCTTAAATGTGTTACATAGCTTTCTCTTACTTTTGGTATGGAGGGGCAATTTTCTACAGACAAAAATCTAAAAATGTCTAAAATATTTCTGGCTAGAGGAAGAGTATTGTGATATGACGCTTGAAAGGCATAAATCATTACATAGAAGGGTGCTGTGTTCTGCCAATGTGCCATATGCCTGTGGTGCCTGGCACCAAAGAATGGCAATGCAAGTGGCTAGATGGAGAACTACACACTGGATGAAACTATTGATTCATTTTAAAATAGATCAGGGCTTCCTTATCTTTTTCTATTGGGGCCACATCAGCTAAAACATGGTGGAGCCTTGGCCTCACCATTTGTTAATACAATAATATTTGAAAATGAATACAATTTTATCTCCAGAACCCAGGTAAGATTGTGACTTTATCAATGTGTTTGACAACAAAGATTATGTATACTCATGTACATAGTGTAATATATTATATTATAAAGAATGCTCTTTAAATCGTTCTATTGGAATTTTCAGGGGAATTAATAATTATTTGTAAATATAAAATAATCTATTTTTAAAATAAATTTTCTATAGCTGTGAAAAGAACAGAAGAAACAAGTCTAGTCACGTGGAATATTAATACTAAAGTGGTTTTGAGAACTCAAGAGTTGTATGGCATGTCACACTACTCACCCACCATGCAGTTATTCATAATTCTTGTTTCTTTTGCGCCACATGTAGAGTATATTTTATATGGGTGGGTTGTTACAATGTTATACTATTGATACCTCAACAGCTAGTCTAATAAACAAACAAGAAATATGCAATTGAGACATTTCCGTAGAAAAAGGATTTCAGGCTTCTGACGCAGGGTTTGCTCACCAAAGGTCTAGAGCATGGGTGCAGTACCTTTTCTGGCCACATTGTTAGATTGCACCACTTCTGAGGGCCTATAGCTTAACTTTGGGACGAAGCCATTTTTTGATTTTCGTTTTTCACTCCTCGCATTCCAAGAGCCATAATTTTTTTATTTTTCCGTCAATATAGTGGTGTGAGGGCTTATTTTTTGCGGGAGGAGTTGTAGTTTCTTTTGGCTTCATTTATAGTTCCATATAATGTACTGGGAAACTGCAAAAAAATTATTTGCGTGATGAAGTTAAAAAATATTGTGATTCCTCAATTGTTTGTTGAATTTCGTTTTACGGCTTTCACCGTGCGGTAAAAACAACAACTTATCTTTATTCTGTGGCTCAATACGATTATGGTGATACCAATTTATATAGTTTTTTTTTATATTTCACTGCTTTTATTGTTAATAAACTTTTTGTTAAAAAAAAAAATGTTTTGTGTCGCCACATTCTGAGAGCCATAACGTTTTAATTATTTTTACCGATTGAGCGGTGTGATAATTATTTTTTGCGGGACCAGCTGTAGTTTTTATCGGTACCATTTTTTGGTACGTAGAACTTTTTAAACACTTTTTATTAAAAAAAAAAAATTGGAGCGCTAAGTTGACCAAAAAATAGCTATTTTGGTGTTTCACATTTTCTATTTTTTACGGCGTTCACCGTGCGCATTAAAAAAAACGCTATATTGTAATAGTTCAGACTTTTACAGACGCTGTGATACCTATTTTGTTTACTTTTTTATTTTTTACATTACTTTAGTGGGAAAATGGGAAAAGGTTGTTTTTTTTTAACTTTTAATATTTTTTATTTTTTTCACTACTAAAAACTTCCTTTCTTTTTTTACACACTTTATTAGCCCCTTAGGGGGCTTGAACCAGCGATCGTTAGAACGCTGGTACAATATATTGCAATAACGTATTGCAGTATATCGTCACTTTTACAGGCTTCTGTTAAGCCCTGCCACAGGCCTGGCTTAGCAGAGGCAGAGTGAAGGCAGCCCTGGGGGCCTGCATTAGGCCCCTGGGCTGCCATAACAAACGTCGTCACCCCCCGATCTTACTGCGGGGGGGCAATGAGCTGTCGGAGGGGCCGCCCCCTCTTTTCAACGCCTCAGATATTGCTGTCGCGATTGACCGCAGCATTTGAGGGGTTAAACAGCCAGGAACAGCTGACACCCGCACATCCGGGTGCGCGAAGGGGTTAAAGGGGTATTTTCATTTTAGACATTTATGGCATAACGACAGTGCCCGTTGGGCTCTCAAGGGGGAGGAGACTACCCATACATGCATATGGAGAATTTTACAACTCTCTCCTCTTCGACATGACAATCCTATTCTCCTCGAATATGGTGGCCAAAGAGATGGAACTCCCATCTTTTAGACATTTATGGCATAGCTTGTGGATATGCCATAAATGTCTCACGTAGGAATACCCCTTTAGAAAAGCTCTCTGGGTAAAACTGGCACATCATGTTATGACTATTGCAGAGCCAGAAGAGATCGTCACCGGCACACTTCACAACCAAGTTTCAGTCCCATAGAGGAGAGGTGGTGCAAAGCAAGCACAGCAAATAGCAAAATCGTACATAGTAGAAGAAAATCGAGACACTCACCAGTAAGTAAAACTCAATGCTTTATTCCATACTTCTAAAACATAAAATTCCAGATACCCGTTTCAAGACTTAGGGCAACAGTCGTTTTGCGCTAGGTGTACGTCATCATGGAGAATATTAGTCATACACTGCCCCGTGCACTAGGTGTAGCACAGTAACTCTTTTGACTTGATTGCTTCTTTAATTTGTTTAAAACAGAAATCATACAGCTCCACATTCACCTCCATATTAGTGCCAGTCACAGAATGCCCCACTAACAGTGTCATCCACACTGTGCCCTCCACACAGTTTCCACCATTATTGCCAGCCAGTGGTCAGCATCAGCCTTAGATTGGAAGTCGCCCCCTCAGATACTCTTTATTGCTGCCCTCCCCACACTTTTTGGGTGCATTAACATTTGCCGTTCATTTATCTTGCAGTTTGGGCTGCAATTTTTACTAAATTTGGTGAAAATAATGACAAAAATTAACTATTAGTACACTTAAAAGATGCCACATGGGAATACACCCTTAATATCAGCTGTGGTGCAACTAATGTACTTATAAGGTGGCTGTTCCCATTTTGTTAGATTAAATATAATTTTATCCTTTACAATTGTCAACATTTAAACCAAAAGTTATGGATGAACTTTTGGGCTGTTTTTACACTGTGTGTTTTACTTTTACAATGACTGCATGCAGTTTGAATGAAAAATATCGTGTTTTTAAATGTGGTTTTTATGGTCTATTTTTTCCCATATTAGCCCAAAAAACATACCGTGTTAAAGCATCCCTAATTATGGTTGTTAGATCCAATCAACATAATAGGATCACATATACATCATATTTTTATAAATATAGCAGCTACACAAGAATATATACAGTGGTGATTGAAAGTTTGTGAACCCTTCAGAATTTCTCTATTTCTGCATACATTAACCTAAAGCTACAGTAGATTTTCTCACAAGTTGTAAAAGTAGAAACAGAGAACCAAATCAAACAAATGAGTCAAAAATATTAGACTTGGTTATTTATTTATTTATTGAGGAAGATGATCCAATATCACATTAGGATTAGCAGATAATTTGAAGTTGAATTTAGAGTCAGGTGTTTTCAACCAATGGGATGACAGTCAGGTGTGAGCCGGCGACCTGTTCTATTTAACCACAGGGATCAAAGTCTGATGTTCACAACACGTTTGTGGAAGTCTATATACATACAAATACTGGCACATATACACACACACACACACACACACACACATGCAGACACAAACAGATTCTCCAGTGGGCACTTACCTCCTACTTTGCTGCACAGGCTCACACAGCAGGAGCAAGCTTCACTTCTCACTGGTTGCTGTTGGTGGAGTTTATATTTTGCTCTCTCTACTCCTGTTCCCTGGGTATTTGGACAGGATCAGCAGATATAGGAACAGTGGTAGACTGTTCCTCTCTACTGAGAAAACAGACCATCCAGCCCTGCCAGTGGCAACCATTATTGGCAAGTATTTGTGTCCCAATGGTCCGAGGCAGCACAGAACAGCATCACGGACTACAGGTTTTGTGCTCCTGGTTTAAAGGAATGGCCTGTTTATAGGAATGCTCTACTTTAGAAAAGGAACTCCAGAATAAAACTTTTTCAATTAAAAAAGCACTCCAGCAAATTATTATTTTTTTGCCTATATAGTTCAGTTTAGGCTATTATTAAAGAATAATGTAGAAGATCTTGTTTATGCCTTTTGTATACTTGTTTCAGTTGATAGCAATTTATGGGATTTCTACCATCTTGGTTCCTTCTTCCCCTCTGATATAGTTCCCTTATTGCAGCCTATATTTCTCATGATGCCTCTAATTTTGGAGTGGTAGAGGGCCAGTGTCTCATCTCACTGCACTTGCTCTTCTCTGAGTTTTATCGAAGTGCAGCAAGTGATAGATAGTGACATAGAAATTCTGTCCCCTAACACTCCAGAGTCTCCTACTGTATGTGATGCAGCTTCACATTGCTTTACCTTCCTCCTGCTTGTGATAGATTACTCTGTCATTTTTTCCACAGGAGGCAGTGAGGAGCTTCATCTCATACAAATACACTGGACCCTTTGCGGACAGCAAACACAGATAGTATAGACAGTTATGTAAATGAGGGGAGTTTTATAACTCTTCAGCTAATCTTTGTATGGGCTCACCTATTATATCACTGAACACCTGGTAGATAGGGCAGAAATTATCCCCTTCATCAGCAGTGTATGCATGGGAGCATACAGAGGAACAAGGAGGGCAGAGCTGGGTGGGGAAGGGAGGGGTCTCAGAGCTGTCAGAAGGGATGATGTAATCCTGTAGTTCACAGGAAGTCAACCAGGCAGCGGAGAGTGACCTCTTGTCGACACACCAAAGCATGGTCTATTTTGGTGGTCAGAATGAAATTACAAGACACGTGCCCATAGTGAAGGGGTTCAAAGTGTATAGATGCAACGGAGCTGGGAAGAAACAATATAACTGCTAGAATATTGCTGTTGATTTAGCATTATATGTGCAAAAAAAAATAATTGCTGAAGTGCTTAAGTTTAAAATGTAACTAAACTTTCACAAAACATTTGGCATGTCATAGTGCTGACACTCCCACCAATCGCTAAAAAACAACAGGGCAGAAGTGCTCAGCTGAGTGCTGTGCCCCATCGCTTCTGATCAGCTCTGCTTGGAAACCTGTCAAAATTTTTATGAAAGTTCAGTTACACTTTAGCTGTTAATATGTTGCTAGTTTTAATGATATATTTCATAATTTTACTATGGCCCCTCAAATCTGGTGCAATCTGACATTGTGACTGTGGACCAAGAAAACTTTTACACCCTTTACACCTATAGCAACATTTACAGAAGGGGCCACATATGCATTTTATTTTAATCCCACTGTTTTGTGTTCATCTAAATGACCACTTCCATAAAGTTGGATTAATTACTTGAATTGAATAACTGTCATCTCAAAAAAAAAAAAAGCTGTGATTGTTTGCTACTTGTCTGCGCTTGTTTTCCTGATTGATTGTAAATAAAAATTGTGGCATTTTATTAAAATAAATATCTCTACTTGTTTTTTCATCACATCAGGGCAGTATAAGAAAATTTAAAGCAAAGGTTCTGAGAATTGCCACATGCAGACAGTAAATGCGGACAATGTGGCAGTTGTAAGTCTGTTGTTGAATTGTAACTGACGGAATTTAAAATGTCAAGCAACAAATATCAGCGAGACTGAACCTACCTGCAATTAATGATCAAAGTCCATCCCATGTAACAGACAGGGTTAACGCAGCATTGCATGCTCTTTATATATTTTGTGTTCGTGAAATCTAAACTTGTTTTGCTCTCCTAACTTCTATTGAATATATTTGACTTATCAATAATATTATAATGCTGACTGTATAAATACACTAATGTTTATGAGAAAAAAAAATTGAAAATAAAATCTATGCAAAAGAAAACTAATGGAATAACATCCTCTTTAGGGTTTTCCCATTGATATATTCTCCTAAATGTACACAATAAGCCTTGTCATATATTTATAATATGTATTCTATCTTATTTTAACCTCTTAAGAATCAAGCAATTTTTTTTGTGTGTTTTTTTTCATCGCACATTCTGAGAACCATACCTTTTTTTCTTTTTTTTTTTTTTAAATTAATGTAGCTGTATGAGAGCTTGTTTTTTTGTGGGACATGTTGTAGTTTTTATTGGAACATATAATTTGTTGACTCATTTTAATAAATTTTTTGGGAGCAAGAATGTAAAATGTTTTTTAGACCATGAGCCATGTGGTGTATAAAATAAGTTTATTCTGTGGGTCGTTCCAATTGCAGCTGTACCAAATATGTATTTTTTACGGTGTACTATTTCTAAAAATAATTGATTTATTTTTTGTTATAAGAAAAAGGGGTTTATTTGTTTGAGGGGGATACTTTTATTGTTGGTAACTTTTTTTTAAACATATCTATTTTTTTGTTCCCCTAGGGGACTTACAGCAGTGATTGCTTGATTCCTGACAAAATGCTTTTGAATACAGAGTATTTTTTTAAAGCATTATTGCCTGTCAGTGTTACAATTAATAGGCCATTCTTATGGCATCCCTAATAAGCAAATGCTAATGGGAGACCTCGGGGGTCTTTGATGTCATGGTAAACCATCAGCACCCTGCAGCCGCTGTGTGCTGATGGTCTGACCGAGAGAGCCCCCTTCCTCTGTCGAACACGTTAGATGCCTCGGTCGATATTGACAACGGCATCCAAAGGGTTAAACAGCTGGGATCAGATTCAGGACACTACAGCTCTCCATAACACAGCACAGTTTCAGTGCCAATACGTATCACTATGTCGTACATATAAGGAATAAGGGCCTAATGTATACATAGATTTCACATTTATATAAAGTATATTAATGAATATGCAGTATTTTATTTTTTTTAGATTTACAATTGTTAATGAAATATGAAATGTAAATAATATTTATACACAGGCATTATCAATTTCATCATCATTCTTTTAAAAGGGGATTCCTACAAATAACATTTATCGCCTATTCACAGGATAAGGGATAAATGTTAGATTGCTGGGAATCCCACATGTCACTAATGAAGGGGTCCCAAGTCCCTCATATCTCCTCACCAGCATGTCCATAATGAAGAAGAGTTTTCATGAAGAGGCGGTCCAGCATGTGCGCTGCTGCTCCATACAACGCTATTGGAGAGTGCTCGGCTCTTTCCGTAACCCCCATAGAACAGCAGTGTGCGTTCTCCACTGTCGGACAAATAAAAAAAACTACTGTTTGCAGGAGCACATGCTCTTCTTCTGCTCCATACAAACTTCTCACTGCGGATGTAAACTTTGTAATAGTCCATGTAAACTTACTTTCTGCTTTTTTTTAAAAATAAAATGCACCATTGTACGCTTGTAGTTAGATTATATATAGAAAATCTGATTAGAAGGTCAGGTCATTTAGAAGGTCAGTATATCATAATAGACTGGATAAAAAATATATATATATTATCAAAAGTAGTTTGGTAAATAAGAAACAAATTAACACAAAAAGCACTCTATAGTGCAGTAAAAAAGAGAAGGGTAAGAAAATAAACTGGGCGGACCGAGCTGCAATCACCAGACAGAGTTGTGCAAAACAGGAGGCACAACTCTGGGATGCATGTAAAGTATATTCTCTGCCCTACTATCAGCGTGGTTGCTGCTCCGCTTGCAGACCTCAATCCCGAGATCTTTAACGATATAACACCAAGCAGAAAGAAAAATGCAGGATCCACGGGACGCCACCAAAATGAGAAGGACTGGAGTTAAAGCTCAAAAGAATGATTTAATGAATGTATGACGCATTTCTAGGTTGGTCTGACCTCTATTGTATGTACCCGAGAAAGAGGTCAGACTGACCTTGAAACGCGTTGTACATTCATTAATTCATTCTTTTGAGCTTTAACTCCAGTCCTTCTCATTTTGGTGGCGCCCGGTGGATCCTGCATTTTTCTTTTTGCTTGGTGTTATATGGTAAATAAGAAAGGAGGCTTTAAAAATAAATGTTACATGAAATGATTTATAATAGCACTACAAAACCAAAATATCAATAGTAGGTGGTATTTATTATCATTTCACTTGTGCCTTTGAAGCTAATAAAAGTCATATTCTTGGAACATACTTGTAATGTGTTTTCTTGTGGTAATGTACTCGTATATTGCGTTTATGTTCTCATTTATCATTGGTGTTAAATACATTTTAGAAAGCACAATAGCAGATAACTAGCCATCACTCAAGGACCTCAGTTCTCTATTATGGAAGCCCCAGCTAGTTATATCCTCAATTCAATACAGTGTTCCCAGTTTGAGCACTAAGAGCTAGTGATGCAAATTATGCCCTTAAATTCTTTCAAGTGGCATTGTTTATAGCAGTCCCCACACTACAGCCATATAGTACCTACACAGTAGTTACAGCTCACATCTGTTGTGCCCATTAATGTTGGGCCAAGTAGTAGTGCCAGCACACTAATAATCCTCATGCGAACATCCAATCAGCTGCAAGACAAATATAGCTCTCTCTTTCCATATCTCTCTTTGAAGACAGCCATCTGCACTGAAAATGACAAGTCGGAACAAAAATTATCACAGATGTGTTGTGCCAGGAATCTGGGACACTTATTTGACATGGAGTTTGGTAGCCAAACAGCCAAAGACCTCATATGTGTCCTGGGCTGTGTTTTCTGAAGTTTTTTTAAATTTAATACATGTGTGAATGCGCCCTAAAGTAATGGATTTTGGGGATTAGTCATGTCAGCACAGATCTGTGTACAGGATGCACTGTTACGACATCTTATATTTTTTATAAAGTTAAAAAATACTACGAGTTTTTTGATCGGATTTTTATGGCTGTCATTTAGCCCTCAAGCGTGCTCCAATGAATGCCGGCTAGGATTGAGTTCTGAAATCAGTGCTTCTAGCGGAAAAATTGGTCCGTGATATACAACCTCACACATAAGAATGCGGGTTGCAATATGGAGCACAATATGGTTCTGTATAGTTCACCATATAACATGCCGAAATGCACACTTACAAGCCAGATCTCCAACCACTCTACCATTTCTGATAAAAAGACGGCGCTCCAGAGTAAAAAAAACTGGCCAGCCATTACAGTTTTAATCAAATTCTATTTGGCAACCTACATTTAGCCTGTATGTTAGAACATTGTTGCACTAAAATAAGATAGCAGTTTACTGCAAACTCTTGAAAAAACAAAAAATAATAATAGTTCAATCAATTAACCAGTCTATTTATATTTCAGAGAAAATCTCCATATAGTGCTCAATACCCAACTTTTTACAAAGATACAAGTAGACAAAAAACAAATAAGGTTGTGTTGGGACTCTAATCAAGCTGGATATAGCGTTCATGTAAAAATACAATATATATTACTTTATTTAAAAATTCATAAATCCAATAAATATTACTAAAAAAATGTTTAATTCATATGTAGTTCCACTACACAAATGACTGAAATATACACAATTTACTGGCCAGTGTTCACAAATGAAAATATCACAAAATTCTATATCTATTCATAACGATTACTCTCTCTCTCACTCGCTCTCTTTCTTTCTTTCTTCTTTTCTCTCTCTCTCTCTCTCTATATAAAAGACAAATTTATCAATTTAAAGGCTATTTCACGGTGTGTATAGGAGACGTTGGCCAGCAATATTGAATAACTATAGTAGCAAGTCAATCAATAGGCCCTTAGACAATTGGTCTAGATGTTCAATAATCAGTTCTACGGATTGTACAGGATAAGGAAAACATTTCTACTTTCTTCCAGAAACAGCACCACACCTGTCCATGGATTGTGTATGGTATTGCAGCTCTTCTCCATTAAAGGGAATGGCGCTAAGCTGCATTACCACCCAAAACCTGTGAACAGTTGTTTTATTGTTTATGGTGAAAAAAAATCAGCCAGGTTTAATCCTGTATATCACTTTTAAAGTTCGACTTTAAAGGCTATGAACACCCTTTGACAAGTAAGGGAAGGCTGTAATCTTCCTTCTTGCATTAATCTTCAGACCCCTGATATTCAGTTTACAGCTTGCTCCTAGTTTCAGACTTTCCTCATGTGTGCATGCCCCTTCCAGTAATACATTCCAGCTCTGCATGTCCCCTTCCAGTAATACATGCTAGATGTGAGCTCTGTGATTCTAGGATGCTGCTGCCTCACTAGCTCTCATGTATAAGCACAGCTTCATTAATGCCTGCTCGTTCGACAACTCCTGTGTAATCTTCTCTCAACTGTGCAGACACATACATTAATGCTGCCTGTATGTAATCTCCCTCCTGCAGATTCTGATGTGGTTTCTCTCCTCTCTTTCAACACTGATGCTGTCTGTGTGGTCTCTCTTCTCTTCCCCTACAAATTCTGTCCTGGTTCTACACAGCCTCTACCTCTGCAGAATCTGGGTCCTCTCCACCCTCTCTGTTGCGTACAACCTCTTCCATTCGCCACCCTGATCATATCTCTAACACCTCTTGCGCACGACCGTGTTCGGGCCGTGAAAAGTATTTTGTGATGCTAGGAGTCTCTGACTCCCCACAGAACTGCTGTTCTGTACTGAACAAAATGATACAGTATGGGACAGCAGTTTCGTGGGGAGCCAGAGAGTCCTAGCATCATAAAATGTCTATGATGGCAGGAGTGTCATTCACCTGTACCGTGGTCTGGCCGGGAATGGTGGCTGATACGCGGACCGTTTTCCACGGCCCGAACTCGGTCGTGTGCAAGAGGTGTAACACTAAGAGAAGGGAGGGGTGAGCAAAGAGAGCAGGTGACTTCAGCCCTGACAGGAGCAGCGTGATGTTGGATCTGTGTCAGAAGCAGCAGCACAGCCAGCTATGTATAGAAGTTGCACACAATGCCCAACGGAAGCACCTTATGCCCAAAAGAGGAAATCATTGTTGTGGCCCACCCTTCATCCATATAGAACTAATGCAAAACCACTCTTAATTGTTTAGTAAATAGTATGTTATTAAAACAAAGACTAATATTACTATCATATATCGACTATATACTTTAGTGGCAGATACCAGTTCTCACAGGCACTCTGCAGCTTATATAAGTGAATACAATATAGTGAAATCGAGTGACTCACACGTCCAACCCACCCTGATTTTAGAGTTTCCGGCCGTGACCACTCGCTTCTGCAGCCATTTCCAGTCTCTGTAACAACACAAATTCAGACCCCAGACCAAACTCCCTAAAAACACGCCAGATCAAACCCCCTGAATAAGCACTTTGGGTACTTGCTTTTCCAGCACCATCCCCACCTATTCCTCATCCTATACAAAAACAAATATATATATAATATAATATACTAATAATGCCCCACACAGTAATAGTACCCTTTTTGTGCTCCACCCAGTAATAATGGCCCCCCACAGTAATAGCGCCACCTTTAGGCATTGCACAGTAACAGTGCTCCTCTTAGTCCCCCAAACAGGAATAGTGCCCCCAAACAGTAATAGTGCCCCCTATAGTAATAGTGGTCTTTTTAGTGCCTCACACAGTCATGGTGCCCATCTTTTTGTGCTCCACAAAGTAATAGTGACGCCCTACAGTAATAGTGCCCCCTTTAGGCCCCACACAGTAATAGTGGGTTATGTCCCCCTTTTTGCCCCCATATAGTAGTTTTAAAGTAACCTCACAAAACCCCATACCCACAACGAGCGACTGGGTCTTCTGAATGCTTCCTGCAGTCTGCTGTCCATGGCTCGCCGCAGTGACATCATCTCACATCTGCGCCAGGAAGCTTATTTGCTTCCTCTTGACTTCTAGCAGGCCACAGGCCTTAAACAGACTGTGGCCCACAAGAATAAACAGCGGGGAAATGGCCCTCTGCTCTGCCACAGTCAGCAGCACACGTCCGGGGATCCGACACCACTGTCGGGGCCCTCTTCTCTTGGTCGACTGTCCACTAGTGGGCAACTAATGAATTGGTGCCAGTCCAAGAAGACTATTTAGAGACTATTGACTTAATTTTGCATCAAGCAAGCTAATGATAAAAAAAATTCAGTCAGAAAACGCATCCATAGCCGGGAAATGCAACTAATTCATATTTGCAATAGTCTATGAAAGATTGCTTTTTCTATTCATTCTTTCGTGTGTACTTCTTAATTTCCCCTTAGACGGTAAAGTGGCAAGTTTTTTGCAGATTTTTATGCAGATTTTCGAGCAAAAGGCACAAGTGGTTTAAAAAAGAATGGGGAAATAAATGTAGAACTTATAGTTCTCCTTCCTACTGGATCCACTTCTGGCTGTGGCTCAAAAATCTGCACCAAAATCTGCAACAAATACGCCATGTGTGAATCCAGCCTTATAGTTGACTGTCTTTATATGTATACAATCATTAATTAGTTTTGAGTTGTCGTATGTGGTAGTTGCAGGTAACTGTTAACCATGTCTCAGGACCTTCCACCTTTTCTGCTGTGTAGTGTTCAACTAAGACCTTATTCACACGACAGGGTTTCCCGGCCGTGTGACGGCCGTTCATAAAGCGGCCATCACATGGCCGCAGTAGGAACAATAGACCCCTAATGGGGCTATTCATACGACCGATTTTTTGACGCCCCTGGAAACCCGGCCGTCAAAAAATGGGACATGCCTTATTTTCGGCCGTTCTCCCTTCCGCCCGGCTCCCATAGAAGTCTATGGGGCCGGGTAATACACGGCCATCACTGGAATGAGTCCCGAGTGACGGCCGTGTCTTCTGTCGCTCTCTCTCCTTCTCCTCCTCACAGTGCGAAGTGCATGTGAGGAGGAGGAGGGTATTATTTTGCTCCCTGTAGGAGCGGAATCCCCAATCTCCGGCCACAGCTTCGGCAACGCTGTGGCCGGGGATTGGGGACTCCGCTTCAGAAGTGCTTGACATCACTGTGTCCATATATGGACACAGTGAAGTTAGGGACTTCTGAAGCGGAATCCCCGACCGTTTGGCCGGTGTTTCCACTCCAGGAGAAGTCCCTGACGTCACTGTGTCCATATATGGACATTGAAGTCAGGGACTTCGCCTGGAACGGTGGCGCTATCTACAGAAAGGTAGGGCGGGTGCCATCTATGGGGGGTGCTGTGTAAAACTACCTACAGGGGGCTGTGTGGCATTACCTATGGGGGCTGTTTGGCATTACCTATGGGGGGCTGTGTGGCATTACCTACAGTGGGTTGTGTGGCATTACCTACAGGGGGCTGTGTGGCATTACCTACAGGGGGCTGTGTGGCACTAGCTACAGGGGGCTGTGTGGCACTAGCTACAGGGGGCTGTGTGGCACTACCTGCAGGGGGCTGTGTGGCATTACAGGGGGCTGTGTGGCACTACCTACAGGGGGCTGTGTGGCACTATCTACAGGGGGCTGTGTGGCATTACAGGGGGCTGTGTGGCATTACCTACAGGGGGCTGTGTATCGCTACCTACAGGGGGCCTGTTGCAGTATCTACAGAGGGCAGTGTGTGGCATTATCTACAGAGGGAAGTGTATGGTAAAAAATGTACAAATGGAATTCGTCCGATTCTAAAACGGACAGGGAAACAAACGGATGCATAACGGGCCAAAATCGGCCGTTAAAAACGGCAACACGACCCGGAACGGAATCGGAACGTATGCAAAACGGTCGGGAAAAATGGCCCAAATGGCCGTTTTTATCGGCCGACACCCAGACCCTGTCGTGTAAATAAGGCCTAAGGGTATATTTACTTTTTACAAAATTTTGCTGCGATCTTAATCATTGTAACAAAAATAACAACAAAAATATACCCCAAAGAAAGCCAATAGACCATAAGGCCCACTTCGCACACACTTTTTTCCGGCATGTAAAAAAAACGCCATGAGTTTTGAGCATTTTTTTATTCAGTGTCATTATGTAGAGGTATTTTCTCCAAGCGTTTTAAAAATGGAAAATTGCTAGAAAAAACGCCTATAACCTATAGCATGCAGCGTTTTGAAAAAAAAAGCAACTGACACCACAAATGCTACAAAAACGCCACAAACCAAAACGCTATGTATGTAGGCTTTCTCATATTTTACTATGGACTTTAAAGTAACATCTGGCCACTGAATTTTTTGGCGGAAAGAACATGCAATAAAAAAATGCAGCCAAAAACTCGAATAAACGCTGTTGTATGTTTGCAAATTGCAAATTGGAAGAACTGTACTCAGTTCATGGGCATTTCAGGAGTTCAATGAGTTTCTTTCAGCTGTTATATTTGCAAATATTAAAACCAATACATACCAGCATTCCATTTAACATTTCCTACAGTTGATTTGACATATAAACAAAAAATTCTTAGAATTTGCATTCTGGACTATAATAACTAAAGCTTCAGTTCTGCCCTAAAATTCACATCATAGGCAACACATTAATATTGTGGAAAAATAGGACACTGTAACATTCACTATCTGGGCAAGAGTATTGGGACACCTACACATTACACCTACAAGAGCTTCTATGACATCCGATTCAAAGTTAATACGCATTAATATGAAGTTGGTCCCACTTTGCAGCTAGAACATCTTCCACTTTTCTGGAAAGGCTTTCTACAAGATTTTGGAGTGTATCGGTGGGAATTTCTGCCCATTCATCCAGAATAGGTCAGACACTGATGTTGGATGAGAGGACCTGCCTTGCAATCTCTGCTCTAGTTCCTCCCAAAGGTATTCGATGGGTTTGAGGTCAGGGCTCTGTGCAGCTAGTCAAGTTTTTCCTCACCCAACCATGCCTTTATGGACCTTGCTTTGTGCACTGGGGTACAGTCAAGTTTGAACAGAAAAGAGCCTTCCCCACTGGGACGTAGCTAAAGGCTCATAGTCCCTGGTGAAAAAGTCCTTCTTGGGCCCTCCCCAACTTCTCATGGCCGTAGGCCTGCTGCTTTCAGCTGCATCGCTGGGTCTCCTAAGGCCCAACGATGCAGCACTAGCACGCTAAGGTCTTAAAATCTCAGGGGCAATAGTTACAATACATATACTACCCCCCCCCAAACAAAATGTGTGCGTGCATGTATGTGTATATATAGGAGACAGCATATCTATAGCACTATGACCCCTATAGCCATGGATACGATGAGATACAGTGGCTCAGCAGACTATATCACATATGATAGGCTTAGATATAGGGCCCAGCTCACTGACATTGCGGTTCCAGCGCTCGAGCCAGGAAAGGCAAGTGTAAGAATTTCTTTGCTTTTTTATGTGTTACTAATTTTTGTTTGTGTGTTTATGTTATTTTACAGGTTCGGTTGTTGGACTACTTCGGATTCGAGGACTACTTCGATGACAGTGGTTTTTTTTCTCAATAAAATGGTTAGTTAGGATAGAGTGTTTTTTTTTTATTTCAATAAAAATTTTTACTGTGTCCTTGTATTTTTTAAAACTTTAATTGTACCGCCTTAATAATGGCCGCTGACTGATTGACAGCATCCATTACTAAGGCGGGGCTTAATGTTAGCCGGTAAAAAGGATAGTACTAACCCCCATTATTACCCCGATACCCACTGCCACCAGGGGTACCGGGAAGAGCCGTGTACGATCCAGTACCCGACTATCTGTAGTGATGAAGGGCCACGGTTTCTTGCCTTTACCAACCTAATAATACCAGCCTGTGGCCGTCCCAGTACCCGATCATCCCTACAGGTGATCGGGTACTGGATCACACCCGGCTCTTCCCGGTATCCATGGTGGGGGTGGGTACCGGATAATAATTGCGTTAGTGTTAGCCTCTGCACCGGCTAATACTAAGCCCCGCCTTAGTAATGGACAGTATCAATCAGCCAGCGGCCATTACTAAGGCAGTAGTAATAAAGTTTAAAAAAATACAAAGACATAAAAAAATATTTTATTGAAATAAAAAACACCCACACAACCTTCTTTAACCAATTTATTGAAAAAAAATAAGCTGTCATCGAAGTAGTCCGCGAATCTGAAGTAGTCCAACAACTGAACCTGTAAAAAAACAAAAAAAAACAACATTAGTTACACATGTAGTAGGCTTAGATACATGGCCCATGTGTGATCCTGTCTGCTGGGCCCTGTATCTAAGCCTACCACATGGTAGGCTTAGATACAAGACCCACGTGTGATACTCTCTGTAAGACCCTGTATATAAGCCTACCATGTGGAACGAAATGAGCCATCTTCGAAAATCAGCCCACCACCACCCAGACCGTAATGCATCCAGCAGAGGGGGGTAGATCTGTAACAAAGTCCATTGCTATATGCTGCCAGGGAGCATTGGGCACAGGCAAAGGCTGGAGCAGGCCAGCAGGTTTGAAGTGAGCAATCTTGTTAGCCGCGCACACCGTGCAGGACGAAACAAAGTCCATGAAGTCTTTGGGCAGCGTGGGCCACCAGAAATGACGGGAAATCAGGTCTCGGGTCTTACAGGCACCCGCCTGACCGGCCAGTTTGGAGCTGTGTCCCCAGCAGAGGATTCTCCCCCTGTCTGCCAGGCGCACAAAAGTCCTCCCCGGAGGGATGTCTCTAACTTGCAGAGGGTTGACAGAGATAATGCAGGACGGATCAAAAATATTTTGTGGGGACTCTATGGTGTCCTCTGTCTCGGACGACCTGGACAAGGCATCGGCCCTCACATTCTTGTCAGCCGGGCAATAGTGAAACTCAAACTGGAACCGGGCACAGTACAGCGGCCACCTGGCTTGACAGGGGTACAGCTGTTGGGCCGTCTGGAGATAGGTGAGTTTCTTGTGGTCAGTAAATATCAGGATGGGATGAGTTGCGCCCTCTAGTAGATGTCTCCACTCCTACAGGGCCAATTTAATGTCCAGTAACTCCCGATTCCCAATCGAGTAGTTGCGCTCTGCAAAAGAGAAAAGTTTAGAGTAATAGCCACATACCACGGCCTTGCCTTTGGGACCTCTCTGGAACAGAAGTGTGCCAGCACCAACCGAGTAGGTGTCCACCTCCAACCAAAACCGTCGAGATACATCAGGATGATGGAGGGTAGAGGCTGACTTGAAGGCACTCTTCAGGCTATTAAATGCGGATTCAGCATTCTGGAGTCCACACCTTGGCGTTCATGCCTTTCTTGGTGAAGGTAGAGATGGGAGCTGTCAGTGAGGAGAAGCTTGGGATGAACTGCCGGTAGAAATTGGCGAATCCCAGAAATGCTGTATGGACCTTAAGCCTTTAGGACGTGGCCATTCCAGGACAACTTTTACTTTCTCCAGATCCATCTTGAGACCTTGGTCTGAGATTATGTAGCCAAGGAAGGGTAGAAAATTCCTCTCAAACATGCACTTCTCCAGCTTGGCATATAGGCGATTCTCCCTGAATTGCAGCAGAACTTGATGGACATGTCTCTAATGAGTCGTCGGGTCTGGGGAAAAAATTATGTCTTCGAGATAGGCCACAACACAAACATAGAGGAGATCCCGGAAGATGGCACTGACGAATTCTTGGAAGACCGCGAGAGCGTTACACAGGCCGAAGGGCATCACAGATATTCATAGTGCCCGTCTCGGGTGTTAAATGCCGTCTTCCATTCTTCACCCCGGTGAATTCGGATTAGGTTGCAAGCCCCACGAAGGTCTTGTTTAGAAAAAATCTTGGCTCCTCGTATGTGGTTAAAAAGTTCTGAAATCAATGGCAACGGATATTTATTTTTGATCTGGTTTTTGATGAAAAAGAACCCGGCCGCCGGCCAGGGAGGAGGATTTTCGTATGAAACAACTCTCCAAATTCTCCTTAATATATGCCGACAAAGACTGAGTCTCTGGCAAGGAGAGAGGGTATACCCTACAACAGGGAAGAGATGCATCAGGAACCAGCTCAATAGGGCAGTCATATGCCCGGTGTGGAGGCAGCGGCCCACCTCCTACTTGCTGAAGACATCTGAGATCAGAGAATAATGAGAAGGCAATCCTGCCAATGACTGAGGCCGAGGAGGCTGGACCGGATGGATCTGCCCCAGGCAGCAGTTGAGGCACTTGGGACTCCACAGGAATTCCAGTCCAGAACTGGGGCATGTAGTTGGAGCCAGGGCAGGCCCAGCAGCATAGGGTTGACGGCCTTGGGTAGAACATGAAACCAGATGAGCTCGGAATGAAGGTGAATGAATTGAATGAATGAAAAATTAATGAATTGAATGCAATAAATTGAAAAATAAATAATTTTAGTCCAAAAGAGTTTTTATTCTGCAAAAGTCATACAACATAAAAAAAACAAAACATATGTGGTATCATCCTAATTGTACTGACCCATAGAATAAACGTAGCATGTTATTTATGCCGCACAGTGAACGGTGTAAATTTAAAACACATAGAACAAGGGCGGAATTTCAGGTTTTTTTCTATTCCCCCAAAAAAAGTTAATAAAAGTAAATAAAAAAATGATATGTACCCAAATATGGTGCCATTAAAAAGTACAACTAATCGTGCAAAAAGAAGACCTCATACAGCTATGTTGAAGGAAAAACAAAAAAGTTATACCTCTTTCAATGCAAATATAGAAAAAAGAAAAAAAATTGCTTGGTCATTAGGGCCTAAAATAGGCTGGTCACTAACGGGTTAATGGTGGTCTGGATGTCCCAGATATCACTAAGTACTACTAGGTGGCTCAAATTGCTCAACTAGTCAAATAACATGTCATCTTTGATACATCTTTATGACTTACACTGGAAGCATGTGCCAACCCTCCCCTTTGAGACTCCAGATTAATAACGTAATTCTAAAATATTCTTGAAAAACTCTGCAATAAAGTGAAATATGCTTCTAATCTCATATCCTCCACTTACCCTTACTACCTATATTTAGATTCCCCAGGTTTCTTTCTGGTCAACTTTCTCCTCGCCCATTTAAACTATGTCAAGCTGCAAGTTTCACAACGTTTTTATTTCCCTACATTACAAGAAAAATATACTCTCCCCTCAAATGAGCTTTTCTGGTATTTACATATTAAGATCTTTCTGTCCTCCCTTTTTAAAAAATACCTTCTGCCCGCACTCCCTTTCCACGTTTTAACACAGATGTAGGATAGCCCCTCAGGCCTCATTTCGATCCTATACTCCTACATGCATGGCCGGCCTTAGGTACGTGCGACCAGTGCGGTCGCACAGGGCGCCGCCCGCCGCACTGTAAGGGGGCGCCCCTGGGAGTGCATGCCCCGCGCCATGGCCACTACTCGGGGGGGGGGGGCAGCGGGTTAGGTGCCACTCACTTTCTGCACCAACCTCATACTGGCCACCCCGCGCCCTGGCCACCACTCGTCCGTTCACCCTGTCCTGCGTCCTGAATGACGAGACAGGCGTGATAACATCATTCAGGACGCAAGACAGGGAGGAGACACTGTGCTTCCTGTGCGTTTCCAGGGCTGGTGGAGACACAGAGGGAACGTTTTCTCCACGGCGGCACCAGCTCCAGCAGGCAGTTTTTGCCAGAAGCCCAGCAGGTTAGTCACTGACTGGACTTTGTTTGAATGTGGGAACTGATGGGGTTCTAAAAAGGGCAATAATGGCAAATGGACAGAGAATTCAGTGCCACCTTGGTGCCCATTTGCCCCTTATTGCTCCTTTAGTGTCCTTCTATTCAGTGCCCCCTTGATGCCCATTTGCCATTTTGTTGCCCCGTTATTATTCTTTTGTGACAAATGATGCTAAAGGCTACAGGGGCAGTAATGGCAAATGGGCATCAAGGGGCCAAAAGGGTGCTAAAAGGGCAATAAGTGGCAAATGGCACCATGGTGGCACTGAAAGGCACAAAAGTGTTAATAAATGTCAAATGGGCACAGAATTCAGTGCCTTCATAGTGCACATTTACCATTTGTTGCCCTTTTAAACCCTGTTCAGATTACGTGAAAAGCTATGCACACCGTTGATTTTTTTTAAATAAAAATCAGTGTGTTTGGTGCAACTTTGTAATTACATTTAAGGCTTCATTCACATCTGCATCAGGGCTTCGTTCAGGCCTTCCATCTGAGCTTTCCATCAGAACGGAGCCCTGACTGAAACAAACGGAAACCATAGGTTTCCGACTGCGTCATCATTGATTTCAATTGTGACGGATCCGGGGCAAATGGTTTGCGTTTTTCTCCGTTGTGCAAGGGTTCCGTCGTTTTGGCGGAATCAAAAGCGCAGTCGACTACAGTATTGATTCAGTCAGGGTTCCGTTCTGACGGAAAGCTCAGATGGAACGCCTGAACGGAGCCCTGACGCAGATGTGAACAGAGCCTTATTAAACTATTTTAACTTTTTGAGATACAGCTGTTTTGTATTCTGTATACAGAGCAGCCGTATCTAGCACTGAGACCTGAGTCAGTCAGGTCAGTGGGACTGACGGGTTCAATGTCAGCGTGTCCTGCGTGTCGACGGTTCATAACTTAGATGTGATCGATAACAGGTGGATCCTGCGTGTCAGAGACACAGGACCTGCTGACACTGAACCCGTCAGTCCCACTGGCCTGACGGATTCAGGTCTCAGCGCTAGATACGGCTGCTCTGTATACAGAATACAAAGCAGCTGTATCTCAAAAAGTAAAAATTGTTTTTAATAAAAAGTATTTATTTAGAAAGTTGCACAAAACACACTGATTATTTAAAAAATAAATAAATAAACGATTTCAAAGGTGTGCATAGCCTTTAAAGTGGTTGTCCGGAATACAAATTAAACATTTTGTTGAAGCAGCAGGTGGAGTTAAAATAAAAATAATAACTTATACTTACCTCTCTCCTCCCAGACGTTCCTGCGCTGGGGGCTCCCGTCAGATCTGTTCTCTGTTTGTATATAGCGTATATGTTCTCTGTTTGTATATAGCGTTGACATCATGTTGACCGTACACCACCGCTGCAGCCTATTAATAGCCTCAGTGGCGTTCAGCTGAGACCAGTAAATAGCTGCGGCGGTGACGTACTGTCGACGTGATTTCACCGCTGCAGTCACTCTGTTTACACACAAAACAGAGATGACAGAAGCCCCCAGCGCAGGAACGTATGGGAGGAGAGCGGTTAGTATCAGGGCCGGCTCCAGTTTTAAGTGGGCCCACAAGACTTAGTAGACCCCTTTGTGGGGGAACTCACGGCGGCAGTAAAATGGCCGAAAATGTAACTTTGTGCCCCCATATAGACATTAGGCCGTGTTTATGCCCCCATATACAAGTAAGGCCCACAGTTTGTACTCCTATATGTTTAGCACCCTCTGTAGATAGTGCCACACAGCCCCCCTTCCAGGTAGTGCCACACAGTCCCCCTCCTAGGTAGTGCCACACAGCCCCCCCCCCTGGTAATGTCACACAACCCCCCCTCCCTGGTAGTTTTCCACACAACCACCCTCCCTTAAAGTGCCACACTACCACCCTCCCTGTAGGTTGCGCCTTTGGGGTTCCCTCTAGGAGTGGAATCCCCAGCCAGAGCATTATCGACACTATGGGTGGAGATTCCGCTTCAGGAGCAGCCCCTTACATCACTGTCCATATATGGACAGTGTTTTCCGAGGCAGCCCCAGAGCCATAGTCCCGGGCAGAGCACTACTAGCACTCTGCCCCGGTTCTCCTGCTCTGCTCCTGACATCACTGCGCATAGATGGACAGTGATGCCGTGACAATGGCAGCATCAGCACCCGGCGGCCGAGTGGGCCCCCTGAGGGTAGTGGGCCCCCGGCACTCGCCTTGGTTCGCCGGGTGCTGACGCCGGCCCTGGTA
Organism: Rhinoderma darwinii; assembly: GCF_050947455.1. Lineage (NCBI taxonomy): Eukaryota > Metazoa > Chordata > Amphibia > Anura > Rhinodermatidae > Rhinoderma > Rhinoderma darwinii. Next base: position 117,187,261 of record NC_134689.1, read on the forward strand.
AGTATGGGCTGCTTTTTTATTTGAAGCCCTCCTCTCCTGCGGCCACATGAAAAGTTTAAACCTGGACAATCCCTTTAACCTCTTAACACTATCCGTGTATGTATAGCGGATGTGCATTCCAACAATATTGCACGTGCCACTGTGTTTTATCTGTGGTGTTACATAGGACTGCAGGTAACACTAATACATTATCTGTATTCAGAGAGTTATCACTGTGTGTTATCTGTGGTGTTACATAGGACTGCAGATAACATCTACAATATTATCTGTACTCAGAGAGTTATTACTGTGTGTTATCTGTGGTGTTACATAGGACTGCAGGTAACATCTACTACATTATCTGTACTCAGAAAGTTATAACTGTGTGTTATCTGTGCTGTTACATAGGACTGCAAGTAACACTACTACATTATCTGTAGTCAGAGAGTTATCACTGTGTTATCTGTGGTGTTACATAGGACTGCAGGTAACATATACTAGATTATCTGTACTCAGAGAGTTATCACTGTGTTATCTGTGGTGTTACATAGGACTGCAGGTAACACTACTACATTATCTGTAGTCAGAGAGTTATCACTGTGTTATCTGTGGTGTTACATAGGACTGCAGGTAACTTTCTGTTCCGTGTATATATGTCCCTGCGTGGGTATTTTGGGCCTGTATGTCCATATATTTACCTATATGTATTTGTATAAGACCCATTATGTGTGTATACATGCCTCGTGTGTGTGTGTGTGTGTGTGTGTGTGTGTGTATGTGTGTGTGTTTGTGTGTATATATATATATATATATATATATATAATGTATGTATATTTGCCTGTATCTCTAAATATGTGCCTCCATGTATGTATAGTATATATATATATATATATATATATATATATATATATATATATATATATATATATATATATATATATATTTATATATATATTTATATATATATTTATTTTTTGGGTTTGAGGAGGGCCTGGTCTGGGGTCTATATTCATTTTGGGAGTCTGGTCAGGGGTCTATATTGAGAGGGTCCATTAGTTAGGGGAATCTAGTCTGGGGTCTTTATTTCGAGGGTCTATGTTTATTTAGGGGTTCGGTCTGGGGTCTGTATTTAGGCGGCCTGGTCTCGTGTCGGAATTTATTTGTGTTGCTACAGAAGCTTGAAATGGCTACAAAAGCAAGTGGGCAAAGATGTCATGAAACTCTGCAGTCATGATGGTCTTGGCCGGATGGAGAAAAAAAAGGAAAGAGAATGTCTACAATCAGAGAAGACGTCACCAGTGAGTCACTAGATTTATAGAGGACCTGTCACCCGTCCTGACATGTCTGTTATAGTAAATTCTTGTATTCCACGAAAAGTATCTGTGTAGCCCAGGCCAAATTGACAAATATATGTTACCATTCCCTGTGTCAAGATGTGTCCCTACACAGTAGTCTGAACTGTCAGTGATGATTGGAGACTGTCAATGTGTAGGTACAAAGGCCGCCTTGACACTCAGCTGTCAATGCTGGCACAGAAAGTCTGTTTTGACCATAGACATGGTGTGGCAGAGAAAGGGCCCCAACATTGTGCAACAGCCCAGGGCCTGTTGTCTACTTAATTTGCCACTGACCCTTGGACAACTTATGCATTACCAACAGGAGAACCCATCATCTATGTAACTAGAGTTCACCCAAACTCAGGGTGTCCCAGTGAGATTCTTTATTTCTCTGCCTCTCCCAAAGCTGATTTCCCTCAAACATGTTTGCAGGCCATTGGCCCAGTTGTTAATTTACTGGATCTTAGTTCTTTGATTTGTCCAATTATTAAACAGTGTCTCTGTTCAATTTGTAACGTCTTTATTGTTATCAGAATAAGATATTGAGGGTCCTTGCAAGCCTATGGATACATTTGTCATATATGTAAGGAGCATTTCCCAGCACAAATGCCAAACGTGTAAACACAGTGTGAGTAGATTCTTATGTAGTATGGTTCAAAAAGTCCATCAAGATCGATCTAGTAACATAAAGTGAAAAATATATAGATCAACGTGTTTTATAGAGTAGTGTAGTTAATTGTATGCTATGGATGTGGACCATTATGCTGTGTGGTGCACCTTCGCTTTCTTATAAATAATTTTTTTTTAACAAAAGGGATTCTTCAACGTTCCCTCACTGTTGCTGTTCTGTCCGGGAGTCCTACTGTATGATTGCAGGAAACACACCTAGTGCCATTGACAATAAATTATATGCCACATATTCAGCTCATGCCTGGGGTGCAAGTATAATGATTAATAAAAGTATTGCTTGTCAAAAAATTTACTACATTCTGGACCCAAAAGGGAGCTTAATAATGCTATACGGTTGGCTAAAGTCAAGTAGAATGATTCTAGTGGACTGTACTTGCTCCTCGATTCCCCTCTGAATATTTTGGACAGTGTACAGATATACATTAGTAAATTCCCTATAAGTCCTCTATTTTTAGTGGGGGATTTCAATAAAGTAGTGAATGAAATGTGGGACCATATGTCAACAAAAAGGTGAGTTTAAAATAATACCTTAGCTAAAACAATGTTTGTCAAATTTATAGATAAAAAGGGGTCTTATAGACTTTTATCACCATGCAGAGAAATAGGGCTGTAGTTTTTTTTTTAAATTAATTGTAATGTCGGGATAGGGAAACAGACAAGTGAGCCCTAATCTACCCGCCACTCAGTCCCTGCCTACTTGCAACGACCCGCCCTAGGCGGCGGGGTACAACTGGGCGGTGGTCCCTACACTCAATAGGTGCACGACAGACAAACAGACAAGGGTACAAAGAAGCCAGGGAAATGGGGAAGTTTCCCACGGGAATACCGTGAGCAACAAGCGAGGTGAACGAGCCGAGTCAAACCAGGAGATGAGCGAGGTACAAAAACGCAGAGCAGAAGAGTGGTCAGAAAAGCCAAGGTCAATCACAAGCAGAGGATCAGTAGTTCAAGAAGCTGCAGCAGGGCCAGGAAACCAACAGAGAAGAATCACAAGCAAAGGAGGAACAGGAAAGGCAGGTATAAATAGACAGAGGGCGGGAGCTAGCTCCGTCTGGCCAGGCTGTGATAGGCTCTCCCACTCCTAAGCCTGCCATCCTGAGTGGTGGAAGATGGAGTCAGTCTCACAGACATAGAAGCAGGTGCAGACTGATTACCTATGGGCGTCGACACAGAAGTTGTGTCTGGCAGATCCTTTAAAGTACCCCCCCTTTTATGAGAGGCCACCGGACCCTTTCTAGGTGGACCTGGTTTATTGGGGAAACGAAGGTGGAACCTCCTGAGAAATACCCCAGCGAGAACATCCCGGGCGGGTACCCAAGTCCTCTCCTCAGGCCCGTATCCCCTCCAATGGACTAGGTACTGGAGGGAGCCTTGGACCATCCTGCTGTCCACTATCTTGGCCACCTCGAATTCTACCCCCTCAGGGGTGAGAACAGGGACCGGAGGTTTCCTTGAGGGAGCCAAGGACGGGGAGCAGCGTTTAAGGAGGGAGGCATGAAACACATCGTGTACTCGAAAAGACGGGGGCAACTCCAGTCGGAAGGAAACAGGGTAAAGAACTTCAATGACCTTGTATGGCCCTATAAACCGGGGAGCAAACTTCTTGGACGGGACTTTAAGGCGCAAATTTTTTGACGATAGCCACACCAGATCCCCGACCACAAACAAGGGGTTAGCAGAAAGTCTTCTATCTGCCTGAGTCTTTTGTATGCTCTGGGACGCCTCTAGGTTCTTCTGAACCTGTGCCCAGACTGTGCACAGTTCTCGATGAACGACATCTACCTCGGGATTGTTGGAACTACCAGGTGAAACGGAGGAGAACCGTGGATTAAACCCAAAAAATTACAGAAAAAGGGGGAGACCCCTGACGAGTTACTGACCCGGTTATTAAGGGAAAATTCGGCGAGGGGAATGAATGAGACCCAATCATATTGACAGTCAGAGATAAAACACCTTAAATATTGTTCAAGAGACTAATTAGTCCTCTCACTTTGGCCATTAGTTTCAGGATGGAAGGCAGAGGAGAAGGACAGATCAATCTCCAACTTTTTACAGAAGGCTCTCCAAAACAATGAAACAAATTGTACCCCTCTGTCAGAAACAATATTGACAGGGACCCCATGGAGACGCAGGATGTGTTTGACAAACAAGGTAGCTAACGTCTTAGCATTGGGTAGTTTCTTGAGGGGCACAAAGTGGCACATCTTACTGAAGCGGTCTACTACAACCCACACCACCGACTTGCCTTGAGATGGAGGCAAATCGGTGATGAAATCCATGGAGATATGGGTCCAAGGTCTCTGGGGAACGGGCAAAGAACATAGTAAGCCCGCTGGTCAGGACCTGGGAGTCTTGGACCTAGCACAAACTTCACAAGCGGCGACGTAGGCCTTAACGTCTTTGAGCAACCCAGGCCACCAATAGTTTCTGGCAATGAGGTGCTTGGTACCCAGGATGCCTGGATGGCCAGATAGTGCAGAGTCATGATTTTCCCTAAGTACCCTTAGCCGGAATGGCAGGGGAACAAACAGCTTGTTTTCAGGAAGGTTCCCGGGAGCTGAACCTTGATCAGCCGCAATTTCAGAGACTAAATCAGAATCAATAGAGGAAATGATTATACCTGGAGGCAAAACACAAGCAGGATCTTCCTCCGAAGGAGGGCTGGCCATGAAGCTACGCGACATTGCATCAGCCTTAATATTTTTAGACCCAGCCCTATAGGTGACCAAAAAGTTGAATCTGGTAAAAAATAACGCCCATCGAGCTAGTCTCGGGTTTAGCCTCCGGACAGATTCTAGGAAAACCAGATTCTTGTGGTCGGTAAGGACCGTTACCTGGTGCCTAGCCCCCTCCAGGAAGTGGTGCCACTCTTCAAATGCCCATTTAATGGCTAAGAGTTCGCAGTTGCCAATATCATAGTTACTTTCAGTGGGCGAAAACTTCCTGGAGAAGTAGGCACAGGGGCGGAGATGGGTGAGGGACCTGGTACCCTGGGACAAGACAGCCCCCACTCCCACCTCGGACGCGTCAACCTCCACGATAAATGGCTCCATTTGGTTGGGCTGAACCAGCACTGGGGCCGAGATAAAGCACTTCTTAAGGACCTCAAAAGCCTGGACCGCCTCAGGAGGCCAGTGGAGGAGATCAGCACCTTTGCGAGTAAGATCCGTAAGAGGCTTAGCGATGACCGAGAAGTTAGCAATAAATCTCCTGTAATAATTAGCGAACCCCAGGAAGCACTGTATCGCCTTCAGGGAGGCAGGTTGGACCCATTTCGCCACAGCCTGGACCTTGGCTGGGTCCATGCGGAATTCATGAGGAGTGAGGATTTGACCCAAAAACGGTATCTCCTGCACCCCAAACACACATTTTTCGGTCTTAGCAAACAGTTTGTTTTTCTGAAGGGCCTGGAGCACCTTCCTGACATGCTCAATGTGGGAGGACCAGTCCTTGGAAAACACAAGTATGTCATCAAGGTACACTACAAGAAATACCCCCAGGTAGTCTCTTAAAACCTCATTTATGAAATTCTGGAAGACCGAGGGAGCATTACACAACCCAAAGAGCATAACGAGGTATTCGAAATGACCTTCGGGCGTGTTAAACGCAGTCTTCCACTCATCCCCCTCTTTGATGCGGATAAGGTTATAAGTCCCCCGTAGATCAAACTTAGAGAACCATTGGGCCCCCTGAACCTGATTGAAGAGATCAGGAATCAAAGGAAGGGGATACTGGTTCCTTACAGTGACCTTATTCAAGTTTCGGTAGTCAATGCATGGCCTAAGACCACCATCCTTCTTCCCTACGAAGAAGAAGCCAGCACCTACCGGAGAAGTAGAGGGGCGAATGTAACCCTTGGCCAGGCATTCCTGGAAATACTCTCTCATGGCTTCACGTTCGGGACAAGAGAGATTAAATATCCTACCCTTAGGGAGCTTAGCTCCTGGTACCAAATCAATTGCGCAATCGTATTCTCTATGAGGTGGTAACACTTCAGAGGCCTCTTTAGAGAAAACATCAGCGAAGTCCTGAACAAACTCAGGTAGAGTGTTCACCTCCTCAGGGAGAGAAATAGAATTAACAGGAAAACATGATGTCATGCATTCATTACCCCATTTGGTAAGATCCCCAGTATTCCAGTCAAAAGTGGGATTATGCAGCTGCAACCAGGGAAGGCCTAAAACCAAATCAGACGATAATCCCTGCATCACCAGTACAGAGCACTGCTCCAAATGCATGGAGCCAACAAGGAGTTCAAAAACAGGGGTATGCTGTGTAAAATAACCATTAGCAAGAGGAGTGGAGTCGATACCCACTACCGGGACAGGTTTAGGCAAATCAACCAATGGCATAGCTAGAGACATAGCAAATTCCACAGACATAATATTAGCAGAAGACCCTGAATCCACGAAGGCACTGCCGGTAGCAGACCTACCACCAAAAGAGACCTGAAAGGGAAGCAAGATTTTATTACGTTTCATATTTACGGGAAATACCTGTGCGCCCAAGTGACCTCCCCGATGGTCACTTATGCGCAGAAGTTCTTCCGGCTGCTTATTCTTATGCCTAGGACAGTTGTTCACTTGATGCTTGTCATCCCCACAGTAGAAGCAGAGACCATTCTTCCTGCGGAACTCTCTACGTTGTTGGGGGGACACAGAGGCCCCGAGTTGCATAGGTACATCCGAGTTTTCCGTGGAAGAACGAAGCAACGGAACCTCGGGAGGCATCATGGGGGAGTCAGAGGAGAAAACACCAACACGTTCAAGTCGTCGTTCCCTGAGACGTCGGTCAAGTCGTACCGCTAAAGCCATAACCTGATCTAGGGAGTCAGAAGAGGGATAGCTAACTAGCAGGTCTTTCAGGGCGTTCGACAGACCCAATCTAAACTGGCACCTTAAGGCAGGGTCATTCCACCGAGAAGCTACGCACCACTTCCTAAAGTCAGAACAATACTCCTCAACAGGTCTCTTACCCTGACGTAAGGTCACCAGCTGACTCTCGGCAAAGGCAGTCTTGTCAGTCTCGTCATAAATGAGCCCGAGAGCAGAAAAGAAAAGATCAACGGAGGAAAGTTCAGGGGCGTCAGTAGACAAGGAGAAGGCCCATTCTTGGGGCCCGTCCTGGAGCCGGGACATAATTATACCCACCCGCTGGCTCTCAGAACCAGAGGAGTGGGGCTTTAAGCGAAAATAAAGCCTACAACTCTCACGAAAGGAGAAAAAAGTCCTCCGGTCCCCTGAGAACCGGTCAGGCAACTTGAGGTGGGGTTCAAGAGGTGAGGTGAGGGGCACTACCAGGGTAGCATCAGGCTGGTTGTCCCTCTGAGCCAGGGCCTGGACCTGTAGGGAGAGGCCCTGCATTTGCTGAGCCAGGGTTTCAAGGGGATCCATAGTAGTGTCAGGGACCAGGGTAGACTAGGTATATGGGCTTGTGATTATGTAATATCGGGGTAGGGAAACAGACAAGTGAGCCCTAATCTACCCGCCACTCAGTCCCTGCCTACTTGCAACGACCCGCCCTAGGTGGCGGGGTACAACTGGGCGACGGTCCCTAAACTCAATAGGTGCACGACAGACAAACAGACAATGGTACAAAGAAGCCAAGGAAATGGGGAAGTTGCCCACGGGAACACCGTGAGCAACAAGCGAGGTGAACGAGCCGAGTCAAACCAGGAGATGAGCGAGGTACAAAAACGCAGAGCAGAAGAGTGGTCAGAAAAGCCAAGGTCAATCACAAGCAGAGGATCAGTAGTTCAAGAAGCTGCAGCAGGGCCAGGAAACCAACAGAGAAGAATCACAAGCAAAGGAGGAACAGGAAAGGTAGGTATAAATAGACAGAGGGCGGGACCTAGCTCCGTCTGGCCAGGCTGTGATAGGCTCTCCCACTCCTAAGCCTGCCATCCTGAGTGGTGGAAGATGGAGTCAGTCTCACAGACATAGAAGCAGGTGCAGACTGATTACCTATGGGCGTCGACACAGAAGTTGTGTCTGGCAGATCCTTTACATTAATCCTTTTTGAATAAAATTGCTCAAACAGGACATTGACATCAAACATGAAATTGAAAACTACATGAGGACTATCATTTCTCATAGTGATGAAAAAGTTGTCTGGGACACTCTAAAGGCATACCTCAGAGGTCTCAGTATTGGCCTGCAGGATGGCAAAGTTGGCTACAACCATAGTGCATGAAGATCAAACAAAATTCATTTTTGGGAAGTCAGTGGCCTACAAAATGTCAGTTATATTGGAACATTAAATAGCCATGTGAGGCAGCGGAACTAGGACTGTTGTCAAATGGGCCAAATTGCTAGACAAAGGGTCTAGGGCAAGGGTGAGTGTGAACGGAAAAGCATCTCCTTTGATTGAGTTAAATGGGGGGGGGGGACAAGGCAAAGGTGCCCTCTGCGCCCCCCTACTTTTTGCCATCGCCAAGGGTTCCTTGGCATGCCTTATATGTAGCAATAAATGGTTTTCTGTGTGGTCCAATAGAGGACAAGATTATTTTATATGCAGATAAAAAACTCCTCCTATTGGCAGAGGCTAAACATGCACTGCAGAAAGTAGTTAAAATTATAAAGTCACATGGGAAATATTCTGGGATTATTATTAATTGAAGCAAATAATATTGTCTTCTCTTGGACCATGTGCCATTACCGGTAAATAATACCAATCAGCTGATGGGGGAGAACTCTTTAAATATCTTGGGGTGATGATGGCTAAAGATATACCACATTTTTTCAGACTGTAAGACTAAAAAATATTTCATACCAATTCTAAACTTCACAGATGGTCTAAGGAAGTGGAGGGGTTAATGTCACTAACTCTGTTCAGGTGACAGAGCTGGGGGAAAGAAGTGGTGGATGAGGGGCGGGGACTTTGATTCATGCCCCTTTGGTATCGATGTTTTATATTCCAGTTATATTGTGTTTTACATTAGTTATATTATATATGTTTTATATTCGTTATATTATATGTTTTATATTCCAGTTATGTATCGTTATACACCAGTTGCAGGTATTTTATGTATATATTATATACCAGTTATTCTATATTTCACTTATGTTATATACGTCATCACCTTATATATATTTTTTTCATTCTTAATAAAATGAGTTTCACTGTATTACACTGTATTTCTGGTCTCTACGGGTGGTGCGGCCGCATGCTGGGAGTTGTTGGGAGTTGTTCACATGATACAGTCGACGTGTCCATTTAATAGATGAGCAGCTCTGCACCTGAGGAGGTACTACAACCCTCAGCATGCCCTCAGTGAGAGGATACATAGAGGACTACTGCACTCGGGGTAACCACTACTCCCCCTAGTAATCCTTTCCTCCAGGATTCACCGTCCAGACTGCATCCTGCAGTGATATGACATTCACCGGCAGTGGAGGGAGACGCGGAGCCCCCGCTGTACCTCCAACTCCACACATAATGTGACCTCAAAACTGAGGCGGCGACCGCTGACCCGACTCACCCGCTTCCTGGGAGGATGCGACAGCGCGGGAAACTGGGGACGTCACGTGACACATTTGGCGCGCACGAGAAGCGGCTGCAGGACGGAGCTGAGATGGCTGCACACAATGATGGAGGGCAGAGCCAGGGAACAAAGGTGTCAGGTACAAATTCAATGCGGTTTTTTTCCATAGCTAAAAATCATGAGGGTTTAATCTCTGACGGTATTATTCAGACGTAGCGGTCGTGGCGTTTTGCCGTGATTTTGCGACATAAGAATGGGACAGCTACAGTTCTGTACATCTGAATAAGGGGTTCTGCGGCAGCTGTGTTTTATATAAGAACACGATATACAGATGTCACTGACGTTGCTGTCTGGTCTGCATGCGGTATTACTGCGGTGCTTGATTATAAATGACCAGTGATAGGGATTAGACTTTACTGCAGGTCCCAGAAGTCATCGAATGATGTACGTTGCAGCAAATTATGGGATGCCACATCATCAATAGGGGCGGAGCCTGTCAGTGCAATCCGTTACCTGGGGAAGGTGTGTCCAATCAAAACTAGCTATTCCCTGATTTTAAACCAAAGAAAAATCGGGCTTCAAACAAACTTTCGAAAATATATATAAGATAAAGAGATACTTATGGAACAAAGTTCAAACAATGGAGCCTAGAACTATTTTTTTTTAGCGAATAGTTTTTATTGAAGTTTTTTATGATACAAAACAGATAGTACACAAAACACCCAATCCCATCCCTCCAGCCCCTTCATCTGTACAGGCAAAGCTTATTCACATTTATAGGTGTATATAACAGTTTTAACTTATAATAAAAACTCCTATGCTTAGAATATTACATTTCTTTGAGAGTATCACTCTTACTGACTGTAAATGCGGATTGAGGTAGCCTGTGGTTGCCAAGCATGGAGCCCACTGTCCCTCATATTTCTTAACTGTTCCCCATTTTACACCGCGTTCCAAATTATTATGCAAATGTTATTTTTCGCTGATTTTCCTAAATAGTCGATGCAAATGACAGTCAGTATAATCTTCAAGCCATCAACCGTTGGAGTATAATGCAAATTTTATTGAACAAATCTCCTAATGATAACAGATTTTTTTTTAGAAGTAAAAAACTCAAAATGCACTGTTTCAAATTATTATGCACAACAGAGATAAAAAACATTTTAAAGGTTGTAAAGAGAACTAAAATGGTAATTTGTTGAATTTGCAGCATCAGGAGGTCATATTTACAGAAATCAAAAGCTCTTTCAATCAAAAAAAACTTATCAGGCCAAGTTACATGTTAACATAGGACCCCTTCTTTGATATCACCTTCACAATTCTTGCATCCATTGAATTTGTGAGTATTTGGACAGTTTCTGCTTGAATATCTTTGCAGAATGTCAGAATAGCCTCCCAGAGCTTCTGTTTTGATGTGAACTGTCTCCCACCCTCATAGATATTTTGCTTGAGGATGCTCCGAAGGTTCTCAATAGGGTTGAGGTCAGGGGAACATGGGGGCTACACCATGAGTTTCTCTCCTTTTATGCCCATAGCAGCCAATGACACAGAGGTATTCTTTGCAGCATGAGTTGGTGCATTGTCATGCATGAAAATAATTTTGCTACGGAAGACACGGTTCTTCTTTTTGTACCACGGAAGAAAGTGTTCAGTCATAAACTCTAAGTACTTTGCAGAGGTCATTTTCACACCGTCAGGGACCCTAAAGGGGCCTACCAGCTCTGTCCCCGTGATTCCAGCCCAAAACATGACTCCGCCACCTCCTTGCTGACGTTGCAGCCTTGTTGGGACATGGTGGCCATTCAGCAACCATCCACTACTCCATCCATCTGGACCATCTAGGGTTGCACGGCACTCATCACTAAACAACACGGTTTGAAAATCAGTCTTCATGTATTTCTGAGCCCACTGCAACCCTTTCTGCTTGTGAGCATTGTTTAGGGGTGGCCGAATAATAGCTTTATGCACACTTGCAAAACACCTTGAGGTTCGCGGGACTCCAGAGGCACCAGCGGCTTCAAATACCTGTTTGCTGCTTTGCAATGACATTTTAGCAGCTGCTCTCCTAATCCTATTAATTTGTCTGGCAGAAACCTTCCTCATTATGCCTTTATCTGAACGAACCCGTCTGTGCTCTGAATCAGCCACAAATCTTTTCACAGTACGATGATCATGCTTAAGTTTTCTTGAAATATCCAATGTTTTCATACCTTGTCCAAGGTATTGCACAATTTCACGCTTTTCGGCAGCAGAGAGATCCTTTTCCTTTCCCATATTGCTTGAAACCTGTGGCCTGCTTAATAATGTGGAACGTGCTTCTTAAGTAGTTTTCCTTTGATTGGGCACACCTGGCAAACTAATTTTCACAGCTGTTTGAGATTGATTACAATGATCCAAAGAGCCCTAAGACACAATACCATCCATGAGTTTAATTGAAAAACTAATAATTAAATGTTTATGACACTTAAATCCAATGTGCATAATAATTTGGAACACGGTGTATGTGGCACTACTAACAAGGGGGTTGTGGGCTGTGTGGCCCTACCTACAAGTGGGCTTTGGGCTGTGGGGCACTACCTACATGGGGGCTGTGGGCTGTGTGGCACTACCTATAAGGGGGCTGTGGGCTGTGTGGCACTACCAACAAGGGGGCTGTGTGGTGCTATCTACAAGGGGGCTGTGTGATGCTCCCTACCAGGGGGCTGTGTGGCGCTATCTACAAGGGGGCTGTCTGGCACTCCCTACCAGGGGGATGTGTGGCGCTCCCTACAGGGGGCTATGTGGCGCTCCCTACAAGGGGGCTGTGTGGCGCTACCTACAAGGGGGCTGTGTGGCGCTACCTACAAGGGACTGTGTGGCGCTACCTACAAGGGGCTGTGTGGCGCTACCTACAAGGGCTGTGTGGCGCTACCTACAAGGGGCTGTGTTGCACTACCTACAGGGGGAATCTGTGAGTGGTGGGCTGATGGTCATTTTACTGTGAGTGGGGGGCTGATGGTTATTTTACTGTGAGTGGGGGGCTGATGGTTATTTTACTGTGAGTGGCGGGCTGATGGTCTTCAAGTGGTTTCCGCCTCTGACCTCCAATTGAAATCAATAGGAGTCAGAAAATATCTGCGTCGCTCATTTGGAGCTTTTTTCCTTGCGTCTTTTGCATTCGCTTCAACGGCTTAAGAAAAAAGGCAAAAAAAAAAAAAAAGGTCAAACAATGCTGTCACCTCCTGAAGGAATTTTAAGGCAGATTTTTTTGGCCTTACAAAAAACGTGTGTGAACATACCCTACGAGCGTAGTGCTTGTTTTTAGCCATTTTCTGTCTTTCTCTAAACTATTTTTGGTAGGGGGCTCTGAGGAAATTTTATTTTTCCAGTGCTGCCTCGAGTCCGAAAAGGTTGGGAAACTCTGTACTAGGCTACAGGATCACACCGGCCGACACAAGGATCTCGTCTCGGAGCAGCTCAGTTCGTCGTTAGAACGGGGTCTAGGTGAGTACAATTTTTTTGTTTTTGTTTGGGGGCACTGTCTACAAGGAGGAGGTGGGGGATTATGGCACTGTCTACAAGGGGAAGGTGGGGGACTGTATGGCACTGTCTACAAGGAGGAGGTGGGGGATCATGGCACTGTCTACAGGGGGGCTGTTTGGCAAAATCTACAGGGGGGCACTATACTGTGTGGGGGCCACTAAGCGGACATTATGCTGTGTAGGGGTACTACAGGGGGCATATTACTGGGGGCACAATGAGGGGACTGTGTTCTTGAAGGGGTTGTAGTATAATATATTATTAAATATTATTATTATGATTATTATACTGTATGGAGGCACTAAAGGGGCATTATAATTTTTTTATGGCCCATTTTTTTTTAATGATGGGGTGGGGCGCCGAAAGATCATTTCACACGGGGCGCCATCTATCCTAAGGCTGGCCCTGGCTGTGTTCCCTCCCGCGAGAACACACACACACAGAGAGCGCTCTCTGCAGAATCACCAGTCTGTGTGTGTTCTCGCTGGAGGGTACACAGCGCAAGCTGCCCTGACATTGCATAATGTTGAAAGCAAAAATAGAACAAGAACGACAGTGCAAACAGTCCATATCCAATGAAACTATATGGTTATGGTTCTTGCAGCTAATCGGTATGCCAGTTGCTTCTGCAGAACGGTTTAACGTATCGGTAATAGGCAAACTGTGCAGAGCTGGCAATCATTCCTGTGTTCTGCACCACTCTCTGTCTGGTGAATGGTGCTTCTGGCCAGTTACTGCTGGGCTACTGGAAGCTGTTCACAACAGCTGGTGCCTTTCAGTATGCTGAGCGAAATTCAGGAGGCCTTCTCCTCTCATCCACTAGCTCAGTTCTTCTCCTGGGACACGCTTTGCTTCTTCTCTGTCACAAATGTCTCTCTCAGATGCTGCTAAGACTCCTACTCTGGTACACACACACTCACAAGAGAAGCATGCCGAATACTGCACTTTATGAACCTCCTTAGCACTTCCCGTTAGGAAACACCTCCTCTACTATCGTGCCCTCTTATCGTCACAGACGCCCTCTTTCAGACTTGAGGACCTGCACAGTCTGGTCATGTGACCACTTCTGCTTACATCTATAAGTTATATTAGATTAAAAATTTCAGCAGCGAGCCCATCAGTCCAAGGGACTTTCTCATTGGACATTTGCTGTGCCGTAAACTGAAGATCCTCATTCTGACTGTTTGGAGGTCAGAATGGGCAAATAAATAGTTACCAAATACTGGGATAAATCATCAGCAAATATATCCGATCTAGAAGTGTGCAGACATTTATAGTCATGGTGAAGGACCCCCAATATATTTTGTGAAACCAGGCAAGTTCGTTCATCCTGAAGACCTGCAATGTACTATTTACATTGCTAAGCCATAGTAATGGTTGCCAGGAAGTGGTCCGTACACTCACCCTCCTCAACTTATCTGTGTTTTATGAATAAACGTTTGCATTCAGCACGTTCTTTCTCAAAAGAGGTGAGGGGATACTGAGCCTCCTTCCAATATCTCAGGTGGTCTGGAGAAGGAACTTAGATATATCTACTTTGTGTTTCATGTTCCCTATTTTGAAGGGTGAGACCATATGCGGTGCTTTTGTGTTTAGCACCTTCATTAATATTTCTCGGTTTCATCATATCCACACAACTATGAAAGTTGTACACGTAGAGTGCGTTAGAAGAATTCACTCAACTGCTCTGAAATAAATCCCCTGTTAGTAATTTTAAGTTAAAATGGGTTTAATTTCTATCTTGGCATCCTATGTATGTCACAACGCGTTAAGAAAGGATCATCATAACAGGAGTGTGATAGAAAGAGTACTCTGTAGATTTCTCTTTGTATGGTAAGATACGCGCAGTACCCAGGCACAGATCTATACGTGAAAGCATATTATGGAGCGCCAAGAAACATGAGTAATGTTTGATTTCTGAGGATTTGATTCACCACAAGTTATTTAGTTAACTCTTTTAATAGGAAACCAAATCTTGTGGGGCCTAATAACTAACTCCCCAAGATGGCCGTAAACTTGTCAATAGTCACTCATCTCCTATCATAATAATGGGGTCATCCAGAGCATAAATGACAAACTCTATTGCCATTTTCAGTGCTGTACTAGAATATGGATGTGGAATATACATTGCTATCAAGACACAGGTAACATTATACAATTTATAATGTAAAGAAATAAATCTTCCTTCCGTATCGCTAATCGATCTGAGATAAACAAATTTCAGACTACTGTACACCAAAATGCCAAAATGCTACCTCCACAGGAATAGAAGGAAAATGTAGAATGAAATGCATGGCCAATCTGGAGCCTAGAACTTTTCATTAATAGTTTGTAGACATACAATCTAGATTTATAAAAATCCAAAGAAAAAGAAATATCACTCGTGTCAACGCACGCCTAATATATCCAAGGAGAATCGTAACGACACTTACTGGGTTGGTTATATGGCGCAGTGACCTTTTGGACCCCTCAGAATATAGGCTGACCGCAACCCCTGCACCCCTTTGGCTATGCCTCTGGTCTTGAAGAAAATGGGTGTAATGAAGCATCTTGTTGTTCTTACCACTAATGCTAGCTCTGATTCCGACTGTTTAACCCTTTAGATGCCGCAGTCAATAGTGACTGCGCCATCTAAGTGGTTATACAGAGGGAGGTCATCTGGTCCATTGGTCATCCCATCCGCTCCATTGTGATGCTATCATGGGGTGCTGATGGATTGCTATGGCACCCAGGTGTCTAATAATGGCCCAAGGTTGCCATCGTAGTACACCGATTTGGCCCTACCAGAGGCATTGTCTAATAGGATGACTGTCATCATTACACTGACAGGCATAATACACAGTAGTATTGAAGTGAATTATTAAAGCAATCAATAGTGGGACTAACATTTTTTTTTTTTTTTTTTAAAGAGTGAAAAAAATTTGAAAATATTGAAAAAAACACAAAACCCCCCTTTTTTTTTCCAATAAAAAATTTGTTATTATGGAAGAAATATATAAAGAAAAAATGTATAAATAAATGTTATCGCAGCATCCATAACAACCTGTACCCTAAAATTGTCACGTTTTTTAACCCGCACGGTCGACACAGTATAAAAACCCCTTATAAACAGGATTTGCAGTTTTTGGTTTATCCCGCCTCCCGAAAAAACTCAATTAAATGCGATCAAAAAATGGGTACCAATAAAAATATTCACTCATCTCACAAAAACAAGCCCTAATAAACCTTCGTCAAAGAAAAAAAAAGTTATGTCTCTCAGAATATAGCGATACAAAAAATTATAAACGTTTTTTAATACATTATATGTATCCCAAACTTATGAAATTAAAAAATACAACTCCTCCCGTAGAAAAATGGCTACATAGACCAAAAAATCTAAACATTATGGCTTTCAAAATGCGGAGAAAAAGAAAGTTAGCATTCTGAAGGCAAATATAGGTTGCAGCAGGTTTCTGGAGCAGTGGAAAAGTGTTCTGTGTAGTGATGAATCACGTTTCTCTATCTGGCAGTCTGATGGATAAGTCTGGATTTGGTGAAAGCCAGGAAAAAGTTTGGTTGAGGAGGGTTAATGATATGAGGTTGTTTTTTATTGGTTGGCCTAGGCCCCTTAGTTCCAGTGAAGGGAAATCTTAATGCTTCAGCATACCTAGACGTTATAGACAATTGTAGCTTCCTACTTTGTAGGAACAGTTTGGGGAAGGCTCTTTTCTGTTCCAGCATGACTGTGCTCCAGTGACAAAGCAAGGTCTATAAGGACATGGTTGGGTGAGTTTGTTGTGGGAGACTTGACTGGCCCACATAGAGCCCTGATCTCAACCCTGTCGAACACCTTTGGGATAAACTAGAGCATAGATTGCGAGCCGGGCCCTCTCGTCCAACATCCTTGTCTGACCTCACAAACGCTCTTCTGGATGAATGGGGATAATGGGGACACACTCCAAAATCTTGTAGAAAGAATTTTCTAAATTCAAATGTTTCTGCTTGTAAGACAGATAGTTATACCACACAAAATAGTTACTAGCTAACATTTCCTATATGTCTACATTAGATTGGCATCGTTTTTTGAACATCCTTTTATTTTTCTAGGACGTTACAAGGCTTATAAATTTAGCAGCAATTTCTCACATTTTCAAGAAAATGTCAAAAGCCTATTTTTTTAGGGAACAGTTCAGATCTGAAGTGGCTTTGAGGGCCTTATATATTGGGAACCCCACAAATCACCCCATTTTAAAAACTGCACCCCTTAAAATATTCAAAACAGCATTTAGAAAGTTTCTTAACCCTTTAAGCGTTGCACAGGAAATAAAGCAATGTGGAAGGGAAATTTGCAAATTTCATTTTTTTTTGCAGAAATTCCAATTTAATAATTTTTTTCCGGTAATACTGAAGACTTTTACCATAGAAACACAACTGAATATTTATTGCCCTGAGTCTGCAGTTTTTAGAAATATCCCGCCTGTGGCCCTAGTGTGCTAATTGACTGAAACAAAAGCCCCAGAAGCAAAGGAGCACCTAGTGGATTTTAGGGCCTTCCTTATCTTAAATTATATTTCAGGCACCATGGAGATAAACTGCTGTTTGAGCACATGGTAGGATTCAGAAGGTAAAGAGCACCATGCAACATCTGAGGCCTACTACGATGGCATTTACTGCCCTGTGTCATTAAAACAGAGGCTCTGGTGTGTCAAAACATTAGAAACCCAGAAAAGTGACCCCATTTAGGAAACTAAACCCCTCAAAGAATTCATCTAGCGGTATAGTGAGAAGATTTAGTTTGTAATGTAACAACTTTCAATGTATTCATCTAGGGGTATAGTGAGAATTTTTAAATTGTGAAGTGACAACCCTCTAGGTATTCATCTAGGGGTATAGTGAGAATTTTTAAATTGTGAAGTGACAACCCTCTAGGTATTCCTCTAGGGGTATAATAAGAAATACTTGAATTTTAGGAACTAAGGAGGACAACCTGGAAAACCCGCAATAGAGGGAATGGCAGGTCCCACTACCAATCTACCAATCTAAAATCTAGCCCAAAAAATAAATCAAAGGCCTCAGCAAAAAAAGATTTGCTGAGACAACCAATCTCATCTGGATTTATTCCTCTCACTCAGATTTGCAACCTAGGTGAGAAAGACACTCCCTCGGGTACTTGGTATAGTGGGAATTTTTAGTTTTGTTTTAGGTGTTTTTTTACAAATTTTAAATGATCAAATTTTAAATGGGGCTGGTCAGTAAAAAAATTAATAATTGGTCTTGGCCAATATGGGAGACAGAAAAGGAGAATGAAGAATAAATAAATTAAAAATCCAAGGAGGTATGGTATATTTTGAAATATTGTTTCATCCACAGGCTGGGATTTGTGGGACACGTCTCACATTTGTATATGGTGTCCTTACGAATGCCTCGCTTGGCGCACACACTGCATTCTTTTTGGGGCTTCTGTTTTTTTTTAGTGGGGGAGATTTCTATGGGGAAATGCTGGCCGGGAATTATCCTGCTAATGGAAGAACCGGATAAACTGCCCTCCCCTTCCTGGTCAGCAAATATCAGGGACTTGATGACCTTTTCCTGAAATTGCAGGAACGTTTCCCCACTGCCGGCGTATCTGCATAGGACAAAGGCGTTGTATGCTGCCATCTGTGTAAGATGCACAGACAGCTTTTTATACCATACCTTGGTCTTGCGCATGGCGCTGTATGGTTTTATAACCTGGTCAGACAGAACAACACCCCCCATATACTTGTACTCCTGTACACAAAATGGTTTGGGAACTTGGGTGGGGGATCCACGTACAGGGACAAGGCTGCGTCTGCTGTCGTGAATGCTGGTCAGTATAAGGACGTCCCGTTTATCCTTATACTCCAGGAGGAGCAGATCGTCGCTGCAGAGCCTGCTCTCTCCTAAGTTTAGGATCTGACCCAGCAAAGTTTTGGGGAGGCCATTCTGATTTTTGCGTATTGTTCCGCACGCCAATGTGGATCTGGATGACAGAACTCTTAGCAATGGGACACTGTTGTAAAAGTTGTCCAGATATAAATGATATCCTTTGCCAACTAAAGGATGGATAAGAACCCATACGATCTTTCCACTAATTCCTAGGAAGGAGAGGCATTCTGGGGGATCTATATGGGAGTCTTTCCACTCATAAACCCTAAAAGAGTAGGTGTAACCGGTGGCACTTTCACAGAGTTTATACAGTTTTATGCCGTACCGGGCTCTTTTATTTGGTAGATACTGCCTGAAGTGCAGTCTAACCTTGAAGCTTACCAATGACTCATCCACCAAAATTTTTTGTTGGGGGTTATAAACCTGGGAAAAACCTTGGGAGTAGTGGGCAATTAATGTTCTTATTTTATACGGCCTATAAAATTTGGGTCCTGTGGGGATGGGCACTGTTATTGTCATTGTAATGCAGGAACTTTAGGATGGCTTCGAATTGCTTCCTTGTCATTACTGTGCGGTAAAGGGGGTGTTATATAAAATATCAGAGGACCAATAGTCACTAATACTGAGCTTTTTTATGAGACCAAAACGTAAAAAATAAGCCCCAAAATTTCTGCATTTCCACTGCGTTTGTGGGGGTCCAATTTTGGCTTCTCCCATAAAAAGAGTCGGGGTTCTGGGAGATAAATTGTTCTGCATAAATGTTGGTCTGCTGGACCATTAAATCTAAAAGGGCGTCTGAAAAAAAACTTTAAAATAATCAATGGGGCTGAAATCCGTAGTCTCAATTTGAATGCCTGAGGGGGCTGTAAATTCAGGCACCTGGGGGGTATAATTGTCCGCAGCTTCCCATGTCAGCTCAGGCAGAGCAGGACCTATGGCTCTTCTGCGCCGACGAGGGGGGTTCAGACTCAGTCACTGGATGCAGATGAAGATGAAAGCACGAACTGTGCTTCACCTTCACTTGTGCTGTCCGTATCGGAACACAACATTTCATATGCTTCCTCGGCTGTGAAGATAATTGCTACTAACTAACGAACAAATTTTTTTTGTAACTTTTTTTTACATTTTTTTATTACATATTTTTTACTTTTTTTTTAAACTCTTTTTTATCAAAAAATAAACTGTGCTACTCTCAGCTGCGGAATGAGAACAGACCAGCGACTCTGCTGTATTCAATGAGTAAGGGTACCCTACCTACCAGGGGAAAAACTAAATGAGACGTGGCATTGCTACCTAACAGGGAACTCGGGCAGTGGGCAATCTAGGGACATAGCAGGGTGATGGCGACCAGGTACTGCGACAGGTGATAGCTGGGCACAGATCACAGCATGGCAGAAGGACACTGTGGGGGACTGAAATAATATAATTATATATTTTTCTTAACCAGTGGGCACCAAAAGGGGTGATCACTGGTCAGTGGGCACAAAAGGGGCAGGTCGCTGTTTTTTTTCAACACTGTTGAACTGTATTCTGACTGGCATCCGGCTCTGACAAGCTCTCTGACAGAAATGAGCTTGTCATAGCCGGATATACCGGCAAAACAATCCTCCTGCACTGTGATTGGCCTGTCAGTACTGACTGGCCAATCACAGCGCTTGCTGGCACGGGACCACTCTGATTTGTCCTGTGCTGTGAGTCCTGCTCCGCAACTGTCTATGACAGTTGCGATCAGGATGCAGTCACCGTGTGTGTTGACATGGTGACAGTTTAAAGCTTGGGCGTAACTGTACGCCCGAGTGCGGGAAATCACTTTGATTCCAGACGTACAGTCACACCCAATCGCGGGAATGGGTTAATACCTATGGATTTAGAATGGGATGTCATAAAAGCTCCTGTAGGTGTAATGTGTAGGTGTCCCAATACTTTTGTCCAGATAGTGTATGTTACAGTGTCCTATTTTTCCACAATATTAATGTGTTGCCTATGATGTGAATTTGAGGGCAGAACTGAGACTTTAGTTATTATAGTGCAGAATGCAAACTGAAGTGAATTGTACCTGCAATGACTTGAGGTTTTTTTTATTGTTTTTTTGTTTATACTGTAAATCGACTGTACGAAACAATGTTAAATGGAATGCTGGTATGTATTGATTTTAATATTTGCAAATATAACAGCTGAAAAAAACTCATTGAACTCCTGAATTGTCCATGAACTGAGTACAGTTCTTCCAATTTCTTTCAACAGTTTGCAAACATACAACAGCGTTTACTTGAGTTTTTGGCTGCATTTTTTAATTGCATGTTCTTTCCACAAAAAAATTCTGTGGCCAGATGTTACTTTAAAGTCCATAGTAAAATATGAGAAAGCCTACATACACAGCGTTTTGGTTTGTGGCGTTTTTGTAGTATTTTTGGTGTCAGTTGCATTTTTTTTTCAAAACGCTGCATGCTATAGGTTCTAGGCGTTTTCTCTAGCAAATGCTCAAAACTCATGGCGTTTTTTTTACATGCCGGAAAAAAGTGTGTGCGAAGTGGTCTATTGGCTTTCTTTGGGGTATATTTTTGTTGTTTTTTTTTTTTTTTTTACAAAAATAGCACATTTTTGTTACAATTATCAAGATCGCAGCAAAATTTGGTACAAAATAAAATGCAAAAAATAACACTCCTGTAAATATACCCTTAGTTGTACACTACACAGCAGAAAAGGTTGAAGGTCCTGAGACATGGTTAACAGTTACCTGCAACTACCACATACGACAACTCAAAACTAATTAATGATCGTATACAGATAAAGACAGTCAACTATAAGGCTGGATTCACACATTGCGTATTTGTTGCAGATTTTGGTGCAGATTTTTTAGCCAAAGCCAGAAGTGGATCCAGTAGGTAGGAGAAGTATAAGTTCTACATTTATATTCCCATTCTTTTTTAAACCACTTCGGCCTTTGGCTCGAAAATCTAGCTTCCTTGATGCAAAATTAAGCCAATAGTCTCTAAATAGTCTTATTGGACTGGCACCAATTTATTAGTTGCCCCCTAGTGGACAGTTAACCGGGAGAAGAGGGCCCCGACAGCGGTGTCGGATCCCCGGACGCACTGGCGTAGCTATAGGGGTCGCAGCGGTCGCAATTGCCACACAGCCCCCCGCACCACATCAATAAAAAGTTACTATAGTAACTCGGGCCGCGGGCCCCTGTTACTATAGGGACAGACTGTACTTACCTTCCTGGTACCGGATCGCAGCGGAGGTCCTGACGTTAAGCGCTGTGCGCAGCGCATGATGTCACAGCGTTATGCGCCGCGCACAGCATAGAGACGACAGAACTACCGATGGGCTGAAGAGGAAGGTAAGATTAGCCCTGACTGGCGGGGTCCGACTCCCGGGACCCGCCAATCAGCTGTTTTGAAGGGGTCGCAGCACTCGTACGAGAGCTGCTCCCCTTCATTCCGGTCACTTCATTCCGGTCACACTGTGAATCGGTGTCGGCGATTCACAGTGTGAGTGAGTAGTGAAATGAAGGGGAAGCAGCTCTCGTACGAGTGCTGCGGCCCCTTCAAAACAGCTGATTTGCAGGTCCCGGGAGACACATCAGCTATTGATGGCCTATCCTGTGGATAGGCCATCAATGTTTAGGGACTGCACAACCCCTAAGCCTACGATGTAGCAGGCTTAGAGGGCCCATGAGACAGGATCACAGATTGTGTGATGCTGTCTGCTGGGCCCTGTATCTAAGCCAATCACATGGTAGGCTTAGATACATGGCCCATGTGTGATCCTGTCTGCTGGGCCCTGTATATAAGCATACCACACTGTAGGCTTAGATACAGGGCCCCAGCACACAGTAATCTTATACTGTATAAGATTACTGTCTGCTGGACCCTGTATCTAAGCCTACCTTGTGGTAGGCTTAGATACAGGGTCCCACAGACAGT
The DNA here is from genome assembly GCF_050947455.1 of Rhinoderma darwinii. NCBI lineage: Eukaryota > Metazoa > Chordata > Amphibia > Anura > Rhinodermatidae > Rhinoderma > Rhinoderma darwinii. The sequence continues at coordinate 117,210,087 of NC_134689.1, forward strand.
ATCACACATGGGCCCTGTATCTAAGCCTAACACATTTGTTACTAATCGTTTTTTTTTGTGTGTTTTCTTACAGATTCCAGGACTACTTCGATGACAGCTTTTTTTTATTATCAATAAAAATTTTAATGAGGGTTGTGTGTTTTTTTTTTTTATTTCAATAAAATATTTTTTCTATGTCTTAAAACTATATTACTACCGCCTTAGTAATGGCCGCCGGCTGATTGACAGCATCCATTGCTAAGGCGGGGCTTAGTGTTAGCCGATGCAGAGGCGAACACTAACCCCCTTTGTTACCCCGGTACCCACCGCCACCAGGGGTGCTGGGAAGAGCCGGGTACGATCCAGTACCTGACCATCTGTAGTGATGGTCGGTCACTGGGGCGGCCGCAGGCTGGTAGTATGAGAGGAAAGGCCAGATACAGTGGCCCTTCCCACCCTGGTAATGCTAGGCTGCTGCTGCTTTATTGTATCTGGCTGGTTATAAAAAATGGGGGGGATCCCACGTCATTTAAAAAAAAAAATATATAAAATTATTGGAAAGAACGATGTCGGGTCCCCCCCCCATTTTCATAACCAGCCAGATACAACACAGCAGCAGCAGGCAGCATTACCAGGGTGGTAGGTGCCACTGTTTTTGGCCTTCCCCAGCCTAATACTGCCAGCCTGCGGCCGCCCCGTGCCTGACCGTCACTACAGATGGTCGGGTACTAGTTCGTACCCGGCTCTTCCCGGTACCCCTGGTGGCGGTGGGTATCGGGGTAATAATGGGGGTTAGTGTTGGCCTCTGCACCTGCTAACATTAAGCCCCGCCTTAGTAATGGAGTTTGTCAATCAGCCGGCGGCCATTACTAAGGCGGTGATAATAAAGTTTAAAAAGATACAAGCACATAGAAAAAATATTTTATTGAAATAAAAAAACACAACCCTCATTAACCATTTTATTGAGAATAAAAAAACGCCGTCTTTGAAGTCCTCGTATCCGAAGTCCAACAACCAAACCTGTAAAAAAACACAAACACACAAAAATAATCAGTAACACATAAAGAAGCAAAATTATTATTCTTACCTTTCCTGGGTCCAACGCTGGAGCCGCAATGTCAGCGAGCTGAGCCCTGTATCTAATACAATCATGTGTGATAGAGTCTGCTGAGCCCTGTATCTAATCCAATCATGTGTGATACTGTCTGCTGAGCCGCTGTATCTAATCCTATCATGTGTGATACTGCCTTCCGAGCCACTGTATCTAATCCGATCATGTGTGATACTGTCTGCTGGGGCCTATATCTAATCCGATCATGTGTTATACTGTCTGCTGGGCCCTATATCTAATCCAATCATGTGTGATACTGTGTGCTGAGCCACTGTATCTAATCCTATCATGTGTGATACTGCCTTCCGAGCCACTGTATCTAATCCTATCATGTGTGATACTGTCTGCTCAGCCACTGTATCTAATCCTATCATGTGTGATACTGTCTGCTGAGCCAATGTATCTAATCCTATCCATAGTTTATAGGGTTGTAGTGCTATAGATATGCTATGCTGTCTCCTATACACTCATTTTTTTGGGGCGGACACATATGTATTGGGGCTATTTCCCCTGACATTTTAAGCCCTGAGGGTATGTTCACACGGCAGCGGCCATTACGGCTGAAATTACGGTGCTGTTTTCAGGAGAAAACAGCACCGTAATTTCAGCCGTAAAGGCATGTGCAGGCGTCTATCGCTGCGTCCATTACGGACGTAATTGGAGCTGTTTTTCCATGGAGTCCATGGAAAACGGCTCCATTTACGTCTGAAGAAGTGACAGGCACTTCTTTGACGCGGGCATCTTTTTTACGCGCCGCCTTTTGACAGCGGCGCGTAAAAAAAATGACCATCGGCACAGAACATCGTAAGACCCATTCAAATGAATGGGCAGATGTTTGCCGACGCTTTTGAGCCGCATTTTCGGACGTAATTCGGGGCTAAAACGCCCGAATTACGTCCGTAAAGAGGGTATGTGAACCCAGCCTTAGTGACGCCCCCGGCTGCTAGTGCTGCATTGTTGGGTCACTTAGGAGACCCAGCGATGCAGCTGAAAGCTGCGGACCGTCGGTCATGAGGAGTTTGCGGGGGGGGGGGGCCCAATAAGAACTTTTGCATCGGGGCCCATGAACCTTTAGCTACGCCCCTGCCCGGACGTGTGCTGCTGACTGTGGCAGAGCAGAGGCCCATTTCCCCACTGTTTATTCTTGTGGGCCACAGTCTGTTTAAGGCCTGCGGCCTGCTAGAAGTCGAGAGGAAGCAAATCAGCTTCCCGAGGCAGATGTGAGATGATGTCACTGCGGCGAGCCATGGACAGCAGGACGCATTCAGAAGACCCAGTCGCTCGATATTAGGGCTTATTCAGACGAACGGGATATACGTCCGTGCAACCTATATTAGTCTATGGGGCCGTGCAGACATGTGTCGTGATTTTTGCGCTGCGTGAGTCCGTTGCGAAAAAGTCACGACATGTCCGTTCTTTCTGCGTATATCACGCACCCATTGAAGTCAATGGGTGCGTGAAAACCATGCATGCCACACGGAAGCACTTCCGTGCAAACTGTGTTTTTCACGCAAGACTTGTTAAGTCTATGTAAATGAGTTGAGAAAACTTGTCCAAACACGCACAAACCAGGAAGTTGCTTTTCACTTGTTGGGCACATGCTTGTTGTGGACACCGACAACTGCTGGAATGCCTCGCGCCTGTGACATAGAGAAGCTAATCTGCCTGGTCCAGGAGAGGCCACAGTTGTGGGACACGCGGGCAGAGGCCTACCACGACCGCACGGGCAAGGAGGTCGCTTGGGATGAGGTAGCGCAGACCCTCTTAAGCCTTGAGTGGGCTAAAGGCAGCACATGAGACCGAAAGAGCATTGGTAAGTACATTGTTTTATATATGCCCTGTAAAACACACATGCTGTACTGTATCCTTGTGTTAAAGGCATGGTGTCGCCCCAAAAACATGTTTTTTTTTTTAAATTTAAACATTTAGTGTGTGGGTGATAAAACATTGTTCAAATTTTTTTTATTTTTTTCGCGAGTCAGGAAATATTATAAATTTTTTCAAATTTATAATACTACCCATTTTTGGTCACTAGATGGAGCTGTTTGGAGCTAGTTCCCAAAATTGCAGCATTGCAACATTGGGTTAAAAGCTATCGCTCTAGTGAGCGCTCAGCATCCCCCCCTCCTTTATCCTGGCTAGTGCCGGGATAAACGAGGGGTTTGAAAGGTTTAACCTGCTACACTGTGCGTCGCCATTTTTTGAGGTAACCCACAGTGTAGTAGGTTTACATGCAGTAGTAAACACACACAAACACTAACATACATTGAAATCGCTTACCTGCTCCTGCCGCCGCGGCCCGTCCGCTCCCTTTGCTGCCGCTGTTCCATGTGCACTTGTCCGGAAGCCGCGACCGGAAGTAGTAATATTACTGTCCGGCCGCGACTTCCGGTCCACAGGAAAATGGCGCCGGACGGCGCCAATTTCGAATAGGACTGTGTGGGAGCGGCGCATGCGCAGTTCCCACACAGACGCCGTACACGGCAGTCAATGGGACGGGAGCCGTTCGCAGTCCCTATGGGACTGTGGCTGCCGTATTCCATGTCTGTGTGTGTCGTTAATCGACACACACAGAAATGGAACAAAAAATGGCAGCCCCCATAGGGAAAAAAAAGTGTGAAAAAAAGAAACAGTAAAACACAAACACACAAATGAAAATAAACGTTTATATTAAGGCACTAACATCTTTAACATATTAATAAAATATTTGTGATGACACTGTTCCTTTAACATATTCCCAATGGCCAACGTAGTGGGTGTGTCACAGCATCATTGAGCTTGTGTATAATGTATCTTGGTGTGTAAGGGAATGGCCAAGTTTACAACAAGTGCTGATTTCGGTTATGCCACCTGGTGACAGTACAATTAGTTTTTTTTGTTCCTTTCTACAGTTGATGATGTCAAAACCCGGTGGAGGAGCTGCCGGGATCAATTTCGCCGTGAATATGGCGCCAGAGAGCGCAGTGGTGATGGGGCCAGCAAAAAGCGCAAATACATATACACCCAGCAGCTAATGTTCCTCAAGGACATTATGGAGATGCGGCCGTAAGTAGTGACTGTACCTTGAAGAAATGTCTGTGTTCACATGTCATTCAACCAAAACTGTTTGTTTGCCCTTGTGGCAATGTTACGAAGAACTGTACATTTTTATTACAGATGCAGTGACAATCTTCTGGACACGGAAGAGGAGGCTGGCCATGAGGAGGCGCAGGCGCCACCAGAACAACATCCCGTGCTGCCCTTAACCCCAGAGGCGACTGCACCAGAACTAGCCCCACAGGCGTCCAGCCAACCCCAGGTGCCACGGGACGTTCCGCCTGAAACCACCGCAGCAGCCAGGCGCAGGCGCAGCCACATTGGTTCCGCAGGTGCCCAAGTGGACTCCAGGGTACTTGAGTACCTGCGTCGCTGCGCCGAGGAGGACGGCTGTGACGCCTTTGGCCGCAGCATTGCCCCGCTTCTCCGACAAGTACCCGACGACCGTATAGACGCGGCCACACCTCCTAACAACCCACGCCATTGCTTCCAGGCAATTGAGCATTGGCGTGGATTGCCGGAGCCATCGGTGCCCTTCCATGCACCTGGCCCTTCACAGCCTGCCACCCCCTTGGCACGCCAACACTTCCACCGCCCAATGCCGTCCCGCATGTCACCGGTTCCTGTGCCGATGCGGGACCTGCCTGTACCAGCCAACATCCGACCCGTGAAAACTTTCCACACGGCCCACACTAGGCTACCACACGCAGCATCAGCACCACTATGCTGTTGAGGAACATCCTCTGCAGGCCCATGGACAGCATAGTGGTGCTGAAATGGGGAGCTACAACTCACCATCCAACCGCTATCAGCATTTGTAGTGCTGGGGCCGCAGCATAGTTTTGGGTCCAAATTTGTCAAAATGTTGCCAGATTGTGCATCATGTTGGTGCGTTGTTTTCTTGTTTTTTTTTACCTATGTTCTATGTAATGTTTTGTTGGCCCATTACACAATAAAGTGTGGTTTTGGGGAGCAACAAAAGTGTGTGTGTTTCCCTACATATATGTGATGTAACATTCTTTCCCAAACATGTCCTTAGTTAACATTGCAACATGCTGGCCAGGGCCCAAGGTAGTTGCATGCCATAATTGAGGTGCATGCCATAATAAAAATGACTTCTCTGAGGCCTTTTCAGTGCTATGATAATGGATGCTATGATGTGAATTTGAGGGCAGAACTGAGGCTTTAGTTATTATAGTGCAGAATGCAAACTGAAGTGAATTGTACCTGCAATGACTTGAGGTTTTTTTATTGTTTTTTTCTTTATACTGTATTTCAAATCGACTGTACGAAACAATGTTAAATGGAATGCTGGTATGTATTGGTTTTAATATTTGTAAATATAACAGCTGAAAGAAACTCATTGAACTCCTGAATTGTCCATGAACTGAGTAGAGTTCTTTCAACTTCTTTCAAGAGTTTGCAAACATACAACAGCGTTTACTTGACTTTTTGGCTGCATTTTTTTTATTGCATGTTTATTCCCCAAAACATTTCTGTGGCCAGAGGTGGTTGGGTGAGTTTGGTGTGGAAGAAATTGACTGGCCCGCACAGAGCCCTGACCTTAATCCAATCGAACTCCTTTGGGACGATCAAGCACAGAGATTGTGAGCCAGGCCCTCATATCCAACATCAATGTCTAGGTCAGATTCTCTTCTGGATAAATGGGCAAAAATGTAATAGTGTCATGTGCCCGTCATCTATGGTCTGACACCCTTCCATACTTCGTCCGGGCCTCAAATCTAGTTACTGCGCATGTGCAGCTCTGGTGTCCCGTTGTGCGCACACACCAGATCAGGACATCGATGCTTAAGAGTGGGATTTTGTGTTTGCTGGAGGGAGCCGAGGAGCTGTCAATCAAAAGTAAGGCAGAAAGGCTTGAGGGATGAAGATATGACTCTTTTCGACTGAAGATATGACTCTTTTATGCTCATTAGCATACAGCATGGGAACACTAAAAAACGGAATAGTTAGGGTATGTTCGCACGCAGTGAGCAAAAACATCTCAAAATACGGAGCTGTTTTCAAGGGAAAACAGCTCCTGATTTTCATACGTTTTTTGTGCTACTCAGGATATTCACAGCGTTTTTCACAGCGTTTTTTACGGCCGTTTTTGGTGCTTTTTTCAATATCTATGGAATATCTATGGAGTCTATGGAAAATGGCTCCAAAAACGTCCCAAGAAGTGTCCTGCACTCCTTTTTCGCGACCGTTTTTGTACACGTAAAAAAACGCTTGAAAAACGCTCCGTCAGAACAGATTGCCGTTTTCCCATTGAAATCAATGGGCAGATGTTTGGGGGCATTCTGCTTCCAATTTTTCGGCCGTTTATTGGGCGTTTACGGCCCGAAAAACGGCCGAAAATAGGCCATGTAAACCTACCCTAAAGGTACAGAGTCTATTTAGAAGATAATTATAGGTTACATAAAAATAATTTTTCACCCACTACCACCAGGTATTGCTGGTTTAATAGGTGACATGCTGGTGACAGGTTCCTTTTAAGTGTGACTTAAAGGTAGTCTGTCAGCAGAATGTCCATATTAAACTAGTAACAGTGTATTGTAGAGGAGACTAACCTGTTTCTAACATTAATTTTCAATTTCTTCTTACTGCCCACTTTGAAGAGAAATACGTTTTATTCACTTTATAATAATGAGCATTTAGGTGCACCGTTGCTCCTAAATGCTCTTACGTCACACCCCAGTTCAACCCTCCTCCCTCCCTTCTTACATTGATTGACAGGGGCTAGACAAAGTAACCGGCGCGTTCATGCCTGGCCCCGTACTATCTATAATGCGCATGCGTCCCTGTAGAGAAAATAAACGTTCGAAACAGGTTAGTCTCCCCTACAATACCCTGTTAATAGTTTAATATGGAATTTCTGGTGACAGACTGCCTTTAAGATTCAGTGAATTTAGATTAAGTCACTTTAAAATAAATTGTTATGTGTGATGTTTGACTTTATTTATTTATTTATTTGTTCCCAAGTTGTTTTTGCTGTGCAGTTTATTTATTTTATATTCCGATAAGAGAGAATGAACTCCATTGCTGCCAATGCTGCCCATTGTACATCCTGTGCCGTGTATGTTCTCCTTGAACAGCTGTTTGAGGGACCATACTGTTATGCAGGGTGTTTGAGAATTGCCCATCTGGAAGCCCAGATTCTGCATCTAAGTAAGCAACTTTCAACACTGAGGGTAATTAACAACATGGAGAGTAGTTTGCTGCTCATTGAGCAAGCACTCACTGGGGCAGATGAGGGGGAGGATGGTAGGACTGAGGTTCAGCCTGATGAGGCAGCTAGCTGGGTAACTATTAGAAGGCAGCGTAGAGGGAAGAGGAAGAAGGAGACTAGTCCTAAACTGGAACACCCCAATAAGGTTGCGAAGTTGACCAATGAGGGGGACGTCAGTCCAGGGGTCTGCTTCAGGGCAATCTGTCACAAAGACCGGGAATACCGAACGGTTTGCTGTCTTCTGGAAGCTCGGGTTCGGCATATCGTGAGTTGGGGTTGACAGATTATTGGAAGGGGTTCGTGAAGACCCAGCGGTCATGGTCCACATTGGCACCAATGACAAAGTTAAAGGTAGGTGGATGGTCCTAAAACATGATTTCAGGGGCTTTGCTTATATGTAAAATCCTGCCTAAAACCAATCCTGCGTGAAGATGTTTATGAGGGAAATGATCACGTGGAGTCCCTATGGGTGGAAATAAGGGTGTCATGCCCATGGCTGCGTGCCATCAGGCTCACTTACCTCCTGACGCCCGCAGCCATGGAACTGTGAGTGCTGGTCCCCGTCTCCTCCTCAGGAGATGCCAGCGCTCACTTCCGCTTCTCCCAGCCGGGTCCCGTAGGTTTAAGAGCGGGCACGAGCGTTGTTGTCATTACCCTAGTCTGTCTATGCAAATTGTCTCCTAAGTGTCTTCCAGTTCCCAGTGTTTCCGGTTCCTGCTACCTGTAACCAGTATCCTGTGCTATCCTGTTCAAGTGCCATGTTGAGCTGAAGTCGTGCTGAGCTGTATCCCACGCCTGTCCTGCTACACCATGTAAGGGGTTTCTCCTTACCTTGGAGCCACTGGACAGTGGCGTAACTACCGCTGTAGCAGCCGTAGCGGCTGCTACGGGGCCCGAGGCATGAGGGGGCCTGTGTCGCCCGCCGGCACGGGCCCCCACCATGGCCGGAGGCTCCGCTAGCTGCCGCTATGGCTACTACAGCGCGACGCCACTAAACACTATGGCAGAGCAGGGAGGTATCTCCCCGCTCTGCCATTAAAGCGGTTGTTCCTACAAAAGACATGTATCCCCTATCCACAGGATAGGGGATACATGTGTGATCGCTGGCAGCGATAGGGAGAACGGGGGACTGAAAGTCCCCTGAAATTCTCCACCACAAACCTCGGACTTCCGGGGTCTGTGTCGGCAGCTCCGTAGAAATGATTGGAGCGCCGGTCGCACTTGTGCGCATGCGTGACCAGCGCTCCTTTCATTTTTATTGAGCTGCGCAGACGCCGGAAGTCAGAGGTTAGTCATGGAGAACTTCAGGGGACTTTCGGTCCCCCGTTCTCCCTATCAGTTCCAGCGATCACACATGTATACCCTATCCTGTGGATAGGGGATACATGTCTTTTGTAGGACACACTTTAGGATTTTTTTGGGGGGTTGGGGCTGTATGGCGTTACCTACAGGGGGGGCTGTATGGCGTTACCTACAGGGGAGGCTGTATAGCGTTACCTACAGGGGAGGCTGTATGGTGTTACCTACAGGGGAGCTGCATGGCGTTCCCTACAGGGGGGCTGTATGGCGTTACCTACAGGGGGGGCTGTATGGCGTTACCAACAGGGGGGCTGTATGGCATTACCTACAGGGGGGCTGTATGGCGTTACCTACAGGGGGGGCTGTATGGCGTTACCAACAGGGGGGCTGTATGGCATTACCTACAGGGGGGCTGTATGGCGTTACCTACAGGGGGGCTGCATGGCGTTTCCTACAGGGGGGCTGTATAGCATTACCTACAGGGGGGCTGTATGGCGTTACCTACAGGGGGGCTGCATGGTGTTACCTACAGGGGGCTGCAAGGCGTTAACTACAGGGGGGCTGTATGGCGTTACCTACAGTGGGGGCTGTATAGTGTTACCTACAGGGGGGCTGTATGGCGTTATTTACAGGGGTAGCTGTATGGCGTTATTTACAGGGGGGGCTGTATGGCGTTCTCTACAGAGGGGGCTGTATGGTGTTCTCTACATGGGGGGCTGTATGGCGTTATCTACAGGGGGGCTTATCGACAGGGGGGCTGTATGGCATTATCTACAGGGGGGCTGTATGGCGTTATCTACAGAGGGGATGTATGGCGTTATCTACAGGGGGGGTTGTATGGCGTTATCTACAGGGGGGGCTGTAAAAAAGGCACTATCTACAAGGGGGGGTTGTGTGACACCCAGGGGAGAGGGGGCCCCAGTCAAAAGTTTGCTATGGGTCCCAGTCTTTCCCAGTTACGCCCCTGCCACTGGACCTTCGGAGCGACATGGGTTAGTCACTCATTTCTTTGCTATTACCAAACCTATATTATAGTTACACTTTGGGACCATTTAGTCCCCTCTGAGGCTTAGAGACGCCGAGCATATTTACTGGCGCCTTTTAGATGTGAGTGTTAGAACATTATATAACAGTTCTACAACTTACCTTTTCCTCCACAGACATTATCACGGTATATACTCTGTCTGTGTTACGTTTTACTATGTGATGTAACTCTGCATATCCCCTGTTTGACATAGAATACTGTCATTTGTTAGCTACTTTAGATATGGCTATTTTAGCCTTCTTTTAGAGCCTACTCTTTGATATCTATGTGCTCTTCTGTCCTATGTGCAGCTCATATACAGTTGTCTGATTTGTAGTCTCGATTTTAACAATTTTTATTTTGTATTGTCCAATAAAGTTTGTACCTTTTCTATGCCTGTGGCATTTAAAATCAAAATAGTATACGACTCCTTTTCTTCTATTTGTTTCAAATGTATGGTGGAGTTTCTATTCCAATACTGGGGAGGTTAAGATTCCCACTGTTGGTGACCTAGCCCCCTTTACTGATTGTTCCTGTGAGACATATGTTGATGTTACCATGCATGGCTGCTGCCTAGTCCCAGTCGAACCTGTCTTGCTACTGTCTGAGCTACCACAGGTACACTATACAAACTATAGACTGTGACCCATGTCCTGTTGACCAGCTGCCATACCGTCAAGGCGGTACGGTCCAGTGGGTCCACGTACCCAACGTGACAGTAGGCTCAGGCCATGGACCCCGCTGGTCAATCCAAGACCATAATGACGTGAAAAGAGATGCGGGTGGATATGCTAGACCTCCGGTCTCAACAGTACCAACTCCTCCATTCCTTGAACATTATTGCACGTCGGCTGGAAGTGCAAGCTGCCGTTCCTTCTACTACACCTCCTGGCAGTACTGATCCTCCGACTACACCTCCTGGCAGTGCTGATCCCCGATTTTGTTTGCCCCTTCCAGACCCCTATGATTGAGACGCAAGGACCTGCCGTGGATTTTTGAACCAGTGCCAGATCCACTTTAGCTTGTATGCAGGGGCATTTTCGTCTGATGGCGCAGGTGGTCGCTTTTATCGTCTCTCTCCTCACTGGCAGGGCCCTTGCATGGGCGAACACTATCCCTAGAGAGACCCATGACTTCCAGGGGTTCCTACGGACATTTCTCACGGTGTTTGAGGAGCCTGGACGAGTCGAGTCTGAAACCACCTCCTTGATGAACCTATGCCAGGGAGACACCTCCGTGGGCGAGTACGCCATCCACTTCTGCACCCTGGCGGGAGAACTGTTGTGGAACAATGAGGCCATGGTGGCTAAATTCTAGCAGGGACTGTCTCCTAAGATTAAGGACGAGCTTGCTGCCCGAGATCTACCATCTACCCTGGACAGAGGCGTAGCTAGGTTCTCCTGCACCCGGGGCAAAGATTCAGATTGCGCCCCCCCCCCCCCCAACTCCTTCCCGACATCTCCTTCCCACTGACCATATTTGCTTTCTCAACCAATCAATGAGGTGTAACTTTTTTTTCACTTTTATTTTAATGTAACTGAAGCATAAAGCCATTTGCACATTTTACAAGCAGTATAGTTCTACGTGCGATCCTTATTTTCCGGATCTGTGATATGCAGCCATATAAATGGCAATGGATGTGTGCTTGAGGCCTTAGCACCCTGACACATTCATTTCAATGGGTCCATGCACACTTCCGTTGTTTCATCGGAGCCGTGTTGCCGTTCCCTCAAAAATAGGACAGTTCCTACTCCTGCCCGTTTTTGACGGAACAGTCTCGGCCTTTGCATTGATTTGGTCCGTGAAACAACGGATTGCACACGGAAGCCATCCGTGTGCGGTCCGTGTGTCACGGAACCGTCATTAGCGGCAGTACAACGGCCGATGAAAGTGTGCATGAGGCCATACAGTCAAATCCTTCCTCCCCACTAAAACAATTTATACAGAATGCCCTGACAGCACACGTAAAATTTACAGTCAAATCCCCCCTCCCACACAAAAACGATTTATAAAACATGCACGCACACACACACACACACACACACACACCTGTACTTATCAGTCCGGAGCTCCGTGGAGGGATCTTCATGTTGTCAGTGGTCACACGTTGCAGGCAGGTGGAGAGCTGTGAGTAAGACTACTTCTCCCTGCCTGTCTGTCTGCTAGCTGGGGCTGAACACTTCAATGGTGCTCTCCTCACAGGCAGAGTGTATGGCCGGCTGCATTATATGACGTCACATGTGACATATAATGCAGCCGCCCGGAGCACACATGCTCTGCCTGTGCAGGAGCACATCGTGCATACATTACACAGCTCCCGCTCCTGTCCCAGGCGCTGCCCATGGCACTAAATGTCTATAGGGGTACTGGCCCGGAGGGCACATGCCTCCACTCCCATGGTCGGCGCCCCCCCTTCCTTCCCTTGTACTTGCGCCCGGGGCACATGCCCCGCCTGCCCCCCCTAGCTACGCCCCTGACCCTGGATGACCTCATCCTTCTGGCCGCCCGGATTGATATAAGGATCCGAGAATGGCTCCAAGAAGCTTGTCGGGAGGGAGGACTCCCTAGTCCAGTTCCTACTTTGGAGAAACCCCTGCTGTCCTCAGATGCTTATCCTCCTAAGCAGTCTATGAGGAGGGACCAGTTTAAGCTGTCTACCCAGGAGAGACAACGCAGACGCACCTCGGGACTCTGTCTATATTGCGGCCTCGGACGCCATCTTGTGCGTCTGTCCCCCCAAAAGCCCCAGAGCCTAGGGTTGGTGGGAGAGACAACCTTGGGTAAAGTAGGACTTTCATCTAAATTGTCCATTCCCGTGACCATAGTGTCCGGCAAGAAGACGCATCGGGTCTCTGCGTATCTGGACTCTGGATCCGCTGCTAATTTCATTCGTAGAGACCTGGTGGATCTTCTCCAATTGCCCACTACCCCTCTGGAGAGGCCGTTGATGGTTGCATCTGTGAATGGACTACCTCTGCCAGACACAATTATAGCTGTGACCAAACCGCTGAAGCTCCAAGTAGGAGCCCTCCACTCCAAGCTCCTCTCGTTCTTTGTCCTGTCTAAAGCCGTCAATCCTGTGCTGCTGGACCTGCCCTGGCTCCAACTACATGCCCCAATCCTGGACTGCAATTCTGGAGAGGTTCTCCAGTGGGGCCACGGGTGTCTCAACCATTGCCTGGTACAGATTCGTTCAGATCAGCTTCCTCGAGCCTCGTTCCTTGGCAGGATTGCCTGGTCATTATTCTGCATTTTCAGATGTCTTCAGAAAGAAAAAGGGGAAACGCTGCCCCCACACCGGGCGTATGACTGTCCTATCGACCCAGTTCCTAGTGCCTTCCTTCCCCGTGGTAGGGTATATCCTCTCTCCTTGCCAGAGACTCTGTACATGTCCGCCTATGTTAAAGAGAACTTGGAGAGGGGCTTCATACGGAAGTCTTCCTCCCCGGCAGGAGCCATGTTCTTCTTCGTCAAGAAAAAGGATGACTCTCTGCGTCCTTGCATCGACTACTGGGGTCTCAACAAGATCATGGTAAAAAATAGGTATCCGTTGCCATTGATCTCTGAACTGTTAGATTGCATACATGGTGCCAAGATTTTTTCTAAATTAGACCTGCGTGGGGCTTACAACCTAATCCGGATTCTCTGGGGTGACAAATGGAAGACTGAATTTAACACCCGTGATGGCTCTGGAGGAGTGGAGACATCTGGAGAGTAGAGAGGGCGCAGTTCATCCTATCATGATAGTTACAGACCACAAGAACCTCACTTATCTCCAGATGGCCCAATGACTGAATCCCCTGTTCTTTTCCCGGTTCCAGTTTGAGCTCCATTACTGTTCGGCCGACAAGAATGTGAGGGCCGATGCCTTGTCCAGGTCATTAGAGACAGAGGACACTATGGAGTCTCCACAGACTATCATTAACACGTCCTGCATCATCCCTGTCAACCCTCTGCAAGTTAGAGACATTCCCCCGGGGAGGACTTTTGAGTGTCTGGCTGACAGAAGAAGAATCCTCCGCTGGGGAAACAGTTCCAAATTGGCAGGTCACGCAGGTGTCCGTAAGACCTGAGACCTGATTGCACATCAGTTCTGGTGGCCCACGTTGCCCAAAGACATCACGGACTTTGTCTCATCCTGCACCATGTGCGCAGCAAATAAAGTTGCCCATTCCAAACCGACATGCCTGCTCCAGCCGCTGCCTGTGCCCGATGCCCCCTCTCAACATATTGCTATGGACTTTGTCACGGACCTGCCTCTCTCTGCTGGTTGCAGTACAGTCTGGGTGGTGGTAGACCGATTCTCCAAGATGGCTCATTTCGTTCCATATTGTGTTGGAGTCATGCTGCGCTGAATACCACACCTGTCCTGCTACACCAAGCCTGGTGCCTGCCTGCTGCCTAGTCCCAGCCGAGCCTGTCCTTCTACTGTCTGAGCTACCACAGGTACACTATACGAACTATAGACTGTGACCCGTGTCCTGTTGGCTAGCTGCCATACTGTCAAGTCGGTACGGTCCAGTGGGTCCATGTACCCAACTTGACAAAGGGGAGGTAGAAATAATAATAAAATACTGATAGGGGTTTGTTATAAGTCGTCAAGTATAATGGATGAAGCAGAAAATCAACTAGTAAAGAAATTAGACGAGGCAACCATAATGAAGTAATTATTATGGGGGACTTTAACTACCTTGATTTAAGCTGGGAGGCAGAAACTTGAAGGTCCAGCAAAGGAAACAGGTTTATGACAATAATTAAAGACAATTAACTTTCACAACTGCTGCAGGACCCAACAAGAGGGTGTGTGGGTGTGGATCACTTTTGGACCTAATTTGAACCAATAGACCCGACAGTATATCACAAGTACAGGTTCGGGGGGTCACCTAGGTAATAGTGACCACAACATAATAAGTTTAAATGTATCCTTTAATAATATGTTTAGTAGAGTACCTACAAAAACTCTAAACTTCAGAAAGGCCAATTTTTATCTCAAAGAAGATCACTCACTAGGTCATACAAGTTGAACTGGTTAACTGACCTGAATCGCGCCGTCTCCGTGATTCCAGGTCTTTTTTTTAAAAAATATTTCCTTGACCGCACTGTTCCAGAGATATCGCCCCCTGTTGTGTTGGGTCCCTATATACTAATTTGCTGTAGTTAGCCAACAGGACATGAACTTCCCTTAAGCTGCCTCAGGCTGATTGGTCAGCATCAGAGGCAGCGAAGCTAGCTCCAACTCTGGAGAATAAACATAGTTCATGCCCTGTATGCTAGCTGCAGTAAAATAGCAAAGAGGGAGCCAACACAACAGTGGGCCATAGTTGTGGAACGGGGGTCCAGGAAAAAAAAACAGCACAAAATTATACACCTAGCTCTTCCTATTTACTTTGCCTGAGTAATTAGGTTATTCCTAGCGTGTCCAGAGATATCCTGCTGATCGTTTGTTTAGAATTCCTGTGTTTGATTTTGCCTGTACATGTTACTATCCTTACTTGCCGCCTCACCTAGCCTCTTGATAGTGACCCATGACGAACCTCTGTTGCCTGCCCTGACCCTTTGTTCGACCAACTGTGAGCGACCGCTTGCTGTCTGCCCAGATCTTTGCTATACCTGACCCTGCATACTGTCTACTGATTTAGTAATGCGCCTGTTTACATTGGCCATTACCACGGGAGGCTATTCTGGGTCAGCGACCTAAGGTTTCCTAAAGGGTGAATACCTGGGTTTCCCTTAGAATCCACTCCCTGGTTTAGCTCTACGTCTAATCACAGTGGGTTCACGCCATCCTCTGCAGGCCCGTGACAGAAAGCTTAGATGGAGATGAGAGCAAACAACTATGAGGTGGTCAAACAGCTAAAACCAAAACACCAAGGATCGCCACCAAAAGCAGAGGGTACACTACCACGAGGCACGGGTATCTCCAAAGAGGTAGTGGTATGGCATCTATACCTTATCAAAGGAGAACAAGAACAGACAAAAGACAACAGTAAGCCTCCTTGGAAGAAATTTCTCCTACAGATCCATAACAGTCCAATGTTCACGGAAGTTAAATTTTGGAATCCCATCCCCAAGTTTGGGAGAATACATCACCTCGAAAACAATTGTTTGGATGGCAATTGAAAAGTAAGGGGGAAAAGATGTAGAGGTCGGGGGGAACCAGGAAACTGAGCCCCATTCCCAGGACAGTGTTGCTAAGTGTGTAGGAACAGAGGGGCCAGATCCCAACAGACGCGGCTCCTATGATATAAATGCAAGTGGAAAAGCAGAGGGCCCGGATTCCGACAGGTGCAGCCCCTTTTGCGTGGCTACATGTGGGAGAACAGAGGGACTGCTCTTAGTGGATTACAAAAATAGAGACGTCTGTTCTTAGAAGATTACAAAAATAGAAACAATTGTTCCTGATGGATTATAGTTGAGACATTACTGCATTCTTAGTGCATTTAAAATTCTTGTGTTACTGTATTTTTTAGCACTCCAGTAGTGTACAAAAATCCAAAATTTATTCACCCAATGTTTCACCTTCCCATTGAAGGCATTTTCAAGCATTTTTGCTTGAAAATGCCTTCAATGGGAAGGTGAAACGTTGCCTGTATTTTGGGTGAATACATTTTGGATTTTTCTACACTACTGGAGTGCTGCCTCTTCTTTTGGATTGTGGTTGTACATTGTTGAGGTTTTTTTGTCAAGATTCTTCTGGGGATAGCACCCATATCTTTAGCTACGGTGCAGTTCCTACATCTCGTTTGTTCTTGTATTTTTTAGCTATATCTCATCATTCAGGTGAAGGGATGTTTCTTGCAGTTGACGGCACCAAGCTATTGCAAATCTATATTCTACCAAGAAGTTAAAGTGGCCCAATGATAAATCTGCCTTAGGGTATGTTCACACACTTAGCAAAAAATGTCTGAAAATACGGAGCTATTGTCAAGGGAAAACAGCTCCTGATTTTCAGACGTTTTTTAATTAACTAGCGTTTTCCACTGCATTTTTTAAGGCCGTTTTTGGAGCTGTTTTCCTATCGAGTCGTTGAAAAACGACTCCAAAAACAGCTGAAGAAGCGACATGCACTTCTTTGTCGCGGGCGTTTTTTAACGCGGCCATTTTTCAAATGTAAAAAAAGCCCAGTCGGAATAGAACGCTGTTTTTCCCATTGAAATCAATGGGCAAATGTTTGGAGGTGTTCTGCTTCTGATTTTTAAAGCCCCGAAAAACGGCTGAAAATAGGCCGTGTGAACATACCCTTAGTGTGCTACAGTATTTGGTGTTTGTTTATAATACGTTTCGTGACTGCCACCTTGTCGTGGAATAAATTGCTCACCAATAAAGTCTCTTATGTGGTCACTACACAATTTCGGATGTTTTTTGGAGCTGATTGCGATGTGGTTTCTGCGTCAAAATCAGCGCCAGAAAACTCTGTGTGAACTGACCCTAATGCAAAGAAGTATTCCGGATTTCTTTTATTTTAAAAAAACCTCTAAAAATGTTGTCACTAGTATAATAATAATGATCACTATGCTAATTGAACCAGGAAGCCCTTATATTATTATTATCATCATTATTGTTATTATTATCATCGTCGTCATATAGCATAAAGTCAAATTATTGCATTTTGAGCAATAAAATGTCTTAAATAAAGTTGATTTCAAGTCTTGCACCTCAGTTCCACAAAGCAAAGCGGCCACAATTACATAAAGTTCTTCCCTTCCATTGCCTATTAAGGCAGTTGTAAGATAGCAAATGTATTTGTTTTGTAGACACTTAAAATGGAATCTCATCTTGTTTGATTTAACAGAAATATATTGTTGGCTAAATAAAGTTTTCCCTATGTCAGTCTAAACCTGAATCGTCAGTTTTTCTATTTTTGTGTTGCATAAGCAGCTGATGATTGGTCACTTCCATAGCAATACTACAGTGCAGAGCTATAAATCTATCAGAGGGTTACTGGAGATGATAAGCTTGTCTTGCCAATTCTCTGGACTCGAATAGACAGAATCCATTAATCATGGGGCAGGTTAGTCATTATTATAAATTAGTCATATCTATTATATATCCATTTTATATACTGTATGTCAACACAATTGTTGTTGGTAGCTAACTACTGGTCAGTGTACCACAATTCAAGCCTTGTTATAAATTATGCCCATTCTTTACCTTTTACTATTTATGCAAGGATTGTATTGTAGTCCTTAGGCCTCCTGCACACTTCCATCACCGTTTTATCGGCCGTTTTTGACGGATTCGTGTGTCCTTTTTGTTTCCGTGTGGTATCCGTGTGCACTCCGTTTCTGTTCTGTGTTTCCGTTTTACACGGACGTTGTGCTTCCGTTTGGCTTCCGTTTTTCCGTTTAAAAAACGAAGGTAAACTTCATTTGTACTTGTCACATGTCCCAGGAAACACCCATAGAAATGTTACAAGAAGTTTTTGGTGCTGTTTTCTGTAGCTTTCAGAGCATAGAGAACAGTTTGAGATGACTTTGCTTGGCTTGCTTTGTTTTTTTGGGATTTTTGGAGTGAAATGTGTGCATTTACTTGCTTATTTTGTGACACTGGGCACTAGTTCCCTGCTGCCATCTGTGCGTCAAAAGCTCCTTGGCAAATTCCTCCCACGGGCGTCCTTTTTAGAGCGGTCGGGGTAGCATTCTGCCCGCGTATCCCACAGTCCTGGGTGATCATGCACCAATGCTATGAGTCTCTCCACATCCATCTTCAGGAATGAAAGTGTACTGTAGTCTGTGAGTCTGTGAACTTTGGCTCACCCAGCCGTTGCTATGGCAACGGATCCATCAAAAACGGACGGCACACGGAAGCCTTCCGTGTGGCATCCGTTTTTTTGACTGACCCATTGACTTCTATGGGCCACACGGTCACTGAATCACTGACCAAAGTAGGACATGCTCTACTTTTGACGGAAGGGAACAACGGATCCGTTTAAATAACTGAAGTGTGCATGGGCCCATTGAAATGAATGGGTTCAGGGTGCTATTAGTGACAAAAACGGATAGCACCCTGAAGAAAAAGACTGAAGCCTTAAAGGGGTCCTGTTCATTTGACATAAATTGTCAATATAACCGTACTTGGAATGTGGTCTTACGCTGCATACATTGAAATTCGATAAAATACATATGCTTCTTTTTCAAACAGATGTCCAAATAGCAATTTACAAATAGGGAGGTTCTTAGTGCACGTTTTGATCAAAAAGTGTTTGCCCACCTGTCACGACAAGGCAACCTCTATAAGGTGGGAACCTACGCTGCACATACACCCAGAACTGGGACTAAGCCTGCATATATATCTGGGGATGGTAGGAACCAGCATTAAACTACTTAAAATCACCCAGGGCAGAATAGTAGGAGTGCGAGAACAAAAAATAGCGGCAGTCACTAACCCCACATATATGGATCACATAAACAACACAAGAGTTTGAACAGCACATTCCAACAAAATGATATAAAATGTGTATACAGGTGCATGAACACCTGTGACCAGTGGCGTAACTAACGCTGTAGCAGCCAGAGGCTCCAGCTAGCAACCGCTATGGCTGCTACAGTGCGACGCCACTGAACACTACGGCAGAGCAAGAAGGTATCTCCCCACTCTGCCATCAAAGAGGTTGTTCCTACAAAACACATGTATCCCCTATCCACAGGATAGGGGATACATGTGTGAACGCTGGGACCCCCAGTAATAAGGAGAAAGGGGGAACGAAAGTACTCCGAAGTTCTCCATGAGAAACCTCAGACTTCCCGGGTCTGTGTCAGCTGCTCCGCAGAAATGAATGGAGCGCCTGATGCGCTTGTGCGCATTCGTGACCAGCACTCCTTTCATTTTTATTGTGCTGACGAACACAGTACCTGGTAGTCTGAGGTTTCTCATGGAGCTATAAACAGGGGGCTGTATGTTGCTATATACAGAGGGGCTGTATGGTGCTATACACAAGGGGGCTGTATTGTCCTATATATAGGGGAGCTATATGGTGCGATATACAGGGGGGTTTATGGTGCTATATACAGGGGGCTGTATGTCGCTATATACAGGGGGCTGTATGGTGCTATATACAGGGAGCTGTATGGCGCTATATAGAAGGGGGCTGTATGGTGCTATATACAGTGGGCTGTATGGCGCTATATACAGGGGGCTGTATGGCGCTGTATTCAGGGGCTCTAGGGTGCTATATACAGGGGGGCTGTATGGCCTTATATACAGAGGGGCTGTATGGTGCTATATACAGGGGTGTTGTGTGGTGTTATATACAGGGGGCTGTATGGTGCTATATACAGTGGGTGGTATGGCACTATATACAGGGGGGCTGTATGGCGCTATATACATGGGGCTGTATCGCGCTATATACAGGGGGCTGTATGGCGCTTTATACAGGGAGGGGGCTGTTTGGCGCTATCTACAGGGGGGCTGTATGGTGCTATATACAGGGGACTGTGTATGGCTCTATCTACAGGGGGGCTGTATGGTGCTATCTACAGGGGGGCGCTGTTTGGTGGAATCTACAGGGATGCACTATCTATAAGGGGGGGTTGTGTGGCACCCAGGAAAGGGGGGGCCCCATTCAAAAGTTTACTATGGGGCCCAGTCTTTCCTAGTTACATGGTACACCCCTGCCTGTGACTGCAAATATACAGCAGACAAAAAAATGTGTTGAGAAGGTCACATTTCAGGACACAACCGTAAATATAGAACAGTTTCCAAAAATTTGTGGAAGATTATGTGCTGCCTGCTTTATTATTTCACTGTAATCTTATCTTGCGGTCTATTTAGTAGAAACTTAAATTAACCTCTGTAAGACAATGTTATCCTTGAATTTGCAAAATAAGTCAGTGTCCAAAAAAAATATCACTTAGCAAAAAACATTTTCAGTCAAAGATATTTTCCGTCACATAATGAAATCTCATGGGTAGGTACTAATTGGAACTTTTAATCTGTGTGGAATTTAATAAAAAATTCTGCTCTGCTTTGCAATATAACCTATTATCTACTAGTATGATAATAGAATTTCAAAGGTGGCAGGAACCATATGCAGCAATTACAGACCCATATGGGGCTGTCACTTGTGAAAAGTAGCTTACTACAATGCAACTGAAAGCCCTTTCCATTCCATTCCTGATCCTTATTACTTTGCAGAAGTGTCAATCATCCTCCAATGTCCTCTATTGTCCTATGATCTCTACTCAATTATTACATTCTCACAAAAACTGAGTACAATCGCACCCACTGAATAGCCATTCAAAGATCCAATTGGGCGGTGAGGGGCAGGGGGATGTAAATCAAGGTCTGTGTCCAAACAAAGGGGACAACAGGTTTAACGACTTCATAAAGAAGTCAAGAAGCCCCTCTCATGAGCCCTTTTGGTCAGTTATCTGAGAGTGACATGTAGCTTTGCATACAGTGCCATGTAGACCAGAACGAGGATTACTATATATAGTTCTTCTAGTAGTAAGGAAAGGTAAGCTGGTCCCAAAACCATACAGTACTTTTTAACCCCTTAGTGACCAGCCCATTTTAGGCCCTAATGACCAAGCTATTTTATTCGTTTTTCTATAGTCGCATTCAAAGAGCTATAACCTTTTTATTTTTTCGTCTACATAGCTGTATGAGGACTTGTTTTTTGCGGGATTAGTTGTGCTTTTTAATAGCACCATTTTTGGGTACATATAATTTTTATATTAACTTTTATTAACCTTTTTGGGGGGGATTATAAAAAAAACCTGAAATTCCGCCATTGTTCTATGCGTTTTTAAATTGACGCCGTTCACTGTGTGACGTAAATAACATGTTACCTTTATTCTATGGGTCAGTACGATTACGGTGATACCACATATGTAGAGGTTTTTTTATGTTTTACGACTTTTGCACAATAAAAACACTTTTGAACTAAAATTATTTGTTTTTGCATCGTCGCTTTCCAAGAGCTGTAATTTTTTTATTTTTCCATCAATGTAGTGATTTTTTGGGCTTGTTTTCTGCGGGACAAGACGTAGTTTTGAATGGTACTGTTTTGGGGTGCATAGGACTTATTGATTCATTTTTATTCTGACTTTTTTGGAGGGCAATGGAAAAAAATTGCAATTTCGCCATGTTTTTTTGCGTTTTTTTTTTACGGTGTTCACTTTGCGGTTTAAATTACATATTAACTTTATTAAACGAGTCATTACGGTCACGGCGATACCACACCCGCCAATGGGTGACAGAGGGAGCTCACTCCCTTTGTAAACAAAGTTAAATGCCGCGGTCGCTATTGACGGCGGCATTTAAAGGGTTAAACAGCCGCGATCGAAGTAAACTTCGATCGCGGGCGTTGGAGCATGAGCTCAGCCCCGGCTCCTGCCTGCACGGGAGACCCGTGCAGGACTTAGACTAGGCTGACGTGAAAAGGCGTCAGCCTAGCCTAAAGCCCATTAGTGACCGACGTAAGAAGGCGTATTAGTGGTCACTAAGGGGTTAAAGGAATTAAAGAAAAACAAAATCCAAGGATATAGGTGGCGCTAGGGCTTATTTAATATAAATTCTGACAAAAAGGCTTTGACAAAAAGGCTTTGTCCAAAGCTGGCAACCCCTTTAAAGGCTATGTACACCTTTGACATAATGTTTTGTTTTTTTTGTTTGTTTTTTTAATATAATTGTGCATCAGTGTAATTGGTGCAACTTCCTAAATAAATGTTATTAAAAATTATTTGTTGTTTTTGAGATACAGCTGCTTTGTATTCTGTATACAGAGCAGCTATATCGTTCACTAAGACCAGGGCCAGCCTTAGGCATTTGTGACCCGTGCCATTGATGGCGGCGCTGCTAGCGGTCGCTGCGGCTGCTACAGTGGTAGCGACGCCACTATAGCAGAGCTCTGCAAACTACTAGTGCCACTGTAGCTCCCTGAAGGAGCAGCATTCCCGTGTGGCCAGGGATTCCGCTCCTGGACGGAGCGCTTGATGTCTCTGTCCATATGTGGACAGTGTTATCAGGGGCAACTCCTGAAGCGGAATCCCCGTCCACAGCGTTGCCGACTCTGTGACCGCGGATTCCACTCCAGGAGAAGCCAGTGACGTCACTGTCCATAAATGGACACAGATGACAGGGGCTTCTCCTGGAGTGAAATCCCCGGTCACAGCGTCGGCAACGCTTCAGGAGTTGCTTCTGATGTCACTGTCCATATATTGACAGGGACATCAAGGGGAGTGATACAGGAGTGGAATCCCCAGCCACAGGGGGATTCCGCTCCTTCAGGGAGCTACAGTGGCGCTATCTACAGGAAGGGGGGGTGCTATATACAGGGGAGCTGTGGGATGTGTGGCACTACCTACAAGGGGGCTGTGTTGCACTACCTACAAGGGGACTGTGTGTCACTACCTACAAGGGGCTGTGTGGCACTACCCACCAGGGGGCTGTGTGGCACTACCTACAAGGGGGCTGTGTGGAGTGGCATTACCTACAGGCTGCTGTTTGAAACTACCTACAAGGGGGCTGTGTGGTACTACCTACAGGGGACTGTGTGGCACTACCTACAAGGGGCTGTGTGGCACTACCTACAAAGGGGTCTGTGTGGCACTGCCTACAAGGGGGCTGTGTGGCACTACCTACAGGGGGCTGTTTGGCACTACCTACAAGGGGGCTGTGTGGCACTATCTACAGGGGGCTGTGTGGCACTGCCTACAAGGGGACTGTGTGGCGCTAGCTACAGGGGGCTGTGTGGTGCTACCTACAGGGGGCTGTGTTACACTAGCTACAAATAATATGTTTTTTTCTTACAATAGCTTGAAGATCCTGATGACTCTGAGAATGATTTTCCTGATCAAACTGAGCATCAAGATTCACATTCATTTAACTATATGCACGTGAAGCTCGAAGAACATGTGCAACCAGAACTTAGCACCAAAGAACTTATCACAGAGAAAACCAGAGAATATTGTAAAAGTGGCCCGAAAGTGGTTGCCAGCTTTTTTCTAACACTTTTCCCTGTTCTCAAATGGCTTCCACGTTATAAGATAAAGGAATACCTGCCTGGCGACATCACATCCGGCATCATTGTGGGCATTGTCACTATTCCACAGTCAATTGCTTATTCTCTGTTGGCAAACCAAGATCCAATTTATGGATTATACACTAACTTCTTCTGCTGCATTATCTATTTCTTGACAGCAACTTCCCGCCATAATTGTGTTGGAACATATGGAGTGCTATGTTTGATGGTAGGAGAGTCTGTGAACAAGCAGCTAAAAGCTGCAGGTTACATTACAGATGGGACCATCTCGACAGTGGTAAACGCCACACTCACTAATGGAACTATATGTGACAAAAGTTGTTATGCCATTACTGTGGCCACATCCTTAACTTTCATTGTTGGTGTGTACCAGGTTAGTAGACATTGGTAAAAATAATAGTTGTCTAAATTCAAAACCAAGCATGGCTTAACCCAAAAATAAACAATTATTAAAACGTAAGAAATATTCTTCGTTCCTCACAGTTTTGACGATTGAGAAATTCATATGAATAGTAATGTGAACCATTTATTTTATATGCTTGTTAAAAAGTTTAAAATATTTTGCCAATTATTTATTAATGCAATATATTTTCATTTTTATTTCCTTTGTAGATCCTAATGGGAATATTTCAGTTAGGATTCATCTCTATGTATTTGTCGGAACCCTTGCTGAGTGGCTTTGTTACTGGGTCATCGCTCACTATTCTGACTTCACAGATGAAGTATCTCATCGGCTTGAAGATTCCACGTCGGGATGGGGCAGGGGCTCTGGTTATGACTTGGATCGACATCTTTTCAAATCTAAAAAACACCAATATATGTGACTTAATAACTAGCATAGTTGCAATAATTACTATTGTACCTGTCAAAGAAATTAATGATAGGTTCAAGAGTAAGATGAAAATCCCATTTCCAGTAGAATTGGTTGTCATCATTGTCTCCACATTGGTTTCTCATTACTTTAACTTTAATACCAAATATAAGTCCTCCGTGTGTGGCACCATTCCTATTGGATTCCAGACTCCTAAATCCCCAGACTGGAGTCTTATTTCAAGTATAGCTGTTGATGCAGTCCCAATCGCAATAATTGGGTTTGCCATGACTGTATCCCTTGCTGAAATCTTTGCAAAAAAGCATGGGTACACAATTAGCAGCAACCAGGAGATGATAGCTATTGGTATGTGCAATCTGATTCCATCTTTCTTTTCCTGCTTTACCAGCTGTGCCGCCCTTGCTAAAAGTCTTCTAAGAGAATCTACAGGAGCAAATACACAGCTTAATGGCATCATCAGCTCTTCTGTGTTGTTGCTTGTGCTGCTTGCTATTGCTCCTTTGTTTTATTCATTACAAAATTGCATTTTAGGCGTTATTACTATTACTAGTCTCAGGGGGGCTCTAAGGAAATTTGTAGATACTCCAAAAATGTGGCGGATAAGTAAAATTGACACAATGATCTGGTGGGTCAGCATGTTAGCTTCTTCCTTAATCTCGACTGAGATTGGGCTACTAGTGGCTGTTTGCTTCTCTATGCTCTGTGTGATCCTCCGTACACAGAGGCCAAGGGCCACTTTATTAGGTAAAGTCAGTGGAACAGAGATTTACGAGGACCAGTTCACTTATAGGGAGCTAAACACTATTCCTTATGTTAAAATATTCCGCTTTGATGCTTCTCTTTACTATGCTAACAAAAACTATTTCAGAGACTCTCTATATAGCAAGACTGGTATTAACCCTTGTTTAGTGGCTGCTCTGCAAAGGAAGGCCAAGAAGGAAGAGGAAGCAGCGTCGAGAGAAACAAGCAATAGGTTCATAGCCAGGTTTAATTTGATTAAAACCATAAAGAAACCTCAGACAGCTTCTAAAACCTCAGTCCCGCAACTTGATATTCACTCACTTATAATTGATTGTGGTGCCATGCAATTTATAGACACTGTTGGCCTTGATATTCTCAAAGAAGTCCAAAAAGATTATGAGCAGATCGGCGTTGAAGTGTTTCTTGTAAATTGCAATCCATCAGTGCGGCACTCTCTTCATGATGGCGGATATTTCAGCAAGACCAGTGGTGATGTAGAGTTGCACACTTTTCATAGTGTGCATGATGCTGTCACATTTGCTGAAAGGAAGTTCCGTGAAAAACAGAGAGAAATTCAGTTAAGGGATAATGCTTTCTCTTTTGACCCTGCTCAAGCCATTAATGATGACCTTAGGAATTAAAATTAGGGAAGAAATAAAAGATTAATGATCAATTCCCTCTAAAATAAAAACTTCACGAATGTGTATTACTCAGAGACTTATTCTTGCGGGTGTTTATTTTAGGGTGAATTCTCCAATCTGTCTAGGTCAGCCAAATAGAAAAATGTTGACACTGTTTTTATTAAAGGGGTTTTCCCCTACCGGACAACTGATGACCTATCCACCGGATAGGTCATTAGTATATGATCGGTGCGTGTCCGACACCCCGACCCCGCAGCGATCAGCTGCTCCGACTGCCTCCGGATATTTGTTGTCCATGATGGAAGCAGATGGCTACGGTCATAGAATGGCGGCAGAGCTGCAGTACTGCAGAACTGCACCTATTCAAGTGAATAGGAACAGAGCTGCAGTTCTGCAGCACGGCCGCAATGCAATGTACGGAGCCAACTGCTTACGGCTCCGAGCACTGCATAGTGTGCAATGACATCCAGTGCCAGCAGGCAGCCAGAGCAGCTGATCGGTGCTGGGTTCAGGTGTGGGACATGCACCAATCATATACTGATGACCTATCTGGTGGATAGGTCATTAGTTGTCCGATAGAGGAAGATCCCTTTAAGCTTTGCTGCTGCCATTTCATTCTTCCACATAAGTAGCCAGTTTGGATTCTTTAAGGCACAATTACTTGTGATATGGACAGTATGCTCTGTGCTGATTTTGGATATTGAGCATAAAAGAATATAAGGAGAGGGAAGAAAGAGATAAGCTAATGATCTTTCCTTTCTCCTGCATTATTAGTTCTTTCAGCAAGAACTAAAGATTTCTCCATGATATTGTAAAATGCCAGCCACCAGCCCACAAGGACTAATAGGATTAACGTTAACTGACTAAAATTAAATAGGTCTAAAATTCGGTACTGACTCTAAGGGTCCTGTTACATGGGCCAATATGGGTCATGAAAACAAGCACAAGGAGCTATGTTTGGGGGCGAGTGACCATTACTACGATCGATCTTCCCAATGCATTTGCATCATGTTGGCAGCACACCTCCCTTTTTACACAAGAAGATATGCTGCCGACAATGATAATATTTTGTGCTGCATAAATGAGCAGATCTACCGATGAACAAATTTGCTCATTCATCGGCTGATCGTTGCCCTGTTTACACAGGCCAATGATCGGGAACAAGCGGTCCATTAAATGCTTGTTTGCCTGATCATTGGCCCATGTAAAAGGGCCTTAAATCACCTGCTTCCCTTCAGAGACATAGAGTTAAATAATAAAACTCTAGCTGTCAGCAGTCACCACAATGGGGAGCTTACTAAAGATGCATTTATAAGATCCCCATTGAACTCAATAAAACTCAGTGCAATCTCCTAAAATTCCCCCAGTGGTGGCTGCAGGCAGCCCAAAATTTATAATTTAACCCCTTAAGGTACAGCTTATTTTGGACCTGCAGGACTGAGCAACTGTTTTCAACTTTTCCATAGTCATTATTCCAGTAGCTATACATTTTTTATTTTCGGCTTGACGTAGCTGTATATGGCTTGTTTTTTTGCAGTACAAGTTGTAGTTTTTATTGTCAACATTTTGAAGTACAAATAATTTATTGACTAACCTTTATCAAATTTTATTTGTGGGTGAATAGAAAAAAAACAGCAATTCCACCATTCTTTCTTTTTTTTCTTCACACTGTTTACTGTGCCATATAAATAACATATATATTAAAAGATACACATTACCCACGAAGATGGGTCCCCTCATGGGACAGGTCCTATAACCTCATATTGTAATAAAGTGCAAATTGGCGTATATTGGCCCAAGTTTATTAGTTGGTGATGTGCGGAGAAAATAACATGATAGCTTATTATGGCAACACCAAATACGTACAGTTTTTTGTTTTAGTACCTTTGCACAATAAAAGCATTTTGCACTTCAACATAATCTTATGTGGGCTTGTTTGTTTGTGGGATGAGTTGTACTTTTAATTGGCACCCTTTTGGGGGTACATATCATTTATTGATTAAACTCTATACATTTTTTGGTAGGGAGAATTGGAAAAAAACAGAAAATCTGTCATAGTTTTTGGGGGAGTTTTTTATGCAATACATCATGCAGTAAAAATAATGTGTTAATTTTATTCTATGGGTTGTTATGATTGCGGCCATGTTTTTTTATGGTTTATATTTTAATTAACCCCTTCAGGACCAAGCTCATTTTGGCCTTCAGGACCAGACCCATTTTTTCAAATCTGACATATTTCACTTTATGTGGTAATAACTCCGGAATGCTTTTACCTATCAAAGCGATTCTGAGATTGTGTTCTCGTGAGACATTGGACTTTATGATAGTGGAAAAATTTGGTCGATAAATTCAATATTTATCAGTGAAAAACACCAACATTTTGTGAAAAATTGCAAAAATTAGCATTTTTCTAAATGTTAATGTATCTGCTTGTAAGACAGGCAGTTATACCACACAAAATTGTTGCTAATTAACATCCCCCATATGTCTACTTTATATTTGCATCGTTTTTTGAACGTCTTTTTATTTTTCTATGACATCACAAGGCTTAGAACTTTAGCAGCAATTTCTCACATTTTCAAGAAAATTTCAAAAGGCTATTTTTACAGGGGCCAGTTCAGTTGTGAAGCGGCTTTTAGGGCCTTATGTATTAGAAACCACCAAAAAGTCACCCCATTTTAAAATCTTCACCCCTCAAAGTATTCAAAACAGCATTTAGAAAGTTTCTTAACTCTTTAAATGTTTCACAGAAATTAAATCAACGTGGAGGTGAAATTTTCAAATGTCATTTTTTTTTTTGCAGAAATTCATTTTAATCTATTTTTTTTGTAACACAGAAGTTTTTACCAGAGAAACGCAACTCAATATCTATTGCCCAGATTCTGCAGTTTTTAGAAATACCCCACATGTGGCCCTAGTGTGGTAATGGACTGAAGCACAGGCCTCAGAAGCAAAGGAGCACCCAGTGGATTTTGGGCCTCCTTTTTATTAGAAAATATTTTAGGCACCATGTCAGGTTTGAAGGGCTCTTTCGGTGCTAAAACAGTGGAAATCCACCAAAAGTGACCCCATTTGGGAAACTACACCCCTTGAGGAAATTATCTAGGGGTCTAGTGAGCATTTTGAACCTTGCAGAAATTATTGGAAGTAGGCCGTAAAAATTAAAATCTACATTCTTTCAAAGAAAATGTAGATTTAGCTAATTTTTTCTAATTTCCACAAGGACTAAAGGAGAAAAAGCACCACAGCATTTGTAAAGCAATTTCTCCCGAGTAAAACAATACCCCACATGTGGTAATAAATGGCTGTTTGGACCCACGGCAGGGCTTAGAAGGGAAAGAGCGCCATTTGGCTTTTGGAGCTCAAATTTAGCAGGAATGGTTTGCGGAGGCCATGTCGCATTTGCAAAGCCCCTGAGGGACCAAAACAGTGAAAACGCCAAAAAAGTGACTCCATTGAGAAAACTACACCCCTTGAGGAATCCATCTAGGGGTGTAGTGAGCATTTTGACCCCGCAGGTTTTTTGCAGAAATGATTGAAAATGGGCCATGAAAATGAAAATCTACATTCTTTCAAAGAAAATGTAGGTTTAGCTAATTTTTTCTAATTTCCACAAGGACTAAAGGAGAAAAAGCACTGCAACATTTGTAAAGCAATTTCTCCCGAGTTTAACAATACCCCACATGTGGTAATAAACAGCTGTTTGGACACACGGCAGGGCTTAAAAGGAAAAGAGCGCCATTTGGCTTTTGGAGCTCAAATTTAGCAGGAATGGTTTGCGGAGGCCATGTCGCATTTGCAAAGCCCCTAAGGGACCAAAACAGTGAAAACGCCAAAAAAATTACTCCATTGAGAAAACTACACCCCTTGAGGAATCCATCTAGGGGTGTAGTGAGCATTTTGACCCCACAGGTGTTTCATAGATTTTATTAGAATTGGGCAGTGAAAATAAAAAAAATCCTTTTTCTTCAATAAGACGCAGTTTTAGCTCAAAATTTTTAATTTTCTCAACAAATAAAGGAAAAAAAGAACTCCAACATTTGTAAAGCAACTTCTCTGGAGTACGGCAATACCCCACACGTGGTCATAAACTGCTGTTTAGACACACGGCAGGGCTCAGAAGGGAAGGAGCGCCATTTGCTTTTGGTGTACAGATTTTGCTGCATTTGGTTTCTGGTCGCCATGTTGCATTTGCGAAGTCCATGTGGAACCAAAACAGTCCCCCCCCCCCAGAAGTGACCCCATTTTGGAAACAACACCCTCAAGGTATTCACCTAGGGGTGTAGTGAGCATTTTAACCCAAAGGTGTTTTGCAGAAATTCGTGTGCACACGATGTGGGAGAGTGAAAATGGGAATTTTTCCTTAGATACGCCAATATGTGGTGCCCGGCTTGTGCCACCATAACAAGACAGCTCTCAATTTTTATTCAGTGTTTCCCGGTTTTAGAAGCACCCTACATGTGGCCCTAATCTTTTGCCTGGACATTCGACAGGGCTCAGGAGTGAAAGAGTACCATGTAAAATTGAGGCCTAATTTGGCGACATATAAAGTATTGGTTCACAATTGCAGAGGCTCAGATGTGAAATAAAAGAAACCCCTGAGAAGTGACCCCATTTTGGAAACTACACCCCTCAAGGCATTTATTAAGGGGTGTAGTGAGCATTTTCACCCCACGTGTCTTTTCCATAAATGATTGCGCTGCCGAAGGTACAAATTAAAATTTTGCCCTAGATATGCCAATTCATTGTCAAATATGTCGTGCCCAGCTTGTGCCACTGGGGACACACACCTCAAAAATTGTTAAAAGGGTTCTCCCGGGTATGGCGATGCCATATATGTGGACATAAACAGCTGTTTGGGCATGCTGTAGGGCTCAGATTGGTGGGAGCGCCATTTGGCTTTTGGAGCGTGGAATTTGCTTGGTAATAGTTTTGTTTGGAGTATCACTGTTGTTTCCGTTTATAATGTGGGGCATATCTGAGCTGGGCAGAGTACATCGGGGCATAGTCAGGTGGTATAATAATAAGGTAAAAAATATAATAAAATGATCCATTGATGTGTGTTACGCTGTGATCGATCCTTTCTGCACAGGCCGGCGTCGCACTGATAACTGGCGTCCTTCCTTATCCCCCTTTTGGTCCACACTCTGCACCTTTGCAGTTTGGGGAATTTTGCCGGGAAAGTGTTGTCCTGGTATAATACGGACGCCCTCGCTTCCAGCGGATATGTTTGGGCTCTCCCCTTCCTGGTTCCCTAATTTTAGTGCCTTGATACATCGCCTTTTGAAACAGAAGAAATGTTCCCCTCGGGCCGGCACAACCGGATATTTTTCTTTCCTGAATTATTGGAGCCTTAACTTATTTTATTTTTTCATAGACGTAGTGTTATGAGGGCTCTTTTTTTACGGGACGAGCTGTAGCTTTTATTGATACCATATTGGGGTACATGCAACTTTTTGATCACTTGTTATCCTTTTTTTGGGAGGCAAGGTGACAAAAAAACAGCAATTCTGCCATAGCCTGTTTTTTTTATATACAGCGTTCACCGTACGTTATAAACTACATGTTACCTTTATTCTGCGGGTCAGTACGATTACGGCGATACCTAATTTATAGAATAAAATTACTTTTGGAAAGAGAATGTATTTCTTCTGTCGCGATGTTGTGATAGCCATAACTTTTTAATTTTTTCGTCGATGGAGCGGTGTGAGGGTTTGTTTATTGCGAGAAGAGGTATAGATTTTATAGGTACCGTTTTTGGATACATGCGACTTTTTGATCACTTTTTATTTCAATTTTTGGAAGACGGTGACCAAAAAAACAGTAATTATGGCAGTATTTTTGAGTTTTTTTTTTACGGCGTTCACTGCGCTGGATAAATAACATATTTTTATAGTTTAGGTCGTTACGGTCGCAGCGATACCAAATATGTATGGCTTTATTATTTTTTTCAATAATAAATGACTTGATAAGGGAAAAAGGGCGATTGTGTTTTGTGTTATTACTTGAAACTTTTATTGTATGTTTTACAACTTTTATTTTTACTTTTTTTACACTTTTTTTTTTTACACTTTGTTTTAGTCCCACTAGGGGACTTGAATGTCCAACTGTTTGTTTGATGTTCTAATACATTGCACTACCTATGTAGTGCAATGTATTGGAACTGTCAGTTGTTCACTGACAGCAAGCCGATCAGGCTCCGCCTCTGGGCGGGGCCTAATCAGCTTACGTAATGGCAGACAGGAGTCCATTGTTAGGGCTCCTGTTGCCATGGTAGCAGTCGCGAGCCTTGCCATCACGTGGCAAGGCTGCCGATTTTCTTCAAACCTCTAGGATGCAGCGATCACAATGGATCGCTGCATCGAAGGGGTTAATGCCAGGAATCGGAGCTAGCTCCGGTTCCTGGCGATAGATCGGGGTGTCCGCTGTAACATACAGCGGACACCCACTGCTGATGACGCCGGCTCAGCTTCTGAGCCGGAAGCTGAGCTGGCGCCATCTTGCCGATGGTACCGGAAGCCTCCTGGGCCCCGCCGACGACGGGGCATAGGAGGATTCCGTTACAGGCTGATCGGGAGGTCCTGGCCGATACCTCAGGGTGACAGCTGTAACATACAGCTGTCACCCGGCGGTGATGTCGCTGGCTCAGCTCCTGAGCCAGCTTCATCTCCATGACGTACAGTTACGTGAAAAGGCAGTAAGCCACCAGATTTAATCACGTAAATGTACGTGATTGGGCGGGAAGGGGTTAAAAAAGGGTGTTTATTTTTTGGGAGGAGACTTAAAGTTTAAGAAAATTAGGGGCAGATTTATTGTGCACCCTATGCCAGATTTCTGGTGTAAAAAAGTTTAAATTTGCACAAAAACTTTTCTGAATAGTAGGTGAGGCTTAGCGAAAGAGAACATTGCCTGTCACAGCCCTGACAAATTTACTATAATTTACGCCAGTAACTGGTGTAAATTATTGCGGAAATCTATGCCAGCTCGTAGCTCGCATAGATTTTCCTTTCAGGCACACGGATGGGCACACATGTGCCTAAAAATTTGTATTCTAAAGCATTATTGTATTTTTGCATATTGCTTTTTGCATATTGCAATCTATTAGGAAATGTCTCTAGCATGGCAGACCTTGGATCGCTAATATACTTATAGAGGGAATCCCATTCCTCTGTCAAGCTCCTTAAATGCAGCAATCAAAAGTGGTCGTTAAAACATCCGGGATTAGAGAATAACCGCCTTTACAACAGGAGCCCAGCTGTCAATTACACACCTGCAGTGATCGAATGGGTACAGCTTCACGTTACCAGGACATACTATTCCATCATATTGCAATTAGGTAACCGCAATTAGGATGTAATGCAGGAAGGGGTTGACTTTGTGGCGATTTTACTGCACTGTGTGAATATACCCTTACAGAAAAACAGTGCTTCGACCCTTATAAACATACTGTATGTTATGATATTTGTCGGCATAATGATGGCACTATTTAGATTTAAAAGAAAAGAAAAATGTTGGGTACACTTAAGAAAATAAAGATAAGATTAACCATCTACCTCTTTATATTAACTGCACTGTATAACCATATAGTTTAGGCCTTAGTAAGAGACACCTTGTTGACCAGTATTACTGATCTCAGATTTGACTGATTTTTGTAAATATTGTGCTTATTTGTTATTGTGAATAAAGTTCATACTACCATCAGAATCTCCTTTAAGAGCCTCCGTCGGCAGTTTCGTTGTTGTTGCCAAAATGACAGACACCACGGCAAAACTCAGATGGACCTTATTATAGTCAATAGGGTCCATCAGGCGCCGTTGGTGTCTGTCGTGTGACGGCGGTGCAAACAATCTATTCCACTGTCATAACATTATTTAAAAAAAAACAAAAAACTACTTTAAGTACTATAATATTATTATAAGAATAAACAAAAACATAATAAAGTATATTACAAAAAGTACATTGCTTCTGTGCTTTGCTTTATATTTTGAAAGCTATGCGAATATCCTGCGATTAAAAGGTATTAGGGCTATCTTTTATTTTTGTGTTACCAATAAGTAACCTATATCTGGACATTTGCCACCAGCACACAGAAAAAAAGTTCTGCAATAAAATTATACAGTTATAGTTCATCTGTTATTAATGAATACACTGTAAAAATAGGAAAATATATGACAGTTTTCACTTTCCATACACAGCACAGATGTCTAAGATACAGAATTACAAAACATATGGAAATCTATAAATACTAGTGCAGAAAGAAAATAAAGCAATTGCCCATAGGAAAATGCCACATCACAAGAAGTGACCTTTTTGGAGGCACCAGTTATACTTTGTGCACAAGTAGAATGTTTTATATGATCACTCACATCATACTGCATTACATACCAAATATACCTCAAATCTTACTAGAGGTTGACACCTTCATGGTCAGGGGTCTTTTGGAGCCTTGATAATCAGAGCAAAATGTTACCCTTTGGAGTGTGACATTCTAAAGATGACAGTTTTTTATTTCTTAATATACCTAGATTTTTTTTTGTATGGCAGTGAATAGGTTAATGGCACTATCTGTCATGGTTAAGAATAGTAGATGGGTTCATGTATACTTCTCTGGTAGTGTAGGGTAGTGGAAAAAGGAATGCCCCCATCTCTGGTCCTAGCGTCAGGGTCTCTTATATGTGACGCAGCACTACATCGTCATAAATACTGCGTCGCAAACAGCGTCCTGATGCTCCCGGGCGTCAGGACCTAGTATGAGCCGTGCTGTAATCATGAGGGCATTTGGAGGGGAGAAGAGGAGCAGTTAGGCGAGTATACATTTCTTTTATTAATTTTTTTTTATTGGTGAGGCGAGTATACATTTTTTTTATAGAATTTTTATTTTAAACTGTCCAATAGAGAAGGCTGCGGGGTGTAGACTCGTCAGGGGTTGGCAAAGTAGGGGCCCAGCATAGGCCTCTACCTTGCTAAGCCTCATAGAGTGAAATCTACGCCAACTAGGAACTGACTTTGAATTCAACTTTTTTTTTTAAAT
Organism: Rhinoderma darwinii; assembly: GCF_050947455.1. Taxonomy (NCBI): domain Eukaryota; kingdom Metazoa; phylum Chordata; class Amphibia; order Anura; family Rhinodermatidae; genus Rhinoderma; species Rhinoderma darwinii. Next base: position 117,245,000 of record NC_134689.1, read on the forward strand.
AAAACAATATTTTTGGTGATTTTAAATAACTTTTCACCTAAGTCCATTTTTTATTTACTTTTTAAGATACATCTTCTATGTATCCTGTATACAAAGAAGCTGTATCTTGCCATCAATGCTGTTTATCAACTGAGATGTGATCGTTACTAGCTGGATCCTGCGTATCATAGACACGCAGGACCAGCTTTCAGCCGAGCCGTTATTCCAGCTGACCTGATGGAATTGCCTTTAATGGCAAGATATAGCTTTTATGTATACAGGTTACATAGAAGCTGTATCTTAAAAAGTAAAGAAAAAATTATTAAAGTCAATAAAAAGTGCTTAAAATCACCTAAAACAATGTTTTATTAAACTAAAACAATTTTGAGTTCAAAGGTAACAGAATTAAAGGGTAAAAGACATTATACGGTCACTATCCCGAAAAGAAACGGAATACATATATTTTTTTATTAAACATTGTCGCCTTGCGGTCTTAATATAGAATTAAATCTTAGCTGCTTTATTAAGAAGTAAAAGTAGAATTGGTCTAGACTCCTTTTTATTGTAATTTATTATTATTTATATATTGTCTAAAATTATTTTAATGTTTTTATTTATGCCCCTTTGACCTGGAAGTTTTTTTATGTCACATCCTTTTAATTGGGGTTTTCCCATCTTGGACATTTATGGCACATCTACAGGATATGCCATAAAAGTCCAACAGATGCGCGTCCCACCTCTGGGACCCTCACCTATCTCTAGAGCGATGCCCCCTAAACCCCATTGTAGCTTATTCCCGCCGCCTACCGGCCACATCCTGGTTAGGTGGTCGGGAGTTACGGAAACATCAGTGCTCACTGAGCTAAGCTGTTTTCGTAACTCCCAGAGAAGTTAATGGGAGTTATGGAAACAGTGTGTCACGGCAACCTACACTGTTTCAGTAACTCCCATTCACTTCTATGGGAGTTACGGAAACAGCGTAGCTCAGCGAGCTCTCGGCTGTTTCCGTAACTCTCGACCACCTAACCATGAAGTCGCCGGAAGGCAGCGGAGACGAGTAAGCCAGAACGGGGTTTAGGGGGCCTTAGTACAAGGATAGGTGCGGGACCCAGAGGTGGAACCTGCATCTATCAGACATTTATGGCATATCCTGTGGATGTCATAAATGTCCAAGATGGTAAAATCCCTTCAATTGGTCGTCTTTGATCCCAAGATCATACTATTGACGAAGCTGGAATGGGCGAAAGTAGTTGGGTTTGATACCGCAATCTATTATCTAATGAGATGACATGCCCTTATACAAACTTTTCTCTTGTAAGTTTTAGCAAATAAAGCGCAAAATCTACCTTTATACGGATTCCACCCAGTGGCTGTTCTCTTTTTTTCCATTTTGTTTCTCCTTGTCTATATATACTGCCTTGTTTTTAAATGTTAATTTCAGATGTTATTTTCCCTTTTTTATTTGCATATATACAGTGAAGGAAATAAGTATTTGATCCCTTGCTGATTTTGTAACTTTGCCCACTGTCAAAGACATGAACAGTCTAGAATTTTTAGGCTAGGTTAATTTTACCAGTGAGAGATAGATTATATTTAAAAAAAAAAACAGAAAATCACATAGTCAAAATTATATAGATTTATTTGCATTGTGCACAGAGAAATAAGTATTTGATCCATTGGCAAACAAGACTTAATACTTGGTGGCAAAACCCTTGTTGGCAAGCACAGCAGTCAGACATTTTTTGTAGTTGATGATGAGGTTTGCACACGTTAGATGGAATTTTGGCCCTCTCCTCTTTGCAGATCTTCTGTAAATCGTTAAGATTTCGAGGCTGTCGCTTGGCAACTCGGATCTTCAGCTCCCTCCATAAGTTTTCCGTGGGATTAAGGTCTGGAGACTGGCTAGGCAACTCCATGACCTTAATGTGCTTCTTTTTGAGCCACTCCTTTGTTGCCTTGGCTGTATGTTTCGGGTCATTGTCGTGCTGGAAGACCCAGCCACAAGCCATTTTTAATGTCCTGGTGGAGGGAAGGAGGTTGTCACTCAGGATTTGACGGTACATGGCTCCATCCATTCTCCCATTGATGCGGTGAAGTAGTCCTGTGCCCTTAGCAGAGAAACACCCCCAAAACATAATGTTTCCACCTCCATGCTTGACAGTGGGGACGGTGTTCTTTGGGTCATAGGCAGCATTTCTCTTCCTCCAAACACGGCGAGTTGAGTTAATGCCAAAGAGCTCAATTTTAGTCTCATCTGACCACAGCACCTTCTCCCAATCACTCTCAGAATCATCCAGATGTTCATTTGCAAGCTTCAGATGGGCCTGTACATGTGCCTTCTTGAGCAGGGGGAACTTGCGGGCACTGCAGGATTTTAATCCATTATGGCGTAATGTGTTACCAATGGTTTTCTTGGTGACTGTGGTCCCAGCTGCCTTGAGATCATTAACAAGTTCCCCCCGTCTAGTTTTCGGCTGAGCTCTCACCTTCCTCAGGATCAAGGATACCCCACGAGGTGAGATTTTGCATGGAGCCCCAGATCGATGTCGATTGACAGTCATTTTGTATGTCTTCCATTTTCTTACTATTGCACCAACAGTTGTCTCCTTCTCACCCAGCGTCTTACTTATGGTTTTGTAGCCCATTCCAGCCTTGTGCAGGTCTATGATCTTGTCCCTGACATCCTTAGAAAGCTCTTTGGTCTTGCCCATGTTGTAGAGGTTAGAGTCAGACTGATTAATTGAGTCTGTGGACAAGAGTCTTTTATACAGGTGACCATTTAAGACAGCTGTCTTTAATGCAGGCACCAAGTTGATTTGGAGCGTGTAACTGGTCTGGAGGAGGCTGAACTCTTAATGGTTGGTAGGGGATCAAATAATTATTTCTCTGTGCACAATGCAAATAAATATATATAATTTTGACTATGTGATTTTCTTTTTTTTTTTTTTTTTTTTTTATATAATCTATCTCTCACTGGTAAAATTAACCTATCCTAAAAATTCTAGACTGTTCATGACTTTGACAGTGGGCAAACTTACAAAATCAGCAAGGGATCAAATTCTTATTTCCTTCACTGTATCATGTGTTAGGGGTGGTACACAAGAGCCAGATGAAGTGTTGATAGTGCTAAAAGACTGTTGCCTTTTCTTTGTTCGTATCTACCATGCTGTGTTTTTTAATGCTGCAGCTGCTATGTTGTATCTGGCTGGTTGTGAAAATGGGGGGTACACCACGTTATTTTTTTCAATTATTATTATACTTTTTTTTGCAAAATAACATTTTTTATTGAAGTTTTACAGAGAGGAAAAATGCAACACATACAAACACCCATTAGTAACATTAGTAAATAAAAAAGCAAAACATTATTATATGAATCTTCCTTGGTCCATGACAGTTAACTAAGAAGTGATAGCTCTAAAGCTCTAAGCTGTCATTGGTTAGTTTACACATATATATACACATATACCCATACAGACCCATACATACCCAGACAGGCACATATATATTATATATATATATATATATATATATATATATATATTTGGCAAGGACGCGGTGTCCGAGGCACAGTTAGCTCCGCCCACAGCCCGACCTGCAAGAAGCCTGTGAGGAGGGAGATGTTAGTGCCCAGTCTGTCTGTTGTTTGTGCCTCTATTTGTCTGTGTGTCTCTGTGCTTATGTGTGTATAAGTACTAGTATGTGTGTATGGGTGTCTTTGTGTGTGTGTATTTGTGTGTCTAAGTGCCTATACATCTGTATCTGTACAGTGGCGTAGCTATAGGGGGTGCAACAGTCACAGTTGCGACCAGGCCCCCAAGCCTGGGGGGCCTACAGGGCTCCCGTTGCCACACAGTACTTACCGCGCTTCCAACTGTATTTGCCTCCTCAGGGCGCAAATACAGTTCAGTGCATTGCTGGAGCCTTGCTCCAGCATTCACTATGCCACCGTGAGCGGCTTGGTGCAGGAAGGTGCGATGTAGGGATGTCATCGCGCCTGTCTGCGCCGAGTCACTCACAGCAAAGACGGGAGGAGAAGGATTCTCTACCCGTCGTGGGAACGGAGATAGGTAAGTAATTATGTCATTATTTTTCTTTTAGGTACGTACATATGGAGGCATTATACTGGGTATGGGAGGGGGGGCTCATATAGTAGCTGCTGAGGGGGCATTATACTATATGGGGGGCATTATACTGTATTGGCCAGCTATAGGGGGCATTATACTGTATGGGGCAATATACTGCATGTGGCAGCTATGGGGGGCATTATACTGTATGTGGGCATTATACTGTATGGGACAGCAATGGGGGGCATTATACTGTATGGGACAGCTATGGGGGGCATTATACTGTATGGGGTGCATTATACTGTATGGGGGCATTATACTGTATGTGGCAGCTATGGGGGGCATTATACTGTGTGGGGCATTATACTGTATGGGTCAGCTATGGTGGGCATTATACTGTGTGTGGGCAGCTATGGGGGGCATTATACTGTGTGTGGGCAGCTATGGGGGGCATTATGCTGTGTGTGGGCAGCTATGGGACATTATACTGTGGAGGCATTCATGGGGTCTGTCGGGCAAGGTGACTTTGCATAGTCGTGCGGAGGGTCTGGTGATGTTGGGAAGGGGTAGGCGGGCCCAAGATGAATTCTTGCACCAGGGCCCATGAGCCTTTAGCTATGCCCCTCTATCTGTATGTGTATATATTTCTGTGTGTGCATCTAATACATTACTACTCAGAGTTATCACTGTGTTATCTGTGGTGTTACATAGGACTGCAGGTAACATCTACAACATTATCTGTACTCAGAGTTAGCACTGTGTGTAGGACTGGGCGATTTTGGAAAAAAAATAAAATCTAGATTTTTGTCAACCCTATGGACGACTTTTTATTTGATTCACGATTTTCGTATTTTTACGTGTAATTAGGGAATTACTGTACTGTGGGTGCAGTTCCCTTATCTCAAAACATTACCAAGACACAATTATTTGACATAAGAGAATTGCAGGTATAATTATCCAATAATATATATTGATTATCAGGATTGTCCCTTAGCTGCTACGTGTGATCACACTCACTTATAAAAGGGACAATGCTGATAATCATCATATATATATTTGGCTCAGAGAAAGAGAAGAGCAACTATGAGTGCAGAGGAACGCCAGGAACAACGAGAAACCAATTCCCAAAACAAGGTGTTAAGAAGGCAAAACCCTGAAGTAAGACGAGCCTGTAATGAACAGCGTCATTCTCAAAGACCACAATAATAAATACTAATCATTCCTTTTGCTAGCAAACCCGTGTAACAGGGTTTCTATACTAGTATATATATACATATACACACAGTACAGATAATGTAGCAGACGTTACCTGCAGTCCTAAGTAACACCACAGGCGATACACAGTGATGACTCTTTGAGTACAAATAATGTAGTAGATGTTACCTGCAGTCCTATGTAACACCACAGATAACACACAGTGATAACTCTCTGAATACAGATAATGTAGTAGATGTTACGTGCAGTCCTATGTAACACTGCAGATACCACACAGTGATAACTCTCTGAGTACAGATAATTTAGTAGATGCACACACACAGAAACATACTTTATACACATACACAGAGGCATATATAAACATACAGACAAACATATAGGCAGTTGGGAACACAAATACACATATACAAACTTATTGAAACATACACATACAAATGTAGAGGCATATATACACAGACAAATATACACACACAGAGACACATTCAGACACACAGAGACATATGCACACACAGAAACATGTAGACACACAGAGACAGATTCAGACACACAGGCATATATAGGGGCACAAACAGCAGACAGATTCTCCATTAGGCTCTTACCTCCTCCCTCGCTGCACAGTCTCACAGGCTTCCTGTAGGGGCAAGCTATGGATGGAGCTTCCTTCTCTCCTCTTGCTGCCTCTGCTCCTATCTCCCCCTTGTGTGTAACCAATAGGCCAGCCTTGAGTCTGAGAAACTACCACTGTACTTGGATGGGCTACAGATGCTCACGTGAGCAGTTCTGTCCAATCCATGAACAGAGAGCGTGTCTTACACTCAGTCTAAAGGGGCGCAGGTGTAGCCACCCCTCCTGCCTCGTGAGTGGCAGATCGGTTAGATCACAAAGTTCATTTTAACAAATAAATAAATAAACGATCCTGCTGCACGCCCTAGGCATTGCACCCCCAGTGCCCAGTGGCAAATACGGGCCTGGTCCCTATCACTGATTGACAGCTATCTCCGTATTTACACTCATACAGGAAAGGCTGTAGATCAATGATTAGGACGGCCCACTGGGCTCCTAAGCCTAGAAAGAGCAGAGGATTAAATTAATAAATTACAAGTTAGGCTGAATTGTTTGCTACAAAAATATATATCAATCTGCTCAGCTCTTCTTGCTTTATATAATATGCTGCCTGCAGATTGGACTGCATTTCCAGCGCGACAGGTTCCCTTTTTAAGGAAATTCCTGGTGAGTGCCACAACTTCTTTCTTCTGCTGGACTATGATACAAGAAATTCTACTGTGTTGCTGAGCACCTCAGAGTAGTCGTGGGTTTGTTGGAGTATTGCTGGAGGGTGCCTGTGAATCCTTTTGGCTATATTTAATTAAATTACAGCAAGCTAAACCAAACCCTCCCAGCCTAGAAAAAGGTACAAAAACTTTACTTGGATCTAAAAAAAAATATTTGTCCTTGGGCACTGAATAAAACATAGGGTAATAATATATATATATATATATATATATATATATATATATATATATATACACACATAACACATACACAAACCAGGGCCTCCCGTTTTTCTGAAATTTTGTATAATTACGTAGTTCTAGATGAGAGAGCTCCTCTATTCTAGCTAGTTGGGTTCCCTTTCTAAGCCAGAGGCTGATTGGTGGGGTCACAGCTGGTTTCCAATAAAAAGGTATGAGCATCGTAGCAGCACTAAAAAGTTGCAGCCATAGCTCCCTGGACACCCCTTTAGGGAATGTCGGCCATATATTCAGAAATAACAGGTGGGGGTTTATAATAATGGAGGTATGGGTGATGGAATGAATTTAAAGGGGTTTTCACATCAGAGACATTTATGAAATATCCACAGGATATGCAAAAGGAAATAACCCAAGCTCTCAAATATGTAAGTAATTTGTAAAAAAAAATGTCTCGTTCTTTCAAAATTTCCAAAGATTTTAATTTTTATTTTTTTCAATTTTTTTCAAGATATGTATTATCTTGGTAGAAGTGGTATAGTAGTAGTAATAACAGGCAATGTATTTTGACGTTTCGACCTATCCCAGGCCTTTTTGTCACAATCGCTTAACTGGTGTACAAAAGAAAGAGATAACATATAAACAATACATAGACAATAAAGTGCAAATACGTAAATCAATAATCAATGGACATTTCGTACAGTATATAGACAATATGAACTGAAAAAATAAACGTACACTTGAAAAACATAAAAAACAAAAAAAGATGACATATACACATATATTTATATTTATGTTTATGGAGAACTACGTAAAAGAGGTTGAGAGAAGTGAGATACCAGTAGATATGTAGATGTTACAAGCTTAAGCAGAACACGCATGAAAAACGCTAAACAAATTAAATGAACATAGTCATCAATATGATCATAGAATATAGTGAATAATCCACAAAGGAGCAGTTACAAAATAGTAAATGTTTTAGATGTTGGATGGGTATTGTCAAAGTACCCCTCAGGACCATACCATAAGATACCGATAGTGCTATGCAGTGAGGAAATTGAGAAAAAGACAAGATATGATGGTTTAAAAAGGAGTTCATTACCTGTCTGGAAATGGTATCATGTATGAATGGATCCGGCGTCTCCCAGATGCTCTATGCACGCTCTAAATGATGATGCGGTGCGCCTGTTATAAGTACTGGACGGATGTCAGTGTTACTACGGAAGTGAGTCTACTGCGCATGCGCGTGCGCATGGGCATGGCGTTGTAGATATCCATGATGAAAGGGAAAGAGACATAGAAAGGGAGGTAAAGAGGAAAACAAGAAAAGGAGAAAAGAGGGGGGAAGGAATACAGAAGGAAAAATAAGAGGAAAAATAAAATAAAGAAAGAGAGAAGAAGAAACAAAAAGGGGGGAAGAGGAATAAAGGGGGGAGAGAAAAGGGGGAGGGGGAGGGGAATGGGGGAAAGGAGGGGGAAGTGGGGAGGGAGAGGAAAATGGGGTAGGGGGGAAAAAAGTGCAAAAAGAGTGATGGAAAGGAAAAAACGGTTTTATGGTACCTGTATCTGGTCGCACAATGGATGGTATATTGTTCTAACGTGCCTGAAAAAAGCAGATATGCAGAGTGATTTGGTATACGAACAAATCAGCAACATTAAATTAGCACAGTAAATCATATTCCCTATTTAAACCTTTAGGTTCAAGAGTTCCCAGAGTATGTATCCAGAATGATTCTCTTACTTTTATCAGATGTATATGATTACCACCTCTTCTCGATCTAGGTACCTGTTCAATGACCTGTAATCTCAGTTGAGATAACTGATGATTCATTTTTGTGAAATGATCGGGTAAAGGTAGCCATGCTTTTTTACACCGAATTGTGGATGTATGGTGGCTAGATGAACGGTCTTTAATGTGTTGGGTTGTTTCACCCACGTACACTAAACCACAGGGGCATTTGATGAGGTAGACTACAAAGTTAGAATCACACGTGAAATATCCCCTGACTGGAAAGGTTCTATTACTGTGTGGGTGCTGGATGGTGTCTCCTTTTATAATGTTACAACAACATGAGCAGTGCAGGCAGGGAAATGTGCCTTTACGCTTGGTTTGTAGGAATGTTTGCTTTGTGACCTTTGTGAGGCTACCTATGCCGACTTTGATCAGACAATCACGGATGTTGGTTGATCTCTTTAAACACATCATGGCTGGATGTGTGAAAGCCTCTATTTGTGGATAGGTAGTATGTAAAATCGGCCAATGTTGGCTAATGATTTGTTGTAGTTTGGGGATTATTGGGTGATATGTATGAACAAATGGTAGTCTCGTCTGTTAGTGTTTGTCAGGCCTGTTGATATTGTTTGTGGGTGATAATGTTCTCTGTAGTTCCTGTTTGAGGAGTGTCTCAAGATATCCCCTCTGTTTGAATATGTATTTGTTCTAGCCTAATAGTTTTTATGTTGTCATTGGATAAAATTCTAGAAATTCTTGTAAATTTTGATCCAGGAAGCGAGTGTTTAGTGTTCCTGGGATGGTTACTTTGGTAGTGTAACAAACTATTTCTGTCGGTGGGTTTAGAATATAAATCTGTAGTCAAGTGACCTTCGCTGTCTTTCATGATTGTAGTGTCCAAGAAGCAAATGCTATTGGTGTCAAAATTCAGTGTGAATTTAAGTTCCTCCCTCACCTAGTTCATGTAGACTAGAAAGTTATTTAGAGAGTATTGAGGGCCTTCCCAAATGCAGAATATGTCGTCAATATAATGATACCAACATCTAGGGTACTGCAAAAAAATCTAAATTGGTGTAGACATATTCATCTTCAAATAATGCCATGTAGGCATTGGCGTATGGTGGGGCAACATTCGATCCCATGGCCATGCCACAGGTTTGTATGTAGAATTCGTCACCAAACATGAAAAAGTTATCATGTAGTATTAAGTCTAGTAGTTTCAAGCAAAATGTCATGGATTCATTAGTCATGTTGGTGGATGCTAGTAGTTGGGTAGTGGCTCGTATGCCCTTATCATGTTGGATTGAGGTATAAAGGCTGTTCACGTCAAAGTTTGCTAGAATACATGATGGATTTATCACAGAATGTGACTTAATCTTCTGAAGGAAATGGCCAGTATCCAATATAAAGGATTTTGTATTAATTAAAGGAGTGAGTATTTTCTCCAAGAAAATGGAGAGAGGTGAGAGGTTGGAATCTGTGGACGCTACTATGGGTCTGCCCGGTGGACTTTGTAGAGATTTATGAACCTTTGAAGAGCAGGATGGTAGGATGGGGATTTTGAAGCTATTTCAAAGTTTTATCATCAATGGTACCTCAACTATGATAGTATTCTAGGATTGCCAAGATCTTTTTGCGAATAGTTGGAGTGGGGTCGTTGTGAATTTTCTTGTAAGTGACACCATCCGATAATTGTCTCTCTATCTCAGCTATATGTAGCGTCCATGGCTGCGGGCCATCGGGCTTACTTACCTACCGACATCCACAGCCATGGATCTGTGAGCGCTGGTCCCCATCTCTTTCCTAGAAGACGCAAGCGCACACTAACGCTCCGGTCCGCTGTGTCCCGTAGGGTGCGCGCGCCCTCTCGTGCCCGCTCTTAAAAGGCCAGCGCGCGCACATGAAGACAATCATCATCATCAACTCACATGATTTCCTGGACTATAAGAAGGCCACTGCCCTTCTGATCCTTGCCTGAGCGTTGTTGTCGTACCCAAAGTTTGTCTAAGCAAATGGTCCCCTAGTGTCTCCCAGTTCCCAGTGTACCTGTTCCTGTTCCTGTATCCTGAATCCCGTGCTATCCCGGTCAGGTGGTGTGCAGTGTTGTAGTCGTGCTGTGCTAGAGTCTACACCTGTCCTACTACTCCACGCCTGACGTCTACCTGCTGCTTTAATATCAGCTGAGCCTGCCTCACTACTGTCCGAGCTGACACAGATACCCTATACGAACTATAGACTGTTACCTGCGCCCTGTTGGCCAGCTGTCATACCGCCAAGGCGGTACGACCCAGTGGGTCCACAAACCCAATGTGACACTATATAGTCTATTTTATCCCAAACAACTATCACTCCCCCTTTATCTGCTGATTTAATTATAATATTTTTGTTTGAACTTAAAGATGTTAGGGCCTTGGATTCATTCTGTGATTGCGTAAACCTAACTGGGAAATGGAAAGTTGTGTTTGGGGTTTAGTCTCTGTCGTGGTGTTTGTGGTTATTTAGGATAAACCAAAATGGGTTTTTAATCTAAGTGTTCTATAGAACCTGTTCAACTCTTGTTCTAAAGTGAAGGTATTGCATGATGCAGAGGGACAGAAGGATAGACCTTTTTGGAGAACTGAAAGTTCTATGGGATTAAGGTAGTAGGAGGAGATGTTTACTACCAGGTTGTTGTCCTTACCTGGAACCTTGTTTGTATTCCTGTCTTTCGGCCTCGTGCCTCCCCTCCCCGGCCTTCTGGTGGCATACCTCTTCTTCGGCGGTTCCCTAAAAAATGCTGTTTGCGAAATGCTGGGCTGTTGGCTGAGGTGTCGCTTCCAGAGCTGGATCTGTTCCCAGGAGTGTAGTTTCTGCGGGAACGCCAGGAGTTGGAGGAATCTTGCCATCGATAAACTCTGTTGTTCTGATAGTCGTTTGCGTCCCTCTGAAATGTTTCTATTTTTCTGAGTTTGATTTCCTTAGAGTGTTCCTTTATGGCACTATCCGTGCGGGTTTTGAGAATTTCACACTCGCTGTTGGGTAGAGAAGTTATACCAAACTGCTCAGTTGTTGTTCAAGTGTCTGTATTCTTTCAGCAGATTCTTTTAATGATTTCTGTAGATGTTCTATAGTGAGAAGGATTAAATCTAGAGAACATTTGTTGAGTATTCCTTGGAACTGCTCACAATATTCACGATCTTCTGAAAAGAGTTTGGGGCGTTAATTACTTCGTAGGCCCCATGGAATTCTGTTAAGGCGATGATATTCTGCCAAAGTAATGCAGTGTAAATCCTCAGGATCCACAGGATATGTCATAAATGTCAGATAGATGTGGGTACCACCTCTGGGACGTGCACCTATCTCTAGAATGGGGCCCCCTAAGCCCCGTTCTACCTTTTTCTGCTCCCTCTGCCTCCCCGGCCACTTTATTACTATATGGACGGGAGTTAAGAAAGCTGCGTAGCTCACTGGGCTACGCTGTTTCTGTAGCTCCCATAGTAGTGAATAGCAGTTACGGAAGCAGCGTAGCATGTGAGCTACGCTGTTTTCGTAACTACCATTCAGTTCTATGGGACATACGGAAACAGCGTAGCTCAGCGAGCTACACTTTTTCCTAATTCATGGTTGGAATTCACCTGCTTCTGCCGCAACACAGAGCAGACGAAAAGGGTTTAGGAGGACCCACTCTAGAGATAGGTGGGGGTCCCAGAGATGAGACCCGCATCTATCTGACATTTATGACATATCCTGTGGATATGTCATAAATGTGTCTCATGGGAAAATCCCTTTAAGATTGTCAGCATTGTGAGAAACTAGACATGGACCGCACAATCCACAATATATACGTTGATCTGAGTCGCTAGGCATAATTTAGAAACATGAACATGAGGTTCTTTGTAAACATTTTAATCAAACTGTATAAGCCCACTTGCCACTTCACGGCGACCTCTTTTAAGTGGGTCCCTACTCTATCGGCTGCAGCACCGCATGGCGGCCCCCGCCACCGCAGCACCGCTCCCGCAGAGGGAGCAACCCAGTGGTCCAAAAGCACCCATGCTAACAGACCGTGCCAAGCCTCCTTGGCTCTGGGCCACGTCCCCCCACAAGTGCAGCACTACAGCAACAGACACCACCATACAGCACCACAACATGTGAACAGATGGAATGAGCTCACCTTGCCATGTGCCCCCAGTGGCCAACTGAGAGCACAAGCAAGAGCAGGAACACTTATGAGGTCATTCCTGAATTAAAATCAGCTGGGTATTTTTTCAAATGCGTGGAGTGCTGGTACCAAGTAAAACAAAAGAAATGAGGAGGATAGACTATACAATATCAGCATTGTGAGAAACTAGACATGGACCGCACAATCCACAATATATACGTTGATCTGAGCCGCTAGGCATAATTTAGAAACATGAACATGAGGTTCTTTGTAAACATTTTGATCAAACTGTATAAGCCCACTTGCCACTTCACGGCGACCTCTTTTAAGTAGGTCCCTACTCTATCGGCTGCAGCACCGCATGGCGGCCCTCGCCACCGCAGCACCGCTCCCGCAGAGGGAGCAACCCAGTGGTCCAAAAGCACCCATGCTAACAGACCGTGCCAAGCCTCCTTGGCTCTGGGCCATGTCCCCCCACAAGTGCAGTACTACAGCAACAGACACCACCATACAGCACCACAACATTTGAACAGATCGAATGAGCTCACCTTGCCATGTGCCCCCAGTGGCCAACTGAGAGCACAAGCAAGAGCAGGAACACTTATGAGGTCATTCCTTTAAGATTGTATTTGATCCCAAAAAGGGAAACAGATTTCACATTCCTACAATAAGTGAAGGTATGGTACCGGGGGCTTTATTACATCTCCAACAATTGGGTGAAGTGTCAATACAAATTTTATGTAGAACCAAGGGGGTCTTATACCATCTGATGGTTATTTTGTATGTAGACTCTTGCAGTTTTATACACCTGGATATCCCCAAAGAGCTCCTGTAAATCTCTTCTATCTCATCTTTAGTAAAAGTTGTATGTAATTCCAGTTCCCAGGATTTAAGAAAAGTAGGTGGAGCAGTAGCTCTCAGTTTGATGAGATTATTATAGAGGAGGGAAATTTACTTTCTAGGTGGTTGTCGGAGAAGAAGAAGCTTCTCCAGCCAGGTCACTGAGAGATCATAAGGTCCTTGACCAAGCGCTCCCATATAACATTGTTTGAGACAATGATAGGAAAGAAAGTTGAGGGAGGAAAAACCTGAGTGTACTTTACATTCTTTTTATGTGCGGATAGCCCCATTTTTCAAGATGGAATCGTACATGCTGCAAGAAGCTTTTTTTGGTAAGGCTGGACAGTCCGACGGATTCTTGGTTTGGGAGAATGCTAAGTCCCTATTTGACATCAGAGGGGAAATGATTTGGTGCAGGGACTGTATCTCTCCTTTTAGCGTTCATGTCTGATTACTTTGCTTTAGGGAAGTCAAGCCACAAAAGGAAGGTCAACTAAATACCTACAGTTGCCTTCTCCACGGAGACATTGAGTTTAGGAGAAGACCGATCAAATCACTCTATTATTCAAGCTAGTTGCCCAGACTGATAGTAAGTTGTCTGGAAGTCCAATACAACCAGAAAGTTTTTGGAGAAAAGTGTAAAAGGCAAGTCTAGATTTGGCATTATTCGAAATACATGTAGAGAACATACGTTTTACAGTTACAAAAAAGGCCTAAGGGGGAGGAATTGGACGTTTTTGGAAGGGATAGAGGGTTTGGGAAGAGTGATCCTCTTAAGTAATTGCACTTATTACGTGATTGTAGTAGTGTTCACATAGCTGATTGCCCTGCTGGGCTAAATAATATACAATAGTGTCAGGACGTGACCCTTAATCTAAAAAGTAACCTTTATTGGATTTGTTTAAAAAGATACAAAAAAATTATATATATAAAAAAATTAAACAACCTGGTGTGAAAGTGTTTAAAGTACAATTCTGACCAGAGTTAGAATCTCAGGACTGTATCCACTAGTGTCACTTTCTCTTTTGTGTGCACTAGGGACCGACTAACATCTATACAATTCCCACACTAGCCTGGACCCTGATCACAAGTCCTCTTGTTTGTGTGGGAGTTGTAGTCCTTTCCTCTGTATATGTTGGAGGCTGCTGGTTTGCTCTGACAAGAGCGGCCTCCAGACTCACAGAGCTTCTATACTATTCTGGTAGATAGTCCCTATATTCATTTCACTGCTCCAACATGTTTCACCAGCCTCTTTTACTGGCTCTTCAGGGAGCAAACTGGCAGCATAACAGGACAGTGTTGATAATGGCAATGCAATGGCAACATTAATACAGGATTGCTGCTGCTATATACTCATAGCCACACCCCATCCCTGTTCACAGCCCCCCTGTATACAATCAAGAGCAAGGCAGGTGCGGCTAGAGAGCTTAGCGCCGCCTATTTTCTGATGTAAGAGGGGCGGGAGCTGGGCGTGTGGGATAGAGTAACCATGGGCACCAAACAGCGCTTCCCCACAGCTCAGTAAACAAAAAGGAGCTGTCAGATCTCCTGATCAGAAGACATTGCAGCAGAGTGCATTGCAGGGAAATCTCACAAACCATTTATCCAGTGACCGCATAAGCGGACGCTGCATAATATAGATAGTAATAAACCAGTCTCCTAAAACTCACACATTATCGGGACATATTAGATGGATATATGTGACACCCCGTGATACTTCACTTGTGTGGGTGACACTATCAGGTAAAATTGAATGCCGGTCTGTGGATCAACACAAAATAGAGTGGCTGCATTATGCTAATGATGCACAGGTCTGGACTTCTATTATACTTCTACACTTCACAAAAAGCAGCCAAAACTGACATTCTCATTAAGGCCTGCTGGACTAACAGATTTCATCCTGTGGATCCATCTGCATTCTACCTGAAGAATCCTTGTATCCCAGTTACCCCCTCTAAAGTTTTTGGGAACAACCTGGATTCCCACAAATTTCATGGACATGTCGTGAGATTGGTGTATCTCTCTCATTTTGGATATCATTAAAATTATCCCGTATCCTCCGTCTAAATTCGCGCTTGGTTTTACCAACATAGTCCATCGGACACTTACAACTAGCCAGGTATACAACCCCGCTGGATTTACAGTTAATGAAATCTCTGATTTCAAACTGTTCACCCATTGCTGAGCTAGTAAATGTGCGTGAGGGCAATAACTGGTCACAGGCAAGGCATGTTCCACATCTAAATGTCCCCAATGGCTTTCTGGAAAGCCAATTATCCTGTGGCTGTGGTGGGGCATAATGGCTGGACTAGAGGTTCCAAAGAGACAGAGAGGTTCCAAAGGCAAGACTGAGGTATGTGGCTACTACTCTAAGCTTTTTTTCTCCCGCAGATCGCAACTACTCGATTGCGGATAGGGAGTTACTGGCCATCAAGCTGGCTCTGCAGGAGTGGAGACATCTATTAAAAGGCGCAGCTCATCCAATCCTGGTCTTCACGGACCACAAGAACCACACCTATCTCCAGACGGCCCAACAGCTGAACCCTCGTCAAGCCAGGTGGTAGCTGTTCTTCGCTCGGTTCCAGTTTGAGCTCCACTACCGACCTGCTGACAAGAATGAGACGGCCGATGCCTTACCTAGGTCGTTTAAAACAGAGGGCACTGTGGAGTCCCCACGGAATATCATTGACCCTTCTTGCATCATCTCTGTCAACCCTCTGCTAGTTAGAGACATTCTTATGGAAGGACCTTTGTACGTCTGGCAGACAGAGGAAGAATCCTTCGCTGGGGACACAGTTCCAAGCTGGCAGATCACGCAGGTGCCCGTAAGACCCAAGATCTAATTGCCCATTAGTTCTGGTGGCCCAAAGACGTCACTGACTTTGTCTCCTCCTGTACAGTGTGCGCAGCAAATAAAGTTGCCCACTCCAGACCAGCTGGCCTGCTCCAACCACTGCCTGTGCCTGATGCGACATATTACAATGGACTTTGTCACAGAGCTGCCTCTTTCTGCTGGATGCAGTGTGGTCTGGGTGGTGGTGGATCGATTTTCCAATATGGCTCATTTTGTTCCACTGACTGGTCTGCCTTCTGCTTCTCGTCTGGCCGGTCACTTCGTCCAACATATCTTCCGTCTGCATGGCTTGCCTCTGCATATTGTCTCGGATCGAGGGGACCAGTTCACCTCAAAGTTCTGGAGAGCACTCTGCTGTCTCCTCGGTGTAAAGTTGGACTTCTCCTCGGCCTACCATCACCAGTCCAATGGTCAAGTCCAGAGGGTCAATCACATTATGGAGAAGTATCTGCGGCACTTTATCTCCAGGCAGCATGAAGACTGGGTGCAGCTGCTTCCTTGGGCTGATTTCTCTTATAACAACCATACTAGTGAGTCCACCACCTCCAGCCCGTTCTTCATTGTCTTCGGCAAACATCCACGAATACCTCTTCCTGTTTCCACTGTGTCCCAGGTGCCTGCAGCTGACTCTACCTTCAGGGAATTTCTGCAGATAAGGCAGCGGACCCGATCTTCTATTATGCTGGCAGTCGAAAGCATGAAGAAAAAGGCAGAAACTAGAAGACAAGAACCTCAGTTTCTTCCAGGTACTAAGGTCTGGCTGTCTTCCAGGAATATCCGGCTAAAGGTGCCATCTTGCAAGTTTGCTCCCAGGTTCCTCTGACCCTTCGAGATTCTGCTGCAGATAAATCCTGTCTCTTACAAGCTTCGGCTACCTCCCACCCTCAAGATCCCAAACTCCTTCCATGTTTCCCTTCTGAAGCCTGTGTTCCTGAACCGCTACTCCAGGGCTCCTAGTTCCGCAGTGGCTCCTGGCAGCTCGTCAGGGACTTTCGAGTTGAGGGAAATCCTGACCACCAAGAAAGTAGGAGGAAGGATGTTTTATTTGATGGATTAGAGGGGATTTGGTCCAAAGGAGAGGTCTTGGGAGCCAGAGGAGAACATCAGTGCTCCTGCCCTCGTGAAGAAGTTTCTCTCCCGCTCTGGCCCCAAGAAGAGGGGGCGTAAGAGAGGGGATACTGTAACGTCTATGGCCGCAGATCGTCGTCCTGACTTACCCTCTGACGGCTGCGGCCATGGACGAGTGAGTTCCCGGTGGCATCTCCCTCCTGAGAGATGCTGTCACTCTCTTCCTGGTCCGGATACTGTCTCCCGCAGGGAGTGCGCGCCCACGCGTGCACGGCCTTAAAGGGCTAGTACGCGCACAGTTGCAGAATACTGCAATCAGCAAAGAATGCTTCGGGACTATAAAATGGGCTCTGCCCTCTTGATCCTTGCTGGAGCTTTGTTGTGTTATCTAAAGTTTGTCATTGCAAATGGTCTCCTAGTGTTTTCCAGTCCCCAGTGTTACCCGTTCCTGCTGCCTGTACCCTGTATCCCGTGCTACCGTCCCTCTGTGCCGTCAAGAGTTGGAGTCATGTTGTGCCCTCCGCTGCATCTATAGTGTCGCACCCCGCCGGGTGTCTGTCTACTGTCGGAGCCTCATCTTAGCCTGAATCTACCGCTACTGTCTACATTGCCTCAGGTACCCTTTCTGAACTATAGACATTGCATTGTACCTGTTTGGCCAGCTGCTATCCTGCTGCGCGGTACGGCCCATTGGGCCAACACCCAGTGCCGTGACAATTATCAGCTGATATTCGAGCAAAGGGGTAGGAAATAATGGGGGATTATTGGTCGATCTCTTCTTAGATGGACGGCTTCTAGGCTTCTGCCTGGGCAGTCAAGCAGTGAAGGAAAAGAGGCAACATCTGTATAAGGAAGCCATGATGGAATGGTAGAAGGGTCAAGATCAGGCTTTCTTGAGATCATCTGGGGAGCGTATGGTGTATGTCTGTCCTTGGTGTTTATACAAGAGAACAAACGGAAAGAGCCATTTATATGGATTTTTTAATATACGAAGCTTCTGTGTAAGGACTCCTAAGGATCTACGTTTGGTAAATGCAGTCAGGGAGATGTCCTGGAAGAAGGTCAGTTTGCGGCCTTCAAAGTTGAGATCTAGCATTCAGGGCCGCACCGTCCATGAGGCGAGATGAGCTTCTCGTCTCAGGCGGCGGCCTGCTGCCTTTCTGAGGGGGCGGCGGCGCTACTGAAATCAGCCACTGCCACCCCCTCCTGTACTATAATTGTACCTGCGCCTATAGGACGCAGATACAATTACATGCATAACCGCTGAATGGCCGGGCACTTTCCGTGCTCCCCTGTATATAGTGCCTCACATATAACTCCCCCCTGTAGATAGTGTCCCACATATAGCTCCACCTGTAGATTGTGCCCCACATACAGCCCCCCTGTAGATAATGCCACTCACACTTTTATTAGAAAGAAGAACTTTACAAATTCACCTGATCCCATTCTTGCGCCGTCTTGTGGCAATGCATTCTTGCGCCGTCTTGTGGCTCTCTTCTGAGCAGGTCTGCTAGGGCTAAATGGTCAATCAGCGTCGTTAAAAGGCGCTGATTGACAGGGCAAGTCATTCTATCTACAGGTGAGGCTATATGTGCGGCACTATGTACAGGGGGGCTATATGTAGAACACTATCTACAGGGGTGATGTAGGGCACTATGCACAGGGGGCTCTTTGGGGGGGGTCACTATCTACAGGGGGATTTATGTAGGGCACTATCTACAGGGGGCTCTTTGGGGAGCACTATCTACAGGGAGCACTGTGTGTGTGTGTGTGTGTGTGTGTGTGTGTGTGTGTGTGTGTGTGTGTGTGTGTGTGTGTGTGTGTGTGTGACAGTGTGTAGTGCTATTAAAATCAGGGACACAGTGTATGGTGCTATTATAATTAGGGAAACTATAATTAGAGGGGAAGTGTATGGCGCTAGTATATTTAGGAGTGTAGATTGTTGCACCATTTTCTCTTTGTTTATAGGTATAGAATTGTTTGAAAAGTGAGAAGCTAAAGATATCTGAGGGCCAACTGCAGAAATTGGCTGTGGCCGGGAGAAGTCATCACAGAGGTCTGGACCGGACGGAGAAGTAAAGAGAAAAATAACAAGAATCTAAGAAGACGTCTGTAAAGGATCTGCCAGACATAGCTTCTGTGTCGACGCCCGTGGGTAATCAGTCTGCACCTGCTCCTATGTCTGTGAGACTGACTCCATCTTCCACCACTCAGGATGGCAGGCTTAGGAGTGGGAGAGTCTATCACAGCCTGACCAGACGGAGCTAGCTCCCGCCCATTGTCTATTTATACCTGCCTTTCCTGTTCCTCCTTTGCCTGTGATTCTGCTCTGCTTGTTTCCTGGCTCTGCTGCTGCTTGAACTACTGATCCTCTGCTTGTTATTGACCTTGGCTTACTGACCACTCTTCTGCTCAGCGTTTTGTACCTCGTTCACTCCTGGTTTGAGTTGGCTCGTTCACTACTCTCGTTGCTCACGGTGTCTCCGTGGGCAGCTGCCCCGTTTCCCTAGCTTCTGTGTATCCTTGTCTGTTTGTCTGTCGTGCACTTACTGAGCGTAGGGACCGTCGCCCAGTTGTACCCCGTCGCCTAGGACGGGTCATTGCATGTAGGCAGGGACTGAGTGGCGGGTAGATTAGGGCTCACCTGTCTGTCTCCCTACCCCGTCATTACAACGTCACTTAATGTAAATTTTTATTCTGCCTCTAATCAGCACTGTAGTCACTGTATGATCTGCAGAGAAATGATAGGTGGTATGATTGTTCGGGCCATACTGGGGGCTGTAGTTTTTTGCCCTACAAACCTATACGACAGGGGTTGCACTAAATTGAGCTGTATTTGTGCTGGTGCTTTATTTATGTAATGAGGTTTGTTCTGGTGCTGTATATATGTACTGAACTTTGTTCTGGAGCTGTATCTATGTACTGAGCTTTGTTCTGTTGCTGTATATATGTACTGAATTTTGTTCTGGTGTTGTATATATGTACTGAGCTTTGTTCTGGTGCTGTATATATGTACTGAACTTGTTTCTAGGGATGCATTTATGTACTGAGCTTTGTTCTGGTGTTGTATTTATGTACTGAGCTCGGTTCTGGGGCTGTATATATGTACTGAGCTTCATTCTGGTGCTGTATATATGTATTGAGCTCTGTTCTGGTGCTGTATATATGTACTGAGTTTTGTTCCGGTGCTGTATTTATGTACTGAGCTTGGTTCTGGCGCTGTATATATGTATTGAGTTTGGTTCTGGTGTTCTATTCATGTACTGAGCTTTGTGCTGGGGATGTATATATGTATTGAGCTTGGTTCTGGTCCTGTATATATGTATCGAGCTTGGTTCTGGTGCTTGAGCTTTGTTCTGGTACTGTATATATGTGTGAGCTTTGTTCTGGAGCTTTAATTATATCGGATATATTTATAATAACAAAATTGCAGGGCAAATGGCATTGTTTGCAGTTCATTGTATATTTAATGAGATACCATGCAGTAATACATGAGCTAACAATATTTACAAACATTCCCATGTATGTTTTTTTTCAGATGCAGCAAAATCTATAAAATCAACTGGTAAAACAGCGCACACTATATGCTAATTACTATACATGGGGTGGTGCTGCTATCCCGAAGAGTCACATATTCCTGTCTCCAAACCCACCTTTCCATGCTCGATTGACATCCCTCTGGCTCCTATACATCACTAGCAGCCTCCTCCAACTTTCTCAGATGCGCCATTGCCTTGTACTCCTTGGGCACGCACTGTGCAGCGAGGTGTACTCTGCCTGGCTTCATCACTGCACCATGCATGCCAGGGGAGTACAAGGCAATGGTGCATCCACAAGAGTTGGAGGAGGCTGGCAGTGATGTAGAACGGCCAGGGGGATGTCAATCAAAATCTGGGGGCGCCATTTCAATTTTCACCTCAGGCAGCAGAAAAGCTAGAATCGACCCTGCTAGCATTGCTCTAGTATTGCGTAGTACTGCTTTTTGGTAGTAAAGGCTAGCAGTTTACAAACTTTGTCTCTTGGCGGTTCACCCAATTTCGGTTTTGGATGAATGGCCCTGTGTGCTCTTTCAATCTACAAATTAGAGGGTCTGTCTGGGCTCAGAACAAAATCTAGAATTTTCTTTGTCATGGTTTCAGATTGCGGAAAATTTTCAGGTAAATCCCGTATATTCAAGTTATTACGCCTCCCTCTATTATCTTGATCCTCCAAATAAGTGTGTAGAGAGTTAAGAAGAATTTAACAGGCTGTAAGATCAGAGGAAGTAGCATCTCTATGTGCAAGGATAGCAGATTGAGTTTCCTCCAGTAGTTCGACTCTAGCCCCAACATGCTGGACTTCCTGCTTAATGTCAGCGAGTTCTCTCATAACAGGCTGTAGGGATTTTTCAATGATCTTTTGCAGGCCCTTGGTAGAAATAGAAATCATTAAAAAAGGGTCATATGTCATCTCATCCTCCACATAATTCTCAACATCAGAAGTTTCGGGGTGATCAGAAGTCACCAAGGATCTTTTGGCTGCAGAAGCCATTTTCTGTGGCGAACACCTTTTCAGATATTTGTTCATGTCGGGTTGTGATTTTTTCTGTTTAGGAGTATTATGTGGATGCCCGTGTTTTGCTTGTCCGACTTTCACCATGATGCTTTGTTGAAAGACCAGAGTGAGCTGGGAGTAAAAGGTGTTCACATCGGTTTAAATTGGTTTAATAATTTAGGAGACACGTGTACTGTTCAGAAATACAATGGAGGTGTCCCAGCTTTACAGTGTGTGGGTCAGCGACCCCATAATAAATGTTGATAAAGTTCCAAAATAACAGGAGAAATAGATGCAATAGTTGTGGAGGTGTTAAGATCTCTGTTTAAACATTAATGCCTTTAGACTTCAAATGTAACCCATGACAGTGAATAGCTTGCAGTGACAAGTCAAGGGGTGCAGCAGAGGTCAAAACAGTGGAGTATAAGTGAAGGATCACCTAACCTGCTGTAGATGTCAGCGACTTTTATATATAAGCACCCAGACACTCAGAGTCAAATAATTAGCAGAATGGTACTATTAGAGCCAAAGCAGTGACCCCAGTTAGTCCACAGGAGATCCTCCACTTGCTCCAGAAGCCTTGCTCAATGTTGGCCGCCACTCACCTCTCCAACAACGATTCCACCATCCATGTGCTGAGACTGCCTGGCCCTCCAGTTAACCTGTTTGGTAGCAGAAGGTAGATTGCCATGCCCCCTGTAATAATAATTTTACTACTACTACTACTACTACTAATAATAATAATAATAATAATAATAAAGGATGATAATCTTTCTACACTGCATGTATTCATCTAGCAACACCAAGAGCAATCCCGACATCTCTCAGTATTGTTGGGTATGTTGTGTTTGTTTATAAACAGAAGAACGAAAAAAGGGGAGCTAAGATAGCCAAAGATCATTTAAATAGATATCTTTATTAACATATAAATACAAATATTAAAAAGTTTGCAACAGGACATGAAGACACTGTAATAACCACTACAACACGATAGAACAGACTCAACATAATGATCCAGGGTAAGTCTAACAATGGTATAGGTATGTGGCAGAAGAGATATGGCAAGGAGCTAACAGGTTACTAAAATCCGTAAAGCCCTAGTGCTAAGCACAATGGGTGGGTGACACAGGAAAAGAACCAATGTTACCGACAAGTAAGAATATATAGCAAGAAATGCCCACTCATCTAAACTTAGAAGAGCTTACCCATAGTGTCGGGACCAGGAGAGTCGATCAAGCGTGTTGGTGAACCCCGACGCGCGTTTCGCCGTATGCTTCCTCTGGGGGTGTGTTTGTTATAAACAGTAAAATATTATATACTATTAACTATTAAAACTCTAATATCTACTGTGTCTTATTCTAATAACTTATATTTGTTAAATTTTGTATTTACTGAGACATATTATGACCACAAATTGTATGCAATTTTTACTTGCTGAGAATGAAAATGTGTGTACGCATATACTGACATGAATATGAGATGGCTAAACCATGGATTCTTAGGCCATGTTCACATGGAATATTTTGAGGCGTATTTCAGAGTGTAAAATGCTCATATTACACTCCGAAATGTGCTTGAAATATGCCTGCAAACAGTTTTTCCATTTATCTCAAGAGGAAATACACTGTATAGTTCACATGAGGCGTAGTTTCACACTGCTGAATTAAAAAACGGCTCGTAAAAATATGCTTCAGAAAAAAGAAGTGACATGTTAATTGTTGAAGCTTTTTACAAATTGATTTTTCCTATTTTCCATTGACACTTCAAGAAACGCTACAAAAATATGCCTCAAAATACGCTTCAAAAAAGCTTGCAAAAATTAGAAATGCTTTGAAAATCAGCCCTAAAAACGCCTGGATTAGGAGGCTGTTTTCTCTTGAAATTTCTTATAATTCTGATGTCATTGATATGGTGTTTATTATGAAAGCCTGCGTAATAAGGAATAATTCCCACACTTAACTAATTTAGAGTGAAGTTCCATTAGAGGCAGACACAGGTGCTCCTGAGTCATAGAATAAATACGTCACTATTAAATGTCTGTCTCCTGTGACATCTTTTCTTAAAAGGATACATTAGGAAGGAAGGAATGTTATAAATTCAAATTATGTTATTTTTGGAAAATTACCATCTAGCTACAAGAGACTTCTTAGCAGGCTATAGTAAGTCAATAGAATGCAGACCAGATCCTAAAATGACCAGTGTTTGCTAAGACATTTGCCGTGTAACCATGACACATTTGAAATGACCTCTAAGTTATTCAAAATAGTTCTCATTCAGAAGGGAGAAAACTGTCTCTGGTGCCACCTATAGGCACTAACACTGTAAGTCAATGTCCAACTGCTAACCAGAACCCTACTCTGTGCTGATGGAGGAGCATAAATGCTGAAGCAGTGCTGTCTACAGATTGGTATCCCTGATTTGACTGATAACCCGAGTATTTTTTCAAGGCTTTTTATAGAGTTGGATATTTACTTGCAGAGTAGTCACCTTTATGCTGTTTCTTCTTTTTGAAGCAAAGCTATTTTGCATATTTTTTCCCCAAGAAGCATTGCCCTAAAGGCTCTCCACCAGCTAGATCTCTACAAGGGGAATCAGTACCTTTGTAGAGATCAAGTATTTTATTAGTTACATTAACTTTTGTTTCTTATGCTTTTCAGGCTTGTAGTAGTGACCTTTTAAAATGGCTGTAAAGTGGTTGTACAACCAAGTGCACGTGCATGTGTTGCAGCTTTTACCTTATAATACCACAATAACAATTATAATAAAAATATATGGGTATCTGTGTTGCCTTAATAAAATCTGATGATTTCTAACAGTAAATACAAATTGTAAACGCCCATGGGAGATATAAACTGTAATTAGAAATATTGTCACATGGTCTTGTGGTGTAGACTGCTTTTGACAATATTGTTTTCAGTAAAAATCCGTGTAGTACTGAGGTCTCTTATAGACCAATATAATAATTTGTACTGAACAAAAACAGTTTCCTCTAGGCTGAGAAATCAGCCAGGATAAAATTAAGTTTAACCTTTCAGTAAAAATCCAGTAAATTTCTGCTGTTTGGCTTATACTATCTCTTGGGATATTTATGTACGAACACACAAGAAGTGTCAGACATTGCTTTGCAAATTAAGTAGTAAAGCTCTATTCACACTACTGTCCAATCTGTCAGGTTTCTATTGTTTAGATGGCAAAGAAAAATAGTTTTCTGTGCTATTCCTTCGTATAAACCCCCCCTCCCCTCCCAAAATCTAACGGACACACGATGGACCCATTATACTGTAAGTCAACGGGATCACCAGAATTATACAATGTATTTATCAGAACTGTTGTGGCTCCATTAAATACTGAAGTAATGATGCTAGTGTGAACAGAGCCGTTGTGTGGAAATGTGCTGGATCTCTCCTTTGAGGCTAGCCTTACAGTTTTCTCAGGGATGCATCCAGTTACTTGAGAAGAGAATGTTATATGTGAATTTTTGTTAAGACAGCACCAGGTTTTAGTGAATGATACAATAATTTTCCAGATAAAAAAAAACATACGTTTTTCAGTATTTGGGGTTCACATTTTCATATTTGTGCTTCCTATATTGGCATAACAATAACTCTTGAGGGATATATCATATTAAACCAACATTATAAAAAGCTCTAGGATGAATGCACAACATAGTGAATCTAAAGCTAGCCACAGGGCCGATTCTAGATTTTCTGCTGCCTTAGGCGAAAATTGAAATGGCACCCCTCAGATCTTGATTGACATCACCCTGGCTGTTCTACATCACTACCAGCCTTCTCCAACTACATAGTGCACAATGAAGTTGGGCAGAGTACATCTCGCTACATGGTGTGTGCCCATGGAGTACAAGGCAATAGCGAATCTGAGAAAGTTGGAAGAGACTGGTAGTGATGTAGAACAGCCAGGGGGACGTCAATCAAGCATGGAAAGGTGGGTTTTGACTGTGTGACTCTTCAGGATGACGGCAACGCCCCTTGACCCGTTATAGAGTAATTAGAATACAACATGCGCCATTTTAAAATTTGAATTTATAGATTTTGCTGCATCTGAAAAAAACATACAGGGAAATGTTTAGAAATACTGTCAGGTCATGTATTACTGCATGGTGGCGGTTCAAGGGGTTAAAACTACCTGACAGGTGCCCATTAAATATACAATGAATTGCAACAATTCCATCTGCCGTGCAATTTTATTATTATAAATATATCCTATATAATTACTAGAACCAAGCTCTGACATATATACGGCACCAGAACCAAGCTATGTACATAAATACAGTACAGAACAAAGCTCTGACATATATACGGTACCAGAACCAAACTCAGTTCATAAATACATCCCCAGAACCAAGATCAGAACATATATACAGCATCAGAACCAAGTTCAGTACATAAATACAGCACTAGAACAAA
This sequence comes from Rhinoderma darwinii, assembly GCF_050947455.1. Lineage (NCBI taxonomy): Eukaryota > Metazoa > Chordata > Amphibia > Anura > Rhinodermatidae > Rhinoderma > Rhinoderma darwinii. The sequence continues at coordinate 117,271,322 of NC_134689.1, forward strand.
GCTCAGTACCTAAATACAGCACCAGAACAAAGCTCAGTACATATATATATAGTAACAGAACAGAGCTCAGTACATACATACAACACCAGAACCAAGCTCAGTACCTAAATACAGCACCAGAAAAAAGCTCAGTACATATATATAGTAACAGAACAGAGCTCAGTACATACATACAGCCCTAGAACCAAGCTCAGCACATAAATACAGCACCAGAACCAAGCTCAATATATATATAGAGTACCAGCACAAATACAACTCAGTACAAAGATCATTTGCAAATTTAGTGTAACCCCTGCCATATAGGTTTGTACGGCATAAAACTGCAGCCCAACAAATGGTAAGATATGCTGGGAGTTGCTGTTTCACAAATAAATCATACCACCCATCACCTCGCTGCAGATCATGCAGTGACTACAGTACTGATTATGGGCAGAATAAATATTTACATTCTCCTGGCCATGGCCCATTTCTGCAGATAGTGCCCCTCATAGAGCCCCCTGTAGACAGTGCCCCTCATAGAGCCCCTGGTAGACAGTGCCTCTCAAACATAGTGCCCCCTAGATAGTGACCCTATAGAGCCTCCTGTAGATACTGCCCCCAGAGTCTCCTGTATATTGGAATCCCTGTAGATAATGGCCCCCAGAGTCTCCTGTATATAGGTCTCTCTGTAGATAGTGCCCCAGATAGAGCCCCCTGTAGATAAAGCCCCCTGTAGATAATGCCACTCATACTATTAACCCAAAAAAAACTCACCGAATCCCGTTCCCGCACCGTCCTCTAGCAACGCAGGCCTTCAAAATTCTGAGCAGGTCAGCTGAAGTTGAGCGACGCAAGCGGCGCAATTACGTCATCACGCTGCTTGCTTCTTTGAAAAGCGCTGCATGGCAGGGCAAGGAACTACCTGCGTCTGTAATGATGGGGGTAAGGAAACAGACAAGTGAGCACTAATCTACCTGTCACTCAGTCCCTGCCTACTTGCAACGACCCGCCCTAAGCGACGGGATACAACTGGGCGACGGTCCCTACGCTCAATAAGTGCAAGACAGACAAACAGACAAGGGTACACAGAAGCAAGGGAAAAGGGGCAGTTGCCCACGGCAACACCGTGAGCAACAAGAGTGGTGAACGAGCCGAGTCAAACCAGGAGTGTACGAGGTACCAAACGCAGAGCAGGAGAGTAGTGAACAAGCCGAGTCAAACCAGGAGTGTACAAGGTACCAAACGCAGAGCAGGAGAGTAGTCAGTAAGCCAGGGTCAATATGAAGCAGGGTCAAATGGTTCAAGAAGCTGCAGCAGGGCCAGGAAACAAAACGAGAAGAATCACAAGCAAGGAGGAACAGGAAAGGCAGGTATAAATAGACAGAGGGCGGGAGCTAGCTCCGTCTGGCCAGGCTGTGATAGGCTCTCCCACTCCTAAGCCTGCCATCCTGAGTGGTGGAAGATGGAGTCAGTCTCACAGACATAGAAGCAGGAGCAGACTGATTACCTATTGGCGTGGATACAGAAGCTGTGCCTGGCAGATCCTTAACAGTAACCCCCCTTTTATGAGGGGCTACCGGACCCTTTCTAGATGGACCTGGTTTATTGGGGAAACGAAGGTGGAACCTCATGACCAATACCCCAGCGTGAACATCCCGGGCGGGTACCCAAGTCCTCTCCTCAGGCCCGTATCCTCTCCAATGGACCAGGTACTGGAGGGAGCCTTGGACCATCTTGCTGTCCACAATCTGTCCACAACCTCGAATTCTACCCCCTCAAGGGTGAGAACGGGGACAGGAGGTTTCCTCGAGGGAGCCAAGGACAGGGAGCAGCATTTAAGGAGGGAGGCATGAAACACATCGTGTACTCGAAAAGATGGGGGCAACTCCAGTCGGAAGGAGACAGGATTGAGGACTTCAATGACCTTGTAAGGCCCTATAAACCGGGGAGCAAACTTCTTGGACGGGACTTTAAGGCGCAAGTTCTTTGGCGATAGCCACACCAGATCCCCGACCATAAACAAGGGGTTAGCAGAACGTCTTCTATCTGCCTGAGTTTTTTGTATGCTCTGGGACGCCTCTAGGTTCTTCTGAACCTGGGCCCAGACTCTGCACAGTTCCCGATGAACGACCTCTACCTCTGGATTGTTGGAACTAACAGGTGAAACGGAGGAGAACAGTGGATTAAATCCAAAATTACAGAAAAAGGGGGAGACCCTTGACGAGTTACTGACCTGGTTATTAAGGGAAAATTCGGTGAGGGGAATGAATGAGACACAATCATATTGACAGTCAGAGATAAAACACCTAAAATATTGTTCTAGAGACTGATTAGTCCTCTCGGTTTGGCCATTAGTTTCAGGATGGAAGGCAGAGGAGAAGGACAGATCAATCTCCAACTTTTTACAGAAGGCTCTCCAAAACAAAGAAACAAATTGTACCCCTCTGTCAGAAACAATATTGACAGGGACCCCATGGAGACGCAGGATGTGTTTGACAAACAAGGTAGCTAACGTCTTAGCATTGGGTAGTTTTTTGAGGGGCACAAAGTGGCACATCTTACTGAAGCGGTCAACTACAACCCACACCACCGACTTGCCTTGAGATGGAGGCAAATCGGTGATAAAATCCATGGAGATATGGGTTCAAGGTCTCTGGGGAATGGACAAAGAACGTAGTAAGCCCGCTGGTCGGGACCTGGGAGTCTTGGACCTAGCACAAACTTCACAAGCGGCGACGTAGGCCTTAACGTCTTTAGGCAACCCAGTCCACCAATAGTTTCTGGCAATGAGGTGCTTGGTACCCAGGATGCCTGGATGACCAGATAGTGCGGAGTCATGATTTTCCTTAAGTACCCTTAGCCGGAATTGCAGGGGAACAAACAGCTAGTTCTCAGGAATGTTCCCGCGAGCTGAACCTTGATCAGCAGCAATTTCAGAGACTAAATCAGAATCAATAGAGGAAATGATTATACCTGGAGGCAAAATACAAGCAGGATCTTCCTCTGAAGGAGGGCTGGCCATGAACCTACGCGACAGTGCATCAGCCTTAATATTTTTAGACCCAGCCCTATAGGTAACCAAAAAATTTAATCTGGTAAAAAATAACGCCCATCAAGCTTGTCTCGGGTTTAGCCTCCTTGCAGATTCTAGGAAAACCAGATTCTTGTGGTCGGTAAGGACCGTTACCTGGTGCCTAGCCCCCTCCAGGAAGTGGCGCCACTCTTCAAATGCCCATTTAATGGCTAAGAGTTCGCGGTTGCCAATATCATAGTTGCTCTCAGTGGGCGAAAACTTCCTGGAGAAGTAGGCACAGGGACGGAGATGGGTGAAGGACCTGGTACCCTGGGACAAGACAGCCCCCACTCCCACCTCGGACGCGTCAACCTCCACGATAAATGTCTCCATCTGGTTGGGCTGAACCAACACCGGGGCCGAGATAAAGCACTTCTTAAGGACCTCAAAAGCCTGGACAGCCTCAGGAGGCCAGCGGAGGAGATCAGCACCCTTGCGAGTAAGGTCCGTAAGAGGCTTAGCGATGACCGAGAAGTTAGCAATAAATCTCCTGTAATAATTAGCGAACCCCAAGAAGCACTGTAACGCCTTCAGGGAGGCAGGTTGGACCCATTCCGCCACAGCCTGGACCCTGGCGGGGTCCATGCGGAATTCATGAGGAGTGAGGATTTGACCCAAAAATGGTATCTCCTGCACCCCAAACACACATTTTTCGGTTTTCGCATACAGTTTGTTTTCCCGAAGGACCTGGAGCACCTTCCTGACATGCTCAATGTGGGAGGACCAGTCTTTGGAAATCACAAGTATGTCATCAAGGTACACTACAAGAAATACCCCCAGGTAATCTCTTAAAATCTCATTTATGAAATTCTGGAAGACCCCGGGAGCATTACACAACCCAAAGGGCATGACGAGGTATTCGAAATGACCTTCGGGCGTGTTAAACGCAGTCTTCCACTCACCCCCCTCTTTGATGCGGATAAGGTTATACGCCCCCCGTAGATCAAACTTAGAGAACCATTGGGCCCCCTGAACCTGATTTAAGAGATCAGGAATCAAAGGAAGGGGATACTGGTTCCTTACAGTGACCTTATTCAAGTTACGGTAGTCAATGCATGGCCTAAGACCACCATCCTTCTTCCCTACGAAGAAGAAGCCAGCACCTACCGGAGAAGTAGAGGGGCGAATGTAACCCTTGGCCAGGCATTCCTGGATATACTCTCTCATGGCTTCATGTTCGGGACAAGAGAGATTAAATATCCTACCCTTAGGGAGCTTAGCTCCTGGTACCAAATAGATAGCGCAATCGTATTCTCTATGAGGAGGTAACACTTCGGAGGCCTCCTTAGAGAAAACATCAGCAAAGTCCTGAACAAACTCAGGTAGCGTGTTCACCTCCTCAGGGGGAGAAATAGAATTAACAGAAAAACATGACGTCAAGCATTCATTACACCATTTGGTAAGATCCCCAGTATTCCAGTCAAACGTGGGATTATGCAACTGCAACCAGGGAAGGCCTAAAACCAAATCAGACGATAATCCCTGCATCAACAGTACAGAGCACTGCTCCAAATGCATGGAGCCAACAAGGAGTTCAAAAACAGGGGTATGCTGCATAAAATAACCATTAGCAAGTGGAGTGAAGTCGATACCCACTACCGGGACAGGTTTAGGCAAATCAATCAATGGCATAGCTAGAGACATAGCAAATTCCACAGACATAATATTAGCAGAAGACCCTGAATCCACGAAGACACTGCCGGTAGCAGACCTACCACCAAAAGAGACCTGAAAGGGAAGCAAGATTTTATTACGTTTCATATTTACGGGAAATACCTGTGCGCCCAAGTGACCTCCCCGATGATCACTTAGGCGCGGAAGTTTTCCGGCTGCTTATTCTTACGCCTAGGACAGGTGTTCACTTGATGCTTGTCATCCCCACAGTAGAAGCAGAGACAATTCTTCCTGCGGAACTCTCTACATTGTTGGGGGGACACGGAGGCCCCGAGTTGCATAGGTACCTCCGAGTCTTCCGTGGAAGAACGAAGCAACGGAACCTCGGGAGGCATCATGGGGGAGTCAGAGGAGAAAACACAAAAACGTTCACGTTGTCGTTCCCTGAGACGTCGGTCAAGTCGTACCGCTAAAGCCATAACCTGGTCTAGGGAGTCAGAAGAGGGCTAGCTAACTAGCAGGTCTTTCAGGGCGTTCGACAGACCTAACCTAAACTGGCACCTTAAGGCAGGGTCATTCCACCGAGAAGCTACGCACCACTTCCTAAAGTCAGAGCAATACTCCTCAACAGGTCTCTTACCCTGACGTAAGGTCACCAGCTGACTCTCGGCAAAGGCAGTCCTGTCAGTCTCCTCATAAATGAGTCGGAGAGCAGAAAAGAAAAGATCAACGGAGGAAAGTTCAGGGGCGTCAGGAGCCAAGGAGAAGGCCCATTCTTGGGGCCCTTCCTGGAGCCGGGACATAATTATACCCACCCGCTGGCTCTCAGAACCTGAGGAGTGGGGCTTTAAACGAAAATAGAGCCTACAACTCTCCCGAAAGGAGAGAAAAGTCTTCCGGTCCCCTGAGAACCAGTCAGGCAACTTGAGGTGGGGTTCAAGAAGTGAGGTGAGGGGCACTACCATGGTAGCATCAGGCTGGTTGACCCTCTGAGCCAGGGCCTGGACCTGTAGGGAGAGACCCTGCATTTGCTGAACCAGGGTCTCAAGGGGGTCCATAGTAGTGTGAGGGACCCGGGTAGAGTAGGTATATGGGCTTGTGATTATGTAATGATGGGGGTAAGGAAACAGACAAATGAGCCCTAATCTACCCGCCACTCAGTCCCTGCCTACTTGCAACGACACGCCCTAGGCGACGGGGTACAACTGGGCGACGGTCCCTACGCTCAATAAGTGCAAGACAGACAAACAGACAAGGGTACACAAAAGCAAGGGAAAAGGGGCAGTTGCCCACGAGTCAAACCAGGAGTGTACGAGGTACCAAACGCAGAGCAGGAGAGTAGTGAACAAGCCGAGTCAAACAAGGAGTGTACGAGGTACGAAACGCAGAGCAGGAGAGTAGTCAGTAAGCCACGGTCAATATGAAGCAGGGCCAGGAAACAAAACGAGAAGAATCACAAGCAAGGAGGAACAGGAAAGGCAGGTATAAATAGACGGAGGGTGGGAGCTAGCTCCGTCTGGCCAGGCTGTGATAGGCTCTCCCACTCCTAAGCCTGCCATCCTGAGTGGTGGAAGATGGAGTCAGTCTCACAGACATAGAAGAAGGTGCAGACTGATTACCTATGGGCGTGGATACAGAAGCTGTGCCTGGCAGATCCTTAACAGCGTCATTGAATTGCAGCAGTAGTGATCAGTTTAATTTTTTTCTGCACCCTTTAGACGCAGATACAATTATAGTTCAGGAGGGGATGGCCGAAGTTGGCTTCAGTGGCGCCGCCACCCCCTCAGAGAGGCAATAGGCCGCCACCTGAAGCAAGAGGCTCACCTCGCCTTATGGATGGTGCGGCCCTGGCTAGCCATACACATAAGATAGCGATCTGCAAGACAACAGCTATCTCCCATGACTCCCATACAAACATGTTGCTCAGATTAGCCGAACATGCATGTTTAACCCCATCCCAACACAGACAGTTTTCATTCTTTCATCCCCACCCATTTTCGGTTGACATAGCCATATGAGAGCTTGTTTTTTGCAAGACGAGTTGTATTTTTTAATGGTACCATCTACTGTACTGAAATAATATTTGTGGATTGGAATAGGAAAAAACAGCAATTCTGCCATAGTTTTTGGGTTTTGATTTTACGACATTCACCATGTAGTAAAAATGATATGTTCACTTTATTTTGCTGGTCACTTTATTTTGATGGTCAGTACGAATACGGCGATACCAAATTTATGCAGTTTGTTTTTATATTTTACTACTTTTACAAATTAAAAACACTTTGTTAAAAAAAAGTTGTGTCTATATTCTGATACCCATAACTTTTTTATTTTTTTTGTCAATTAATTTTTAGACCCGTTTTGCATCCGTTTTTTTCCCTGTCCATTTTAAAAACGGATGAATTTAATTTGTCAATTTTTTGCCACACACATCCCTCTGTAAATAATGCCACACACTGCCCTCTGTAGATACTGCCACGGCACCCGTGTAAGTATTGCCACACAGCCCCCTGTATGTAATGCCACACAGCCCCTTGTAGGTAATACCACACAGCCCTCTGTAGGTAATGCCACACAGCCCCCTGTAGGTAGTGCCACACAGCCCCCTGTAGGTAGTGCCACACAGCCCCCCTGTAGGTAATGCCACACAGCCCCCCTGTAGGTAATGCTACACAGCCCCCTGTAGGTAATGCCACACAGCCCCCTGTAGGTAATGCCACACAGCCCCGTGTAGGTAATGCCACACAGCCCCCTGTAGGTAATGCCACACAGCACGCTGTAGGTAATGCCTCACAGCCCCCTGTAGGTAATGCCACACAGCCCCCCTGTAGGTAATGCCACACAGCCCCCCTGTAGGTAATGCTACACAGCCCCCTGTAGGTAATGCCACACAGCCCCCTGTAGGTAATGCCACACAGTCCCCTGTAGGTAATGCCACACAGCCCCCTATAGGTAATGCCACACAGCATGCTGTAGGTAATGCCACACAGCCCCCTGTATGTAATGCCACACAGCACCCTGTAGGTAATGCCACACAGCCCCCTGTAGGTAAAGTCACACAGCCCTCTGTAGGTAGTTCTACACAACACCCTTTTACATAGCACCCCCCATAGATGGCACCCCCTACCTTTCTGTAGATAGCACCACTGTAGGGGACCGTTCCATGAGAAGCCCCTGACTTCAATGTTCATATATGGATAGTGAAGTCAGGGACTTCTCCTGGAGCGTAAACACTGGCCACAGCACCGGGGATCCCGCTTCAGAAGTCCCTGACATCACTGTGTCCATATAGGTGGAATTATTGTGAGTGGAATTACAAACACTGAAAAAATTATTTTTGGTGTAATCTATAGACCCCCCTAATATAACTGAGGAGATGGAAGTTCAGCTATATAAACAGATGGAGTGGGCTGCACAGGCGGGTACAGTAGTGATAATGGGAGATTTTAATTACCAGGATATTGATTAGTGTCATGGTTTGGCTTCAACTGCAATGGGGAGACATTTCCTCATCCTGTTGCAGGAAAATTTTATGGGTGAGTTTGTGGAAGACTAGAGGTGAAGCTCTGTTGGATCTGGTCATTTCTAATAATGCAGAGCTTGTTGGGAACGTCAATGTTCATGAAAACCTCGGTAACAGTGATCATAATATAGTTATATTTTACATATACTGTAAAAACACAGGCTGGGAGGGCAAAAACACTTAATTTTAAGAAGGCCAATTTCCCCCCGATGAGGGCTGCAATTCAGGATATAGACTGGGAAGAACTAATGTCAAATAATGGTACATGGGAGATTTTCAAATCTACTTTGGGTAATTATAGTGCAAAATGTATTCCTATAGATAATAAGTAGAAACAACTAAAATGAAACCCCACATGGTGGGGGCGGAGCTTGCTGCGCTGAGTGATTGTAGTGTGATCCCGGAGCTCTACCTCACACTCGTCAAAACTAGCGGAAAACGCTGATTGCTTACCTTCAGACATGGTGAAAACGGGGAAGGACAAGACCAAGGACACTTTGGGCACTCCTCGGCACCCTAAATCTTTGCCAGAGATGGATAAATTCTTTAGGAAAAGAGGTGCCTCTCCGGCAGGGCGATCCAAGATGGCGCCGGAACTATCGCACGAGGATCAGCGTGCAGAGGATTCGGATAGCTCGTATGCCCCTTCGGATTGTGCAGGGGAGGCAGATGCCGAACCTATCGCTAGGGCTTACCTTAAGGAGACCCTGTTGCAGGCTCTTACCCCGGTGATGAACGATCTTAAGGAGATAAAGACCGACATGCACCAAATCGGCCATAGGGTCCTGGCTCTGGAGGAGGCGCTGGATTCCGTTATGGATCAACAAGCAACTCTGCATAACACTGCGCAGGAGCACACTACCCACTTGAATGACTTATATTTGCACCTGGAGGATCAGGAGTACCGCAATAGGAGGAAGAATGTCAGGTTACGCAGTCTCCCGGAATCTGTCGCTTTGGACTCATTGGCAGGTACTGTGTTGCAGATTTTTACCTCCTTGATAGGAGTTGATCGGGTAGCTTCCTTGGTTATTGAGATGGTTCACAGGGCGCGGAGCCTCCACGAGATGTCATATGTGGAATTCTGAGTTTTGTACACACGGCGGCCATTTTAAAGGCTGCGCGGGATGCTCCTGAGATAGTGTTTGAAGGAACTAAACTTGCGTTGTATCAGGATCTTGCAGCTAGTACACTAGCGAAACGCCAAATCTTAAAGCCCGTTACGGATGCTTTACGGGCTCATAAGTTGACGATAAGATGGCTTTTTCCGTTTGGGCTGGCGACTATGAGACAGATAACTATTCGCACGCCTGAAGATCTAGAGCGAGCGTGGCAGTTGTTGGAATTGGATCCTATAGCTGTTCCTTCTTGGATGCCGGTGGAATGGATCTCTCAATGCCCAGAACGCGCCGATTATGGCAACCCGTGGTGAACTCCAAGTCGCCCAAGATGAAGAAGAAGCTATCCTCTGGGGCTCACCCCTGATTATTTGATGGAACTATGTGTTGGCTACTGTTCATTGCGATTGTGGAGCTGCAGTCGGTATCTCTCATTTAATTTGGGTTGCTTTCACCTGATGGCCTGACTTTTGGTTCAGAGGGTCATGACTATGTGAATGTGCGGCCGCCTAGGTTGGACTTGTGTATATTTTCCCTTCCCCCTTTTCTTTTCTTTTCATTTATTTTCTTCTCTTCTCTCTTTACCTTCTTCTTACCCTTCCATTACCCCTCCCCCCTTCCCCCCCCCATTTTCCCCTCTTCCGCCCCTCCTTCCTCCCCCCCCCCTTTTTTTTGTTTTGCAGGCCAGGTTACCAACTTAAGCTGTTATAATCCTTGCGCTCAATTGGTGCTCTGCTTTAGCTAGACTATTGCTTTTTTATATTCTGAACAAATATGTTACTATCATTTTCAATATGGTGTTTGACTGTAACTGACTAATTGTATGCATCTTAAGTTTTGATGTAGTGTTTTCTATCTCATGGTGGGCTTTTTCTCTCCCCCCCCCCTTGGGCAGGGGCTGTTTCTGAGGCCTCTGTCTAGGGTCATTGTTTCTCCTTATTCCGGGATATTAGGAAGGATTTCAATTGCTTTCATTTGGTTTCCTATGTTTTATTTTTTATTTTCTGTTTTATATACGTATCTCTATTTTTCTGGTATCTCCAATTTTTTCTGCTGTTTTGGGCGTTGTGTCTCTCGGATGATGGTCTACTGTTTAAGGGTCTGCTGCGATGTTTATTGGTCAAAGACGTAGATGGGTAGGTTAAAGTTTTGCTCCTTTAATGTGAGGGGCTTGGGTTCTCCTCAGAAGAGGTCCAGGGTCTTTAGTTCTTTACGGATACAGGCTCCTGAAATTCTATTTTTACAGGAGACACACTTTAGGCCAGCACACATTCCTACGCTACCTGTACATACTTACTTGCAATGGTTTCACAGTACTTACTCCTCTAAGTCACGGGGGGTGTCTATCGCTATTCATAGGAACGTTACTTTTCAGGTGGAGTCGTCTATGTTGGATGAGGGAGGTCGATACCTTTTTTTAAAGGGTCATGTTTTTGGAATGAAGATTACGCTAGCTAACCTATATGCTCCTAATGTAGGTCAATATAGATGGTTGCGGGCTACCCTATTGTCCCTTCAGTCCTTTACAGAGGGTCAACTTATTTTGGGAGGAGACTTTAATGTATCCCTTGATTTGCCGATGGATTCTACCTCCTTGGTTCAAACATTATCACCCTTGCTGCTCCGTAAGCTCAAAGTGCTTGTCTAAATTGAGTCTGGTGGATGCTTGGCGGGTGGGTAACCCCTCGGTGAAGGATTATACATTTTATTCTGCTCCCCATGGATCATAGAATTGATTATTTTTTCCTTCCTTTATCTTTGTTACCGAACTTGCAGCACGCTGATATTGGGAGTCTTACCGTCTCGGATCATGCACCGGTATGTATTACTTTGGATTTGGGATGTGTTCCTCAACGGGAGTGGCTCTGGAGAATTAATGACAAGATCATAGAACATGACGAGAATAGTGCGTCTCTAGCCTTTAAGTTAGAGGAATTTTTTCAATTTAATAATTTCCCACAGGTCTCCAGGCCCATTCTCTGGGAGACACATAAAGCCTATATGAGGAGGGAGCTTATTGCTTTGGCTTCTCACCTTAAGAAACAAAGGTCTAAGCATATTATACGTTTA